>NC_031965.2:13806680-14541680 GCF_001858045.2 Oreochromis niloticus
CATTACACAAAAATCTCAACTTTGATGCTCAGCAAGCTCATCATCTGTTGTTTCCTAAATACCCTCTACACATTCTGTTAAGATGGATGGCATACAGTATTATTTGGTACGTTTATTTGCATCTACATTTTGGCTTAATTTTTGTTAACCAATGACTTGGTGTGTTATATTTGGGTTGTATTTACCTAATTATATTTTATTTTTTATTATTTATGATAATAATAATAATAATAATAATAATAATAATAACTAGAAAGCGAAAATTTCAGAAGAAATTTTATGTGTGCCTATGCCGCTGCTAATCTGTGTAGTTTTCCATTCATACGGCTACAGACAGCAAAACTCAGAAGAGCAGCCATTCTCCACCATGAATTATGGTAAAAACAAACACCGCTGGCGCCTCACAGATGACAGCTTACAGTTTTGGGTAAAGATGAGGTCACTTTGTACAGCCCCGATTTGCAGACGCTGTGCACACAGGTTCATAAGCAGAAGTCCCTCTGTACCACGGCAGACCCCGACAATGTTTGCACGAACACACTTTGAACCAGTACGTTATGGACCACTTTTCACACATGGTTGGTGTACCCTCCCAGCCAGCTGTAGCTTTTCAACTCACAGCCCGACACACACCCAAAAAACAGCCGAGAGAGCACAGACTACGCCCGAGAGGTGTGATTGCAGATGCCCCTCAGGTGGGTCCACCTCCCCTGCAGCGGCACTGCAGACCACGCCCCGCCACACATATCAAACACGTAAAATAAATATTTATGCACTTTTGCATTCACTTTTTGTTTTTTGTTATTTTTACACAGTGTTCTGAATGATGAACAATGGTCTACAGCCAATCTTGTGTATTATTATACAAACTTTGGTTGTAAGATTCAGATAACTATTTAATAAAAGCTAAATATTTTATACAGGGAGTGCAGAATTATTAGGAAAATGAGTATTTTGTCCACATCATCCCCTTCATGCATGTTGTCTTACTCCAAGCTGTATAGGCTCGAAAGCCTACTACCAATTAAGCATATTAGGTGATGTGCATCTCTGTAATGAGAAGGGGTATGGTCTAATGACATCAACACCCTATATCAGGTGTGCATAATTATTAGGCAACTTCCTTTCCTTTGGCAAAATGGGTCAAAAGAAGGACTTGACAGGCTCAGAAAAGTCAAAAATAGTGAGATATCTTGCAGAGGCATGCAGCAGTCTTAAAATTGCAAAGCTTCTGAAGCGTGATCATCGAACAATCAAGCGTTTCATTCAAAATAGTCAACAGGGTCGCAAGAAGCGTGTGGAAAAACCAAGGCGCAAAATAACTGCCCATGAACTGAGAAAAGTCAAGCGTGCAGCTGCCAAGATGCCACTTGCCACCAGTTTGGCCATATTTCAGAGCTGCAACATCACTGGAGTGCCCAAAAGCACAAGGTGTGCAATACTCAGAGACATGGCCAAGGTAAGAAAGGCTGAAAGACGACCACCACTGAACAAGACACACAAGCTGAAACGTCAAGACTGGGCCAAGAAATATCTCAAGACTGATTTTTCTAAGGTTTTATGGACTGATGAAATGAGAGTGAGTCTTGATGGGCCAGATGGATGGGCCCGTGGCTGGATTGGTAAAGGGCAGAGAGCTCCAGTCCCACTCAGACGCCAGCAAGGTGGAGGTGGAGTACTGGTTTGGGCTGGTATCATCAAAGGTGAGCTTGTGGGGCCTTTTCGGGTTGAGGATGGCGTCAAGCTCAACTCCCAGTCCTACTGCAAGTTTCTGGAAGACACCTTCTTCAAGCAGTGGTACAGGAAGAAGTCTGCATCCTTCAAGAAAAACATGATTTTCATGCAGGACAATGCTCCATCACACGCGTCCAAGTACTCCACAGCGTGGCTGGCAAGAAAGGGTATAAAAGAAGAAAAACTAATGACATGGCCTCCTTGTTCACCTGATCTGAACCCCATTGAGAACCTGTGGTCCATCATCAAATGTGAGATTTACAAGGAGGGAAAACAGTACACCTCTCTGAACAGTGTCTGGGAGGCTGTGGTTGCTGCTGCACGCAATGTTGATGGTGAACAGATCAAAACACTGACAGAATCCATGGATGGCAGGCTTTTGATTGTCCTTGCAAAGAAAGGTGGCTATATTGGTCGCTGATTTGTTTTTGTTTTGTTTTTGAATGTCAGAAATGTATATTTGTGAATGTGGAGATGTTATATTGGTTTCACTGGTAAAAATAAATAATTGAAATGGGTATATATTTGTTTTTTGTTAAGTTGCCTAATAATTATGCACAGTAATAGTCACCTGCACACACAGATATCCCCCTAAAATAGCTAAAACTAAAAACTACTTCCAAAAACTTTCAGCTTTGATATTAATGAGTTTTTTGGGTTCATTGAGAACATGGTTGTTGTTCAATAATAAAATTATTCCTCAAAAATACAACTTGCCTAATAATTCTGCACTCCCTGTATGAGAGTAAGAAAGAAAAGTATATCTTTGTGTCCACCTTTCTCTGTTAATGCCCTACCTGGCCCCCTGGCAAAAGCTTTGCTAGATCCGCCCCTGCACAGTTACCAGCTGTCAGCTACACAAAAAAATGAGCTTGGTGTTTGTCTCAGAAACAGTTCATAACTTCCCTTCAACTCATTCATGTCACCTAAGGGTAAACCTGTTTCTCCATCACCTGTTCAGCTCTGATGATTCAGTAAGGATATCTGGTTTGGAACAGCCGTTTTTACAGCTGTGGCTGCAGCAAACATCAGCTGATACTAGAAATTAAAAGCAAATGAATTCTAACAACAGCTGATCAAGCTTAAACGTGCTGCTGTTGTTTAGCGCGATAAACAAACAAGAGAGAAAAGCCGATCATTGATCAGTTTCATGACTGAAGTTTCAACAGGCGAGAGAATGACAGGGGAGGCTTCGTAACGACAGAATAAATCGTAATATTTTCTCTGAATGTGGCACGATTCCGTTTGTACGGCAACTCTACGAACTAACCATTATGAATAAAATAAAGTCCAACGTCAGTAACTTAGCGCGCACACAGCTGTATATAAACTCCCGTCGCGCTAGCTAGCACGCAGTACGATTGTAAAAAGTCAGCACAACGAAAATAAACTACACCTAAACTCTGTTTATATCTGACCCAAATAGAGTGCAGTTCATAACTTCTTACCTGAAATTCAGTTCACCTCACGCTCCTGCCTTCGCTTTCCCTGATCCATGATTGACCACCGCGTTAGCAATCGCCTGCCCGGCCTCATATGTCTCGTTGGCGGCATGTCCTTTCTGTCACACACCGGTGGATAGCTGCCCTCTGTTGTAGCTCCACCACCAAACAACTCAGTTATTTTTTCCACATCGACCAGCATCATCGGCCCATATAAACGAAAAATAAGTCCAGCTAAGACACAGACCCTTGCCGAGCGATCGGGCGATTAAACAAATTTTAGCCACCTCACTATCAGCCAAGCCTGGGTGGTTTTTCACGAAGGGTCGCTAGCCGCGCTAGCTAGCTAAGCTAGCGGCGCTAGCTAGCTAGCCAGCCGGCTATCAGCAACACGTAAGAGAACTGTTGCTAAATAAACTACACCTAAACTCGGTTTATATCTGACCCAAATAGAGTGCAGGTCATAACTTCTTACCTGAAATTCAGTTCACCTCACGCTCCTGCCTTCGCTTTCCTTGATCCACGATTGACCTCCGCGTTAGCAAACACCGGACGATCGGCGGTAGCCTCACCGCCTTGTATGTCTCGTTCGCGGCATGTCCTTTCTGTCACACACCGGTGGATAGCTGCCCTCTGTTGTAGCTCCACCACCAAACAACTCAGTTATTTTTTCCACATCGACCAGCATCATCGGCCCATATAAACGAAAAATAAGTCCAGCTAAGACACAGACCCTTGCCGAGCGATCAGGCGATTAAAGAAATTTTAGCCACCTCACTGTCAGCCAAGCCTGGGTGGTTTTTCACGAAGGGGCGCTAGCTAGCTAAGCTAGCGGCGCTAGCTAGCTAGCCGGCTATCAGCAACACTTAAGAGAATTGTCGCTAATATGGGATGTCTTGATAAAACGAGCAGATATTTGAAGTTTACACACCTACATTCTCGCCTGAAAATATCTTAAAAGTGTATTTTGTGACCTAGAAACACGAATAAAAGACATATAAAACGAAGTGGTGTCCGCCATTGTTTAACTCGGCAGAGGGGTGCTATGAATTATGGGATATGGAGTTTTGTAACAAGCATACAGATTTTCAGCCGTACTACTCCCGGTATACCACTAGAGAGAGCCAACCCACCACAAATAAAGTCTGTTTCTATGGAAATTGGCCTAAATTTGCACTAAAATCTAAATATTTCAAAAACTATAAAAGTCATAAACACCAAAAGTGTATACCATACTAGTCCAGCTCCAGCCGCACAAAATGATCTAACATATGTAACCCTATTTTCAAAACTGTTTGGCAGAGAAGCGCGGGAAAATTTTCACTAAAATATTAATATTTAAAAAACTATAATAGTTATAAACACCAAAAGTCATAGCACACCATTCCTGATCCAGCCGCACAAAATGAGGTAACATATATGAAGCTTGTCTCAAAACTGCGGGGCGAGTTTCGCTGCAAAATTTCAGGCGGAAACTGAAGAATAATAATAATAATAATAAATCCGACGAATAGTAATATGTGTGCCTCTTGTCATAGGCACACATAACTAGAAAGGGAAAATTTCAGAAGAAATTTTATGTGTGCCTATGCCGCTGGTAATCAGTGTAGTTTGCCATTCATACAGCTACAGAGAGCAAAACTCAGCAGAGCAGCCATTCTCCACCATGAATTATGATAAAAACAAACACCGCTCGCGCCTCACAGATGACAGCTTACAGTTTTGGGTAAAGATGAAGTGACTTTGTACAGCCCCGATTTGCAGACGCTGTGCACACAGGTTCATGAGCAGAAGTCCCATTGTACCACGGCAGACCCAACAATGTTTGCATGAACACGCTTTGAAGCATTATGTTATGGACCACTTTTCACACATGGTTGGTGTACCCACACAGGCAGCTGTAGCTTTTCAACTCATAGCCCAACACACACCCAAAAACAGCCAAGAGAGCACAGACTTTACACCCGTGGGTCCACCTCCCCTGCAGCGGCACTGCAGACCACGCCCCGACACACACATCAAACACATAAAATAAATATATATATGCACTTTTGCATTCACTTTTTGTTTTTTGTTATTTTTACACAGTGTTCTGAATGATGAACAATGGTCTACAGCCAACCTTGTGTATTATTATACAAACTTTGGTTGTAAGATTCGGATAAGCATTTAATAAAAGCTAAATATTTTATATGAGAGTAAGAAGGAAAAGTATATCTTTATGTCCACCTTTCCCTGTTAATGCCCTACCTGGCCCCCTGGCAAAAGCTTTGCTAGATCCGCCCCTGCACAGTTACCAGCTGTCAGCTACACAAAAAAAGGAGCTTGGTGTTTACAGGGAGTGCAGAATTATTAGGCAAATGAGTATTTTGTCCACATCATCCTCTTCATGCATGTTGTCTTACTCCAAGCTGTATAGGCTCGAAAGCCTACTACCAATTAAGCATATTAGGTGATGTGCATCTCTGTAATGAGAAGGGGTGTGGTCTAATGACATCAACACCCTATATCAGGTGTGCATAATTATTAGGCAACTTCCTTTCCTTTGGCAAAATGGGTCAAAAGAAGGACTTGACAGGCTCAGAAAAGTCAAAAATAGTGAGATATCTTGCAGAGGGATGCAGCAGTCTTAAAATTGCAAAGCTTCTGAAGCGTGATCATCGAACAATCAAGCGTTTCATTCAAAATAGTCAACAGGGTCGCAAGAAGCGTGTGGAAAAACCAAGGCGCAAAATAACTGCCCATGAACTGAGAAAAGTCAAGCGTGCAGCTGCCAAGATGCCACTTGCCACCAGTTTGGCCATATTTCAGAGCTGCAACATCACTGGAGTGCCCAAAAGCACAAGGTGTGCAATACTCAGAGACATGGCCAAGGTAAGAAAGGCTGAAAGACGACCACCACTGAACAAGACACACAAGCTGAAACGTCAAGACTGGGCCAAGAAATATCTCAAGACTGATTTTTCTAAGGTTTTATGGACTGATGAAATGAGAGTGAGTCTTGATGGGCCAGATGGATGGGCCCGTGGCTGGATTGGTAAAGGGCAGAGAGCTCCAGTCCCACTCAGATGCCAGCAAGGTGGAGGTGGAGTACTGGTTTGGGCTGGTATCATCAAAGATGAGCTTGTGGGGCCTTTTCGGGTTGAGGATGGAGTCAAGCTCAACTCACAGTGCTACTGCCAGTTTCTGGAAGACACCTTCTTCAAGCAGTGGTACAGGAAGAAGTCTGCATCCTTCAAGAAAAACATGATTTTCATGCAGGACAATGCTCCATCACACGCGTCCAAGTACTCCACAGCGTGGCTGGCAAGAAAGGGTATAAAAGAAGAAAAACTAATGACATGGCCTCCTTGTTCACCTGATCTGAACCCATTGAGAACCTGTGGTCCATCATCAAATGTGAGATTTACAAGGAGGGAAAACAATACACCTCTCTGAACAGTGTCTGGGAGGCTGTGGTTGCTGCTGCATGCAATGTTGATGGTGAACAGATCAAAACACTGACAGAATCCATGGATGGCAGGCTTTTGAGTGTCCTTGCAAAGAAAGGTGGCTATATTGGTCGCTGATTTGTTTTGGTTTTGTTTTTGAATGTCAGAAATGTATATTTGTGAATGTGGAGATGTTATATTGGTTTCACTGGTAAAAATAAATAATTGAAATGGGTATATATTTGTTTTTTGTTAAGTTGCCTAATAATTATGCACAGTAATAGTCACCTGCACACACAGATATCCCCCTAAAATAGCTAAAACTAAAAACTACTTCCAAAAACTTTCAGCTTTGATATTAATGAGTTTTTTGGGTTCATTTAGAACATGGTTGTTGTTCAATAATAAAATTATTCCTCAAAAATACAACTTGCCTAATAATTCTGCACTCCCTGTATTTGTCTGTCAAAAATAGTTCATAACTTCCCTTCAACTTATTCATGTCACCTAAAGAGTAAACCTGTTTCTCCATCACCAGTTCAGCTCTGATGATTCAGTAAGGACATCTGCCGTTTTTACAGCTGTAGCTCCAGCAAACATCAGCTGATACCAGAAATTAAAAGCAAATGAATTCTAACAACAGCTGATCAAGCTTAAACGTGCTGCTGTTGTTTTGCGCGATAAACAAACAAGAGAGAAACGCCGATCATTGATCAGTTTCATGACTGAAGTTTCGACAGGGGAGGCTGTCATAAAGTTCAACATGCGCACACAGCTGTATAGAAACTCCGTCGTGCTAGCTAGAACGCAGTACGAGTTATTGTACGTGATTGAAAAAGTCAGCACAACGAAAATAAACTACACCTAAACTCGGTTTATATCTGACCGAAATAGAGTGCAGTTCAAACTTCTTACCTGAAATTCAGTTCACCTCACGCTCCTGCCTTCGCTTTCCCTGATCCATGATTGACCACCGCGTTAGCAATCGCCTGCCCGGCCTCGTATGTCTCGTTGGCGGCATGTCCTTTCTGTCACACACCGGTGGATAGCTGCCCTCTGTTGTAGCTCCACCACCAAACAACTCAGTTATTTTTTCCACATCGACCAGCATCATCGGCCCATATAAACGAAAATAAGTCCAGCTAAGACACAGACCCTTGCCGAGCGATCGGGCGATTAAACACATTTTAGCCACCTCACTATCAGCCAAGCCTGGGTGGTTTTTCACGAAGGGTCGCTAGCCGCGCTAGCTAGCTAAGCTAGCGGCGCTAGCTAGCTAGCCAGCCGGCTATCAGCAACACGTAAGAGAACTGTTGCTAAATAAACTACACCTAAACTCCGTTTATATCTGACCCAAATAGAGTGCAGGTCATAACTTCTTACCTGAAATTCAGTTCACCTCACGCTCCTGCCTTCGCTTTCCCTGATCCACGATTGACCTCCGCGTTAGCAAACACCGGTCGCCTGCCTCGTATGTCTCATTCGCGGCATATCCTTTCTGTCATACACCGGTGGATAGCTGCCCACTGTTGTAGCTCCGCGTTATAGCACCACCAAACAACTCAGTTATTTTTTCCACATCCAGCTGTAACTCCGATTCTATGCGAGCATTTGCGAGAGACCGGGGAGGTGAAACTACAGAGAGAGTCCCCTCGCTATCCATTTGCAGCCAAGTGCGGCAGCTAGCTAGGTAGCCGGCTAGCTGTCAGGCAGGACCGACGTAGTCAGAGCACTGTCGCTAAATATGGGATGTCTTGATAAAACAAGCAGATATTTGAAGTTTACACACCTAGATTCTCGCCTGAAAATATCTTAAAAGCTTATTTTGTGACCTAGAAACACGAATAAAAGACATATAAAACGAAGTGGTGGCCGCCATTGTTCACTCTGTAGAGGCGTGCTATGAATTGTGGGATATGGAGTTTTCAACACAAGGATAAATCTTTTCGGCTGTACTACTCCCGGTATACCACTAGAGAGAGCCAAGACACCACAAATGAAGTCTGTTTATTTGGCGCCAAAAGATGAATTGGCCTAAATTTGCACTAAAATCTAAATATTTCAAAAACTATAAAAGTTATAAACACCAAAAGTCACACCATACTAGCCCAGCTCCAGCCGCACAAAATGATCTAACATATGTAATCCTAATGTCAAAACTGTTTGGCAGAGGAGCGCGGGAAAATTTTCACTAAAATATTAATATTTAAAAAACTATAAAATTCATAAACACCAAAAGTCATAGCACACCATTCCAGATCCGGCCGCACAAAATGAGGTAACATATATGAAGCTTGTCTCAAAACTGCGAGGCGAGATTCGCTGCAAAATTTCAGGCGGAAACTGGAGAATAATAATAATAACTAGAAAGCGAAAATTTCAGAAGAAATTTTATGTGTGCCTATGCCGCTGCTAATCACTGTAGTTTGCCATTCATACGGCTACAGAGAGCAAAACTCAGAAGAGCAGCCATTCTCCACCATGAACTATGGTAAAAACAAACACCGCTCACGCTTCACAGATGACAGCTTACAGTTTTGTGTAAAGATGAAGTTACTTTGTACAGCGCCGATTTGCAGACGCTGTGCACACAGGTTCATGAGCAGAAGTCCCATTGTACCACGGCAGACCCGACAATGTTTGCATGAACACGCTTTGAAGCATTACATTATGGACCACTTTTCACACATGCATTCACTTTTTGTTTTTTGTTATTTTTACACAGTGTTCTGAATGATGAACAATGGTCTACAGCCAACCTTGTGTATTATTATACAAACTTTGGTTGTAAGATTCGGATAAGCATTTAATAAAAGCTAAATATTTTATATGAGAGTAAGAAAGAAAAGTATATCTTTGTGTCCACCTTTCTCTGTTAATGCCCTACCTGGCCCCCTGGCAAAAGCTTTGCTAGATCCGCCCCTGCACAGTTACCAGCTGTCAGCTACACAAAAAAAGGAGCTTGGTGTTTACAGGGAGTGCAGAATTATTAGGCAAATGAGTATTTTGTCCACATCATCCTCTTCATGCATGTTGTCTTACTCCAAGCTGTATAGGCTCGAAAGCCTACTACCAATTAAGCATATTAGGTGATGTGCATCTCTGTAATGAGAAGGGGTGTGGTCTAATGACATCAACACCCTATATCAGGTGTGCATAATTATTAGGCAACTTCCTTTCCTTTGGCAAAATGGGTCAAAAGAAGGACTTGACAGGCTCAGAAAAGTCAAAAATAGTGAGATATCTTGCAGAGGGATGCAGCAGTCTTAAAATTGCAAAGCTTCTGAAGCGTGATCATCGAACAATCAAGCGTTTCATTCAAAATAGTCAACAGGGTCGCAAGAAGCGTGTGGAAAAACCAAGGCGCAAAATAACTGCCCATGAACTGAGAAAAGTCAAGCGTGCAGCTGCCAAGATGCCACTTGCCACCAGTTTGGCCATATTTCAGAGCTGCAACATCACTGGAGTGCCCAAAAGCACAAGGTGTGCAATACTCAGAGACATGGCCAAGGTAAGAAAGGCTGAAAGACGACCACCACTGAACAAGACACACAAGCTGAAACGTCAAGACTGGGCCAAGAAATATCTCAAGACTGATTTTTCTAAGGTTTTATGGACTGATGAAATGAGAGTGAGTCTTGATGGGCCAGATGGATGGGCCCGTGGCTGGATTGGTAAAGGGCAGAGAGCTCCAGTCCCACTCAGACGCCAGCAAGGTGGAGGTGGAGTACTGGTTTGGGCTGGTATCATCAAAGATGAGCTTGTGGGGCCTTTTCGGGTTGAGGATGGAGTCAAGCTCAACTCCCAGTCCGACTGCCAGTTTCTGGAAGACACCTTCTTCAAGCAGTGGTACAGGAAGAAGTCTGCATCCTTCAAGAAAAACATGATTTTCATGCAGGACAATGCTCCATCACACGCGTCCAAGTACTCCACAGCGTGGCTGGCAAGAAAGGGTATAAAAGAAGAAAAACTAATGACATGGCCTCCTTGTTCACCTGATCTGAACCCCATTGAGAACCTGTGGTCCATCATCAAATGTGAGATTTACAAGGAGGGAAAACAGTACACCTCTCTGAACAGTGTCTGGGAGGCTGTGGTTGCTGCTGCACGCAATGTTGATGGTGAACAGATCAAAACACTGACAGAATCCATGGATGGCAGGCTTTTGAGTGTCCTTGCAAAGAAAGGTGGCTATATTGGTCGCTGATTTGTTTTTGTTTTGTTTTTGAATGTCAGAAATGTATATTTGTGAATGTGGAGATGTTATATTGGTTTCACTGGTAAAAATAAATAATTGAAATGGGTATATATTTGTTTTTTGTTAAGTTGCCTAATAATTATGCACAGTAATAGTCACCTGCACACACAGATATCCCCCTAAAATAGCTAAAACTAAAACAAACTAAAAACTACTTCCAAAAACATTCAGCTTTGATATTAATGAGTTTTTTGGGTTCATTGAGAACATGGTTGTTGTTCAATAATAAAATTATTCCTCAAAAATACAACTTGCCTAATAATTCTGCACTCCCTGTATGAGAGTAAGAAAGAAAAGTATATCTTTGTGTCCACCTTTCTCTGTTAATGCCCTACCTGGCCCCCTGGCAAAAGCTTTGCTAGATCCGCCCCTGCACAGTTACCAGCTGTCAGCTACACAAAAAAATGAGCTTGGTGTTTGTCTCTCAGAAACAGTTCATAACTTCCCTTCAACTCATTCATGTCACCTAAGGGTAAACCTGTTTCTCCATCACCTGTTCAGCTCTGATGATTCAGTAAGGATATCTGGTTTGGAACAGCCGTTTTTACAGCTGTGGCTGCAGCAAACATCAGCTGATACTAGAAATTAAAAGCAAATGAATTCTAACAACAGCTGATCAAGCTTAAACGTGCTGCTGTTGTTTAGCGCGATAAACAAACAAGAGAGAAAAGCCGATCATTGATCAGTTTCATGACTGAAGTTTCAACAGGCGAGAGAATGACAGGGGAGGCTGTCATAAAGTTCAACATCAGTAACTTAGCGCGCACACAGCTGTATAGAAACTCCATCGTGCTAGCTACCACGCAGTACGAGTTATTATAACTGATTGTAAAAAGTCAGCACAACGAAAATAAACTACACCTAAACTCGGTTTATATCTGACCCAAATAGAGTGCAGGTCATAACTTCTTACCTGAAATTCAGTTCACCTCACGCTCCGACCGGCAGCCGCCTGCTTCTCCTGCCTTCGGTTTCCCTGATCCACGATCTACCACCGGTCGATCGGCGGTCGCCTCGCCGCCTCGTTCCCCGCATGTTCTTTCTGACACACACCGGTGGATAGCTGCCCTCGGTTGTAGCTCCGCGTCAGCGACTACCAAACAACTCAGTTATTTTTTCCACATCGACCAGCATCTGGACAATCCACCGCCTTTCACTGTTTGTACCGTTACTAAAAAAACCCCTCATCGGCTCATAAAAACGAAAAATAAGTCCAGCTATGACCCTGAGTCAAAAAGACAGCCAGCTCGGGTTAGCTAGCTACCTGTCTAGCTCTTTGCAGGCACCGAAAACATCAGAGCTATTATGGGATGTCTTGGTAACACGAGCAGATATTTGAAGTTTACATCTGGCCAATCCACCACCTTTCACTGTTTATACCGTTACTAAAATGAATAAATGAATAAATCATCGGTCCATATAAACGAAAAATAAGTCCAGCTAAAACACATACTGTCGGCGAGCGACCGGGTGCTGACACGAGTTTCACCCGCCTCAATATAAGCCAAGCCTGGGTGCTTTTTCACGAAGGGTCGCTAGCGGTGCTAGCTAACTATGCTAGCGGCGCTAGCTAGCTAGCCGGCTATCATCAACACATAAGAGAACTGCTGCTAAATAAACTACACCTAAACTCGGTTTATATCTGACCCAAATAGAGTGCAGGTCATAACTTCTTACCTGAAATTCAGTTCACCTCACGCTCCTGCCTTCGCTTTCCCTGATCCACGATTGACCTCTGCGTTAGCAAACACCGGTCGATCGGCGGTCGCGGCATGTCCTTTCTGTCATACACCGGTGGATAGCTGCCCACTGTTGTAGCTCCGCGTTATAGCACCACCAAACAACTCAGTTATTTTTCCACATCCAGCTGTAACTCCGATTCTGTGCGAGCATTTGCGAGAGACCGGGGAGGTGAAACGACAGAGAGAGTCCCCTCGCTATCCATTTGCAGCCAAGTGCGGCAGCTAGCTAGGTAGCCGGCTAGCTGTCAGGCAGGACCAACGTCGTCAGAGCACTGTCGCTAAATATGGGATGTCTTGATAAAACAAGCAGATATTTGAAGTTTACACACCTACATTCTCGCCTGAAAATATCTTAAAAGTTTATTTTGTGACCTAGAAACACGAATAAAAGACATATAAAACGAAGTGGTGGCCGCCATTGTTCACTCTGTAGAGGCGTGCTATGAATTGTGGGATATGGAGTTTTCAACACAAGGATAAATCTTTTCGGCTGTACTACTCCCGGTATACCACTAGAGAGAGCCAAGACACCACAAATGAAGTCTGTTTATTTGGCGCCAAAAGATGAATTGGCCTAAATTTGTACTAAAATATTAATATTAAAAAACTATAAAAGTTATAAACACCAAAAGTCACAACATAATAGTCCAGCTCCAGCCGCACAAAATGATCTAACATATGTAATCCTAATATCAAAACTGTTTGGCAGAGGAGCGCGGGAAAATTTTCACTAAAATATTAATATTTAAAAAACTATAAAATTCATAAACACCAAAAGTCATAGCACACCATTCCAGATCCGGCCGCACAAAATGAGGTAACATATATGAAGCTTGTCTCAAAACTGCGGGGCGTGATACGTGCCGAAATTTAGGCGGAAGATGGAGAATAATAATAATAATAAGAATAATAAATCCGACGAATAGTAATATGTGTGCCTCTTGGCATAGGCACACATAACTAGAAAGCGAAAATTTCAGAAGAAATTTTATGTGTGCCTATGCCGCTGCTAATCACTGTAGTTTGCCATTCATACAGCTACAGAGAGCAAAACTCAGAAGAGCAGCCATTCTCCACCATGAACTATGGTAAAAACAAACACCGCTCACGCTTCACAGATGACAGCTTACAGTTTGTGTAAAGATGAAGTTACTTTGTACAGCGCCGATTTGCAGACGCTGTGCACACAGGTTCATGAGCAGAAGTCCCATTGTACCACGGCAGACCCGACAATGTTTGCATGAACACGCTTTGAAGCATTACATTATGGACCACTTTTCACACATGCATTCACTTTTTGTTTTTTGTTATTTTTACACAGTGTTCTGAATGATTAAGAATGGTCTACAGCCAATCTTGTGTATTATTATACAAACTGTGGTTGTAAGATGCAGATAACTATTTAATAAAAAGCTAAATATTTTATATGAGAGTAAGAAAGAAAAGTATATCTTTGTGTCCCCCTTTCCCTGTTAATGCCCTACCTGGCCCCCTGGCAAAAGCTTTGCTAGATCCGCCCCTGCACAGTTACCAGCTGTCAGCTACACAAAAACAGGAGCTTGGTGTATATTTGTCTGTCAGAAACAGTTCATAACTTCCCTTCAACTCATTCATGTCACCTAAAGGGTAAACCTGTTTCTCCATCACCAGTTCAGCTCTGATGATTCAGTAAGGACATCTCCTGGTTTGGACCAGCCGCTTCTACAGCTGTGCCCCAGCAAACATCAGCTGATACTAAGATAAGATAAGATAACCTTTATTAGTCCCACATGTGGGAAATTTGTTTTGTCACAGCAGGAAGTGGACAGTGCAAAAGTTATGAAGCAAAAATTAGAATAAAATAAAATAAGAATAAATACAGTACACAACTGTACAGAATAGAATAAAATAAAATACTATATACAGTAGAATAAAATAGAATAAATATACAATAAGATAAAATAGAATACAAATGCTATATACAACTGAGTAAAAAATACAACGATGCCAGGAAGATTATTGCACTTAGTGTTATTGCACATGTGTGTGTTTGATCAGTTAAAGTCTTTGTTGTGGAGTCTGACAGCAGTGGGGAGGAAAGACCTGCGAAATCTCTCCATCCCACACCGTGGGTGCCGCAGTCTCCCACTGAAGGAGCTGCTAGAAATTAAAATCAAATGAATTCTAACAACAGCTGATCAAGCTTAAACGTGCTGCTGTTCTTTAGCGCGATAAACAAGAGCGAAAAGCCGATCGTTGATCAGTTTCATGAGTGAAGTTGCAACTGGCGAGAGAATGACAGGGGAGGCTTCGTAACGACAGAATAAATCGTAATGTTTTCTCTGAATGTGGGACGATTCCGTTTGTACGGCAACTCTGACGAACCAACCCTTATGAATATAATAAAGTTCAACATCAGTAACTTACCGCGCACACAGCTGTCGTGCTAGCTAGCATGCAGTACGATTGTAAAAGGTCAGCACAACGAAAATAAACTACACCTAAACTCTGTTTATATCTGACCCAAATAGAGTGCAGTTCATAACTTCTTACCTGAAATTCAGTTCACCCCTCAGCTCCTGCCTTCGCTTTCCCTGATCCACGATTGACCTCCAGGTTAGCAACCACCTTCGCTTTCCCTGATCCACGATTGACCTCCAGGTTAGCAACCACCGGTCGATCGGCGGTGGCCTGCCCCACCTCCTATGTGTGGTTCGCGGGATGTCCTTTCTGTCACACACCGGTGGATAGCTGCCCTCTGTTGTAGCTCCGGCTAGCTCCACCACCAAACAACTCAGTTATTTTTTCCACATCGACCACCATCATCGGCCCATATAAGCGAAAAATGAGTCCAGCTAAAACACAGACTTGGCGAGCGATCGGGTGTTGCAACAAATTTTAGCCGCGTCACTATAAGCCCAGCCTGGGTGCTTTGAGGGTCGCTAGCAGCGCTAGCTAGCTATGCTAGCGGCGCTATGCTAGCGGCGCTATGCTAGCCGGCTGGCTATCAGCAACACATAAGACAACTCTTGCTAATATGGGATGTCTTGATAAAACGAGCAGATATTTGAAGTTTACACACCTATATTCTCGCCTGAAAATGTCTTAAAAGTTTAGTTTGTGACCTAGAAACACGAATAAAAGACATAGAAAACGAAGTGGTGGCCGCCATTGTTTGACTCGGTAGAGGCCTCTGTAGAGGCGTGCTATGAATTGTGGGATATGGAGTTTTGGGCCAAGGATAGATCTTTTCGCCTGTACTACTCCGGGTATACCACTAGAGAGAGCCAAGACACCACAAATGAAGTCTGTTTCTATGGCGCCAAAAGTAGAATCTTTCTAAATTTGCACTAAAATATTAATATTTAAAAAACTATAAAAGTCATGAACACCAAAAGTCGTACCATAGTAGTCCAGCTCCAGCCGCACAAAATGATCTAACATATGTAACCCTATTGTCAAAACTGTTTGGCAGAGGAGCGCGGGAAAATTTTCACTAAAATATTAATATTTCAAAAACTATAATAGTCATAAACACCAAAAGTCATAGCACACCATTCCAGATCCAGCCGCACAAAATGAGGTAACATATATGAAGCTTGTCTGAAAACTGCGGGGCGAGATTCGCTGCAAAATTTCAGGCGGAAACTGAAGAATAATAATAATAAATCCGAGGAATAGTAATATGTGTGCCTCTTGGCATAGGCACACATAACTAGAAAGGGAAAATTTCAGAAGAAATTTTATGTGTGCCTATGCCGCTGGTAATCAGTGTAGTTTGCCATTCATACAGCTACAGAGAGCAAAACTCAGCAGAGCAGCCATTCTCCACCATGAATTATGATAAAAACAAACACCGCTCGCGCCTCACAGATGACAGCTTACAGTTTTGGGTAAAGATGAAGTGACTTTGTACAGCCCCGATTTGCAGACGCTGTGCACACAGGTTCATGAGCAGAAGTCCCATTGTACCACGGCAGACCCAACAATGTTTGCATGAACACGCTTTGAAGCATTATGTTATGGACCACTTTTCACACATGGTTGGTGTACCCACACAGGCAGCTGTAGCTTTTCAACTCATAGCCCAACACACACCCAAAAAACAGCCAAGAGAGCACAGACTTTACACCCGTGGGTCCACCTCCCCTGCAGCGGCACTGCAGACCACGCCCCGACACACACATCAAACACATAAAATAAATATATATATGCACTTTTGCATTCACTTTTTGTTTTTTGTTATTTTTACACAGTGTTCTGAATGATGAACAATGGTCTACAGCCAACCTTGTGTATTATTATACAAACTTTGGTTGTAAGATTCGGATAAGCATTTAATAAAAGCTAAATATTTTATATGAGAGTAAGAAAGAAAGTATATCTTTATGTCCACCTTTCTCTGTTAATGCCCTACCTGGCCCCTGGCAAAAGCTTTGCTAGATCCGCCCCTGCACAGTTACCAGCTGTCAGCTACACAAAAAAAGGAGCTTGGTGTTTACAGGGAGTGCAGAATTATTAGGCAAATGAGTATTTTGTCCACATCATCCTCTTCATGCATGTTGTCTTACTCCAAGCTGTATAGGCTCGAAAGCCTACTACCAATTAAGCATATTAGGTGATGTGCATCTCTGTAATGAGAAGGGGTGTGGTCTAATGACATCAACACCCTATATCAGGTGTGCATAATTATTAGGCAACTTCCTTTCCTTTGGCAAAATGGGTCAAAAGAAGGACTTGACAGGCTCAGAAAAGTCAAAAATAGTGAGATATCTTGCAGAGGGATGCAGCAGTCTTAAAATTGCAAAGCTTCTGAAGCGTGATCATCGAACAATCAAGCGTTTCATTCAAAATAGTCAACAGGGTCGCAAGAAGCGTGTGGAAAAACCAAGGCGCAAAATAACTGCCCATGAACTGAGAAAAGTCAAGCGTGCAGCTGCCAAGATGCCACTTGCCACCAGTTTGGCCATATTTCAGAGCTGCAACATCACTGGAGTGCCCAAAAGCACAAGGTGTGCAATACTCAGAGACATGGCCAAGGTAAGAAAGGCTGAAAGACGACCACCACTGAACAAGACACACAAGCTGAAACGTCAAGACTGGGCCAAGAAATATCTCAAGACTGATTTTTCTAAGGTTTTATGGACTGATGAAATGAGAGTGAGTCTTGATGGGCCAGATGGATGGGCCCGTGGCTGGATTGGTAAAGGGCAGAGAGCTCCAGTCCCACTCAGATGCCAGCAAGGTGGAGGTGGAGTACTGGTTTGGGCTGGTATCATCAAAGATGAGCTTGTGGGGCCTTTTCGGGTTGAGGATGGAGTCAAGCTCAACTCACAGTGCTACTGCCAGTTTCTGGAAGACACCTTCTTCAAGCAGTGGTACAGGAAGAAGTCTGCATCCTTCAAGAAAAACATGATTTTCATGCAGGACAATGCTCCATCACACGCGTCCAAGTACTCCACAGCGTGGCTGGCAAGAAAGGGTATAAAAGAAGAAAAACTAATGACATGGCCTCCTTGTTCACCTGATCTGAACCCATTGAGAACCTGTGGTCCATCATCAAATGTGAGATTTACAAGGAGGGAAAACAATACACCTCTCTGAACAGTGTCTGGGAGGCTGTGGTTGCTGCTGCATGCAATGTTGATGGTGAACAGATCAAAACACTGACAGAATCCATGGATGGCAGGCTTTTGAGTGTCCTTGCAAAGAAAGGTGGCTATATTGGTCGCTGATTTGCTTTGGTTTTGTTTTTGAATGTCAGAAATGTATATTTGTGAATGTGGAGATGTTATATTGGTTTCACTGGTAAAAATAAATAATTGAAATGGGTATATATTTGTTTTTTGTTAAGTTGCCTAATAATTATGCACAGTAATAGTCACCTGCACACACAGATATCCCCCTAAAATAGCTAAAACTAAAAACTACTTCCAAAAACTTTCAGCTTTGATATTAATGAGTTTTTTGGGTTCATTTAGAACATGGTTGTTGTTCAATAATAAAATTATTCCTCAAAAATACAACTTGCCTAATAATTCTGCACTCCCTGTATTTGTCTGTCAAAAATAGTTCATAACTTCCCTTCAACTTATTCATGTCACCTAAAGAGTAAACCTGTTTCTCCATCACCAGTTCAGCTCTGATGATTCAGTAAGGACATCTGCCGTTTTTACAGCTGTAGCTCCAGCAAACATCAGCTGATACCAGAAATTAAAAGCAAATGAATTCTAACAACAGCTGATCAAGCTTAAACGTGCTGCTGTTGTTTTGCGCGATAAACAAACAAGAGAGAAACGCCGATCATTGATCAGTTTCATGACTGAAGTTTCGACAGGGGAGGCTGTCATAAAGTTCAACATGCGCACACAGCTGTATAGAAACTCCGTCGTGCTAGCTAGAACGCAGTACGAGTTATTGTACGTGATTGAAAAAGTCAGCACAACGAAAATAAACTACACCTAAACTCGGTTTATATCTGACCGAAATAGAGTGCAGTTCAAAACTTCTTACCTGAAATTCAGTTCACCTCACGCTCCTGCCTTCGCTTTCCCTGATCCATGATTGACCACCGCGTTAGCAATCGCCTGCCCGGCCTCGTATGTCTCGTTGGCGGCATGTCCTTTCTGTCACACACCGGTGGATAGCTGCCCTCTGTTGTAGCTCCACCACCAAACAACTCAGTTATTTTTTCCACATCGACCAGCATCATCGGCCCATATAAACGAAAAATAAGTCCAGCTAAGACACAGACCCTTGCCGAGCGATCGGGCGATTAAACACATTTTAGCCACCTCACTATCAGCCAAGCCTGGGTGGTTTTTCACGAAGGGTCGCTAGCCGCGCTAGCTAGCTAAGCTAGCGGCGCTAGCTAGCTAGCCAGCCGGCTATCAGCAACACGTAAGAGAACTGTTGCTAAATAAACTACACCTAAACTCCGTTTATATCTGACCCAAATAGAGTGCAGGTCATAACTTCTTACCTGAAATTCAGTTCACCTCACGCTCCTGCCTTCGCTTTCCCTGATCCACGATTGACCTCCGCGTTAGCAAACACCAGTCGCCTGCCTCGTATGTCTCATTCGCGGCATATCCTTTCTGTCATACACCGGTGGATAGCTGCCCACTGTTGTAGCTCCGCGTTATAGCACCACCAAACAACTCAGTTATTTTTTCCACATCCAGCTGTAACTCCGATTCTATGCGAGCATTTGCGAGAGACCGGGGAGGTGAAACTACAGAGAGAGTCCCCTCGCTATCCATTTGCAGCCAAGTGCGGCAGCTAGCTAGGTAGCCGGCTAGCTGTCAGGCAGGACCGACGTAGTCAGAGCACTGTCGCTAAATATGGGATGTCTTGATAAAACAAGCAGATATTTGAAGTTTACACACCTAGATTCTCGCCTGAAAATATCTTAAAAGCTTATTTTGTGACCTAGAAACACGAATAAAAGACATATAAAACGAAGTGGTGGCCGCCATTGTTCACTCTGTAGAGGCGTGCTATGAATTGTGGGATATGGAGTTTTCAACACAAGGATAAATCTTTTCGGCTGTACTACTCCCGGTATACCACTAGAGAGAGCCAAGACACCACAAATGAAGTCTGTTTATTTGGCGCCAAAAGATGAATTGGCCTAAATTTGCACTAAAATCTAAATATTTCAAAAACTATAAAAGTTATAAACACCAAAAGTCACACCATACTAGCCCAGCTCCAGCCGCACAAAATGATCTAACATATGTAATCCTAATGTCAAAACTGTTTGGCAGAGGAGCGCGGGAAAATTTTCACTAAAATATTAATATTTAAAAAACTATAAATTCATAAACACCAAAAGTCATAGCACACCATTCCAGATCCGGCCGCACAAAATGAGGTAACATATATGAAGCTTGTCTCAAAACTGCGAGGCGAGATTCGCTGCAAAATTTCAGGCGGAAACTGGAGAATAATAATAATAACTAGAAAGCGAAAATTTCAGAAGAAATTTTATGTGTGCCTATGCCGCTGCTAATCACTGTAGTTGCCATTCATACGGCTACAGACAGCAAAACTCAGAAGAGCAGCCATTCTCCACCATGAACTATGGTAAAAACAAACACCGCTCACGCTTCACAGATGACAGCTTACAGTTTTGTGTAAAGATGAAGTTAATTCGTACAGCGCCGATTTGCAGACGCTGTGCACACAGGTTCATGAGCAGAAGTCCCATTGTACCACGGCAGACCCGACAATGTTTGCATGAACACGCTTTGAAGCATTACATTATAGACCACTTTTCACACATGCATTCACTTTTTGTTTTTTGTTATTTCTACACAGTGTTCTGAATTATGAACAATGGTCTACAGCCAATCTTGTGTATTATTATACAAACTTTGGTTGTGAGATTCAGATAACTATTTAATAAAAGCTAAATATTTTATATGAGAGTAAGAAAGAAAAGTATATCTTTATGTCCACCTTTCTCTGTTAATGCCCTACCTGGCCCCCTGGCAAAAGCTTTGCTAGATCCGCCCCTGCACAGTTACCAGCTGTCAGCTACACAAAAAAAGGAGCTTGGTGTTTACAGGGAGTGCAGAATTATTAGGCAAATGAGTATTTTGTCCACATCATCCTCTTCATGCATGTTGTCTTACTCCAAGCTGTATAGGCTCGAAAGCCTACTACCAATTAAGCATATTAGGTGATGTGCATCTCTGTAATGAGAAGGGGTGTGGTCTAATGACATCAACACCCTATATCAGGTGTGCATAATTATTAGGCAACTTCCTTTCCTTTGGCAAAATGGGTCAAAAGAAGGACTTGACAGGCTCAGAAAAGTCAAAAATAGTGAGATATCTTGCAGAGGGATGCAGCAGTCTTAAAATTGCAAAGCTTCTGAAGCATGATCATCGAACAATCAAGCGTTTCATTCAAAATAGTCAACAGGGTCGCAAGAAGCGTGTGGAAAAACCAAGGCGCAAAATAACTGCCCATGAACTGAGAAAAGTCAAGCGTGCAGCTGCCAAGATGCCACTTGCCACCAGTTTGGCCATATTTCAGAGCTGCAACATCACTGGAGTGCCCAAAAGCACAAGGTGTGCAATACTCAGAGACACGGCCAAGGTAAGAAAGGCTGAAAGACGACCACCACTGAACAAGACACACAAGCTGAAACGTCAAGACTGGGCCAAGAAATATCTCAAGACTGATTTTTCTAAGGTTTTATGGACTGATGAAATGAGAGTGAGTCTTGATGGGCCAGATGGATGGGCCCGTGGCTGGATTGGTAAAGGGCAGAGAGCTCCAGTCCGACTCAGACGCCAGCAAGGTGGAGGTGGAGTACTGGTTTAGGCTGGTATCATCAAAGATGAGCTTGTGGGGCCTTTTCGGGTTGAGGATGGAGTCAAGCTCAACTCACAGTGCTACTGCCAGTTTCTGGAAGACACCTTCTTCAAGCAGTGGTACAGGAAGAAGTCTGCATCCTTCAAGAAAAACATGATTTTCATGCAGGACAATGCTCCATCACACGCGTCCAAGTACTCCACAGCGTGGCTGGCAAGAAAGGGTATAAAAGAAGAAAAACTAATGACATGGCCTCCTTGTTCACCTGATCTGAACCCATTGAGAACCTGTGGTCCATCATCAAATGTGAGATTTACAAGGAGGGAAACCAGTACACCTTCTGAACAGTGTCTGGGAGGCTGTGGTTGCTGCTGCACGCAATGTTGATGGTGAACAGATCAAAACACTGACAGAATCCATGGATGGCAGGCTTTTGAGTGTCCTTGCAAAGAAAGGTGGCTATATTGGTCGCTGATTTGTTTTTGTTTTGTTTTTGAATGTCATAAATGTATATTTGTGAATGTGGAGATGTTATATTGGTTTCACTGGTAAAAATAAATAATTGAAATGGGTATATATTTGTTTTTTGTTAAGTTGCCTAATAATTATGCACAGTAATAGTCACCTGCACACACAGATATCCCCCTAAAATAGCTAAAACTAAAAACTACTTCCAAAAACTTTCAGCTTTGATATTAATGAGTTTTTTGGGTTCATTGAGAACATGGTTGTTGTTCAATAATAAAATTATTCCTCAAAAATACAACTTGCCTAATAATTCTGCACTCCCTGTATTTGTCTGTCAAAAATAGTTCATAACTTCCCTTCAACTTATTCATGTCACCTAAAGAGTAAACCTGTTTCTCCATCACCAGTTCAGCTCTGATGATTCAGTAAGGACATCTGCCGTTTTTACAGCTGTAGCTCCAGCAAACATCAGCTGATACCAGAAATTAAAAGCAAATGAATTCTAACAACAGCTGATCAAGCTTAAACGTGCTGCTGTTGTTTTGCGCGATAAACAAATAAGAGAGAAACGCCGATCATTGATCAGTTTCATGACTGAAGTTTCAACAGGCGAGAGAATGACAGGGGAGGCTGTCATAAAGTTCAACATGCGCACACAGCTGTATAGAAAGTCCGTCGTGCTAGCTAGAACGCAGTACGAGTTATGTAAGTGATTGAAAAAGTCAGCACAACGAAAATAAACTACACCTAAACTCGGTTTATATCTGACCGAAATAGAGTGCAGTTCATAACTTCTTACCTGAAATTCAGTTCACCTCACGCTCCTGCCTTCGCTTTCCCTGATCCATGATTGACCACCGCGTTAGCAATCGCCTGCCCGGCCTCGTATGTCTCGTTGGCGGCATGTCCTTTCTGTCACACACCGGTGGATAGCTGCCCTCTGTTGTAGCTCCACCACCAAACAACTCAGTTATTTTTTCCACATCGACCAGCATCATCGGCCCATACAAACGAAAAATAAGTCCAGCTAAGACACAGACCCTTGCCGAGCGATCGGGCGATTAAACAAATTTTAGCCACCTCACTATCAGCCAAGCCTGGGTGGTTTTTCACGAAGGGTCGCTAGCCGCGCTAGCTAGCTAAGCTAGCGGCGCTAGCTAGCTAGCCAGCCGGCTATCAGCAACACGTAAGAGAACTGTTGCTAAATAAACTACACCTAAACTCGGTTTATATCTGACCCAAATAGAGTGCAGGTCATAACTTCTTACCTGAAATTCAGTTCACCTCACGCTCCTGCCTTCGCTTTCCCTGATCCACGATTGACCTCCGCGTTAGCAAACACCGGACGATCGGCGGTAGCCTCACCGCCTTGTATGTCTCGTTCGCGGCATGTCCTTTCTGTCACACACCGGTGGATAGCTGCCCTCTGTTGTAGCTCCACCACCAAACAACTCAGTTATTTTTTCCACATCGACCAGCATCATCGGCCCATATAAACGAAAAATAAGTCCAGCTAAGACACAGACCCTTGCCGAGCGATCAGGCGATTAAACAAATTTTAGCCACCTCACTATCAGCCAAGCCTGGGTGGTTTTTCACGAAGGGGCGCTAGCTAGCTAAGCTAGCGGCGCTAGCTAGCTAGCCGGCTATCAGCAACACTTAAGAGAATTGTCGCTAATATGGGATGTCTTGATAAAACGAGCAGATATTTGAAGTTTACACACCTACATTCTCGCCTGAAAATATCTTAAAAGTGTATTTTGTGACCTAGAAACACGAATAAAAGACATATAAAACGAAGTGGTGTCCGCCATTGTTTAACTCGGCAGAGGGGTGCTATGAATTATGGGATATGGAGTTTTGTAACAAGCATACAGATTTTCAGCCGTACTACTCCCGGTATACCACTAGAGAGAGCCAACCCACCACAAATGAAGTCTGTTTCTATGGAAATTGGCCTAAATTTGCACTAAAATCTAAATATTTCAAAAACTATAAAAGTCATAAACACCAAAAGTGTATACCATACTAGTCCAGCTCCAGCCGCACAAAATGATCTAACATATGTAACCCTATTGTCAAAACTGTTTGGCAGAGAAGCACGGGAAAATTTTCACTAAAATATTAATATTTAAAAAACTATAATAGTTATAAACACCAAAAGTCATAGCACACCATTCCTGATCCAGCCGCACAAAATGAGGTAACATATATGAAGCTTGTCTCAAAACTGCGGGGCGAGTTTCGCTGCAAAATTTCAGGCGGAAACTGAAGAATAATAATAATAACTAGAAAGCGAAAATTTCAGAAGAAATTTTATGTGTGCCTATGCCGCTGCTAATCACTGTAGTTTGCCATTCATACGGCTACAGAGAGCAAAACTCAGAAGAGCAGCCATTCTCCACCATGAACTATGGTAAAAACAAACACCGCTCACGCTTCACAGATGACAGCTTACAGTTTTGTGTAAAGATGAAGTTACTTCGTACAGCGCCGATTTGCAGACGCTGTGCACACAGGTTCATGAGCAGAAGTCCCATTGTACCACGGCAGACCCGACAATGTTTGCATGAACACGCTTTGAAGCATTACATTATGGACCACTTTTCACACATGCATTCACTTTTTGTTTTTTGTTATTTTTACACAGTGTTCTGAATTATGAACAATGGTCTACAGCCAATCTTGTGTATTATTATACAAACTTTGGTTGTGAGATTCATATAACTATTTAATAAAAGCTAAATATTTTATATGAGAGTAAGAAAGAAAAGTATATCTTTGTGTCCACCTTTCTCTGTTAATGCCCTAGCTGCCCCTGCACAGTTACCAGCTGTCAGCTACACAAAAAAGGAGCTTGGTCTTTGTCTCTCAGAAACAACTCATAACTTCCCTTCAACTCATTCATGTCACCTAAAGTGTAAACCTGTTTCTCCATCACCAGTTCAGCTCTGATGATTCAGTAAGGACATCTCCTGATTTCATCTTCATGCTCCAGCAAACATCAGCTGATACTAGAAATTAAAATCAAAAGAATTCTAACAACAGCTGATCAAGCTTAAACGTGCTGCTGTTGTTTAGTGCGATAAATAAGAGCGAACAGCCGATCATTGATCAGTTTCATGATTGACGTTTCAACACGCGAGAGAATGACAGGGGAGGCTTCGTAACGACAGAATAAATCATAATGTTTTCTCTGAATGTGGGACGATTCCGTTTTTACGGCACGGCAACTCTATGAACTAACCCTAATGAATAAAATAAAGTCCAACGTCAGTAACTTAGTGCGCACACAGCTGTATATAAACTCCCGTGGCAGTACGATTGTAAAAGGTCAACGAAAATAAATTACACCTAAACTCGGTTTATATCTGACCCAAATAGAGAGCGACCGGGTGCTGACACGAGTTTCACCCGCCTCAATATAAGCCAAGCCTGGGTGCTTTTCACGAAGGGTTGCTAGCGGCGCGAGCTAACTATGCTAGCGGCGCTAGCTAGCTAGCCGGCTATCAGCAACACATAAGAGAACTGCTGCTAAACAACTACACCTAAACTCGGTTTATATCTGACCCAATAGAGAGCGACCGGGTGCTGACACGAGTTTCACCCGCCTCAATATAAGCCAAGCCTCGGTGCTTTTTCACGAAGGGTTGCTAGCGGCGCGAGCTAACTATGCTAGCGGCGCTAGCTAGCTAGCCGGCTATCAGCAACACATAAGAGAACTGCTGCTAAACAAACTACACCTAAACTCGGTTTATATCTGACCCAAATAGAGCGACCGGTGCTGACACGAGTTTCACCCGCTCAATATAAGCCAAGCTGGTGCTTTTTCACGAAGGGTTGCTAGCGGCGCGAGCTAACTATGCTAGCGGCGCTAGCTAGCTAGCCGGCTATCAGCAACACATAAGAGAACTGCTGCTAAATAAACTACACCTAAACTCGGTTTATATCTGACCCAAATAGAGTGCAGTCATAACTTCTTACCTGAAATTCAGTTCACCTCACGCTCCTGCCTTCGCTTTCCCTGATCCACGATTGACCTCCGCGTTAGCAAACACCGGTCGATCGGCGGTCGCGGCATGTCCTTTCTGTCATACACCGGTGGATAGCTGCCCACTGTTGTAGCTCCGCATTATAGCACCACCAAACAACTCAGTTATTTTTCCACATCCAGCTGTAACTCCGATTCTGTGCGAGCATTTGCGAGAGACCGGGGAGGTGAAAGGAGAGAGAGAGTCCCCTCGCTGTCCATTTGCAGCCAAGTGCGGCAGCTAGCTAGGTAGCCGGCTAGCTGTCAGGCAGGACCGAGGTCGTCAGAGCATTGTCGCTAATATGGGATGTCTTGATAAAACGAGCAGATATTTGAAGTTTACACACCTACATTCTCGCCTGAAAATATCTTAAAAGTTTATTTTGTGACCTAGAAACACTAATAAAAGACATATAAAACGAAGTGGTGGCCGCCATTGTTTAACTCGGCAGAGGTGTGCTATGAATTGTGGATATGGAGTTTTCCACCAAGCATAGAAGCCATTGTGTTACCGTAACTATTCAATGGTTCGCGCAACCTTAAAGCCTCCAATGGTTCCTGAAAGCAGCGAGGCTGTGCGCGCCATTGATATTGTCATCATTACGGTATCCAAATAAGGGTAGACAGGCTGTACCACTCCCGGCTACCACTAGAGAGAACCAACACACCACAAATGAAGTTTGAAATTTGTTTCAATGGACAAAGATGGCGCCAACACACCACAAATGAAGTCTGTTTATTTGGCGCCAAAAGATGAATTGGCCTAAATTTGCACTAAAATATTAATATTTAAAAAACTATAAAAGTCATAAACACCAAAAGTCATGACATAATAGTCCAGCTCCAGCCGCACAAAATGATCTAACATATGTAACCCTAATGTCAAAACTGTTCGGCAGAGGAGCGCGGGAAAATTTTCACTAAAATATTAATATTTAAAAAACTATAAATTCATAAACACCAAAAGTCATAGCACACCATTCCAGATCCGGCCGCACAAAATGAGGTAACATATATGAAGGTTGTCTCAAAACTGCGGGGCGAGATTCGCTGCAAAATTTCAGGCGGAAACTGGAGAATAATAATAATAATAATAATAATAAATCCGACGAATAGTAATATGTGTGCCTCTTGTCATAGGCACACATAATAACTAGAAAGCGAAAATTTCAGAAGAAATTTTATGTGTGCCTATGCCGCTGCTAATCACTGTAGTTGCCATTCATACGGCTACAGACAGCAAAACTCAGAAGAGCAGCCATTCTCCACCATGAACTATGGTAAAAACAAACACCGCTCACGCTTCACAGATGACAGCTTACAGTTTTGTGTAAAGATGAAGTTACTTCGTACAGCGCCGATTTGCAGACGCTGTGCACACAGGTTCATGAGCAGAAGTCCCATTGTACCACGGCAGACCCGACAATGTTTGCATGAACACGCTTTGAAGCATTACATTATAGACCACTTTTCACACATGCATTCACTTTTGTTTTTGTTATTTCTACACAGTGTTCTGAATTATGAACAATGGTCTACAGCCAATCTTGTGTATTATTATACAACTTTGGTTGTGAGATTCAGATAACTATTTAATAAAAGCTAAATATTTATATGAGAGTAAGAAAGAAAAGTATATCTTTATGTCCACCTTTCTCTGTTAATGCCCTACCTGGCCCCCTGGCAAAAGCTTTGCTAGATCCGCCCCTGCACAGTTACCAGCTGTCAGCTACACAAAAAAAGGAGCTTGGTGTTTACAGGGAGTGCAGAATTATTAGGCAAATGAGTATTTTGTCCACATCATCCTCTTCATGCATGTTGTCTTACTCCAAGCTGTATAGGCTCGAAAGCCTACTACCAATTAAGCATATTAGGTGATGTGCATCTCTGTAATGAGAAGGGGTGTGGTCTAATGACATCAACACCCTATATCAGGTGTGCATAATTATTAGGCAACCTCCTTTCCTTTGGCAAAATGGGTCAAAAGAAGGACTTGACAGGCTCAGAAAAGTCAAAAATAGTGAGATATCTTGCAGAGGGATGCAGCAGTCTTAAAATTGCAAAGCTTCTGAAGCGTGATCATCGAACAATCAAGCGTTTCATTCAAAATAGTCAACAGGGTCGCAAGAAGCGTGTGGAAAAACCAAGGCGCAAAATAACTGCCCATGAACTGAGAAAAGTCAAGCGTGCAGCTGCCAAGATGCCACTTGCCACCAGTTTGGCCATATTTCAGAGCTGCAACATCACTGGAGTGCCCAAAAGCACAAGGTGTGCAATACTCAGAGACACGGCCAAGGTAAGAAAGGCTGAAAGACGACCACCACTGAACAAGACACACAAGCTGAAACGTCAAGACTGGGCCAAGAAATATCTCAAGACTGATTTTTCTAAGGTTTTATGGACTGATGAAATGAGAGTGAGTCTTGATGGGCCAGATGGATGGGCCCGTGGCTGGATTGGTAAAGGGCAGAGAGCTCCAGTCCCACTCAGACGCCAGCAAGGTGGAGGTGGAGTACTGGTTTGGGCTGGTATCATCAAAGATGAGCTTGTGGGGCCTTTTCGGGTTGAGGATGGAGTCAAGCTCAACTCCCAGTCCTACTGCCAGTTTCTGGAAGACACCTTCTTCAAGCAGTGGTACAGGAAGAAGTCTGCATCCTTCAAGAAAAACATGATTTTCATGCAGGACAATGCTCCATCACACGCGTCCAAGTACTCCACAGCGTGGCTGGCAAGAAAGGGTATAAAAGAAGAAAAACTAATGACATGGCCTCCTTGTTCACCTGATCTGAACCCCATTGAGAACCTGTGGTCCATCATCAAATGTGAGATTTACAAGGAGGGAAAACAGTACACCTCTCTGAACAGTGTCTGGGAGGCTGTGGTTGCTGCTGCACGCAATGTTGATGGTGAACAGATCAAAACACTGACAGAATCCATGGATGGCAGGCTTTTGAGCGTCCTTGCAAAGAAAGGTGGCTATATTGGTCGCTGATTTGTTTTTGTTTTGTTTTTGAATGTCAGAAATGTATATTTGTGAATGTGGAGATGTTATATTGGTTTCACTGGTAAAAATAAATAATTGAAATGGGTATATATTTGTTTTTTGTTAAGTTGCCTAATAATTATGCACAGTAATAGTCACCTGCACACACAGATATCCCCCTAAAATAGCTAAAACTAAACACAAACTAAAAACTACTTCCGAAAACATTCAGCTTTGATATTAATGTGTTTTTTGGGTTCATTGAGAACATGGTTGTTGTTCAATAATAAAATTATTCCTCAAAATACAACTTGCCTAATAATTCTGCACTCCCTGTATGAGAGTAAGAAATAAAAGTATATCTTTGTGTCCACCTTTCTCTGTTAATGCCCTACCTGGCCCCTGGCAAAAGCTTTGCTAGATCCGCCCCTGCACAGTTACCAGCTGTCAGCTAAATAAAAAAAGGAGCTTGGTGTTTATTTCTCTCAGAAACAGTTCATAACTTCCCTTCAACTCATTCATGTCACCTAAAAAAAAGGTAAACCTGTTTCTCCATCACCAGTTCAGCTCTGATGATTCAGTAAGGTCATCTCCTGGTTTCGACCAGCCGCTTCTACAGCTGTGGCTCCAGCAAACATCAGCTGATACTAGAAATTAAAATCAAATGAATTCTAACAACAGCTGATCAAGCTTAAACGTGCTGCTGTTGTTTAGCGCGATAAACAAACAAGAGAGAAAAGCCGATCATTGATCAGTTTCATGACTGAAGTTTGAACAGGCGAGAGAATGACAGGGGAGGCTGTCATAAACTCCATCGTGCTAGCTACCACGCAGTACGAGTTATTATAACTGATTGTAAAAAGTCAGCACAACAAAAATAAACTACACCTAAACTCGGTTTATATCTGACCCAAATAGAGTGCAGGTCATAACTTCTTACCTGAAATTCAGTTCACCTCACGCTCCGACCGGCAGCCGCCTGCTTCTCCTGCCTTCGGTTTCCCTGATCCACGATCTACCACCGGTCGATCGGCGGTCGCCTCGCCGCCTCGTTCCCCGCATGTTCTTTCTGACACACACCGGTGGATAGCTGCCCTCGGTCGTAGCTCCGCGTCAGCGACTACCAAACAACTCAGTTATTTTTTCCACATCGACCAGCATCTGGACAATCCACCGCCTTTCACTGTTTGTACCGTTACTAAAAAAAACCCTCATCGGCTCATAAAAACGAAAAATAAGTCCAGCTATGACCCTGAGTCAAAAAGACAGCCAGCTCGGGTTAGCTAGCTACCTGTCTAGCTCTTTGCAGGCACCGAAAACATCAGAGCTAATATGGGATGTCTTGGTAACACGAGCAGATATTTGAAGTTTACATCTGGCCAATCCACCACCTTTCACTGTTTATACCGTTACTAAAATGAATAAATAAATAAATCATCGGTCCATATAAACGAAAAATAAGTCCAGCTAAAACACATACTGTCGGCGAGCGACCGGGTGCTGACACGAGTTTCACCCGCCTCAATATAAGCCAAGCCTGGGTGCTTTTTCACGAAGGGTCGCTAGCGGTGCTAGCTAACTATGCTAGCGGCACTAGCTAGCTAGCCGGCTATCAGCAACACATAAGAGAACTGCTGCTAAATAAACTACACCTAAACTCGGTTTATATCTGACCCAAATAGAGTGCAGTTCATAACTTCTTACCTGAAATTCAGTTCACCTCACGCTCCTGCCTTCGCTTTCCCTGATCCACGATTGACCTCCGCGTTAGCAATCGCCTGCCCGGCCTCATATGTCTCGTTGGCGGCATGTCCTTTCTGTCACACACCGGTGGGTAGCTGCCCTCTGTTGTAGCTCCACCACCAAACAACTCAGTTATTTTTCCACATCCAGCTGTAACTCCGATTCTATGCGAGCATTTGCGAGAGACCAGGGAGGTGAAACGACAGAGAGAGTCCCCTCGCTATCCATTTGCAGCCAAGTGCGGCAGCTAGCTAGGTAGCCAGCTAGGTAGCCGGCTAGCTGTCAGGCAGGACCGACGTAGTCAGAGCACTGTCGCTAAATATGGGATGTCTTGATAAAACAAGCAGATATTTGAAGTTTACACACCTACATTCTCGCCTGAAAATATCTTAAAAGCTTATTTTGTGACCTAGAAACACGAATAAAAGACATATAAAACGAAGTGGTGGCCGCCATTGTTCACTCTGTAGAGGTGTGCTATGAATTGTGGGATATTGAGTTTTCCACCAAGCATTACCGTAACTTTTGAATGATTTGCGCAACCTTAAAAATTCCAATGGCTCCTGAAAGCAGCGACGCTGTGCGCACCGTTGAAATTGTCATCATTACGGTAATCCAAATAAGGGTACACAGGCTGTACCACTCCCGGCATACCACTAGAGAGAGCCAACACACCACAAATGAAGTCTGTTTATTTGGCGCCAAAAGATGAATTGGCCTAAATTTGCACTAAAATATTAATATTAAAAAAACTATAAAAGTCATGAACACCAAAAGTCATGACATAATAGTCCAGCTCCAGCCGCACAAAATGATCTAACATATGTAACCCTAATGTCAAAACTGTTCGGCAGAGGAGCGCGGGAAAATTTTCACTAAAATATTAATATTTAAAAAACTATAACATTCACAAAGACCAAAAGTCATAGCACACCATTCCAGATCCGGCCGCACAAAATGAGGTAACATATATGAAGCTTGTCTCAAAACTGCGGGGCGAGATTCGCTGCAAAATTTCAGGCGGAAACTGGAGAATAATAATAATAATAATAATAATAATAATAATAATAAATCCGAGGAATAGTAATATGTGTGCCTCTTGTCATAGGCACACATAACTAGAAAGCGAAAATTTCAGAAGAAATTTTATGTGTGCCTATGCCGCTGCTAATCTGTGTAGTTTTCCATTCATACGGCTACAGACAGCAAAACTCAGAAGAGCAGCCATTCTCCACCATGAATTATGGTAAAAACAAACACCGCTCGCGCCTCACAGATGACAGCTTACAGTTTTGGGTAAAGATGAGGTCACTTTGTACAGCCCCGATTTGCAGACGCTGTGCACACAGGTTCATAAGCAGAAGTCCCATTGTACCACGGCAGACCCCGACAATGTTTGCACGAACACACTTTGAACCAGTACGTTATGGACCACTTTTCACACATGGTTGGTGTACCCTCCCAGCCAGCTGTAGCTTTTCAACTCACAGCCCGACACACACCCAAAAACAGCCGAGAGAGCACAGACTACGCCCGAGAGGTGTGATTGCAGATGCCCCTCAGGTGGGTCCACCTCCCCTGCAGCGGCACTGCAGACCACGCCCCGCCACACATATCAAACACGTAAAATAAATATTTATGCACTTTTGCATTCACTTTTTGTTTTTTGTTATTTTTACACAGTGTTCTGAATGATGAACAATGGTCTACAGCCAATCTTGTGTATTATTATACAAACTTTGGTTGTAAGATTCAGATAACTATTTAATAAAAGCTAAATATTTTATACAGGGAGTGCAGAATTATTAGGCAAATGAGTATTTTGTCCACATCATCCCCTTCATGCATGTTGTCTTACTCCAAGCTGTATAGGCTCGAAAGCCTACTACCAATTAAGCATATTAGGTGATGTGCATCTCTGTAATGAGAAGGGGTATGGTCTAATGACATCAACACCCTATATCAGGTGTGCATAATTATTAGGCAACTTCCTTTCCTTTGGCAAAATGGGTCAAAAGAAGGACTTGACAGGCTCAGAAAAGTCAAAAATAGTGAGATATCTTGCAGAGGGATGCAGCAGTCTTAAAATTGCAAAGCTTCTGAAGCGTGATCATCGGACAATCAAGCGTTTCATTCAAAATAGTCAACAGGGTCGCAAGAAGCGTGTGGAAAAACCAAGGCGCAAAATAACTGCCCATGAACTGAGAAAAGTCAAGCGTGCAGCTGCCAAGATGCCACTTGCCACCAGTTTGGCCATATTTCAGAGCTGCAACATCACTGGAGTGCCCAAAAGCACAAGGTGTGCAATACTCAGAGACATGGCCAAGGTAAGAAAGGCTGAAAGACGACCACCACTGAACAAGACACACAAGCTGAAACGTCAAGACTGGGCCAAGAAATATCTCAAGACTGATTTTTCTAAGGTTTTATGGACTTATGAAATGAGAGTGAGTCTTGATGGGCCAGATGGATGGGCCCGTGGCTGGATTGGTAAAGGGCAGAGAGCTCCAGTCCCACTCAGACGCCTGCAAGGTGGAGGTGGAGTACTGGTTTGGGCTGGTATCATCAAAGGTGAGCTTGTGGGGCCTTTTCGGGTTGAGGATGGAGTCAAGCTCAACTCCCAGTCCTACTGCAAGTTTCTGGAAGACACCTTCTTCAAGCAGTGGTACAGGAAGAAGTCTGCATCCTTCAAGAAAAACATGATTTTCATGCAGGACAATGCTCCATCACACGCGTCCAAGTACTCCACAGCGTGGCTGGCAAGAAAGGGTTTAAAAGAAGAAAAACTAATGACATGGCCTCCTTGTTCACCTGATCTGAACCCCATTGAGAACCTGTGGTCCATCATCAAATGTGAGATTTACAAGGAGGGAAAACAGTACACCTCTCTGAACAGTGTCTGGGAGGCTGTGGTTGCTGCTGCACGCAATGTTGATGGTGAACAGATCAAAACACTGACAGAATCCATGGATGGCAGGTTTTGAGTGTCCTTGCAAAGAAAGGTGGCTATATTGGTCGCTGATTTGTTTTTGTTTTGTTTTTGAATGTCAGAAATGTATATTTGTGAATGTGGAGATGTTATATTGGTTTCACTGGTAAAAATAAATAATTGAAATGGGTATATATTTGTTTTTTGTTAAGTTGCCTAATAATTATGCACAGTAATAGTCACCTGCACACACAGATATCCCCCTAAAATAGCTAAAACTAAACACAAACTAAAAACTACTTCCGAAAACATTCAGCTTTGGTATTAATGAGTTTTTTGGGTTCATTGAGAACATGGTTGTTGTTCAATAATAAAATTATTCCTCAAAAATACAACTTGCCTAATAATTCTGCACTCCCTGTATTTGTCTCTCAAAAATAGTTCATAACTTCCCTTCAACTTATTCATGTCACCTAAAGGGTAAACCTGTTTCTCCATCACCAGTTCAGCTCTGATGATTCAGTAAGGACATCTGCCGTTTTTACAGCTGTAGCTCCAGCAAACATCAGCTGATACCAGAAATTAAAAGCAAATGAATTCTAACAACAGCTGATCAAGCTTAAAGGTGCTGCTGTTGTTTTGCGCGATAAACAAACAAGAGAGAAACGCCGATCATTGATCAGTTTCATGACTGAAGTTTCAACAGGCGAGAGAATGACAGGGGAGGCTGTCATAAAGTTCACCATGCGCACACAGCTGTATAGAAACTCTGTCGTGCTAGCTAGAACGCAGTACGAGTTATTGTAACTGATTGTAAAAAGTCAGCACAACAAAAATAAACTACACCTAAACTCGGTTTATATCTGACCCAAATAGAGTGCAGGTCATAACTTCTTACCTGAAATTCAGTTCACCTCACGCTCCGACCGGCAGCCGCCTGCTTCTCCTGCCTTCGGTTTCCCTGATCCACGATCTACCACCGGTTGATCGGCGGTCGCCTCGCCGCCTCGTTCCCCACATGTTCTTTCTGACACACACCGGTGGATAGCTGCCCTCGGTTGTAGCTCCGCGTCAGCGACTACCAAACAACTCAGTTATTTTTTCCACATCGACCAGCATCTGGACAATCCACTGCCTTTCACTGTTTGTACCGTTACTAAAAAAAAACCCTCATCGGCTCATAAAAACGAAAAATAAGTCCAGCTATGACCCTGAGTCAAAAAGACAGCCAGCTCGGGTTAGCTAGCTACCTGTCTAGCTCTTTGCAGGCACCGAAAACATCAGAGCTAATATGGGATGTCTTGGTAACACGAGCAGATATTTGAAGTTTACATCTGGCCAATCCACCACCTTTCACTGTTTATACCGTTACTAAAATGAATAAATAAATAAATCATCGGTCCATATAAACGAAAAATAAGTCCAGCTAAAACACATACTGTCGGCGAGCGACCGGGTGCTGACACGAGTTTCACCCGCCTCAATATAAGCCAAGCCTGGGTGCTTTTTCACGAAGGGTCGCTAGCGGTGCTAGCTAACTATGCTAGCGGCACTAGCTAGCTAGCCGGCTATCAGCAACACATAAGAGAACTGCTGCTAAATAAACTACACCTAAACTCGGTTTATATCTGACCCAAATAGAGTGCAGTTCATAACTTCTTACCTGAAATTCAGTTCACCTCACGCTCCTGCCTTCGCTTTCCCTGATCCATGATTGACCACCGCGTTAGCAATCGCCTGCCCGGCCTCATGTGTCTCGTTGGCGGCATGTCCTTTCTGTCACACACCGGTGGGTAGCTGCCCTCTGTTGTAGCTCCACCACCAAACAACTCAGTTATTTTTTCCACATCGACCAGCATCATCGGCCCATATAAACGAAAAATAAGTCCAGCTAAGACACAGACCCTTGCCGAGCGATCGGGCGATTAAACAAATTTTACCCACCTCACTATCAGCCAAGCCTGGGTGGTTTTTCACGAAGGGGCGCTAGCTAGCTAAGCTAGCGGTGCTAGCTAGCTAGCCGGCTATCAGCAACACTTAAAAGAATTGTCGCTAATATGGGATGTCTTGATAAAACGAGCAGATATTTGAAGTTTACACACCTACATTCTCGCCTGAAAATATCTTAAAAGTGTATTTTGTGACCTAGAAACACGAATAAAAGACATATAAAACGAAGTGGTGTCCGCCATTGTTTGACTCGGTAGAGGCATGCTATGAATTGTGGGATATGTAGTTTTCACCAAGCATGGCACCCTTTAGGCCGTACTACTCCCGGTATACCACTAGAGAGAGCCAACCCACCACAAATGAAGTCTGTTTCTATGGTGCCAAAAGCAGAATCTTTCTCAGGAGCCTAGAAATTGGCCTAAAGTTGCACTAAAATCTAAATATTTCAAAAACTATAAAAGTTATGAACACCAAAAGTCACACCATACTAGCCCAGCTCCAGCCGCACAAAATGATGTAACATATGTACCCCTATTGTCAAAACTGTTTGGCAGAGGAGCGCGGGAAAATTTTCACTAAAATATTAATATTTTAAAAACTATAATAGTCATAAACACCAAAAGTCATAGCACACCATTCCAGATCCAGCCGCACAAAATGAGGTAACATATATGAAGCTTTTCTCAAAACTGCGGGGCGTGATACGTGCCGAAATTTAGGCGGAAGATGGAGAATAATAATAATAATAACTAGAAAGCGAAAATTTCAGAAGAAATTTTATGTGTGCCTATGCCGCTGCTATTCAGTGTAGTTTGCCATTCATACAGCTACAGAGAGCAAAACTCAGAAGAGCACCCATTCTCCACCATGAACTATGGTAAAAACAAACACCGCTCACGCTTCACAGATAACAGCTTACAGTTTTGTGTAAAGATGAAGTTACTTCGTACAGCGCCGATTTGCAGACGCTGTGCACACAGGTTCATGAGCAGAAGTCCCATTGTACCACGGCAGATCCGACAATGTTTGCATGAACACGCTTTGAAGCATTACGTTATGGACCACTTTTCACACATGGATGGTGTACCCAAACAGCCGGCTGTAGCTTTTCAACTCACAGCCCGACACACACCCAAAAACAGCCGAGAGAGCACAGACTACGCCCGAGAGGCGTGATTGCAGGTGCCGCTCAGGTGGGTCCACCTCCCCTGCAGCGGCACTGCAGACCACGCCCCGCCACACACATCAAACACGTAAAATAAATATTTATGCACTTTTGCATTCACTTTTTGTTTTTGTTATTTTTACACAGTGTTCTGAATGATGAACAATGGTCTACAGCCAATCTTGTGTATTATTATACAAACTTTGGTTGTAAGATTCAGATAACTATTTAATAAAAGCTAAATATTTTATATGAGAGTAAGAAAGAAAAGTATATCTTTGTGTCCACCTTTCTCTGTTAATGCCCTACCTGGCCCCCTGGCAAAAGCTTTGCTAGATCCGCCCCTGCACAGTTACCAGCTGTCAGCTACACAAAAAAAGGAGCTTGGTGTATATTTGTCTGTCAGAAACAGTTCATAACTTCCCTTCAACTCATTCATGTCACCTAAGGGTAAACCTGTTTCTCCATCACCAGTTCAGCTCTGATGATTCAGTAAGGACATCTCCTGATTTCATCTTCATGCTCCAGCAAACATCAGCTGATACTAGAAATTAAAATCAAAAGAATTCTAACAACAGCTGATCAAGCTTAAACGTGCTGCTGTTGTTTAGCGCGATAAACAAACAAGAGAGAAAAGCCGATCATTGATCAGTTTCATGACTGAAGTTTCAACAGGCGAGAGAATGACAGGGGAGGCTGTCATAAAGTTCAACATCGGTAACATCGGTAACTTAGCGCGCACACAGCTGTATACAAACTCCGTAGTGCTAGCTAGCACGCAGTACGAGTCATTGTAAGTGATTGAAAAAGTCAGCACAACGAAAATAAACTACACCTAAACTCGGTTTATATCTGACCCAAATACAGTGCAGGTCACAACTTCTTACCTGAAATTCAGTTCACCTCACGCTCCTGCCTTCGCTTTCCCTGATCCACGATTGACCTCCGCGTTAGCAAACACCAGACGATCGGCGGTAGCCTCACCGCCTTGTATGTCTCGTTCGCGGCATGTCCTTTCTGTCACACACCGGTGGATAGCTGCCCTCTGTTGTAGCTCCACCACCAAACAACTCAGTTATTTTTTCCACATCGACCAGCATCATCAGCCCATATAAACGAAAAATAAGTCCAGCTAACACACAGACCCTTGCTGAGCGATATGGGCGATTAAACAAATTTTAGCCACCTCACTATCAGCCAAGCCTGGGTGGTTTTTCACGAAGGGTCGCTAGCCGCGCTAGCTAGCTAAGCTAGCGGCGCTAGCTAGCTAGCCAGCCGGCTATCAGCAACACGTAAGAGAACTGTTGCTAAATAAACTACACCTAAACTCGGTTTATATCTGACCCAAATAGAGTGCAGGTCATAACTTCTTACCTGAAATTCAGTTCACCTCACGCTCCTGCCTTCGCTTTCCCTGATCCATGATTGACCTCCGCGTTAGCAAACACCAGACGATCGGCGGTAGCCTCACCGCCTTGTATGTCTCGTTCGCGGCATGTCCTTTCTGTCACACACCGGTGGATAGCTGCCCTCTGTTGTAGCTCCACCACCAAACAACTCAGTTATTTTTTCCACATCGACCAGCATCATCGGCCCATATAAACGAAAAATAAGTCCAGCTAAGACACAGACCCTTGCTGAGCGATATGGGCGATTAAACAAATTTTAGCCACCTCACTATCAGCCAAGCCTGGGTGGTTTTTCACGAAGGGTCGCTAGCCGCGCTAGCTAGCTAAGCTAGCGGCGCTAGCTAGCTAGCCAGCCGGCTATCAGCAACACGTAAGAGAACTGTTGCTAAATAAACTACACCTAAACTCGGTTTATATCTGACCCAAATAGAGTGCAGGTCATAACTTCTTACCTGAAATTCAGTTCACCTCACGCTCCTGCCTTCGCTTTCCCTGATCCATGATTGACCTCCGCGTTAGCAAACACCAGACGATCGGCGGTAGCCTCACCGCCTTGTATGTCTCGTTCGCGGCATGTCCTTTCTGTCACACACCGGTGGATAGCTGCCCTCTGTTGTAGCTCCACCACCAAACAACTCAGTTATTTTTTCCACATCGACCAGCATCATCGGCCCATATAAACGAAAAATAAGTCCAGCTAAGACACAGACCCTTGCCGAGCGATCGGGCGATTAAACAAATTTTAGCCACCTCACTATCAGCCAAGCCTGGGTGGTTTTTCACGAAGGGGCGCTAGCTAGCTAAGCTAGCGGCGCTAGCTAGCTAGCCGGCTATCAGCAACACTTAAAAGAATTGTCGCTAATATGGGATGTCTTGATAAAACGAGCAGATATTTGAAGTTTACACACCTACATTCTCGCCTGAAAATATCTTAAAAGTGCATTTTGTGACCTAGAAACACGAATAAAAGACATATAAAATGAAGTGGTGTCCGCCATTGTTTGACTCGGTAGAGGCATGCTATGAATTGTGGGATATGTAGTTTTCACCAAGCATGGCACCCTTTAGGCCGTACTACTCCCGGTATACCACTAGAGAGAGCCAACACACCACAAATGAAGTCTGTTTCTATGGTGCCAAAAGCAGAATCTTTCTCAGGAGCCTAGAAATTGGCCTAAATTTGCACTAAAATCTAAATATTTCAAAAACTATAAAAGTTATGAACACCAAAAGTCACACCATACTAGCCCAGCTCCAGCCGCACAAAATGATGTAACATATGTACCCCTATTGTCAAAACTGTTTGGCAGAGGAGCGCGGGAAAATTTTCACTAAAATATTAATATTTTAAAAACTATAATAGTCATAAACACCAAAAGTCATAGCACACCATTCCAGATCCAGCCGCACAAAATGAGGTAACATATATGAAGCTTTTCTCAAAACTGCGGGGCGTGATACGTGCCGAAATTTAGGCGGAAGATGGAGAATAATAATAATAATAAGAACTAGAAAGCGAAAATTTCAGAAGAAATTTTATGTGTGCCTATGCCGCTGCTAATCACTGTAGTTGCCATTCATACAGCTACAGAGAGCAAAACTCAGAAGAGCAGCCATTCTCCACCATGAACTATGGTAAAAACAAACACCGCTCACGCTTCACAGATGACAGCTTACAGTTTTGTGTAAAGATGAAGTTACTTCGTACAGCGCCGATTTGCAGACGCTGTGCACACAGGTTCATGAGCAGAAGTCCCATTGTACCACGGCAGACCCGACAATGTTTGCATGAACACGCTTTGAAGCATTACATTATGGACCACTTTTCACACATGCATTCACTTTTTGTTTTTTGTTATTTTTACACAGTGTTCTGAATGATTAAGAATGGTCTACAGCCAATCTTGTGTATTATTATACAAACTGTGGTTGTAAGATGCAGATAACTATTTAATAAAAGCTAAATATTTTATATGAGAGTAAGAAAGAAAAGTATATCTTTGTGTCCACCTTTCTCTGTTAATTCCCTAGCTGCCCCCCCCCCTGGTAAAAGCTTTGCTAGATCCGCCCCTGCACAGTTACCAGCTGTCAGCTACACAAAAAGGAGCTTGGTCTTTGTCTCTCAGAAACAACTCATAACTTCCCTTCAACTCATTCATGTCACCTAAAGTGTAAACCTGTTTCTCCATCACCAGTTCAGCTCTGATGATTCAGTAAGGACATCTCCTGATTTCATCTTCATGCTCCAGCAAACATCAGCTGATACTAGAAATTAAAATCAAAAGAATTCTAACAACAGCTGATCAAGCTTAAACGTGCTGCTGTTGTTTAGCGCGATAAATAAGAGCGAACAGCCGATCATTGATCAGTTTTCATGATTGACGTTTCAACACGCGAGAGAATGACAGGGGAGGCTTCGTAACGACAGAATAAATCATAATGTTTTCTTTGAATGTGGGACGATTCCGTTTGTACGGCACGGCAACTCTATGAACTAACCCTAATGAATAAAATAAAGTCCAACGTCAGTAACTTAGTGCGCACACAGCTGTATATAAACTCCCGTGGCAGTACGATTGTAAAAGGTCAACGAAAATAAATTACACCTAAACTCGGTTTATATCTGACCCAAATAGAGTGCAGTTCATAACTTCTTACCTGAAATTCAGTTCACCTCACGCTCCTGCCTTCGGTTTCCAGCATCATCTGCCCATATAAACGAAAAATAACTCCAGCTAAAACACATACTGTCGGCGAGCGACCGGGTGCTGACACGAGTTTCACCCGCCTCAATATAAGCCAAGCCTGGGTGCTTTTTCACGAAGGGTCGCTAGCGGTGCTAGCTAACTATGCTAGCGGCGCTAGCTAGCTAGCTAGCCGGCTATCAGCAACACATAAGAGAACTGCTGCTAAATAAACTACACCTAAACTCGGTTTATATCTGACCCAAATAGAGTGCAGGTCATAACTTCTTACCTGAAATTCAGTTCACCTCACGCTCCTGCCTTCGCTTTCCCTGATCCACGATTGACCTCCGCGTTAGCAAACACCGGTCGATCGGCGGTCGCGGCATGTCCTTTCTGTCATACACCGGTGGATAGCTGCCCACTGTTGTAGCTCCGCATTATAGCACCACCGAACAACTCAGTTATTTTTTCCACATCCAGCTGTAACTCCGATTCTGTGCGAGCATTTGCGAGAGACCGGGGAGGTGAAAGGAGAGAGAGAGTCCCCTCGCTGTCCATTTGCAGCCAAGTGCGGCAGCTAGCTAGGTAGCCGGCTAGCTGTCAGGCAGGACCGAGGTCGTCAGAGCACTGTCGCTAATAATGGGATGTCTTGATAAAACAAGCAGATATTTGAAGTTTACACACCTACATTCTCGCCTGAAAATATCTTAAAAGTTGATTTTGTGACCTAGAAACACTAATAAAAGACATATAAAACGAAGTGGTGGCCGCCATTGTTTAACTCGGCAGAGGTGTGCTATGAATTGTGGGATATGGAGTTTTCCACCAAGCATAGAATTGTGTTTACCGTAACTATTCAATGGTTCGCGCAACCTTAAAATCTCCAATGGTTCCTGAAAGCAGCGAGGCTGTGCGCGCCATTGATATTGTCATCATTACGGTATCCAAATAAGGGTAGACAGGCTGTACCACTCCCGGCATACCACTAGAGAGAACCAACACACCACAAATGAAGTTTGAAATTTGTTTCAATGGGACCAAAAGATGGCGCCAACACACCACAAATGAAGTCTGTTTATTTGGCGCCAAAAGATGAATTGGCCTAAATTTGCACTAAAATATTAATATTTAAAAAACTATAAAAGTTATGAACACCAAAAGTCATGACATAATAGTCCAGCTCCAGCCGCACAAAATGATCTAACATATGTAACCCTAATGTCAAAACTGTTCGGCAGAGGAGCGCGGGAAAATTTTCACTAAAATATTAATATTTAAAAAACTATAAAATTCATAAAGACCAAAAGTCATAGCACACCATTCCAGATCCGGCCGCACAAAATGAGGTAACATATATGAAGCTTGTCTCAAAACTGCGGGGCGAGATTCGCTGCAAAATTTCAGGCGGAAACTGGAGAATAATAATAATAACTAGAAAGCGAAAATTTCAGAAGAAATTTTATGTGTGCCTATGCCGCTGCTAATCACTGTAGTTGCCATTCATACGGCTACAGAGAGCAAAACTCAGAAGAGCAGCCATTCTCCACCATGAACTATGGTAAAAACAAACACCGCTCACGCTTCACAGATAACAGCTTACAGTTTTGTGTAAAGATGAAGTTACTTCGTACAGCGCCGATTTGCAGACGCTGTGCACACAGGTTCATGAGCAGAAGTCCCATTGTACCACGGCAGACCCGACAATGTTTGCATGAACACGCTTTGAAGCATTACATTATGGACCACTTTTCACACATGCATTCACTTTTTGTTTTTTGTTATTTTTACACAGTGTTCTGAATGATGAACAATGGTCTACAGCCAATCTTGTGTATTATTATACAAACTTTGGTTGTGAGATTCAGATAACTATTTAATAAAAGCTAAATATTTTATATGAGAGTAAGAAAGAAAAGTATATCTTTATGTCCACCTTTCTCTGTTAATGCCCTACCTGGCCCCCTGGCAAAAACTTTGCTAGATCCGCCCCTGCACAGTTACCAGCTGTCAGCTACACAAAAAAAGGAGCTTGGTGTTTACAGGGAGTGCAGAATTATTAGGCAAATGAGTATTTTGTCCACATCATCCTCTTCATGCATGTTGTCTTACTCCAAGCTGTATAGGCTCGAAAGCCTACTACCAATTAAGCATATTAGGTGATGTGCATCTCTGTAATGAGAAGGGGTGTGGTCTAATGACATCAACACCCTATATCAGGTGTGCATAATTATCAGGCAACCTCCTTTCCTTTGGCAAAATGGGTCAAAAGAAGGACTTGACAGGCTCAGAAAAGTCAAAAATAGTGAGATATCTTGCAGAGGGATGCAGCAGTCTTAAAATTGCAAAGCTTCTGAAGCGTGATCATCGAACAATCAAGCGTTTCATTCAAAATAGTCAACAGGGTCGCAAGAAGCGTGTGGAAAAACCAAGGCGCAAAATAACTGCCCATGAACTGAGAAAAGTCAAGCGTGCAGCTGCCAAGATGCCACTTGCCACCAGTCTGGCCATATTTCAGAGCTGCAACATCACTGGAGTGCCCAAAAGCACAAGGTGTGCAATACTCAGAGACATGGCCAAGGTAAGAAAGGCTGAAAGACGACCACCACTGAACAAGACACACAAGCTGAAACGTCAAGACTGGGCCAAGAAATATCTCAAGACTGATTTTTCTAAGGTTTTATGGACTGATGAAATGAGAGTGAGTCTTGATGGGCCAGATGGATGGGCCCGTGGCTGGATTGGTAAAGGGCAGAGAGCTCCAGTCCGACTCAGACGCCAGCAAGGTGGAGGTGGAGTACTGGTTTGGGCTGGTATCATCAAAGATGAGCTTGTGGGCCTTTTCGGGTTGAGGATGGAGTCAAGCTCAACTCCCAGTCCTACTGCCAGTTTCTGGAAGACACCTTCTTCAAGCAGTGGTACAGGAAGAAGTCTGCATCCTTCAAGAAAAACATGATTTTCATGCAGGACAATGCTCCATCACACGCGTCCAAGTACTCCACAGCGTGGCTGGCAAGAAAGGGTATAAAAGAAGGAAAAACTAATGACATGGCCTCCTTGTTCACCTGATCTGAACCCCATTGAGAACCTGTGGTCCATCATCAAATGTGAGATTTACAAGGAGGGAAAACAGTACACCTCTCTGAACAGTGTCTGGGAGGCTGTGGTTGCTGCTGCACGCAATGTTGATGGTGAACAGATCAAAACACTGACAGAATCCATGGATGGCAGGCTTTTGAGCGTCCTTGCAAAGAAAGGTGGTTATATTGGTCGCCGATTTGTTTTTGTTTTGTTTTTGAATGTCAGAAATGTATATTTGTGAATGTGGAGATGTTATATTGGTTTCACTGGTAAAAATAAATAATTGAAATGGGTATATATTTGTTTTTTGTTAAGTTGCCTAATAATTATGCACAGGAAGTGTCACCTGCACACACAGATATCCCCCTAAAATAGCTAAAACTATAAACTACTTCCAAAAACATTCAGCTTTGATATTAATGAGTTTTTTGGGTTCATTGAGAACATGGTTGTTGTTCAATAATAAAATTATTCCTCAAAAATACAACTTGCCTAATAATTCTGCACTCCCTGTATGAGAGTAAGAAAGAAAAGTATATCTTTGTGTCCACCTTTCTCTGTTAATGCCCTACCTGGCCCCCTGGCAAAAGCTTTGCTAGATCCGCCCCTGCACAGTTACCAGCTGTCAGCTACACAAAAAAAGGAGCTTGGTGTATATTTGTCTCTCAGAAACAGTTCATAACTTCCCTTCAACTCATTCATGTCACCTAAGGGTAAACCTGTTTCTCCATCACCAGTTCAGCTCTGATGATTCAGTAAGGACATCTGGTTTGGAACAGCCGTTTTTACAGCTGTGGCTGCAGCAAACATCAGCTGATACTAGAAATTAAAAGCAAATGAATTCTAACAACAGCTGATCAAGCTTAAACGTGCTGCTGTTGTTTAGCGCGATAAACAAACAAGAGAGAAAAGCCGATCATTGATCAGTTTCATGACTGAAGTTTCAACAGGCGAGAGAATGACAGGGGAGGCTTCGTAACGACAGAATAAATCGTAATATTTTCTCTGAATGTGGCACGATTCCATTTGTACGGCAACTCTACGAACTAACCATTATGAATAAAAATAAAGTCCAACGTCAGTAACTTAGCGCGCACACAGCTGTATATAAACTCCCGTCGTGCTAGCTAGCACGCAGTACGATTGTAAAAAGTCAGCACAACGAAAATAAACTACACCTAAACTCTGTTTATATCTGACCCAAATAGAGTGCAGTTCATAACTTCTTACCTGAAATTCAGTTCACCTCACGCTCCTGCCTTCGCTTTCCCTGATCCATGATTGACCACCGCGTTAGCAATCGCCTGCCCGGCCTCATATGTCTCGTTGGCGGCATGTCCTTTCTGTCACACACCGGTGGGTAGCTGCCCTCTGTTGTAGCTCCACCACCAAACAACTCAGTTATTTTTTCCACATCCAGCTGTAACTGCGATTCTATGCGAGCATTTGCGAGAGACCAGGGAGGTGAAACGACAGAGAGAGTCCCCTCGCTATCCATTTGCAGCCAAGCGCGGCAGCTAGCTAGGTAGCCAGCTAGGTAGCCGGCTAGCTGTCAGGCAGGACCGACGTAGTCAGAGCACTGTCGCTAAATATGGGATGTCTTGATAAAACAAGCAGATATTTGAAGTTTACACACCTACATTCTCGCCTGAAAATATCTTAAAAGCTTATTTTGTGACCTAGAAACACGAATAAAAGACATATAAAACGAAGTGGTGGCCGCCATTGTTCACTCTGTAGAGGCGTGCTATGAATTGTGGGATATTGAGTTTTCCACCAAGCATTACCGTAACTTTTGAATGATTTGCGCAACCTTAAAAATTCCAAGGGCTCCTGAAAGCAGCGACGCTGTGCGCACCGTTGAAATTGTCATCATTACGGTAATCCAAATAAGGGTACACAGGCTGTACCACTCCCGGCATACCACTAGAGAGAGCCAAGACACCACAAATGAAGTCTGTTTATTTGGCGCCAAAAGATGAATTGGCCTAAATTTGCACTAAAATATTAATATTTAAAAAACTATAAAAGTTATAAACACCAAAAGTCATAACATAATAGTCCAGCTCCAGCCGCACAAAATGATCTAACATATGTAACCCTAATGTCAAAACTGTTTGGCAGAGGAGCGCGGGAAAATTTTCACTAAAATATTAATATTTAAAAAACTATAAAATTCATAAACACCAAAAGTCATAGCACACCATTCCAGATCCGGCCGCACAAAATGAGGTAACATATATGAAGCTTGTCTCAAAACTGCGAGGCGAGATTCGCTGCAAAATTTCAGGCGGAAACTGGAGAATAATAATAATAATAATAATAATAATAATAAATCCGACGAATAGTAATATGTGTGCCTCTTGTCATAGGCACACATAATAACTAGAAAGCGAAAATTTCAGAAGAAATTTTATGTGTGCCTATGCCGCTGCTATTCAGTGTAGTTTGCCATTCATACAGCTACAGAGAGCAAAACTCAGAAGAGCAGCCATTCTCCACCATGAACTATGGTAAAAACAAACACCGCTCACGCTTCACAGATGACAGCTTACAGTTTTGTGTAAAGATGAAGTTACTTCGTACAGCGCCGATTTGCAGACGCTGTGCACACAGGTTCATGAGCAGAAGTCCCATTGTACCACGGCAGATCCGACAATGTTTGCATGAACACGCTTTGAAGCATTACGTTATGGACCACTTTTCACACATGGTTGGTGTACCCAAACAGCCGGCTGTAGCTTTTCAACTCACAGCCGGACACACACCCAAAAACAGCCGAGAGAGCACAGACTACGCCCGAGAGGCGTGATTGCAGGTGCCGCTCAGGTGGGTCCACCTCCCCTGCAGCGGCACTGCAGACCACGCCCCGCCACACACATCAAACACGTAAAATAAATATTTATGCACTTTTGCATTCACTTTTTGTTTTTTGTTATTTTTACACAGTGTTCTGAATGATGAACAATGGTCTACAGCCAATCTTGTGTATTATTATACAAACTTTGGTTGTAAGATTCAGATAACTATTTAATAAAAGCTAAATATTTTATATGAGAGTAAGAAAGAAAAGTATATCTTTGTGTCCACCTTTCTCTGTTAATGCCCTACCTGGCCCCTGGCAAAAGCTTTGCTAGATCCGCCCCTGCACAGTTACCAGCTGTCAGCTACACAAAAAAAGGAGCTTGGTGTATATTTGTCTGTCAGAAACAGTTCATAACTTCCCTTCAACTCATTCATGTCACCTAAGGGTAAACCTGTTTCTCCATCACCAGTTCAGCTCTGATGATTCAGTAAGGACATCTCCTGATTTCATCTTCATGCTCCAGCAAACATCAGCTGATACTAGAAATTAAAATCAAAAGAATTCTAACAACAGCTGATCAAGCTTAAACGTGCTGCTGTTGTTTAGCGCGATAAATAAGAGCGAACAGCCGATCATTGATCAGTTTCATGATTGACGTTTCAACACGCGAGAGAATGACAGGGGAGGCTTCGTAACGACAGAATAAATCATAATGTTTTCTCTGAATGTGGGACGATTCCGTTTGTACGGCACGGCAACTCTATGAACTAACCCTAATGAATAAAATAAAGTCCAACATCAGTAACTTAGTGCGCACACAGCTGTATATAAACTCCCGTGGCATTACGATTGTAAAAGGTCAACGAAAATAAATTACACCTAAACTCGGTTTATATCTGACCCAAATAGAGAGCGACCGGGTGCTGACACGAGTTTCACCCGCCTCAATATAAGCCAAGCCTGGGTGCTTTTTCACGAAGGGTTGCTAGTGGCGCGAGCTAACTATGCTAGCGGCGCTAGCTAGCTAGCCGGCTATCAGCAACACATAAGAGAACTGCTGCTAAATAAACTACACCTAAACTCGGTTTATATCTGACCCAAATAGAGAGCGACCGGGTGCTGACACGAGTTTCACCCGCCTCAATATAAGCCAAGCCTGGGTGCTTTTTCACGAAGGGTTGCTAGCGGCGCTAGCTAACTATGCTAGCGGCGCTAGCTAGCTAGCCGGCTATCAGCAACACATAAGAGAACTGCTGCTAAATAAACTACACCTAAACTCGGTTTATATCTGACCCAAATAGAGTGCAGGTCATAACTTCTTACCTGAAATTCAGTTCACCTCACGCTCCTGCCTTCGCTTTCCCCTGATCCACGATTGACCTCTGCGTTAGCAAACACAGGTCGATCGGCGGTCGCGGCATGTCCTTTCTGTCATACACCGGTGGATAGCTGCCCACTGTTGTAGCTCCGCATTATAGCACCACCAAACAACTCAGTTATTTTTTCCACATCCAGCTGTAACTCCGATTCTGTGCGAGCATTTGCGAGAGACCGGGGAGGTGAAAGGAGAGAGAGAGTCCCCTCGCTGTGCATTTGCAGCCAAGTGCGGCAGCTAGCTAGGTAGCCGGCTAGCTGTCAGGCAGGACCGACGTAGTCAGAGCACTGTCGCTAAATATGGGATGTCTTGATAAAACAAGCAGATATTTGAAGTTTACACACCTACATTCTCGCCTGAAAATATCTTAAAAGCTTATTTTGTGACCTAGAAACACGAATAAAAGACATATAAAACGAAGTGGTGGCCGCCATTGTTCACTCTGTAGAGGCGTGCTATGAATTGTGGGATATTGAGTTTTCCACCAAGCATTACCGTAACTTTTGAATGATTTGCGCAACCTTAAAAATTCCAATGGCTCCTGAAAGCAGCGACGCTGTGCGCACCGTTGAAATTGTCATCATTACGGTAATCCAAATAAGGGTAGACAGGCTGTACCACTCCCGGCATACCACTAGAGAGAGCCAACACACCACAAATGAAGTCTGTTTATTTGGCGCCAAAAGATGAATTGGCCTAAATTTGTACTAAAATATTAATATTTAAAAAACTATAAAAGTCATAAACACCAAAAGTCACAACATAATAGTCCAGCTCCAGCCGCACAAAATGATCTAACATATGTAATCCTAATGTCAAAACTGTTTGGCAGAGGAGCGCGGGAAAATTTTCACTAAAATATTAATATTTAAAAAACTATAAAATTCATAAACACCAAAAGTCATAGCACACCATTCCAGATCCGGCCGCACAAAATGAGGTAACATATATGAAGCTTGTCTCAAAACTGCGGGGCGAGATTCGCTGCAAAATTTCAGGCGGAAACTGGAGAATAATAATAATAATAATAATAAATCCGACGAATAGTAATATGTGTGCCTCTTTCCATAGGCACACATAATAATAAATCCGAGGAATAGTAATATGTGTGCCTCTTGGCATAGGCACACATAATAATAATAATAAGAATAATAAATCCGAGGAATAGTAATATGTGTGCCTCTTGTCATAGGCACACATAATAAATCCGACGAATAGTAATATGTGTGCCTCTTGTCATAGGCACACATAATAAATCCGACGAATAGTAATATGTGTGCCTCTTGTCATAGGCACACATAATAAAGAGAAACAGGAACTCAATAGTGTGGATGCTTAATCAGCATCCACACAATAAATCTAATGTTTATGAAACAAGCCATATAAACTAGCAGGATACTCGGTCAGTTTTCCCCATTTCTAAATAAAGTGAATACGCTTAAGGCTTAAAGCCTTGGAGTAGAAGGAACGAAAGTGATCTGGCGCCCCCTGTCGGCGAGCAGGGAAACAACAAGAACACAATGTTTTTGTTTTTTTTACAGATTGGATGTACAGTCGCTCACAGACGTTTCTGCCCTCCGGCCTCTCTGTGTTTGTGAGACCTCACGTCCTGTCCTCTGCGAGCCCTGACTCGTCTTATTAGGCACTTTGACCGGGCCGTGTGGTCGTGTGTGCCTGAAAATTTATGCTGCTAGCTTAATGTTACATGTTGATACTGTCAAAAAACAGCTGGATGCTACCCGGCTAGCGAGCGCTAGCAGAGCAGCCTCTGCGGGGATCGAGTCGGCGAAACAGGACTGGGAGGATGGGTCGCTGCCTGGTAAGACAGCCTACCTAAGTTATTAAGCGAGAGCCGGTGGTGTTCGAAGCTTCGTTTACAAACAAGCAACCGAGTGTTAAGCGGTCGCTGAGACTTAAACTGTTGTTGTGTGTGCAGTGATCAGAGAGGATGAGGAGTCGCAGTAACTCAGGAGTGCGGCTGGACGGCTATGCCCGGCTGGTCCAGGAGACTATCCTTTGCCATCAGGTGAGTCCAGATATACACCAGAGACGAGGCAGCGCAGTAAAGCTGGAGCACTTCCGCAAAGGTGGATTTTCGTTTTTTGGCAGGAAAAGGGAGTGAGGGCCACTTTTTTCGCAATGTTATTGAGAAACGTTTGAATGAAGCAATAATTCAAGATCTAAATGTGGAAGCACTTATTTCAAAATGAAGTATGTTGCATACTGTGATTACAGTTATTGATGCGTCACTACCTGTGTACTAGTTTAGATGTTGCAGAATGTACGTGGTTGTATATGAAATACTTTCATACATTATTTTGGACACTATAGTCCATTTGAACGTTTAAGTCATGCAAACTTTAAACGAGACAACACCAGGACCCAGTGTTATGGATTTCAGTTATGCACATATCCTTGATTTCTCCTTCAGAAGCATGCTAGGTATGGACATGTTTTGTAGCCCATATAGGTTAGGGTTCAGCCAAAAGTGAGCTGCACAGAAATAAACAAAGTGTGGGCAAAGTTCAGGCACTAGAACAGGCTGAGGACTGGAAAGCTATGTACTGTTATCTACTGGCTCTTGAGCTCACATGAGGCACCATCAACAGCTGTCTATGCTAAACTGTGACCCAGAGAGTACTCAGCTGATAGGAAACGGCATCAGCTTTCCACGCATAGCATGTACTGACATGTCGGGGTATATGTTTCGTGAGAGAGGAGGGGTGACACAATGATGTCTCAGGCTCCTCCAAATATAAACTGCAACTGCTGTATTATTATTACTGGGCACACATTAACTTTTAGTAACTTTCAGTGAAAGGATTCTGATACTTTTTAACAATTTCAGTTTGAATTGTAACCAGCGGGACCATGCTTCCATTCATTTTCAGCTCTGCTCATAGGAGATCACAATAACACATATAAGAATAATAGCTATGATTCTGTGATAGGTGAAGAAGAATCACGCCTCGTTGGCTTAAAGTGTGTATTGGGTCCTGTCTGTGTGTTGTAGTCGTTGGTGGAGTGTTCAGCTGCTAGCTAAAAAGCTGCAGCTGTGTATCTGTCGTGGATCTTTCACACATGGATTATAGAAAAAAGCTCCTGCTCCTTCAAGCTTGACCGAAATTTGCACCAGCCCACATGGACAAATCAAATACTCTCTGGAGAAAAATGTTGTGGTCAGATGAGACAAAGATTGAGCTGTTTGGACACAATGGCAAAATGTATGTTTGGGAGAGTAAAGCTGAGGCTTTCAAACCTAAGAACACTTTACAAACTGTCAAGCGTGGTGGTAGCATCATGCTCTGTAGCTATAATGCTGCTTATGATACTGGTGCATTGCACAAAGTAGATGGAATAATGAAGGATGACTATCTTCAAAATTTTCAGCTTCACGTCAGATCAACAGCTAGAAAGTTGAAACTTGGACACTGTTGGGTTTTCCAAGAGGACAATGATCCCAAACACACCAGAATTGGTTTTGGAATGGAGCTTCTGTAATGGGCTTCCCAAAAAACCTGACCTCAGAAATGTTAAAGATTTGTGTTCGTGGTACAATCATTCAACTCTGAAAAAACCCCAACCTAAATCACAATTATGATCACATTCAGGCTCATGATGAGTGCAGGTAAACTATTGACCACAACTATATCCTTCATACCACCCCTGTCTTTACTATTGGTTAACATGTCACATGTGTCTTGGTTTCAGAACCCAGTGACAGGACTTCTTCCTGCCAGTGCGCAGAAGAAGGACGCCTGGGTGAGGGATAATGTCTACAGTGTCCTGGCGGTGTGGGGCTGGGTATGGCCTACCGGAAGAATGCAGACCGCGATGAAGACAAGGCCAAAGCTTACGAACTGGAGCAGGTGTGTTTGCAACATAAATAGAGTGAGTAAAAAAGGGGCCTGTGCATTCTTTCAGTTATGACGGGTTAAATATTTGAGGATAGCAAAACTTAGGAAAACCTTAATGAATGTGGGCTTTAGTTAAGCTAAAGTATCACATTAGCTCAACAGAAAATATTGTTTTACTCTTAAATAGCTTGAAAGGGAATATAAAAGAATCACATTTGTTTTGGTCAGCACTGCGATCGTAATGTTTTAGTAGGCTTTAGGAAAAAAGAGGATTAAAGAAAGAGGAAAGGATTATTTCACTCTGGCATAACATGCACTGAACATGCACAGGCTTTCACCCATACATACAAACCTACAGTGGATGTACTGAGTGCCATCAATCAACAAGTAGCACTCTGCCCCTAATTATAGAGTAAGGTGTTATAATATCTAACTTTAAAATCAGGCCAGCACTGATAAAAGCTCCTGATTGAGATTCACTAAAAGAATTGCTAAAAAATTATCTAATGTGTATGAAAAAACCCCCAATTCATAGTTCTGTTAGAAATTATTAAGTACATTTTTAGCTCTTGTAACTTTGAGTCATTGTTTAATAGTCCAAGCTGATAAATTTGCTAACCTGTTTGATAAAATACAGCATATTGCAAAAGTCTCGAGCCGCCCTGCACGAGTTCTTGTGGGAAATGTGAGAATAAATACATAGAGCCACAAGAGATTATTGTAGCTGTTTCCTTTCTAGCTTGCTAGAAATAGAAAGTAAATTGCATCACGGTGAGATTTTTGCCGTTTACTGATAGAGCTGTTTTTGTTTGCTGGCAGAGTGTCGTGAAACTGATGCAGGGGCTTCTGCAGTGCATGATGAGACAGGTAAGATATACCCTGGGTTTGAGTATTGGACTGCTGGGTAAACAAAACAAACAACTTGATGACGTCGCTTTGTACTGTGAAATTATTGACGTTGCTGATTAGCTTATGAGGAAACTCATTATAAACTTAGCTAAAGCTATAGACAAGAAACAATGAGTCTTTGGTCATGTGTCTCCAGGTGGCCAAGGTGGAGAAGTTCAAACACACCCAGAGTACAAAGGATTGCTTGCATGCCAAATATGATACTCCCACTTGTGCCACAGTGGTCAGGGATGATCAGTGGGGTCATCTCCAGGTGGACGCCACCTCGATTTACCTGCTGATGCTGGCACAGATGACAGCCTCAGGTACAATAGCGATGCAGACTGCTTTTTTTTAATGTATATATATAATTTTTGCCTTTTCTTTGCCTTGGTGTTGTAACATCATATTATTAAAGAATGAGTTTTCCTTTGTTAAAACAGCTACTGAACACTGAACATGAGTTGTTATCTCATCCCGCAGGTCTTCGTATCATTTCCAACCTGGACGAGGTAGCCTTCATCCAAAACTTGGTCTTCTACATAGAGGCTGCCTACAAAGTAGCGGTGGGTAATATTTTTAGAGGTCTTGTTTGGGTATGTGGTGTCTGGAGTGTGACATATGAGTAGTTAAATGAAAAGACACAGAATAAAAGCTGCTCCCAAAGTATGTGCATGTCGAGTCTTCTACTGTAACACGTCCAGATGTTTGGAAACACTTCTGGGTTTTGGACTGACTTCAGGGTAGTGTATCCACAGGTTTTTGAAACAATGAATGAAAGAAGAATTAGTAGTAAAAAGTCAGAGGTTTGTTTTTTTTGTTTCTGTTATCATAGTTGAATGATAAATCAGTGGAATAGGCTTTTCAGTGCCATGATGAGTTTCAGTCCTGGACAGTTGCCTAAAGAAATGAAGCCATGACCATTTTTACCACTGCAGGACTATGGAATGTGGGAACGAGGTGACAAGACTAACCATGGCATTCCTGAGCTCAATGCCAGCTCTGTAGGAATGGCTAAGGTACAAAGGCTACGTGTTATTTAATAATTATCAGCATTTATGATACACTGTACTGTCCATTCATGGATATAGGGATTAATCTGCGTATGCACGTTGCAGGCAGCGCTTGAGGCTATAGATGAGCTGGATCTGTTTGGTGCTCACGGAGGGCCGAAGTCAGTCATCCATGTGTTGCCTGATGAAGTCGAACACTGTCAGGTATCATTTTTAATTAGCCCTTAGCTATGGTAGCATCACCTCTGTTTGTCCTTCTTGTATTCAGCGTGCTGTTTTTCCCCTTCAGTCTATTCTGTGCTCCATGCTGCCAAGAGCTTCAACTTCAAAGGAAATAGATGCTGGTCTTCTGTCCATCACTTCTTTCCCTGCGTTTGCTGTGGAGGATGCTGACCTGGTGGCTGTGACGAAGTCAGAGATCATAAGCAAACTGCAGGTGAAGTCAAAGCATAAGCAAGCTGGACATTTCTGCCAAGGAAAAGTATGTAGTTTGGTATTTTGACCTGCGCTCTTTAAATTCTACTCTTTGCTTTATTTCAGGGTCGCTATGGCTGCTGTCGCTTTATCAGGGACGGATATCGTTGTCCCAAAGAGGTGATATATTCTAGTATTAAGGCTCATGGGACATGTAAATGCATTACAGCAGTGAACCCAGGGAGGAGGTGCTCTTTTTTAGTGAAGAGTATAGATTTTTATGTTTTTTGCAGGAAAGCTTATGTAAGCTCTTGATCTTTCTCGCTAGGATCCATCTCGGCTGCATTATGATCCTGCTGAGCTGAAGCTATTTGAAAATATCGAGTGTGAGTGGCCTGTGTTTTGGACTTACCTCATCCTGGATGGTATTTTTGCTGGTGATCAAGTTCAGGTAAAGCAACCAAATACACTGGTTCATATGCACTTTCTGCTGTACTCACACAATCATTGAGTCACTTTGGATATGGCTTTTTTAACAATAACAACAAATTTGCTTTTTCACAGGTGCAAGAGTACCGTGAAGCACTGGAGGGTGTTTTAATCAGAGGGAAGAATGGCATTAAGTTGGTGCCTGAACTTTATTCTGTTCCTCCTGACAAGGTATCCTAGACTCAGGAAAGCACAACATACAGTTAGTGCCATAAATTTGGACAGTGATGCATTTTTAAAAATAATTTTACCTCTGAACACCACCATAGTATGGGTTATATTTTAAAATGAATGTGGTTTTTAAGAGTATTAACGAAAATATTGCATTAGCTATGTAGGAATTACAGCCATTTGTAAACATAGTCCCACATTTTGACAGATATATGCACCCGTTCTCATAGTAAGGGCTACATTATTGTGGCATGGTCTGACTTAATCCACCTTTCATTGCTTTATGTTTTGTTCGACTTGTAATTTTTTCAAGTGGTCTTGAGCAGTAATTCTCTAAGCTTTCTGAAGATCTTTCGAAGTTTGTCTTTGGTCATTGGCGTCCTCTTTTTCACTCCAGTCCTCATACTTGACCATTTTCAGAGAAATGCTTTTCATGGTTTGTTGTTACTGACCTTTGAATCATTCTGGCATAAAACGGCAAATAACTCAAGGGATGAACCAGTGTTGTATCAACACATAACAGACAAAAGATAAATTATATCTTGAAGCATTTTGTTACTATCTGGGGAGGACAAAAGAAGCTTATTAGAAATGTGCAAACTCTTTTTTTGTCTACTACATTTCTTTGGCATATATTTCAGTTAAATCACTGCACCTATTTCCCATTTTCCTAGTGAAATATACGAACTGAGGGGGGACTCAAGATTGTGCTGTAAATTAGTCTAAAGAAACTTAATAGAAGATACGAAATTGAGTCTTTCATGAAGAATACTTTCAAAATGTCTGTTGTAATATGACACATATGACATAGGAGCAGCTTTTACATGTGCAATGCTATTGTAGTGTATTATTTTATGTTTTTTCAGTATCAAGTTTAACCATAATTAGTTGCAGTGTCTTCTAAAAATTAAAAGGTAAAAAAAACAGTTGTGTCAAAAAAATTAGTTTTATTTATTATTTTTTTATTTATATATTTACTATTTGTTTTATTCTTGTTTCACAAAATAGTTTGTAGAAGTCATTAAACTTTGTTTAACGACAAATTTTAAACAAGTGAAAAATTAATTAACCACAGCAATTAGCTAATTAGTGTACATTAGCATATTAGCATTTGCTAATTAGCTAATTGCTGTGGTTAATACTCTTTGCCCTGTTTTTGTCATCACTTATATTCTATAAAATTGTAGTTTTGTTCACCTAAGGGTTTTTTTTTGCTAATTTTACTCATACATTGTCAATCTGTTGTTCTGTTTACCTGGACTGTTTCAGTGTATATATCTGTTTATTAAGCTACCACCTCTTGCAGGTTGAGGAGGAGTATAGCAATCCTCACTCAGTAGACAGGGTAGCCATGGGCCAGCTGCCACACATGTGGGGACAGTCACTCTACATCTTGGGGTCCCTTGTGGCTGAGGTAGGTCCTGAGCTATACACCTTAAATGATAGCTAGCCACAAGGCAACTGTTTGTTATTACTGTGTTTATTGCAGATATTTAGATAATGTCACAAATTAGTAATGATGCTGTAGTTGTATTGTAAGTAATGATGATGAGAATACTTCTAGTAGATGTTACTAACAGAAATTCAATACATAAAACCCACCTTGCTTTTATTACTTATAAGCATTCAACGAATGTTATAAATCTTCTGCTTCGTCTTGCCTTTTCTTTTCGGATTAAGGGTTTTTTAGCACCAGGAGAGATAGATCCGCTCAACAGGAGATTCTCTACAAGCTTCAAACCAGATGTGGTGGTACAAGGTTGGTGATTAATTTGTAGGAAACAATTAATATGGGCTGAGAGTTAAAGTCAGATATTAACTAAACACTGCTTTGAAAATAGAGGGACTTTCAGCTTCAGTAACAAATGTCACATTTCTGAGATTAGTCATTTCTGATGTTCTGATGTCAGCATATTCTTTTGTACACACCAATGTCAACACCAATTCATACAAGCACCTTTTTATGCTTAAATGCTTTTTTATCTAACATTCACACTCCAGTAAAGACATCAGAGAGCAACTTGGGTTTAGTAACTTGCCCAAGGATATTTGGCATCCAGACTGGAGCAGCCAGGTATTGAACTACCAACCTTTTTAATATCTAAATTGCTTTTTATACATTTTCTTTTTCTAGTTTGTGTTCTAGCAGAGTCGGAGGAGATCCAGGAGTTGTTGAGAGATCTGGGGATCGAGGTACAGACAATGGCAGAAGTTCTGCCCATCAGGGTCATGCCAGCTCGCATCCTGAGCCATGTCTATGTTAGACTGGGTAAACAAGCACTCTTTTCCTTACAGTGTACAGCTGTGCATGTGAGTTCATATTAAAATAAATAAGAGTACCATCTGGTGTCTCTGCCACAGGGAACAGCAAGAAGCTGAATCTGAGTGGGCGGCCGTACAGACACATTGGTGTCCTGGGAACATCCAAATTCTACGAGATCCGAAATCGCTCTTACATATTCACCCCTCAGGTAAAACTAGGGCACGCTGTAACCTTGTTATGTTAACCACATTAACATTAATGATTGAACAATAAATATTTGAATTTCTTTATTTCTGCTTGGGCTCCCTTTGTTCAGTTTCTGGATCAGCACCATTTCTATCTGGCACTGGACAACCAGATGATTGTGGAGATGTTACGGACCGAGCTGGCCTATCTCTCTTGTTGCTGGAGGATGACAGGACGTCCGACGCTCACATTCCCAATCACCCGTAGCATGCTGGGTAATAACCAAATCATATCAGTCTGTAATTGTTCTACATAATATAATTAAGAATGTACTGTATTTTTTAGCTAATATAAAAAATAAACTTAGATGTTTAGACCGCATGTTCAAACAGGAGATGACACTGCTGAACACATGAACTGTGAGTAGCTCCTAATTTTTTACCTGATGAATGTCCATCTTTTTTCTGTCTAGATGAGGATGGAGAAACAATTGATTCATGTATCCTATCAACTCTAAGGAAACTGCAGGATGGCTATTTTGCTGGAGCGAGGTTTGTTTCCCTCTATAACTTAAAACAACAGATGATGTGAACTTTGTGATTAGAGAAAAGTTTGTGTCTGAGTACTTTGGCTGACCACTACAGGGTGCAGATGTCAGACGTCTCCAGTGTCCAGACCACTTCGTTTCACACTCGTCTCAGCTTCCTGGATGAAGAGAATGATGACATATTGCTTGAGGATGAAGGCGATGATGATGATGGATATGGAGAGGAGTATCCTGTGGTCCCTCGGGTAATTACTAATTGTCCAAGACTGTACAGCAGTTGAGTGGTACGATTACTTTGTCCTGTGTGTAAACATGGTTCAATTCTTTTTAACTCTAGAGGACTCAAAAGATGTATTTGACCAGTACCTCACCCAGCTCCTTCACAGCACCACCACCAAGTGCCATCTTCCTCCCATCCAGAGGGGGCAGCACCACGTCTTCAGTCCAGAACATACCACAAGAGACATCCTGTCTCTTATGGCGCAGGTCCAGGGCCTGAACGTTCCCAGTGAGTTTCTCAACAATTTAATGACCATGCTAGTTTTCATGCTAGTGCAGATATATTAACCATAATGTGTATTTAAAAGATGGATGTGGTCACCACGATGCCACCAACTGGTTTGTGAGGCCTTGTCTTGAGCATTTTGGTTGTTTTGTTTATCTGAGACAAGCACGGTGTCAGTGTGACTGAAAATGTTTGCTGAGGTCACACATTAAGCAAGGACGTAATTTTCTCGTGAACGTCATTACAATTAGTTCAATTGTGTTTCGCCCCCTGCTGGCCATTAGAGAGACAGCAGGTTTATGGCACTCAAGCACTGGCTTCACCCTCCTAGCACATCCATCTTTTATAAGGAGTCTGTAATGATATAATAAGATTGATGTTAGATTTTTTGACATCAAAGTGACAAAACTCACCAAATCTTGTCAAGACACTAAGCCGTTGTCAAGCCTGTCAAACCTGCAAAGGTCTGGTCTACCTCCTGAACCCAAGGACCGAGTCATCACAGTGCAAGCTGTTACTGCAGTAAAAACTGTGATTGAATGAATTTTCTAATAATAATCCAGTAATAATCAAAGATGTCCTCCCTGTTTAACAGCAAAGCAGAGACCTTAAAAGGCATTCTTTTGTAATAAGCTGCCAGTGTGTTAAAAAGCAGAGACTCTCTTTTTAATGCTCTGTTTTAATGAAACATATTTTCAGAGTCTTCCATGTATCTGCCTGTGACTCCGGTCAAGAGCAAACATCGCAAATCTCTCAACCTTCTTGATGTTCCTCATCCTCAGCACGGCCCACAGGCGAAACAGCACAAGGTAGACAGAGCATATCCTTCCACCAGCCAACTCATTTCTCTCATGACTTCAGTATTGCTGTGAGTACATTTGTCTAACCCTGGCACTTTTCCATTACTAGCCACACTCTGCTGCTGATCTTCACCTGCCTCGAGACTCTCAGGGCAACACAGACTTTGCAGCGTTGGTCAGGCAGCTAAAAGAATGCCCCACTCTTCAGGACCAGGCTGACATCCTCTACATTCTCTATGTGATGAAGTATGATCATCAAGACAAAAGTAGAGCAAACGTTTGATTAAAAAATGCTGCTTTTGTAATTGCCCATCCTGTGTTTTTGTTCTCTTGAGCAGAGGAGCTGATTGGCTGGTGGAGTTGTCAGGTCCTGGGCAGGGTGGGGTCAGCGTGCGATCACTGTTGGAGGAGCTGTACGTGGAAGCCGGAGCCTGCAAAGAGTGGGGGCTCATTAGGTACATCTCTGGAATACTGCGCAAGAGGGTGGAGGTCCTCGCTGAGGTCAGTGTCTTAGGAAAAAGGTGGCTTAGCACCTGGTTAGAGATTATTTTAAACGAAGTGTGTCAGCAACTTGCAGCAGAGATTATGTGCTTGACTTAAACACCACTAAGTAGTAAGACAGCACTACCACCAACAGCATGATGATGCCATTCCACATGTAGCCACAAATTGACCTTACAAACATGTACCATAAATCATGTATACTTATATATTCAGTCTTTAGCTGTGTCATTGGTATCTTCCATGTGGCTCAGTCACTGTGATCAGATATCTGGACTCTGTTCTGATCCAGTGTTGTTGAATCATTGCTGTCTCTTTGTTGACCTACCCTATTCCTCCTGCTACAAACAGCTTCAGTCACTCACTCATGCTGCAAGTAAGAATTAGGAAGTTCCTAATAGGTGTGTTTTGAACAGGATCAACAGTGTCCATGACCATTTATTAATAATTCATTCCACATGTATTTGTCTTTTCTGCAGGCCTGCACAGATCTGATTTCCCATCACAAGCAGCTGACTGTAGGTCTACCTCCTCAACCCAGGGAAAGAGTGATCACAGTGTAAGCCGTTATTGCAGTAAAACAGTGTGGCTGAAGAAATTTTCCAGTAATAATCCAAGGTCTCTATCCTGATTCTTTTCAGCCCTCTTCCTCCGGATGAGTTAAACAACCTCATCTACGAAGCCAGTGGTCAGGACATAAGTGTAGCAGTGCTCACTCAGGTAAGTCAGTCACTGTTTGGACTGTTTGATGACTTTTTCCACACGCTGATCTTACAGCTCTGAACTGTGTGTGTCTGTCGTGTAAGAAATTATGGTGTATCTAGCCATGTATGTGCGCTCCCAGCCCGCTCTGTTCGGGGACATGCTCAGACTCAGGATAGGACTGATCATGCAAGTGATGGCCACTGAGTTAGCTCGTAGCCTGCACTGTTCTGGTAGGAAAAAAACACCAAAACACAACGTACACATACACATGCACGCATAACTGAGTGGATGAGCAAAGGAATTAAGTCTGCAGAGTGTGCAATATGAAAGGCTTGCAACGTCTTTGTAGGGGAGGAGGCGTCAGAGAGTTTGATGAGCCTGAGTCCATTTGGCATGAAGAACCTACTGCATCACATCCTCAGTGGCAAAGAATTTGGGGTGGAGAGAAGCAGTGAGTTTTGTTGTTCCCTACGCATCCATCCCTTATCCCTCAGGAACAGCTGAACACCTTTTTAATAATCATGGACATATATTTTGTGGCTCTCACACAGAGTCTATATATTCTACACCAGATCATGAACCTTGTTACTTAAAATGATTAATCAGGAAAAAATGTATTTGACTTCCCCCTAAACAATCCAGAATCTTTGATCTGTGACTCTTGTTTCTTTTCATCAGTGCGCCCAATCCAGTCTACAGCCACTAGCCCTGCGATATCCATCCATGAACTAGGTCACACGGGAGCTACAAAGACTGAACGCACAGGAATACACAAGCTAAAGAGTGAGATAAAACAGGTGGGAAATAATAGGACATAGAATTTTAAGTATTGTAATTTAAGTATATATATATATCATCTGCTTCAAGTGCCTTTTTATCTATCGATCTATCGATCTATCGATCTATCTTTCCTGTTCTTCTCTTTTTGCAGCTGGATGACTCTCGCCCTACAAGTGTGGGTTGGCTTTAATAATATCTAGCATGTGACTTTTTCTGACCTTGGTCTAAATGACTAAATCAGTCTAAATCCATAGCTGGAGCGACTCTCATTCCATCCCATGACAGTAGGAGTAGGAAAGAAGACAGTAGGAAAGAAAAAAAAAACAGAGAAGAACCTGAAGTTTCTGTTGTGCTACATTAGACATATCGAAACTCACAATGGATGGAGGCTCACACAGAGACACACACTCAGTATAATACCTTGCTATCACAACAAGACAAGCGGCACAGCAAAACAGCGCCCGCTTAACACTAATACCACAAGACTTGCACATACCAGTTCTTTGTTTAATGGCATTACTTTAGCTTTTCCCTAAGTCTCATATGCATTTTCCCTTACTCCCAAATCCAAACCAAACATCCTGCCCCTCCCATCAATCCCCAAGTAAAGGCTCTTTTGCATTTCTCTTTGTCCTGCTTACACTTTGCAATTAAGCAAATGGGTCATTAGTTAAACGCCACGGGCAACAGGACACACGAGGAGTTAATCAGAGTGGATTGATGGACCACTTGCAAGGAGCACGGCGCACAGGCGCATGTATCTGCTCACAGAAGCACATGCCCGCTTTCACAAGCTATTGACATTTCTGAAGAGTTAGCCTCCAGTAAGAAGCGCATACATAAAATTACAGAAAATGGCAGCAGCTGATGAAAAGCGGCCTGATCATTGATTCGTGTTGTCAAACTGTGCTGAGTGGCAGTTTCTTCAAGAGGAAACGTTGGTTGAATCCTTGCCTCGGGCCATCAACATTCAGAGGGAGACAAGAGGATATTTTTCCAGCAAGTGATGGTGCGCGGCCCAATCACCGAGGTCGAAGACTGCTGACAAATCATTTTCATGAAGTATTTACAAATACAACTATTGATGGGCAAACCACATAGGATTTGCGGATGCTTGATTCGCACCGGGCCAATTGATACGATGAGTACGCGGCCCGTGTCCAGACAGGTGTGAGCTCAGTGTTAAGCGGTCACTTAAGCTTTGGAGACAGAGGCTGATTGTGAATGCAGACGTGTTTCTCAGCCCTTTTCTACTTTAAACGCTGGTTTCTCTGAAGGCATGCAGACCATCTCTTTTTATCTGTCTTTCTGTTTCTCTCCCCTTTGTCTTGCGCGTGCAATTGTGCTGTAGATGTGTGATGGGTGGCACTCTGGTAATAACATGCACAATTGGCGGGATTTTGTTTTTGGAATATGCAGTAAAGAAAAGAAGACCAAACTATCACCAGATCCCACACTGCATGGTGGAATTTTAAAGACCCATGATAAAGTTTATTCAACTGTAGCAGCTTCAAACTAATATACATGTATTTGGTAGTGTGGAAGCTGTTACAATGGTCTAGGAAAAACAGAAATTCCCATTTTTAGGGTGCAATAAGTAGAATCCCTTACACTAGGTAGGGTCACAGATGTTTTGCAGAAGCATGCACACATCCTAAGAAGAACTACTTTTTCTGTGAGTGACTTTTGTAAATTTGTGCAGCACATTCCCGTCAGAGCAGCAGATGTTTAAATCTTCCACCAGATAATGCTTCAGCCCGCACGAAGCTCTGCTGGAGGAGCTGCTTAGCATGTTAACTTTGCAACACAATACATATGCAGACATATCTGTAATAACATCAAAGCTGTTAATTCTTCAAATTCACTTGGTGGAAGAAGAGGAAGCTACTTTTGGCCGCTCCCTTGTTCACAGGAGGTCGCCGTTGCGAGCAGATCCGTATGTTTGACTTGGCAGAGTTTTTATGCCGGATACCCTTCCTGATGCATCCCCGAAGGGATTTGTGTCTCCTCCCAGGAATGAACTAGGGATCTTTTGCTTGTTAAGCGTACATGTAAATCCTGACACATTTTTAGTGTTTACAGAGTTGCAATCTTACTTAATTTTGCAGCTTTAAAAAGGTGGACCTGACTAATGTTTGGTATTAGAGCCTTTTAAATTTCTGCACACTGTCTTAATTTAAAAACAATTAGCAACCACAATGCATTAACACATATATCAAGAAATCAAAAAGCACAGCTTCTCCAGAATCTAATGAATGACAGAGATTCCCCTGATTTCTCAGATAGTGAATATAATGTTGGATTAATATTTCTCCACTAGATGGCAGGCTTGCGGTCCCTTCAGTCTTTCAACACTGAACCAGACTGAACAGGTAAAATGATAATTCAAAGTCAAAGCTTAAAAGACTGATGCAATCCATAGATCAGATGAGTTGTTTGTTCCTGGTGTAATACAGTCAGAAAATGTTGTGACATTACTTTCTTCCGTTGAGTCAGAGGGAAAGAAATGTTTCCCAGTCGCATGTGATCTCTCTTCCTTTGACCTTGCATGTCTGCCCTTTTGCTGCGAGCAGGAAAAAGAGAGCGACTAATGGCGAGCCAGCCGACATGTCGGACAGGAAGGACATGTCAGAGAAGTAACAATGCCACAGCATGGGATTTGTTTAGTCGGGCACACTCAGCACTATCTGATCTACCAGAGGGACAACAAGAGGAAGGAAAGCCTGACAATATCCTGCAGACTTTGAAGCAGTCAAAGCACTCAAAGGTATAAAACCACAAAATGTTGGTCAGCTCAGAAAAATGTTAGGCCTTCTCTCCTACTACAGATAATACATAAAAGACTTCTCCAGAAAAGCAGGTTGTTTGTATGAATTGTTAAAAGCTGGCAAAACCACAGAGAACTCAGACACCACAAAAGGGCCAAGGGCAAGACCAAAGAGAGCCAGTCAAGTTGTGCCCTCCTCAAAACAAATTGTGTAGACTGACCAGCATCAAAGTGCGCTTGAGGAACTAATAGACTGTTTGCTCCACCCACCAGTACTGGGATTCGTACACACAGATGCCTCACACAAGGGGTTAGGTGCCGTGTTGTACCAGAGACAAGATGGTAAGCTGCGAGTTATTGCTTATGGCTCCCGTACTCTAACAGCAGCTGAAAAAAACTACCACTTCCATGCAGGAAAACTAGAATTTTTAGCATTGAAGTGGGCTATCACTGACAAATTCAGAGACGATTTGTACTATGCCCCAACATTTACTGTCTATAGCGATAACAACCCGCTAACGTACATTTTGTCAACAGCCAAACTGAATGCCACCACATCAAGATGGGTCGCTGAGCTCGCTGATTTTCACTTCACCATTTAAAGGATTATTCTATTCTATTCTATCCTATTCTTTACTTCTGTGTGATACTGATTTTTTTTCCTTTCTTTTTCATGTTGGATCGTTTTGAATGAAGAAGAAAAATGGAAAGGTATTTTTATGAATTGTGTGCTCATTTATTCCTTCTGGATGTTCTTTGTATTAATAAAAAAGCATGTAGGATTTCATACATTTATAGAATTTCGACCAAAACAAAGTAAACTTGCTTCACATATTCTAGTTGGTTAGTCAGGCTGCAAGTACTTCTCAATTTTAGTAAGAATGATTGATTATCATTTTCTTTTCCCTCAGAAAACAAAACGGCGATAAAGGTAAGAAAAACTATTGCAAAAAACTTCTGCAGTGTCTTCTCAGTTCAGTTTCAGTTTTATTTGTCATATGCAAGTTAGCACAGGGTCAACATCGCAATGAAATGTGTTTGACGAGCAGCGGTCTCTCAGCAGCATGATACAGTAGGAAAAAAATATAATAAAATATAATATAATAAAATAAAATAAAAATAGAAAAATAGTAAAGAGCAAAATATTAGAGAGACATGGTAAAAGAGAAAAGATGACTAAATATATATGTATCTATAAATATAAATATATGTACACTAGTGATTAAATAAGAAAATCTTGAAAAGAAATATGACGGGAGGGCAGATGGGATATTGCACAGGAATGAGCAGCAGAAATTTACAGTATTGCACTTTTTAAATATAAACTACAATAACAATAAAGTGAAGTGACCAGTGCAGATTAATCAGAGTACTTGTGAAGCTGCAGGGTAGCTTCTGAGTCCTGTGTTGTGTGTGTTTAAGTGTTGTGGTTGAGGTGTCGTATGGCTTGGTGGTAAAAACTGTTTTTAAGTCTTGTAGTCCGAGCAGACAGACTCCTGTAACGTCTGCCAGATGGTAACAAGGAGAACAGCTGATGTGCTGGGTGGCTGTGGTCCTTGATGATGCTGTGTGCTTTACGGAGGCATCGCTGGTGATAAATGTTCTGAATGGCAGGAAGCCTCGTGCCAGTGATGTGCTCTGCTGCCTTCACCACCCTCTGTAGTGATTTACGGCTGCTGGCAGAGCAGCTTCTGTACCAAACTGTGATGCAGCTCGTCAGCAAGCTCTCAATTGCACACCTGTAGAAATTTGAGATGATGCTGGCGTTCATGCCAAACTTCCTCAGCCTCCTAGGAAGTAAAGCCGCTGGCGAGCTTTCCTGATAGCAGTGTCTGTGTGAAGGGTCCAGGAGAAGTCCTCAGTGATGTTGACTCCAAGGAACTTGAAGCTGCTGACCCTTTCGACCTTGACACCGTTGATGTGGATGGGCTGGTGTTCCCTGACTGGTCGTTTCCGGTAGTCCACTATCATTTCTCTAGTTTTGCTGATGTTGAGAGTCAGGTTATTTTCCAGGCACCACTCGTACAGTGCCACCACCTCCTCTCTATAGGCCGTCTCATCATTACCTGTGATGAGGCCTATGATGGTTGTGTCATCAGCAAACTTGATGATGATGTTGGACTCATGTTTAGCAACACAGTCGTGTGTGAACAGGGAATATAGGAGGGGGCTAAGCACACAACCCTGGGGCGTACCTGTGTTAAGGATGAGCGATGAGGAAGTGTGCTTACCAACTCTCACCACTTGGGGCCTGTTTGTGAGGAAGTTTAGAATCCATCTGCAGATCGGTGTTCCCAGCCCAAGGTCGACGAGCTTCGTGGCAAGTTTTGAGGGGATGATGGTGTTAAATGCCGAGCTGTAGTCGATGAAGAGCATTCTTGCATATGTATTCCCTTTCTCCAGGTGAGTGAGGGTGGTGTGTGTTGCCAGGGCGATGGCATCCTCTGTGGCTCTGTTTGTCCGATAGGCAAACTGAAGAGGGTCCAGTGTGTCAGGGAGGGAGGAGCAGATGTGACCTTTGACCAGCCGCTCCAGGCACTTCATGATGACGGATGTCAGTGCAACAGGACGGTAGTCATTCAGACAGGAGACCACTGATTTTTTGGGAACGGGAATGATGGTGGATGCTTTGAGGGACGTGGGGACCACTGACTGCCTCAGGGAGAGGTTGAAGATGTTGGTGAACACCTCTGCCAGCTCGTCTGCACACACTCTGAGTAGCCGGCCTGGGATGCCGTCCGGTCCTAGGGCTTTGTGAGGATTGACCTTTTTAAAGGTCCATCTCACAGCTTCTGTTTTCAGAGTTAAAGTTGCAGCCTCACTGTCCTCCTGAGGGTAGAGGATCTGCTCTCTGTTGTCTGCATCAAAACGAGCATAGAAGTTGTTAAGCTCGTCTGCGAGAGATGCAGTGGGCTGAACACTGACTGTGTTGACCTTCTTGTAGTCAGTGATGCAGCGCAGTCCATTCCACAGTCGCCTGGTGTCAAAGCTGTGGTAGCTGGACTCCATTTTGTCCCTGTAGTCCTTTCTGGCCTTTTTTATGGACTTTTTATGGACTTTTATGGACTCTCATCATCTGCTTTAAGGTTTATTGTTCTAAAAAATAAGTAATAATCTTTACTTTTGTGTTGACAAAGATAATTTTACTGTGTAAAATTAGTCAAATGAAGATTTTTTTAAGCTTTACTATAACTGAACTCGCATTTTAAAAAAAAACCTTTTTTGCTCTTTGGTCAAAGGCTCAGAAATGAGCTGCATGTTTCTGGGCCTTTAGCCATGAAACATGCAGCTTTGAATAATAATTTACACCTGAGTTGTCAATCCATTTGTATGAAAACATTTTTTCAAAGTGTTAGATTTCTTGATATAAAATTTCCATTTCCAATGCAGGAATAAAACATGTATTAACACAGACTTTGCTACTCTCTTCAAAGTTGCTAAGAATAAAAAGTCAATAATAAACCACAACACCAATATAAAGATTTAAACTTTAGATAATCTCTCATGTGAATTTTCATTTCAGAAAAAAGGCGAGCTCCTCCCCGGCTGACCAGGGTGGAGTATCGAGTGATGTAAGTTAAATGCAGACGATCAAAAATTAAAGTTCCGTCAGTCTGGAAAAATCACACCCATCAGATTCACATTGATGTGATAGTTACATGTTTGCTCACTGTTTTTTCTCATGTCTGCAGACACCAAAAATACCTCCACCTGTGGAGATTACAGCCACCGCCGGGCGAAGGTGACCGGCGGGGGATAAAGGCCCATGTCCGGGTATGTGTGGGATGAGAAAAGAAGTTATTACACCATCAGTTTCATTGTCCTGGGCAGCAATGTTTGTTGGAAGTACTTATGTGGGTTTTTTTTAATGTGTTTTTTTCAGGAGGCGCTCGCAAATGGGCGTGTCCCAGTAAGTATTTCTCCAGGGTTTTTTTTTCCAATTATAATATATATATATATATATATATATATATATATATAAACCTTCCATTTATTTCTTAATCTGCTGTTTTGTTTGTTTGTTTAGAGACCAACGTGGAGACCCCCACAGTCTAAGTACCTATGCAGTAGTAGCACCCAGATTTTCAGCATAATGGTATTTTGCATTGCATTGCTGTTTTGATGCAGTTTTCTGTCTTCATTTATGTTGGAAGTGATAAGTAGAGCCGTACGTTTTAATTTTTTTCAGAAATCTCTCAGTCAGACCGTGGTATATCATGTTTAGGTGGAAACTAGTGAGCTAACTTCACGAAGCTCTTGACTACTTAAGTATTCTTTTTAAGATTCAAGATTAAGAATCTTGAATCCTCACCCTTCTTGAGCTTCTCGAGTGATGTTGCGATCACTTGGTATACAGTGGCTTGCAAAAGTATTCGGCCCCCTTGAACTTTTCCACATTTTGTCACATTACAGCCACAAACATGAATCAATTTTATTGGAATTCCACGTGAAAGACCAATACAAAGTGGTGTAGACTTGAGAAGTGGAACGAAAATCATACATGATTCCAAACATTTTTTACAAATAAATAAAGTGGGGTGTGCGTAATTATTCAGCCCCTGAGTCAATACTTTGTAGAACTACCTGGTTTGCTGCAATTACAGCTGACAGTCTTTTAAGGTATGTCTCTACAAGCTTTGCACATCTACAGACTGAAATCCTTGCCCATTCTTCTTTGCAAAACAGCTCCAGCTGAGTCAGATTAGATGGACAGCGTTTGTGAACAGCAGTTTTCAGATGTTGCCACAGATTCTCGATTGGATTTAGATCTGGACTTTGACTGGGCCATTCTAACACATGGACATGTTTTGTTTTAAACCATTCCATTGTTGCCCTGGCTTTATGTTCAGGGTCGTTGTCCTGCTGGAAGGTGAACGTCCGCCCCAGTCTCAAGTCTTTTGCAGACCCCAAGAGGTTTTCTTCCAAGATTGCCCTGTATTTGGCTCCATCCATCTTCCCATCAACTCTGACCAGCTTCCCTGTCCCTGCTGAAGAGAAGCACCCCCAGAGCATGATGCTGCCACCACCATATTTGACAGTGGGGATGGTGTGTTCAGAGTGATGCGCAGTGTGGACAGATTCCCCCACCTTAGCTGTAGATCTTTGCAGCTTGTCCAGAGTCACCATGGGCCTCTTGGCTGCATTTCTGATCAGCGCTCTCCTTGTTCGGCCTGTGAGTTTAGGTGGACGGCCTTGTCTTGGTAGGTTTACAGTTGTGCCATACTCCTTCCATTTCTGAATGATGGCTTGAACAGTGCTCCGTGGGATGTTCAAGGCTTGGGAAATCTTTTTGTAGCCTAAGCCTGCTTTAAATTTCTCAATAACTTTATCCCTGACCTGTCTGGTGTGTTCTTTGGACTTCATGGTGTTGTTGCTCCCAATATTCTCTTAGACAGCCTCTGAGGCCGTCACAGAGCAGCTGTATTTGTACTGACATTAGATTACACACAGGTGCACTCTATTTAGTCATTAGCACTCATCAGGCAATGTCTATGGGCAACTGACTGCACTCAGACCAAAGGGGGCTGAATAATTATGCACACCCCACTTTATTTATTTGTAAAAAATGTTTGGAATCATGTATGATTTTTGTTCCACTTCTCACGTGTACACCACTTTGTATTGCTCTTTCACGTGGAATTCCAATAAAATTGATTCATGTTTGTGGCTGTAATGTGACAAAATGTGGAAAAGTTCAAGGGGGCCGAATACTTTTGCAAGCCACTGTAGCTATATCTGTCACTTCTTCCTCTACTTGTCCACCACTGCTATATATATGCCAGTTTTCTTAGCTGTGTCTTAGCTTAGTGATTATCAATTCAAGAAGACTCCTCAAGATTTGGTAGAACAGATTTAACAAGATTTGTCAAGTTGTGAAAGCGCTTGCTCATAGGGGGTCATCTAATTGTTGGAGCGTTTTCCGTTTTCTCTGTATTATTGTAGTCTTTAACTTACAGTTTAAAGCACCTTGAGGCAACTGTTGTTGTGATTTGGCGCAGTATAAATACAATTAAAGTTATTTGAACTTGCCTTACTCTCTGCAGGTGTTGATCAAAGGCTTATTTGACTACCAAAGGTTTTGCTTAATTGTCTTGCTAACAAACTGTATTTGTGCTCGTCTCCCTCAAAGATCGCCATCAGAATAAGGGGGTCCTCATGGATGGTGAGTGTAGTTGAACCAATAGAATGTTCTGCTTGATAATTATTGCTCTCTATTTCTTAACAGCCTTTCTTCAATTTTCATCCTCAGGTGCAGAAAATAAAAAAAAAAATCAATTACTACAGTTCTATGCTTTACTTAATAATTAATCGCCCATCCCATCACACTATGAATATTTACATGCAAAGCGTCCCTGGGAGCCATCCATATGCCAGAGGGAGGGAAGTCTGTGTGTTTATAGCATTAAACGCTCAAATATCGTCACAAACCCCATTTCGCCTCCAACCATGAAAAACACTCACTAAAGCATTGCAAGCATTTTATTTGGTGTTGCACAATGTAACCTATTCAAGTCCCATTTAGACGTGGAGAGTCAGACTACAGGTACTCTCTCTATGCTGAGCAGGAAAATGCAGGTGGATGCCCCACTGGTTGCTTGGATCACTGACTATTTAACAAGTCGACCACAGCATGTTCGGCTGAAGAGCTGCCGCTCGGATAACAGGGGCGCCGCAGGTGACTGTCCTATTACCCTTCCTCTTCACCCTCTACACATCTGACTTCAGGTACAAGTCTCAGTGATGTCATCTGCAGAAATTCTCTGATGACTCTGCCATTGTGGGCTGTATCAGGGATGGACAGGAGGAGTGCAGGAGTGTGGTGGACAGCTTTGTTGAGTGGTGTGAGTTAAACCATCTAGAGCTTAACATCACAAAGACAAAGGAACTGATCATGGACTTCAGGAAGCATGCTTCTCCTCCTACCCCTGTCACCATCAGAGGGGCTGATGTGGAGCTTTATTCAAGGTGGAGATGGTGAGGACAGGAACTAAGAAATAACTAAACTGGGAAAACCTAAATACATGAAATTAAAACCAAAACTCACAGAGTGACATGCAAAGGAACACAGGTAGGACCACAGCGGAGACTCTGGGAAGACATCACAGACAAATCAGCAACAGGCAGGAGAACACACAGGGCTTAAATACACACACAGGAGTAATCATGGGTTGGGAGACAGGAGGGAGAAGTCAGGGCCGACGAGACACAGACGTAAAGCTGAGAACACTCACATGAGACGGAGACCTTAAGAATAAAACAGGAAATACAACAGGTTTGCACAGACATGAACTTAACACAAGACATGGCGACAGGGAGGGAACATAAAGACGTGGGACCAGGGCAGGCACAGGGACACAGAACAAAAGGAGCTTGAAATACAAAACAGAAACAAAACCTGAGAACAAGAAATTCCCAACAAGAATGAACCTAAAACATAAGATAATAATCAAAACCTAAAAGTCCACCACTGGGTCCACAGACTCAGGACCACGACAACTGCTGTCTTCAAAAAAGGGCAGAGTTGGCTTTTCCTAATGAGGTGGCTCAGGTTCTTCAATGTTGGTAGGAAAATGCTGACCATGTTCTATCACGCTGTGGTTGAAAGCGTTCTTTGCAGCTGTGTGCTGGGGCAGTGGGGTGAAGACAGCTGATGCCAACAGGCTGAACAAGCTGATCTAAAAGGCTGGTTCTATCCTGGGTGTCAGACTGGAGAACCTGGAGGTGTCCGAGAGGAGAATGCTAAAGAAGCTTCTTTGTGTTATGGACAACCTCTGCCATCCCATGCATGCCTCCGTGATGGACCATCGGAGCACACGCAGCAAAAGACTAATCGCCCCGAAATGCAGAACTGACCGCCACAGGAAATCCTTCATGCCAGTGGCAATAAGACTGTACAACTCTTCCTCGCTCTGTAGGGGATTTTCCTGAGGATTACTACCAACGTTATTCTGTTCCCATTTAGACCGTGCAATATCACCCAACAGTATTTTATTGAATGTTTGTTTCATCTCCCCATCATATGCTGCTACTCTCTTTTATTTAGTTGCATAATACTATGTCACTTTTTAGACTCACCTGCACTGATAGTTAAGTTATTTTATTTTTCAGGATATAGTTACATTGTTACTTCGTTGGGGTTATTTGATATTATATTTTGTACTATCCTACTGCATATTACTGTATGCACTATTCCTATTGTATATAATATATATCTTATTCCTCTGTCTCTATTGCTGCATTGAGCATGTGTATGACAAAAGACTTTCCCTTGGGACCGAGTATAGGAAGAAGAAAATAAAGTTGATGTTATTGAAGTGTTGAATGTGCTGAATAATGAAATTAGTGTAAGCTGATGAGTTAGAAGTGGGTGCAGTGGGTGGTTATGAAGTGGAGGAGGAAGACAGGAAAACAGCAGAACGTTAACACGTTAATGCATCATCACGATTAATGCGAGTAAAATTTTACGCATTTATCCAGAACGCAGATTGGACAAACTTTGGACAAACTGCCCGAAATGTGTTGACAGAGACATTTCAGGGATTCTGAGTCACTTTGTGCTCCAGATGGGTTAATTGCGTTACAAATTTTAATCGCGTTAATCGTGATGATGGATTAATCTGTGCTAATGTTAACAGCCCTCTTTTTTGTGATCTAGATGTTGAGCTTATCTCACACAAAAATATCCCACAACATGCTGCAGAGGAAAAAGAGCACAGCTGTTTAAAACTCAAAGGGACCGATGTGACAGGTTCAGAGTGAGATGGTGGCATTATTTTAAGCATGAGAAGTAATTAGTTCAGAGACCTCAAAAAAGAGAGAAGCAATCTGAATAAATAGCACTTATTAAAGTTGGTCCTCTCAGTGATTGGGCTGTTATTAATAATTTTTTTCTAATAGTTAAAATTGTATTTGTAGAGAAAATCATTTAGCTATTACTACTCAGAGCTAAGGCCATACAAGGCTCAGGAGAGTGGTGACTCTCTGTAAGCCTGGCCACAGCGCTAGAAAGAAACCAGGGGTTGTTCCTGTTTAAAGAGGGCTGCTTTTAATAATGTAATGTAACATAAAAATATACTGTAAGTAATTTTTCCACAGGGCAGTCAAAGGTTTTGTAAATTGGTGGAATACTGTTTCATCTTCAGCTGAGGAACACTACAAGGAGCTGTCTTACTTAGTAATTACTTAGTGGCAGTATATGTACACCCTTCAAGTAAAAACTGTGTCACTTGTTATGGAAAGGTTTTATAACCTCCTACTTGTCAAAGTGATGAAACAAATACACATCTATGTGAAGGCAGGGTGGAGCATGTGGAAAATACTGTCAGGGGTGATTTGTGACAGAAGGAGAGCAGAAGGAAATAAAGGGAATATTTACGACATGGAACTGAGACCCAATATGATGTATGGTTTGGAGCCAGCAGCGTTGACAAAAAAAAAATTAAGATATTAAGATTTTCACTACAAGTGACCAGAATGGTTAAGATTAGAAATATGTGTGTGTGTGTGTATACATATATATTTCTAATCTCTCTCTCTCTCTCTGTCTCTCTCTCTCTCTCTCTCTATATATATATGTGTGTGTGTATATGTATATATATATATATATATATATACATATATGTATATATGTATATGTGTGTGTGTGTGTATATATGACAAAGGATGCTGAATAAGGAGCCGGAAAGGAGAAAGACCACAGAGGGAGGTTCATGGATGTGACAGAAGAGAATGTTAGTGATAGGGTGAAAGGGATGATCCGCTGTGGCTATTCATAAAGGGAGCATCCAAAATAAGAAGTATTCGCCTTAACAATAGATGACGGCGAAGCATTTAATCAATAACTACTGAAAACCAACGAAGAAGACGCAGGGGGAACGTGTCTGCGCGCGCAACCATTCCGTAATCTTGAGGTAAAATGGCGTCGAGTGCAAGAAGATGTCGGAATTAAGAGTTGTTGATCTTAAATCGGAGCTCAAGCGAAGAAGTTTGGACACCTTTGGTGTGAAGAGTGTTCTTGTCGCGCGACTTAGACAGGTCAGTCAGACGGAGCTGATGTGTGCAGAAACGATGACCGAGCCTGGCTGCGCCGTGCACAGATGCTAACGCTAATGCTAGCCCGTTTAGTCACAGATAGGGTTGCCAACTCCCTGAAAGATACATAAGGGACACCTCGTGGCCAGGGCCGGGCAACCCAGTTGTCTTCACCCTTCCCAATGTGGTGAATTTTGTAGCTCTTTTTTTAACCATTTTTAACCATTTGACTTGAATTTGATTTAACTAGATGTATATACGACTGCACGACCGCGGTCAAGTGAGCCGTCATTTGTGAGCCGCGGTCAAGCCAGCCGCTTCTTATCCGCCGCATAAATTTCCTTGCGATTTTACACCAGTCTTTACGGTAGCGCCTTTTCGCTTTATATCCCGATTGAAAGCCTAGAGCCGCGCGCACACAAATTGCAATGGAACAGACCAATACAACCAAAGTGACAGTCTGGTTGCATATTCAAAAATTCATTAAAAATCATCCTTAGTAGTTGATGTCCCACTTTCAACACATCCCTCCTCTGGGACACCTACTGTACCTCTGTGCCAACTTTCAGACAGATTTACTGTAGAATTCCTCAGATATTAAAGCAAACTCGTATTCAATTCAATACAGTCAATAAAATAGAATTATGTCATTTTCAAAAATTCATTAAAAATCATCCTTAGTAGTTGATGTCCAACTTTCAACACATCCCTCCTCTGGGACACCTACTGTACCTGTGTGCCAAGTTTCAGCCAGATTTACTGTAGAATTCCTCAGAAATTAAAGGAAACTTTTATTCAATGCAATACAGTCAATACAACAGAATTATGTCATTTTCAAAAATTCATTAAAAATCATCCTTAGTAGTTGATGTCCCACTTTCAACACATCCCTCCTCTGGGACACCTACTGTACCTCTGTGCCAAGTTTCAGCCAGATTTACTGTAGAATTCCTCAGATATTAAAGCAAACTTGTATTCAATGCAATACAGTTAATATACTACAATTATGTCATTTTCAAAAATTCATTAAAAATCGTCCTGAGTAGTTGATGTCCAACTTTCAACACATCCCTCCTCTGAGACACCTACTGTACCTGTGTGCCAACTTTCAGACAGATTTACTGTAGAATTCCTCAGATATTAAAGCAAACTCGTATTCAATTCAATACAGTCAATAAAATAGAATTATGTCATTTTCAAAAATTCATTAAAACTCATCCTTAGTAGTTGATGTCCAACTTTCAACACATCCCTCCTCTGGGACACCTACTGTACCTCTGTGCCAAGTTTCAGCCAGATTTACTGTAAAATTCCTCAGATATTAAAGGAAACTTGTATTCAATGCAATACAGTTAATATACTACAATTATGTCATTTTCAAAAATTCATTAAAATCGTCCTGAGTAGTTGATGTCCAACTTTCAACACATCCCTCCTCTGGGACACCTACTGTACCTGTGTGCCAAGTTTCAGACAGATTTACTGTAGAATTCCTCAGAAATACAAGGAAACTTTTATTCAATTCAATACAGTCAATACAACAGAATTATGTCATTTTCAAAAATTCATTAAAACTCATCCTCAATAGTTGATGTCCAACTTTCAACAGATTCTTACTCTGGGACACCTACTGTACCTCTGTGCCAAGTTCCATCCAGATTTACTGTAGAATTCCTCAGATATTAAAGCAAACTCGTATTCAATTCAATACAGTCAATAAAATAGAATTATGTCATTTTCAAAAATTCATTAAAACTCATCCTTAGTAGTTGATGTCCAACTTTCAACACATCCCTCCTCTGGGACACCTACTGTACCTGTGTGCCAAGTTTCAGACAGATTTACTGTAGAATTCCTCAGATATTAAAGCAAACTCGTATTCAATTCAATACAGTCAATAAAATAGAATTATGTCATTTTCAAAAATTCATTAAAAATCATCCTTAGTAGTTGATGTCCAACTTTCAACACATCCCTCCTCTGGGACACCTACTGTACCTCTGTGCCAAGTTTCAGACAGATTTACTGTAGAATTCCTCAGATATTAAAGCAAACTCGTATTCAATTCAATACAGTCAATATACTATAATTATGTCATTTTCAAAAATTCATTAAAAATCGTCCTGAGTAGTTGATGTCCAACTTTCAACACATCCCTCCTCTGGGACACCTACTGTACCTGTGTGCCAAGTTTCAGACAGATTTACTGTAGAATTCCTCAGATATTAAAGCAAACTCGTATTCAATTCAATACAGTCAATAAAATAGAATTATGTCATTTTCAAAAATTCATTAAAACTCATCCTTAGTAGTTGATGTCCAACTTTCAACACATCCCTCCTCTGGGACACCTACTGTACCTGTGTGCCAACTTTCAGACAGATTTACTGTAGAATTCCTCAGATATTAAAGCAAACTCGTATTCAATTCAATACAGTCAATAAAATAGAATTATGTCATTTTCAAAAATTCATTAAAAATCATCCTTAGTAGTTGATGTCCAACTTTCAACACATCCCTCCTCTGGGACACCTACTGTACCTCTGTGCCAAGTTTCAGACAGATTTACTGTAGAATTCCTCAGATATTAAAGCAAACTTGTATTCAATTCAATACAGTCAATATACTACAATTATGTCATTTTCAAAAATTCATTAAAAATCGTCCTGAGTAGTTGATGTCCAACTTTCAACACATCCCTCCTCTGGGACACTTACTGTACCTGTGTGCCAAGTTTCAGCCAGATTTACTGTAGAATTCCTCAGAAATTAAAGCAAACTCGTATTCAATTCAATACAGTCAATAAAATAGAATTATGTCATTTTCAAAAATTCATTAAAACTCATCCTTAGTAGTTGATGTCCAACTTTCAACACATCCCTCCTCTGGGACACCTACTGTACCTGTGTGCCAAGTTTCAGATAGATTTACTGTAGAATTCCTCAGATATTAAAGCAAACTCGTATTCAATTCAATACAGTCAATAAAATAGAATTATGTCATTTTCAAAAATTCATTAAAAATCATCCTTAGTAGTTGATGTCCAACTTTCAACACATCCCTCCTCTGGGACACCTACTGTACCTCTGTGCCAAGTTTCAGACAGATTTACTGTAGAATTCCTCAGATATTAAAGCAAACTCGTATTCAATTCAATATAGTCAATATACTACAATTATGTCATTTTCAAAAATTCATTAAAAATCGTCCTGAGTAGTTGATGTCCAACTTTCAACACATCCCTCCTCTGGGACACCTACTGTACCTCTGTGCCAAGTTTCAGACAGATTTACTGTAGAATTCCTCAGATATTAAAGCAAACTTGTATTCAATGCAATACAGTTAATATACTACAATTATGTCATTTTCAAAAATTCATTAAAAATCGTCCTGAGTAGTTGATGTCCAACTTTCAACACATCCCTCCTCTGAGACACCTACTGTACCTGTGTGCCAACTTTCAGACAGATTTACTGTAGAATTCCTCAGATATTAAAGCAAACTCGTATTCAATTCAATACAGTCAATAAAATAGAATTATGTCATTTTCAAAAATTCATTAAAACTCATCCTTAGTAGTTGATGTCCAACTTTCAACACATCCCTCCTCTGGGACACCTACTGTACCTCTGTGCCAAGTTTCAGCCAGATTTACTGTAAAATTCCTCAGATATTAAAGGAAACTTGTATTCAATGCAATACAGTTAATATACTACAATTATGTCATTTTCAAAAATTCATTAAAAATCGTCCTGAGTAGTTGATGTCCAACTTTCAACACATCCCTCCTCTGGGACACCTACTGTACCTGTGTGCCAAGTTTCAGACAGATTTACTGTAGAATTCCTCAGAAATACAAGGAAACTTTTATTCAATTCAATACAGTCAATACAACAGAATTATGTCATTTTCAAAAATTCATTAAAACTCATCCTCAATAGTTGATGTCCAACTTTCAACAGATTCTTACTCTGGGACACCTACTGTACCTCTGTGCCAAGTTCCATCCAGATTTACTGTAGAATTCCTCAGATATTAAAGCAAACTCGTATTCAATTCAATACAGTCAATAAAATAGAATTATGTCATTTTCAAAAATTCATTAAAACTCATCCTTAGTAGTTGATGTCCAACTTTCAACACATCCCTCCTCTGGGACACCTACTGTACCTGTGTGCCAAGTTTCAGACAGATTTACTGTAGAATTCCTCAGATATTAAAGCAAACTCGTATTCAATTCAATACAGTCAATAAAATAGAATTATGTCATTTTCAAAAATTCATTAAAAATCATCCTTAGTAGTTGATGTCCAACTTTCAACACATCCCTCCTCTGGGACACCTACTGTACCTCTGTGCCAAGTTTCAGACAGATTTACTGTAGAATTCCTCAGATATTAAAGCAAACTCGTATTCAATTCAATACAGTCAATATACTATAATTATGTCATTTTCAAAAATTCATTAAAAATCGTCCTGAGTAGTTGATGTCCAACTTTCAACACATCCCTCCTCTGGGACACCTACTGTACCTGTGTGCCAAGTTTCAGACAGATTTACTGTAGAATTCCTCAGATATTAAAGCAAACTCGTATTCAATTCAATACAGTCAATAAAATAGAATTATGTCATTTTCAAAAATTCATTAAAACTCATCCTTAGTAGTTGATGTCCAACTTTCAACACATCCCTCCTCTGGGACACCTACTGTACCTGTGTGCCAACTTTCAGACAGATTTACTGTAGAATTCCTCAGATATTAAAGCAAACTCGTATTCAATTCAATACAGTCAATAAAATAGAATTATGTCATTTTCAAAAATTCATTAAAAATCATCCTTAGTAGTTGATGTCCAACTTTCAACACATCCCTCCTCTGGGACACCTACTGTACCTCTGTGCCAAGTTTCAGACAGATTTACTGTAGAATTCCTCAGATATTAAAGCAAACTTGTATTCAATTCAATACAGTCAATATACTACAATTATGTCATTTTCAAAAATTCATTAAAAATCGTCCTGAGTAGTTGATGTCCAACTTTCAACACATCCCTCCTCTGGGACACTTACTGTACCTGTGTGCCAAGTTTCAGCCAGATTTACTGTAGAATTCCTCAGAAATTAAAGCAAACTCGTATTCAATTCAATACAGTCAATAAAATAGAATTATGTCATTTTCAAAAATTCATTAAAACTCATCCTTAGTAGTTGATGTCCAACTTTCAACACATCCCTCCTCTGGGACACCTACTGTACCTGTGTGCCAAGTTTCAGATAGATTTACTGTAGAATTCCTCAGATATTAAAGCAAACTCGTATTCAATTCAATACAGTCAATAAAATAGAATTATGTCATTTTCAAAAATTCATTAAAAATCATCCTTAGTAGTTGATGTCCAACTTTCAACACATCCCTCCTCTGGGACACCTACTGTACCTCTGTGCCAAGTTTCAGACAGATTTACTGTAGAATTCCTCAGATATTAAAGCAAACTCGTATTCAATTCAATATAGTCAATATACTACAATTATGTCATTTTCAAAAATTCATTAAAAATCGTCCTGAGTAGTTGATGTCCAACTTTCAACACATCCCTCCTCTGGGACACCTACTGTACCTCTGTGCCAAGTTTCAGACAGATTTACTGTAGAATTCCTCAGATATTAAAGCAAACTCGTATTCAATTCAATACAGTCAATAAAATAGAATTATGTCATTTTCAAAAATTCATTAAAACTCATCCTTAGTAGTTGATGTCCAACTTTCAACACATCCCTCCTCTGGGACACCTACTGTACCTGTGTGCCAAGTTTCAGACAGATTTACTGTAGAATTCCTCAGATATTAAAGCAAACTCGTATTCAATTCAATACAGTCAATAAATAGAATTATGTCATTTTCAAAAATTCATTAAAAATCATCCTTAGTAGTTGATGTCCAACTTTCAACACATCCCTCCTCTGGGACACCTACTGTACCTCTGTGCCAAGTTTCAGACAGATTTACTGTAGAATTCCTCAGATATTAAAGCAAACTTGTATTCAATTCAATACAGTCAATATACTACAATTATGTCATTTTCAAAAATTCATTAAAAATCGTCCTGAGTAGTTGATGTCCAACTTTCAACACATCCCTCCTCTGGGACACCTACTGTACCTGTGTGCCAACTTTCAGACAGATTTACTGTAGAATTCCTCAGATATTAAAGCAAACTCGTATTCAATTCAATACAGTCAATAAAATAGAATTATGTCATTTTCAAAAATTCATTAAAAATCATCCTTAGTAGTTGATGTCCAACTGTCAACACATCCCTCCTCTGGGACACCTACTGTACCTGTGTGCCAAGTTTCAGACAGATTTACTGTAGAATTCCTCAGATATTAAAGCAAACTCGTATTCAATTCAATACAGTCAATAAAATAGAATTATGTCATTTTCAAAAATTCATTAAAACTCATCCTTAGTAGTTGATGTCCAACTTTCAACACATCCCTCCTCTGGGACACCTACTGTACCTGTGTGCCAAGTTTCAGACAGATTTACTGTAGAATTCCTCCGATATTAAAGCAAACTCGTATTCAATTCAATACAGTCAATAAAATAGAATTATGTCATTTTCAAAAATTCATTAAAAATCATCCTTAGTAGTTGATGTCCAACTTTCAACACATCCCTCCTCTGGACACCTACTGTACCTCTGTGCCAAGTTTCAGACAGATTTACTGTAGAATTCCTCAGATATTAAAGCAAACTCGTATTCAATTCAATATAGTCAATATACTACAATTATGTCATTTTCAAAAATTCATTAAAAATCGTCCTGAGTAGTTGATGTCCAACTTTCAACACATCCCTCCTCTGGGACACCTACTGTACCTCTGTGCCAAGTTTCAGACAGATTTACTGTAGAATTCCTCAGATATTAAAGCAAACTCGTATTCAATTCAATACAGTCAATAAAATAGAATTATGTCATTTTCAAAATTCATTAAAACTCATCCTTAGTAGTTGATGTCCAACTTTCAACACATCCCTCCTCTGGGACACCTACTGTACCTGTGTGCCAAGTTTCAGACAGATTTACTGTAGAATTCCTCAGATATTAAAGCAAACTCGTATTCAATTCAATACAGTCAATAAAATAGAATTATGTCATTTTCAAAAATTCATTAAAAATCATCCTTAGTAGTTGATGTCCAACTTTCAACACATCCCTCCTCTGGGACACCTACTGTACCTCTGTGCCAAGTTTCAGACAGATTTACTGTAGAATTCCTCAGATATTAAAGCAAACTTGTATTCAATTCAATACAGTCAATATACTACAATTATGTCATTTTCAAAAATTCATTAAAAATCGTCCTGAGTAGTTGATGTCCAACTTTCAACACATCCCTCCTCTGGGACACCTACTGTACCTGTGTGCCAACTTTCAGACAGATTTACTGTAGAATTCCTCAGATATTAAAGCAAACTCGTATTCAATTCAATACAGTCAATAAAATAGAATTATGTCATTTTCAAAATTCATTAAAAATCATCCTTAGTAGTTGATGTCCAACTGTCAACACATCCCTCCTCTGGGACACCTACTGTACCTGTGTGCCAAGTTTCAGACAGATTTACTGTAGAATTCCTCAGATATTAAAGCAAACTCGTATTCAATTCAATACAGTCAATAAAATAGAATTATGTCATTTTCAAAAATTCATTAAAACTCATCCTTAGTAGTTGATGTCCAACTTTCAACACATCCCTCCTCTGGGACACCTACTGTACCTGTGTGCCAAGTTTCAGACAGATTTACTGTAGAATTCCTCCGATATTAAAGCAAACTCGTATTCAATTCAATACAGTCAATAAAATAGAATTATGTCATTTTCAAAAATTCATTAAAAATCATCCTTAGTAGTTGATGTCCAACTTTCAACACATCCCTCCTCTGGGACACCTACTGTACCTCTGTGCCAAGTTTCAGACAGATTTACTGTAGAATTCCTCAGATATTAAAGCAAACTCGTATTCAATTCAATATAGTCAATATACTACAATTATGTCATTTTCAAAAATTCATTAAAAATCGTCCTGAGTAGTTGATGTCCAACTTTCAACACATCCCTCCTCTGGGACACCTACTGTACCTCTGTGCCAAGTTTCAGACAGATTTACTGTAGAATTCCTCAGATATTAAAGCAAACTCGTATTCAATTCAATACAGTCAATAAAATAGAATTATGTCATTTTCAAAAATTCATTAAAACTCATCCTTAGTAGTTGATGTCCAACTTTCAACACATCCCTCCTCTGGGACACCTACTGTACCTGTGTGCCAAGTTTCAGACAGATTTACTGTAGAATTCCTCAGATATTAAAGCAAACTCGTATTCAATTCAATATCTGTGGCAACCTCTGAAAACTGCTGTTCACAAACGCTGTCCATCTAATCTGACTCAGCTGGAGCTGTTTTGCAAAGAAGAATGGGCAAGGATTTCAGTCTGTAGATGTGCAAAGCTTGTAGAGACATACCTTAAAAGACTGTCAGCTGTAATTGCAGCAAAAGGTAGTTCTACAAAGTATTGACTCAGGGGCTGAATAATTACGCACACCCCACTTTATTTATTTGTAAAAAATGTTTGGAATCATGTATGATTTTCGTTCCACTTCTCAAGTCTACACCACTTTGTATTGGTCTTTCACGTGGAATTCCAATAAAATTGATTCATGTTTGTGGCTGTAATGTGACAAAATGTGGAAAAGTTCAAGGGGGCCGAATACTTTTGCAAGCCACTGTATACCAAGTGATCGCAACATCACTCGAGAAGCTCAAGAAGGGTGAGGATTCAAGATTCTTAATCTTGAATCTTAAAAAGAATACTTAAGTAGTCAAGAGCTTCGTGAAGTTAGCTCACTAGTTTCCACCTAAACATGATATACCACGGTCTGAGAGATTTCTGAAAAAAATTAAAACGTACGGCTCTACTTATCACTTCCAACATAAATGAAGACAGAAAACTGCATCAAAACAGCAATGCAATGCAAAATACCATTATGCTGAAAATCTGGGTGCTACTACTGCATAGGTACTTACTTTGGCTGGGGGGGGTCCAGCTTGGTTTCTAAACAAACAAACAAAACAGCAGATTAAGAAATAAATGGAAGGTTTATATATATATATATATATATATATATATAATTGAAAAAAAAAACCCTGGAGAAATACTTACGGGCACGCGCCCATTTGCGAGCGCCTCCTGAAAAAAACACATTAAAAAAAACCCACATAAGTACTTCCAACAAACATTGCTGCCCAGGACAATGAAACTGATGGTGTAATAACTTCTTTTCTCATCCCACACATACCCGGACGTGGGCCTTAACCCCCCGCCGGTCACTTTCGCCCGACGGGGCTGTAGCGCCCAGAGGCGTCGGTACCTCTCGTGTCTGCAGACATGAGAAAAAACAGTGAGCAAACATGTAACTATCACATCAATGTGAATCTGATGGGTGTGATTTTTCCAGACTGACGGAACTGCAAACAGAATGTTACAGAACTGTTATACAGCATGAGGGTAATCAATTCAAATTACTGTCCTTTATTTGACATAATTACTGTCTAACTGACAGAAGTTACAGGAAGTACTGCAAGTTAAATTAAGCTGACAAAAACCTTTTAGTGCTGAATACATACAAGCTCCACATTCAAGAACAATCTGAGCACACTGTCATTAGTTATCATCAGTGGGTAACTCTAGTTATGTATGAAATAGAGCTGGGTCTCATCACTGATTCACTGAGGTCGGAGAGTGATGAAACCTATCAAGAGCCTCTAGAATCATATTTCCACATTATTTCCAGCGTGAGTCTCAAACAGAAGTTGTAGTCCTTTTAATTTTTGATCGTCTGCATTTAACTTACATGATTGGAAACTCCAGCCGGGTCAGCCGGGGAGGCGCTCGCGTTTTTTCTGAAATGAAAATTCACATGAGAGATTATCTAAAGTTTAAATCTTTATATTGGTGTTGTGGTTTATTATTGACTTTTTATTCTTAGCAACTTTGAAGAGAGTAGCAAAGTCTGTGTTAATACATGTTTTATTCCTGCATTGGAAATGGAAATTTTATATCAAGAAATCTAACACTTTGAAAAAATGTTTTCATACAAATGGATTGACAACTCAGGTGTAAATTATTATTCAAAGCTGCATGTTTCATGGCTAAAGGCCCAGAAACATGCAGCTCATTTCTGAGCCTTTGACCAAAGAGCAAAAAAGGTTTTTTTTTAAAATGCGAGTTCAGTTATAGTAAAGCTTAAAAAAATCTTCATTTGACTAATTTTACACAGTAAAATTATCTTTGTCAACACAAAAGTAAAGATTATTACTTATTTTTTAGAACAATAAACCTTAAAGCAGATGATGAGAGTCCATAAAAGTCCATAAAAAGTCCATAAAAAAGGCCAGAAAGGACTACAGGGACAAAATGGAGTCCAGCTACCACAGCTTTGACACCAGGCGACTGTGGAATGGACTGCGCTGCATCACTGACTACAAGAAGGTCAACACAGTCAGTGTTCAGCCCACTGCATCTCTCGCAGACGAGCTTAACAACTTCTATGCTCGTTTTGATGCAGACAACAGAGAGCAGTCAATAAAATAGAATTATGTCATTTTCAAAAATTCATTAAAAATCATCCTTAGTAGTTGATGTCCAACTTTCAACACATCCCTCCTCTGGGACACCTACTGTACCTGTGTGCCAACTTTCAGACAGATTTACTGTAGAATTCCTCAGATATTAAAGCAAACTCGTATTCAATTCAATACAGTCAATAAAATAGAATTATGTCATTTTCAAAAATTCATTAAAACTCATCCTTAGTAGTTGATGTCCAACTTTCAACACATCCCTCCTCTGGGACACCTACTGTACCTGTGTGCCAAGTTTCAGACAGATTTACTGTAGAATTCCTCAGATATTAAAGCAAACTCGTATTCAATTCAATATCTGTGGCAACATCTGAAAACTGCTGTTCACAAACGCTGTCCATCTAATCTGACTCAGCTGGAGCTGTTTTGCAAAGAAGAATGGGCAAGGATTTCAGTCTCTAGATGTGCAAAGCTTGTAGAGACATACCTTAAAAGACTGTCAGCTGTAATTGCAGCAAAAGGTAGTTCTACAAAGTATTGACTCAGGGGGCTGAATAATTACGCACACCCCACTTTATTTATTTGTAAAAAATGTTTGGAATCATGTATGATTTTCGTTCCACTTCTCAAGTCTACACCACTTTGTATTGGTCTTTCACGTGGAATTCCAATAAAATTGATTCATGTTTGTGGCTGTAATGTGACAAAATGTGGAAAAGTTCAAGGGGGCCGAATACTTTTGCAAGCCACTGTATACCAAGTGATCGCAACATCACTCGAGAAGCTCAAGAAGGGTGAGGATTCAAGATTCTTAATCTTGAATCTTAAAAAGAATACTTAAGTAGTCAAGAGCTTCGTGAAGTTAGCTCACTAGTTTCCACCTAAACATGATATACCACGGTCTGAGAGATTTCTGAAAAAAATTAAAACGTACGGCTCTACTTATCACTTCCAACATAAATGAAGACAGAAAACTGCATCAAAACAGCAATGCAATGCAAAATACCATTATGCTGAAAATCTGGGTGCTACTACTGCATAGGTACTTACTTTGGCTGGGGGGGTTCCAGCTTGGTTTCTAAACAAACAAACAAAACAGCAGATTAAGAAATAAATGGAAGGTTTATATATATATATATATATATATATATATAATTGAAAAAAAAAACCCTGGAGAAATACTTACGGGCACGCGCCCATTTGCGAGCGCCTCCTGAAAAAAACACATTAAAAAAAACCCACATAAGTACTTCCAACAAACATTGCTGCCCAGGACAATGAAACTGATGGTGTAATAACTTCTTTTCTCATCCCACACATACCCGGACGTGGGCCTTAACCCCCGCCGGTCACTTTCGCCCGACGGGGGCTGTAGCGCCCAGAGGCGTCGGTACCTCTCGTGTCTGCAGACATGAGAAAAAACAGTGAGCAAACATGTAACTATCACATCAATGTGAATCTGATGGGTGTGATTTTTCCAGACTGACGGAACTGCAAACAGAATGTTACAGAACTGTTATACAGCATGAGGGTAATCAATTCAAATTACTGTCCTTTATTTGACATAATTACTGTCTAACTGACAGAAGTTACAGGAAGTACTGCAAGTTAAATTAAGCTGACAAAAACCTTTTAGTGCTGAATACATACAAGCTCCACATTCAAGAACAATCTGAGCACACTGTCATTAGTTATCATCAGTGGGTAACTCTAGTTATGTATGAAATAGAGCTGGGTCTCATCACTGATTCACTGAGGTCGGAGAGTGATGAAACCTATCAAGAGCCTCTAGAATCATATTTCCACATTATTTCCAGCGTGAGTCTCAAACAGAAGTTGTAGTCCTTTTAATTTTTGATCGTCTGCATTTAACTTACATGACTCGAAAGTCCATTCTGGTCAGCCGGGGAGGAGCTCGCCTTTTTCTGAAATGAAAATTCACATGAGAGATTATCTAAAGTTTAAATCTTTATATTGGTGTTGTGGTTTATTATTGACTTTTTATTCTTAGCAACTTTGAAGAGAGTAGCAAAGTCTGTGTTAATACATGTTTTATTCCTGCATTGGAAATGGAAATTTTATATCAAGAAATCTAACACTTTGAAAAAATGTTTTCATACAAATGGATTGACAACTCAGGTGTAAATTATTATTCAAAGCTGCATGTTTCATGGCTAAAGGCCCAGAAACATGCAGCTCATTTCTGAGCCTTTGACCAAAGAGCAAAAAAGGTTTTTTTTTAAAATGCGAGTTCAGTTATAGTAAAGCTTAAAAAAATCTTCATTTGACTAATTTTACACAGTAAAATTATCTTTGTCAACACAAAAGTAAAGATTATTACTTATTTTTTAGAACAATAAACCTTAAAGCAGATGATGAGAGTCCATAAAAGTCCATAAAAAGTCCATAAAAAAGGCCAGAAAGGACTACAGGGACAAAATGGAGTCCAGCTACCACAGCTTTGACACCAGGCGACTGTGGAATGGACTGCGCTGCATCACTGACTACAAGAAGGTCAACACAGTCAGTGTTCAGCCCACTGCATCTCTCGCAGACGAGCTTAACAACTTCTATGCTCGTTTTGATGCAGACAACAGAGAGCGGTCAATAAAATAGAATTATGTCATTTTCAAAAATTCATTAAAAATCATCCTTAGTAGTTGATGTCCAACTTTCAACACATCCCTCCTCTGGGACACCTACTGTACCTGTGTGCCAAGTTTCAGACAGATTTACTGTAGAATTCCTCAGATATTAAAGCAAACTCGTATTCAATTCAATACAGTCAATATACTACAATTATGTCATTTTCAAAAATTCATTAAAAATCATCCTTAGTAGTTGATGTCCAACTTTCAACACATCCCTCCTCTGGGACACTTCCTGTACCTGTGTGCCAAGTTTCAGACAGATTTACTGTAGAATTCCTCAGATATTAAAGCAAACTCGTATTCAATTCAATACAGTCAATAAAATAGAATTATGTCATTTTCAAAAATTCATTAAAACTCATCCTTAGTAGTTGATGTCCAACTTTCAACACATCCCTCCTCTGGGACACCTACTGTACCTGTGTGCCAAGTTTCAGACAGATTTACTGTAGAATTCCTCAGATATTAAAGCAAACTCGTATTCAATTCAATATCTGTGGCAACATCTGAAAACTGCTGTTCACAAACGCTGTCCATCTAATCTGACTCAGCTGGAGCTGTTTTGCAAAGAAGAATGGGCAAGGATTTCAGTCTGTAGATGTGCAAAGCTTGTAGAGACATACCTTAAAAGACTGTCAGCTGTAATTGCAGCAAAAGGTAGTTCTACAAAGTATTGACTCAGGGGGCTGAATAATTACGCACACCCCACTTTATTTATTTGTAAAAAATGTTTGGAATCATGTATGATTTTCGTTCCACTTCTCAAGTCTACACCACTTTGTATTGGTCTTTCACGTGGAATTCCAATAAAATTGATTCATGTTTGTGGCTGTAATGTGACAAAATGTGGAAAAGTTCAAGGGGGCCGAATACTTTTGCAAGCCACTGTATACCAAGTGATCGCAACATCACTCGAGAAGCTCAAGAAGGGTGAGGATTCAAGATTCTTAATCTTGAATCTTAAAAAGAATACTTAAGTAGTCAAGAGCTTCGTGAAGTTAGCTCACTAGTTTCCACCTAAACATGATATACCACGGTCTGAGAGATTTCTGAAAAAAATTAAAACGTACGGCTCTACTTATCACTTCCAACATAAATGAAGACAGAAAACTGCATCAAAACAGCAATGCAATGCAAAATACCATTATGCTGAAAATCTGGGTGCTACTACTGCATAGGTACTTACTTTGGCTGGGGGGGGTTCCAGCTTGGTTTCTAAACAAACAAACAAAACAGCAGATTAAGAAATAAATGGAAGGTTTATATATATATATATATATATATATATATAATTGAAAAAAAAAACCCTGGAGAAATACTTACGGGCACGCGCCCATTTGCGAGCGCCTCCTGAAAAAAACACATTAAAAAAAACCCACATAAGTACTTCCAACAAACATTGCTGCCCAGGACAATGAAACTGATGGTGTAATAACTTCTTTTCTCATCCCACACATACCCGGACGTGGGCCTTAACCCCCCGCCGGTCACTTTCGCCCGACGGGGGCTGTAGCGCCCAGAGGCGTCGGTACCTCTCGTGTCTGCAGACATGAGAAAAAACAGTGAGCAAACATGTAACTATCACATCAATGTGAATCTGATGGGTGTGATTTTTCCAGACTGACGGAACTGCAAACAGAATGTTACAGAACTGTTATACAGCATGAGGGTAATCAATTCAAATTACTGTCCTTTATTTGACATAATTACTGTCTAACTGACAGAAGTTACAGGAAGTACTGCAAGTTAAATTAAGCTGACAAAAACCTTTTAGTGCTGAATACATACAAGCTCCACATTCAAGAACAATCTGAGCACACTGTCATTAGTTATCATCAGTGGGTAACTCTAGTTATGTATGAAATAGAGCTGGGTCTCATCACTGATTCACTGAGGTCGGAGAGTGATGAAACCTATCAAGAGCCTCTAGAATCATATTTCCACATTATTTCCAGCGTGAGTCTCAAACAGAAGTTGTAGTCCTTTTAATTTTTGATCGTCTGCATTTAACTTACATAATTGAAGCCTCCATCCGGGTCAGCCGGGGCGCAGCTCGCCTTTTTTCTGAAATGAAAATTCACATGAGAGATTATCTAAAGTTTAAATCTTTATATTGGTGTTGTGGTTTATTATTGACTTTTTATTCTTAGCAACTTTGAAGAGAGTAGCAAAGTCTGTGTTAATACATGTTTTATTCCTGCATTGGAAATGGAAATTTTATATCAAGAAATCTAACACTTTGAAAAAATGTTTTCATACAAATGGATTGACAACTCAGGTGTAAATTATTATTCAAAGCTGCATGTTTCATGGCTAAAGGCCCAGAAACATGCAGCTCATTTCTGAGCCTTTGACCAAAGAGCAAAAAAGGTTTTTTTTTAAAATGCGAGTTCAGTTATAGTAAAGCTTAAAAAAATCTTCATTTGACTAATTTTACACAGTAAAATTATCTTTGTCAACACAAAAGTAAAGATTATTACTTATTTTTTAGAACAATAAACCTTAAAGCAGATGATGAGAGTCCATAAAAGTCCATAAAAAGTCCATAAAAAAGGCCAGAAAGGACTACAGGGACAAAATGGAGTCCAGCTACCACAGCTTTGACACCAGGCGACTGTGGAATGGACTGCGCTGCATCACTGACTACAAGAAGGTCAACACAGTCAGTGTTCAGCCCACTGCATCTCTCGCAGACGAGCTTAACAACTTCTATGCTCGTTTTGATGCAGACAACAGAGAGCAGTCAATAAAATAGAATTATGTCATTTTCAAAAATTCATTAAAAATCATCCTTAGTAGTTGATGTCCAACTTTCAACACATCCCTCCTCTGGGACACCTACTGTACCTGTGTGCCAACTTTCAGACAGATTTACTGTAGAATTCCTCAGATATTAAAGCAAACTCGTATTCAATTCAATACAGTCAATAAAATAGAATTATGTCATTTTCAAAAATTCATTAAAACTCATCCTTAGTAGTTGATGTCCAACTTTCAACACATCCCTCCTCTGGGACACCTACTGTACCTGTGTGCCAAGTTTCAGACAGATTTACTGTAGAATTCCTCAGATATTAAAGCAAACTCGTATTCAATTCAATATCTGTGGCAACATCTGAAAACTGCTGTTCACAAACGCTGTCCATCTAATCTGACTCAGCTGGAGCTGTTTTGCAAAGAAGAATGGGCAAGGATTTCAGTCTCTAGATGTGCAAAGCTTGTAGAGACATACCTTAAAAGACTGTCAGCTGTAATTGCAGCAAAAGGTAGTTCTACAAAGTATTGACTCAGGGGGCTGAATAATTACGCACACCCCACTTTATTTATTTGTAAAAAATGTTTGGAATCATGTATGATTTTCGTTCCACTTCTCAAGTCTACACCACTTTGTATTGGTCTTTCACGTGGAATTCCAATAAAATTGATTCATGTTTGTGGCTTTAATGTGACAAAATGTGGAAAAGTTCAAGGGGGCCGAATACTTTTGCAAGCCACTGTATACCAAGTGATCGCAACATCACTCGAGAAGCTCAAGAAGGGTGAGGATTCAAGATTCTTAATCTTGAATCTTAAAAAGAATACTTAAGTAGTCAAGAGCTTCGTGAAGTTAGCTCACTAGTTTCCACCTAAACATGATATACCACGGTCTGAGAGATTTCTGAAAAAAATTAAAACGTACGGCTCTACTTATCACTTCCAACATAAATGAAGACAGAAAACTGCATCAAAACAGCAATGCAATGCAAAATACCATTATGCTGAAAATCTGGGTGCTACTACTGCATAGGTACTTACTTTGGCTGGGGGGGTTCCAGCTTGGTTTCTAAACAAACAAACAAAACAGCAGATTAAGAAATAAATGGAAGGTTTATATATATATATATATATATATATATATAATTGAAAAAAAAAAACCCTGGAGAAATACTTACGGGCACGCGCCCATTTGCGAGCGCCTCCTGAAAAAAACACATTAAAAAAAACCCACATAAGTACTTCCAACAAACATTGCTGCCCAGGACAATGAAACTGATGGTGTAATAACTTCTTTTCTCATCCCACACATACCCGGACGTGGGCCTTAACCCCCGCCGGTCACTTTCGCCCGACGGGGGCTGTAGCGCCCAGAGGCGTCGGTACCTCTCGTGTCTGCAGACATGAGAAAAAACAGTGAGCAAACATGTAACTATCACATCAATGTGAATCTGATGGGTGTGATTTTTCCAGACTGACGGAACTGCAAACAGAATGTTACAGAACTGTTATACAGCATGAGGGTAATCAATTCAAATTACTGTCCTTTATTTGACATAATTACTGTCTAACTGACAGAAGTTACAGGAAGTACTGCAAGTTAAATTAAGCTGACAAAAACCTTTTAGTGCTGAATACATACAAGCTCCACATTCAAGAACAATCTGAGCACACTGTCATTAGTTATCATCAGTGGGTAACTCTAGTTATGTATGAAATAGAGCTGGGTCTCATCACTGATTCACTGAGGTCGGAGAGTGATGAAACCTATCAAGAGCCTCTAGAATCATATTTCCACATTATTTCCAGCGTGAGTCTCAAACAGAAGTTGTAGTCCTTTTAATTTTTGATCGTCTGCATTTAACTTACATGACTCGAAAGTCCATTCTGGTCAGCCGGGGAGGAGCTCGCCTTTTTTCTGAAATGAAAATTCACATGAGAGATTATCTAAAGTTTAAATCTTTATATTGGTGTTGTGGTTTATTATTGACTTTTTATTCTTAGCAACTTTGAAGAGAGTAGCAAAGTCTGTGTTAATACATGTTTTATTCCTGCATTGGAAATGGAAATTTTATATCAAGAAATCTAACACTTTGAAAAAATGTTTTCATACAAATGGATTGACAACTCAGGTGTAAATTATTATTCAAAGCTGCATGTTTCATGGCTAAAGGCCCAGAAACATGCAGCTCATTTCTGAGCCTTTGACCAAAGAGCAAAAAAGGTTTTTTTTTAAAATGCGAGTTCAGTTATAGTAAAGCTTAAAAAAATCTTCATTTGACTAATTTTACACAGTAAAATTATCTTTGTCAACACAAAAGTAAAGATTATTACTTATTTTTTAGAACAATAAACCTTAAAGCAGATGATGAGAGTCCATAAAAGTCCATAAAAAGTCCATAAAAAAGGCCAGAAAGGACTACAGGGACAAAATGGAGTCCAGCTACCACAGCTTTGACACCAGGCGACTGTGGAATGGACTGCGCTGCATCACTGACTACAAGAAGGTCAACACAGTCAGTGTTCAGCCCACTGCATCTCTCGCAGACGAGCTTAACAACTTCTATGCTCGTTTTGATGCAGACAACAGAGAGCGGTCAATAAAATAGAATTATGTCATTTTCAAAAATTCATTAAAAATCATCCTTAGTAGTTGATGTCCAACTTTCAACACATCCCTCCTCTGGGACACCTACTGTACCTGTGTGCCAAGTTTCAGACAGATTTACTGTAGAATTCCTCAGATATTAAAGCAAACTCGTATTCAATTCAATACAGTCAATATACTACAATTATGTCATTTTCAAAAATTCATTAAAAATCATCCTTAGTAGTTGATGTCCAACTTTCAACACATCCCTCCTCTGGGACACTTCCTGTACCTGTGTGCCAAGTTTCAGACAGATTTACTGTAGAATTCCTCAGATATTAAAGCAAACTCGTATTCAATTCAATACAGTCAATAAAATAGAATTATGTCATTTTCAAAAATTCATTAAAACTCATCCTTAGTAGTTGATGTCCAACTTTCAACACATCCCTCCTCTGGGACACCTACTGTACCTGTGTGCCAAGTTTCAGACAGATTTACTGTAGAATTCCTCAGATATTAAAGCAAACTCGTATTCAATTCAATATCTGTGGCAACATCTGAAAACTGCTGTTCACAAACGCTGTCCATCTAATCTGACTCAGCTGGAGCTGTTTTGCAAAGAAGAATGGGCAAGGATTTCAGTCTGTAGATGTGCAAAGCTTGTAGAGACATACCTTAAAAGACTGTCAGCTGTAATTGCAGCAAAAGGTAGTTCTACAAAGTATTGACTCAGGGGGCTGAATAATTACGCACACCCCACTTTATTTATTTGTAAAAAATGTTTGGAATCATGTATGATTTTCGTTCCACTTCTCAAGTCTACACCACTTTGTATTGGTCTTTCACGTGGAATTCCAATAAAATTGATTCATGTTTGTGGCTGTAATGTGACAAAATGTGGAAAAGTTCAAGGGGGCCGAATACTTTTGCAAGCCACTGTATACCAAGTGATCGCAACATCACTCGAGAAGCTCAAGAAGGGTGAGGATTCAAGATTCTTAATCTTGAATCTTAAAAAGAATACTTAAGTAGTCAAGAGCTTCGTGAAGTTAGCTCACTAGTTTCCACCTAAACATGATATACCACGGTCTGAGAGATTTCTGAAAAAAATTAAAACGTACGGCTCTACTTATCACTTCCAACATAAATGAAGACAGAAAACTGCATCAAAACAGCAATGCAATGCAAAATACCATTATGCTGAAAATCTGGGTGCTACTACTGCATAGGTACTTACTTTGGCTGGGGGGGGGTCCAGCTTGGTTTCTAAACAAACAAACAAAACAGCAGATTAAGAAATAAATGGAAGGTTTATATATATATATATATATATATATATATAATTGAAAAAAAAAACCCTGGAGAAATACTTACGGGCACGCGCCCATTTGCGAGCGCCTCCTGAAAAAAACACATTAAAAAAAACCCACATAAGTACTTCCAACAAACATTGCTGCCCAGGACAATGAAACTGATGGTGTAATAACTTCTTTTCTCATCCCACACATACCCGGACGTGGGCCTTAACCCCCGCCGGTCACTTTCGCCCGACGGGGGCTGTAGCGCCCAGAGGCGTCGGTACCTCTCGTGTCTGCAGACATGAGAAAAAACAGTGAGCAAACATGTAACTATCACATCAATGTGAATCTGATGGGTGTGATTTTTCCAGACTGACGGAACTGCAAACAGAATGTTACAGAACTGTTATACAGCATGAGGGTAATCAATTCAAATTACTGTCCTTTATTTGACATAATTACTGTCTAACTGACAGAAGTTACAGGAAGTACTGCAAGTTAAATTAAGCTGACAAAAACCTTTTAGTGCTGAATACATACAAGCTCCACATTCAAGAACAATCTGAGCACACTGTCATTAGTTATCATCAGTGGGTAACTCTAGTTATGTATGAAATAGAGCTGGGTCTCATCACTGATTCACTGAGGTCGGAGAGTGATGAAACCTATCAAGAGCCTCTAGAATCATATTTCCACATTATTTCCAGCGTGAGTCTCAAACAGAAGTTGTAGTCCTTTTAATTTTTGATCGTCTGCATTTAACTTACATGATTGGAAACTCCAGCCGGGTCAGCCGGGGAGGCGCTCGCGTTTTTTCTGAAATGAAAATTCACATGAGAGATTATCTAAAGTTTAAATCTTTATATTGGTGTTGTGGTTTATTATTGACTTTTTATTCTTAGCAACTTTGAAGAGAGTAGCAAAGTCTGTGTTAATACATGTTTTATTCCTGCATTGGAAATGGAAATTTTATATCAAGAAATCTAACACTTTGAAAAAATGTTTTCATACAAATGGATTGACAACTCAGGTGTAAATTATTATTCAAAGCTGCATGTTTCATGGCTAAAGGCCCAGAAACATGCAGCTCATTTCTGAGCCTTTGACCAAAGAGCAAAAAAGGTTTTTTTTTAAAATGCGAGTTCAGTTATAGTAAAGCTTAAAAAAATCTTCATTTGACTAATTTTACACAGTAAAATTATCTTTGTCAACACAAAAGTAAAGATTATTACTTATTTTTTAGAACAATAAACCTTAAAGCAGATGATGAGAGTCCATAAAAGTCCATAAAAAGTCCATAAAAAAGGCCAGAAAGGACTACAGGGACAAAATGGAGTCCAGCTACCACAGCTTTGACACCAGGCGACTGTGGAATGGACTGCGCTGCATCACTGACTACAAGAAGGTCAACACAGTCAGTGTTCAGCCCACTGCATCTCTCGCAGACGAGCTTAACAACTTCTATGCTCGTTTTGATGCAGACAACAGAGAGCAGTCAATAAAATAGAATTATGTCATTTTCAAAAATTCATTAAAAATCATCCTTAGTAGTTGATGTCCAACTTTCAACACATCCCTCCTCTGGGACACCTACTGTACCTGTGTGCCAACTTTCAGACAGATTTACTGTAGAATTCCTCAGATATTAAAGCAAACTCGTATTCAATTCAATACAGTCAATAAAATAGAATTATGTCATTTTCAAAAATTCATTAAAACTCATCCTTAGTAGTTGATGTCCAACTTTCAACACATCCCTCCTCTGGGACACCTACTGTACCTGTGTGCCAAGTTTCAGACAGATTTACTGTAGAATTCCTCAGATATTAAAGCAAACTCGTATTCAATTCAATATCTGTGGCAACATCTGAAAACTGCTGTTCACAAACGCTGTCCATCTAATCTGACTCAGCTGGAGCTGTTTTGCAAAGAAGAATGGGCAAGGATTTCAGTCTCTAGATGTGCAAAGCTTGTAGAGACATACCTTAAAAGACTGTCAGCTGTAATTGCAGCAAAAGGTAGTTCTACAAAGTATTGACTCAGGGGGCTGAATAATTACGCACACCCCACTTTATTTATTTGTAAAAAATGTTTGGAATCATGTATGATTTTCGTTCCACTTCTCAAGTCTACACCACTTTGTATTGGTCTTTCACGTGGAATTCCAATAAAATTGATTCATGTTTGTGGCTTTAATGTGACAAAATGTGGAAAAGTTCAAGGGGGCCGAATACTTTTGCAAGCCACTGTATACCAAGTGATCGCAACATCACTCGAGAAGCTCAAGAAGGGTGAGGATTCAAGATTCTTAATCTTGAATCTTAAAAAGAATACTTAAGTAGTCAAGAGCTTCGTGAAGTTAGCTCACTAGTTTCCACCTAAACATGATATACCACGGTCTGACTGAGAGATTTCTGAAAAAAATTAAAACGTACGGCTCTACTTATCACTTCCAACATAAATGAAGACAGAAAACTGCATCAAAACAGCAATGCAATGCAAAATACCATTATGCTGAAAATCTGGGTGCTACTACTGCATAGGTACTTACTTTGGCTGGGGGGGTTCCAGCTTGGTTTCTAAACAAACAAACAAAACAGCAGATTAAGAAATAAATGGAAGGTTTATATATATATATATATATATATATATATATATATAATTGAAAAAAAAAACCCTGGAGAAATACTTACAGGTACCCGCCCATTTGCGAGCTCCTCCTGAAAAAAACACATTAAAAAAACCCCACATAAGTACTTCCAACAAACATTGCTGCCCAGGACAATGAAACTGATGGTGTAATAACTTCTTTTCTCATCCCACACATACCCGCACATGGGACTTTAGCGCCCAGAGCCTACGGTACCTCTCGTGTCTGCAGACATGAGAAAAAACAGTGAGCAAACATGTAACTATCACATCAATGTGAATCTGATGGGTGTGATTTTTCCAGACTGACGGAACTGCAAACAGAATGTTACAGAACTGTTATACAGCATGAGGGTAATCAATTCAAATTACTGTCCTTTATTTGACATAATTACTGTCTAACTGACAGAAGTTACAGGAAGTACTGCAAGTTAAATTAAGCTGACAAAAACCTTTTAGTGCTGAATACATACAAGCTCCACATTCAAGAACAATCTGAGCACACTGTCATTAGTTATCATCAGTGGGTAACTCTAGTTATGTATGAAATAGAGCTGGGTCTCATCACTGATTCACTGAGGTCGGAGAGTGATGAAACCTATCAAGAGCCTCTAGAATCATATTTCCACATTATTTCCAGCGTGAGTCTCAAACAGAAGTTGTAGTCCTTTTAATTTTTGATCGTCTGCATTTAACTTACATGACTCGAAAGTCCATTCTGGTCAGCCGGGGAGGAGCTCGCCTTTTTTCTGAAATGAAAATTCACATGAGAGATTATCTAAAGTTTAAATCTTTATATTGGTGTTGTGGTTTATTATTGACTTTTTATTCTTAGCAACTTTGAAGAGAGTAGCAAAGTCTGTGTTAATACATGTTTTATTCCTGCATTGGAAATGGAAATTTTATATCAAGAAATCTAACACTTTGAAAAATGTTTTCATACAAATGGATTGACAACTCAGGTGTAAATTATTATTCAAAGCTGCATGTTTCATGGCTAAAGGCCCAGAAACATGCAGCTCATTTCTGAGCCTTTGACCAAAGAGCAAAAAAGGTTTTTTTTTAAAATGCGAGTTCAGTTATAGTAAAGCTTAAAAAAATCTTCATTTGACTAATTTTACACAGTAAAATTATCTTTGTCAACACAAAAGTAAAGATTATTACTTATTTTTTAGAACAATAAACCTTAAAGCAGATGATGAGAGTCCATAAAAGTCCATAAAAAGTCCATAAAAAAGGCCAGAAAGGACTACAGGGACAAAATGGAGTCCAGCTACCACAGCTTTGACACCAGGCGACTGTGGAATGGACTGCGCTGCATCACTGACTACAAGAAGGTCAACACAGTCAGTGTTCAGCCCACTGCATCTCTCGCAGACGAGCTTAACAACTTCTATGCTCGTTTTGATGCAGACAACAGAGAGCGGTCAATAAAATAGAATTATGTCATTTTCAAAAATTCATTAAAAATCATCCTTAGTAGTTGATGTCCAACTTTCAACACATCCCTCCTCTGGGACACCTACTGTACCTGTGTGCCAAGTTTCAGACAGATTTACTGTAGAATTCCTCAGATATTAAAGCAAACTCGTATTCAATTCAATACAGTCAATATACTACAATTATGTCATTTTCAAAAATTCATTAAAAATCATCCTTAGTAGTTGATGTCCAACTTTCAACACATCCCTCCTCTGGGACACTTCCTGTACCTGTGTGCCAAGTTTCAGACAGATTTACTGTAGAATTCCTCAGATATTAAAGCAAACTCGTATTCAATTCAATACAGTCAATAAAATAGAATTATGTCATTTTCAAAAATTCATTAAAACTCATCCTTAGTAGTTGATGTCCAACTTTCAACACATCCCTCCTCTGGGACACCTACTGTACCTGTGTGCCAAGTTTCAGACAGATTTACTGTAGAATTCCTCAGATATTAAAGCAAACTCGTATTCAATTCAATATCTGTGGCAACATCTGAAAACTGCTGTTCACAAACGCTGTCCATCTAATCTGACTCAGCTGGAGCTGTTTTGCAAAGAAGAATGGGCAAGGATTTCAGTCTGTAGATGTGCAAAGCTTGTAGAGACATACCTTAAAAGACTGTCAGCTGTAATTGCAGCAAAAGGTAGTTCTACAAAGTATTGACTCAGGGGGCTGAATAATTACGCACACCCCACTTTATTTATTTGTAAAAAATGTTTGGAATCATGTATGATTTTCGTTCCACTTCTCAAGTCTACACCACTTTGTATTGGTCTTTCACGTGGAATTCCAATAAAATTGATTCATGTTTGTGGCTGTAATGTGACAAAATGTGGAAAAGTTCAAGGGGGCCGAATACTTTTGCAAGCCACTGTATACCAAGTGATCGCAACATCACTCGAGAAGCTCAAGAAGGGTGAGGATTCAAGATTCTTAATCTTGAATCTTAAAAAGAATACTTAAGTAGTCAAGAGCTTCGTGAAGTTAGCTCACTAGTTTCCACCTAAACATGATATACCACGGTCTGAGAGATTTCTGAAAAAATTAAAACGTACGGCTCTACTTATCACTTCCAACATAAATGAAGACAGAAAACTGCATCAAAACAGCAATGCAATGCAAAATACCATTATGCTGAAAATCTGGGTGCTACTACTGCATAGGTACTTAGACTGTGGGGGTCTGTGGGGGTCTCCACGTTGGTCTCTAAACAAACAAACAAAACAGCAGATTAAGAAATAAATGGAAGGTTTATATATATATATATATATTATAATTGGAAAAAAAAAACCCTGGAGAAATACTTATGGGACACGCCCATTTGCGAGCGCCTCCTGAAAAAAACACATTAAAAAAAACCCACATAAGTACTTCCAACAAACATTGCTGCCCAGGACAATGAAACTGATGGTGTAATAACTTCTTTTCTCATCCCACACATACCCGGACGTATTGCTTAATCCCCCGCCTATCAGCTTCCTCCGGCGGGGGCTGGAGACTCCAAAGATGGAGGTACTTTTGGTGTCTGCAGACATGAGAAAAAACAGTGAGCAAACATGTAACTATCACATCAATGTGAATCTGATGGGTGTGATTTTTCCAGACTGACGGAACTGCAAACAGAATGTTACAGAACTGTTATACAGCATGAGGGTAATCAATTCAAATTACTGTCCTTTATTTGGCATAATTACTGTCTAACTGACAGAAGTTACAGGAAGTACTGCAAGTTAAATTAAGCTGACAAAACCTTTTAGTGCTGAATAGATACAAGCTCCACATTCAAGAACAATCTGAGCACACTGTCATTAGTTATCATCAGTGGGTAACTCTAGTTATGTATGAAATAGAGCTGGGTCTCATCACTGATTCACTGAGGTCGGAGAGTGATGAAACCTATCAAGAGCCTCTAGAATCATATTTCCACATTATTTCCAGCGTGAGTCTCAAACAGAAGTTGTAGTCCTTTTAATTTTTGATCGTCTGCATTTAACTTACATAATTGAAGCCTCCATCCGGGTCAGCCGGGGCGCAGCTCGCCTTTTTTCTGAAATGAAAATTCACATGAGAGATTATCTAAAGTTTAAATCTTTATATTGGTGTTGTGGTTTATTATTGACTTTTTATTCTTAGCAACTTTGAAGAGAGTAGCAAAGTCTGTGTTAATACATGTTTTATTCCTGCATTGGAAATGGAAATTTTATATCAAGAAATCTAACACTTTGAAAAAATGTTTTCATACAAATGGATTGACAACTCAGGTGTAAATTATTATTCAAAGCTGCATGTTTCATGGCTAAAGGCCCAGAAACATGCAGCTCATTTCTGAGCCTTTGACCAAAGAGCAAAAAAGGTTTTTTTTTAAAATGCGAGTTCAGTTATAGTAAAGCTTAAAAAAATCTTCATTTGACTAATTTTACACAGTAAAATTATCTTTGTCAACACAAAAGTAAAGATTATTACTTATTTTTTAGAACAATAAACCTTAAAGCAGATGATGAGAGTCCATAAAAGTCCATAAAAAGTCCATAAAAAAGGCCAGAAAGGACTACAGGGACAAAATGGAGTCCAGCTACCACAGCTTTGACACCAGGCGACTGTGGAATGGACTGCGCTGCATCACTGACTACAAGAAGGTCAACACAGTCAGTGTTCAGCCCACTGCATCTCTCGCAGACGAGCTTAACAACTTCTATGCTCGTTTTGATGCAGACAACAGAGAGCAGTCAATAAAATAGAATTATGTCATTTTCAAAAATTCATTAAAAATCATCCTTAGTAGTTGATGTCCAACTTTCAACACATCCCTCCTCTGGGACACCTACTGTACCTGTGTGCCAACTTTCAGACAGATTTACTGTAGAATTCCTCAGATATTAAAGCAAACTCGTATTCAATTCAATACAGTCAATAAAATAGAATTATGTCATTTTCAAAAATTCATTAAAACTCATCCTTAGTAGTTGATGTCCAACTTTCAACACATCCCTCCTCTGGGACACCTACTGTACCTGTGTGCCAAGTTTCAGACAGATTTACTGTAGAATTCCTCAGATATTAAAGCAAACTCGTATTCAATTCAATATCTGTGGCAACATCTGAAAACTGCTGTTCACAAACGCTGTCCATCTAATCTGACTCAGCTGGAGCTGTTTTGCAAAGAAGAATGGGCAAGGATTTCAGTCTCTAGATGTGCAAAGCTTGTAGAGACATACCTTAAAAGACTGTCAGCTGTAATTGCAGCAAAAGGTAGTTCTACAAAGTATTGACTCAGGGGGCTGAATAATTACGCACACCCCACTTTATTTATTTGTAAAAAATGTTTGGAATCATGTATGATTTTCGTTCCACTTCTCAAGTCTACACCACTTTGTATTGGTCTTTCACGTGGAATTCCAATAAAATTGATTCATGTTTGTGGCTTTAATGTGACAAAATGTGGAAAAGTTCAAGGGGCCGAATACTTTTGCAAGCCACTGTATACCAAGTGATCGCAACATCACTCGAGAAGCTCAAGAAGGGTGAGGATTCAAGATTCTTAATCTTGAATCTTAAAAAGAATACTTAAGTAGTCAAGAGCTTCGTGAAGTTAGCTCACTAGTTTCCACCTAAACATGATATACCACGGTCTGACTGAGAGATTTCTGAAAAAAATTAAAACGTACGGCTCTACTTATCACTTCCAACATAAATGAAGACAGAAAACTGCATCAAAACAGCAATGCAATGCAAAATACCATTATGCTGAAAATCTGGGTGCTACTACTGCATAGGTACTTACTTTGGCTGGGGGGGGTTCCAGCTTGGTTTCTAAACAAACAAACAAAACAGCAGATTAAGAAATAAATGGAAGGTTTATATATATATATATATATATATATATATATATATATAATTGAAAAAAAAAAACCCTGGAGAAATACTTACAGGTACCCGCCCATTTGCGAGCTCCTCCTGAAAAAAACACATTAAAAAAACCCCACATAAGTACTTCCAACAAACATTGCTGCCCAGGACAATGAAACTGATGGTGTAATAACTTCTTTTCTCATCCCACACATACCCGCACATGGGACTTTAGCGCCCAGAGCCTACGGTACCTCTCGTGTCTGCAGACATGAGAAAAACAGTGAGCAAACATGTAACTATCACATCAATGTGAATCTGATGGGTGTGATTTTTCCAGACTGACGGAACTGCAAACAGAATGTTACAGAACTGTTATACAGCATGAGGGTAATCAATTCAAATTACTGTCCTTTATTTGACATAATTACTGTCTAACTGACAGAAGTTACAGGAAGTACTGCAAGTTAAATTAAGCTGACAAAAACCTTTTAGTGCTGAATACATACAAGCTCCACATTCAAGAACAATCTGAGCACACTGTCATTAGTTATCATCAGTGGGTAACTCTAGTTATGTATGAAATAGAGCTGGGTCTCATCACTGATTCACTGAGGTCGGAGAGTGATGAAACCTATCAAGAGCCTCTAGAATCATATTTCCACATTATTTCCAGCGTGAGTCTCAAACAGAAGTTGTAGTCCTTTTAATTTTTGATCGTCTGCATTTAACTTACATGACTCGAAAGTCCATTCTGGTCAGCCGGGGAGGAGCTCGCCTTTTTTCTGAAATGAAAATTCACATGAGAGATTATCTAAAGTTTAAATCTTTATATTGGTGTTGTGGTTTATTATTGACTTTTTATTCTTAGCAACTTTGAAGAGAGTAGCAAAGTCTGTGTTAATACATGTTTTATTCCTGCATTGGAAATGGAAATTTTATATCAAGAAATCTAACACTTTGAAAAAATGTTTTCATACAAATGGATTGACAACTCAGGTGTAAATTATTATTCAAAGCTGCATGTTTCATGGCTAAAGGCCCAGAAACATGCAGCTCATTTCTGAGCCTTTGACCAAAGAGCAAAAAAGGTTTTTTTTTAAAATGCGAGTTCAGTTATAGTAAAGCTTAAAAAATCTTCATTTGACTAATTTTACACAGTAAAATTATCTTTGTCAACACAAAAGTAAAGATTATTACTTATTTTTTAGAACAATAAACCTTAAAGCAGATGATGAGAGTCCATAAAAGTCCATAAAAAGTCCATAAAAAAGGCCAGAAAGGACTACAGGGACAAAATGGAGTCCAGCTACCACAGCTTTGACACCAGGCGACTGTGGAATGGACTGCGCTGCATCACTGACTACAAGAAGGTCAACACAGTCAGTGTTCAGCCCACTGCATCTCTCGCAGACGAGCTTAACAACTTCTATGCTCGTTTTGATGCAGACAACAGAGAGCGGTCAATAAAATAGAATTATGTCATTTTCAAAAATTCATTAAAAATCATCCTTAGTAGTTGATGTCCAACTTTCAACACATCCCTCCTCTGGGACACCTACTGTACCTGTGTGCCAAGTTTCAGACAGATTTACTGTAGAATTCCTCAGATATTAAAGCAAACTCGTATTCAATTCAATACAGTCAATAAAATAGAATTATGTCATTTTCAAAAATTCATTAAAACTCATCCTTAGTAGTTGATGTCCAACTTTCAACACATCCCTCCTCTGGGACACCTACTGTACCTGTGTGCCAAGTTTCAGACAGATTTACTGTAGAATTCCTCAGATATTAAAGCAAACTCGTATTCAATTCAATATCTGTGGCAACATCTGAAAACTGCTGTTCACAAACGCTGTCCATCTAATCTGACTCAGCTGGAGCTGTTTTGCAAAGAAGAATGGGCAAGGATTTCAGTCTGTAGATGTGCAAAGCTTGTAGAGACATACCTTAAAAGACTGTCAGCTGTAATTGCAGCAAAAGGTAGTTCTACAAAGTATTGACTCAGGGGGCTGAATAATTACGCACACCCCACTTTATTTATTTGTAAAAAATGTTTGGAATCATGTATGATTTTCGTTCCACTTCTCAAGTCTACACCACTTTGTATTGGTCTTTCACGTGGAATTCCAATAAAATTGATTCATGTTTGTGGCTGTAATGTGACAAAATGTGGAAAAGTTCAAGGGGGCCGAATACTTTTGCAAGCCACTGTATACCAAGTGATCGCAACATCACTCGAGAAGCTCAAGAAGGGTGAGGATTCAAGATTCTTAATCTTGAATCTTAAAAAGAATACTTAAGTAGTCAAGAGCTTCGTGAAGTTAGCTCACTAGTTTCCACCTAAACATGATATACCACGGTCTGACTGAGAGATTTCTGAAAAAAATTAAAACGTACGGCTCTACTTATCACTTCCAACATAAATGAAGACAGAAAACTGCATCAAAACAGCAATGCAATGCAAAATACCATTATGCTGAAAATCTGGGTGCTACTACTGCATAGGTACTTACTTTGGCTGGGGGGGGTTCCAGTTTTGTTTCTAAACAAACAAACAAAACAGCAGATTAAGAAATAAATAGAAGGTGTATATATATAATTGAAAAAAAAAAACCCCTGGAGAAATACTTACAGGTACCCGGCCATTTGCGAGCTCCTCCTGAAAAAAACACATTAAAAAAAACCCACATAAGTACTTCCAACAAACATTGCTGCCCAGGACAATGAAACTGATGGTGTAATAACTTCTTTTCTCATCCCACACATACCCGGACGTATTGCTTAATCCCCCGCCTATCAGCTTCCTCCGGCGGGGGCTGGAGACTCCAAAGATGGAGGTACTTTTGGTGTCTGCAGACATGAGAAAAAACAGTGAGCAAACATGTAACTATCACATCAATGTGAATCTGATGGGTGTGATTTTTCCAGACTGACGGAACTGCAAACAGAATGTTACAGAACTGTTATACAGCATGAGGGTAATCAATTCAAATTACTGTCCTTTATTTGGCATAATTACTGTCTAACTGACAGAAGTTACAGGAAGTACTGCAAGTTAAATTAAGCTGACAAAAACCTTTTAGTGCTGAATAGATACAAGCTCCACATTCAAGAACAATCTGAGCACACTGTCATTAGTTATCATCAGTGGGTAACTCTAGTTATGTATGAAATAGAGCTGGGTCTCATCACTGATTCACTGAGGTCGGAGAGTGATGAAACCTATCAAGAGCCTCTAGAATCATATTTCCACATTATTTCCAGCGTGAGTCTCAAACAGAAGTTGTAGTCCTTTTAATTTTTGATCGTCTGCATTTAACTTACATAATTGAAGCCTCCATCCGGGTCAGCCGGGGCGCAGCTCGCCTTTTTTCTGAAATGAAAATTCACATGAGAGATTATCTAAAGTTTAAATCTTTATATTGGTGTTGTGGTTTATTATTGACTTTTTATTCTTAGCAACTTTGAAGAGAGTAGCAAAGTCTGTGTTAATACATGTTTTATTCCTGCATTGGAAATGGAAATTTTATATCAAGAAATCTAACACTTTGAAAAAATGTTTTCATACAAATGGATTGACAACTCAGGTGTAAATTATTATTCAAAGCTGCATGTTTCATGGCTAAAGGCCCAGAAACATGCAGCTCATTTCTGAGCCTTTGACCAAAGAGCAAAAAAGGTTTTTTTTTAAAATGCGAGTTCAGTTATAGTAAAGCTTAAAAAAATCTTCATTTGACTAATTTTACACAGTAAAATTATCTTTGTCAACACAAAAGTAAAGATTATTACTTATTTTTTAGAACAATAAACCTTAAAGCAGATGATGAGAGTCCATAAAAGTCCATAAAAAGTCCATAAAAAAGGCCAGAAAGGACTACAGGGACAAAATGGAGTCCAGCTACCACAGCTTTGACACCAGGCGACTGTGGAATGGACTGCGCTGCATCACTGACTACAAGAAGGTCAACACAGTCAGTGTTCAGCCCACTGCATCTCTCGCAGACGAGCTTAACAACTTCTATGCTCGTTTTGATGCAGACAACAGAGAGCAGATCCTCTACCCTCAGGAGGACAGTGAGGCTGCAACTTTAACTCTGAAAACAGAAGCTGTGAGATGGACCTTTAAAAAGGTCAATCCTCACAAAGCCCTAGGACCGGACGGCATCCCAGGCCGGCTACTCAGAGTGTGTGCAGACGAGCTGGCAGAGGTGTTCACCAACATCTTCAACCTCTCCCTGAGGCAGTCAGTGGTCCCCACGTCCCTCAAAGCATCCACCATCATTCCCGTTCCCAAAAAATCAGTGGTCTCCTGTCTGAATGACTACCGTCCTGTTGCACTGACATCCGTCATCATGAAGTGCCTGGAGCGGCTGGTCAAAGGTCACATCTGCTCCTCCCTCCCTGACACACTGGACCCTCTTCAGTTTGCCTATCGGACAAACAGAGCCACAGAGGATGCCATCGCCCTGGCAACACACACCACCCTCACTCACCTGGAGAAAGGGAATACATATGCAAGAATGCTCTTCATCGACTACAGCTCGGCATTTAACACCATCATCCCCTCAAAACTTGCCACGAAGCTCGTCGACCTTGGGCTGGGAACACCGATCTGCAGATGGATTCTAAACTTCCTCACAAACAGGCCCCAAGTGGTGAGAGTTGGTAAGCACACTTCCTCATCGCTCATCCTTAACACAGGTACGCCCCAGGGTTGTGTGCTTAGCCCCCTCCTATATTCCCTGTTCACACACGACTGTGTTGCTAAACATGAGTCCAACATCATCATCAAGTTTGCTGATGACACAACCATCATAGGCCTCATCACAGGTAATGATGAGACGGCCTATAGAGAGGAGGTGGTGGCACTGTACGAGTGGTGCCTGGAAAATAACCTGACTCTCAACATCAGCAAAACTAGAGAAATGATAGTGGACTACCGGAAACGACCAGTCAGGGAACACCAGCCCATCCACATCAACGGTGTCAAGGTCGAAAGGGTCAGCAGCTTCAAGTTCCTTGGAGTCAACATCACTGAGGACTTCTCCTGGACCCTTCACACAGACACTGCTATCAGGAAAGCTCGCCAGCGGCTTTACTTCCTAGGAGGCTGAGGAAGTTTGGCATGAACGCCAGCATCATCTCAAATTTCTACAGGTGTGCAATTGAGAGCTTGCTGACGAGCTGCATCACAGTTTGGTACAGAAGCTGCTCTGCCAGCAGCCGTAAATCACTACAGAGGGTGGTGAAGGCAGCAGAGCACATCACTGGCACGAGGCTTCCTGCCATTCAGAACATTTATCACCAGCGATGCCTCCGTAAAGCACACAGCATCATCAAGGACCACAGCCACCCAGCACATCAGCTGTTCTCCTTGTTACCATCTGGCAGACGTTACAGGAGTCTGTCTGCTCGGACTACAAGACTTAAAAACAGTTTTTACCACCAAGCCATACGACACCTCAACCACAACACTTAAACACACACAACACAGGACTCAGAAGCTACCCTGCAGCTTCACAAGTACTCTGATTAATCTGCACTGGTCACTTCACTTTATTGTTATTGTAGTTTATATTTAAAAAGTGCAATACTGTAAATTTCTGCTGCTCATTCCTGTGCAATATCCCATCTGCCCTCCCGTCATATTTCTTTTCAAGATTTTCTTATTTAATCACTAGTGTACATATATTTATATTTATAGATACATATATATTTAGTCATCTTTTCTCTTTTACCATGTCTCTCTAATATTTTGCTCTTTACTATTTTTCTATTTTTATTTTATTTTATTATATTATATTTTATTATATTTTTTTCCTACTGTATCATGCTGCTGAGAGACCGCTGCTCGTCAAACACATTTCATTGCGATGTTGACCCTGTGCTAACTTGCATATGACAAATAAAACTGAAACTGAACTGAGAAGACACTGCAGAAGTTTTTTGCAATAGTTTTTCTTACCTTTATCACCGTTTTGTTTTCTGAGGGAAAAGAAAATGATAATCAATCATTCTTACTAAAATTGAGAAGTACTTGCAGCCTGACTAACCAACTAGAATATGTGAAGCAAGTTTACTTTGTTTTGGTCGAAATTCTATAAATGTATGAAATCCTACATGCTTTTTTATTAATACAAAGAACATCCAGAAGGAATAAATGAGCACACAATTCATAAAAATACCTTTCCATTTTTCTTCTTCATTCAAAACGATCCAACATGAAAAAGAAAGGAAAAAAAATCAGTATCACACAGAAGTAAAGAATAGGATAGAATAGAATAGAATAATCCTTTAATGTCTACAGTCTCAGATCAACACAGCGCTGCCCTCCAGCACTATCAGCAGCAGGAGCAGCAGCAACCCCTCAACAGCAACATTGTACCCATCAGGTAAAACATAGGCTACGTTTGCTTTGCCTCACAACAGTGATATAGTATGATGCGATTCCATATTAGATTCTTGATGAATGTGTGTTGTTGTTATTCAGCCTGGTTCAATGTGCCCCTTTTTAGCTTTGAGCACCCGCCCCTATAAACGTCTCTGCACGGCCCTGGTTGAGATGATGGATAGTTAACACAATTATTTACAGAGTTTGTCAAAAACTGTAGATTCATCAAACTTTAATAATTAGAAGGTCAGAGACGACTGCCCATAAAACAACAAATGTGACCTTGATAATGAGTTTATATTGTGAGAGCTCTCATTGTGTACAAGTTTGATTAAATAATGACCCACACTGTAGGAGGAGTAATGACTCATGTGAGCAGACAGATGGACGGTTCCCCGTGGCAGGAGCTCATCGGTCCTGCAGCCGGATGAGCTGAAATGTGACTTAATGCTTGAAGTGGGGACTCGTCTCTCTCTCTGATTCCACTCCTCGTGTCTTGTTACCGCTCACCAGAGATACAAGCAGAGGAGTAGGCAAGCAGAGACACAGGGAGGGAGACGTTGAGGCAGCAAACATTTAAGAAAATGTTTTCCTGATTTTTGAGCCTCATTTTGAAGTTGCATGAATAGTTTGTTATAGTCAAATTACAGCTCAGCTTGATACCAGTGTCAATTTATTTAATATATATATTTTCAATAAAATCCACATCACTCTCAAGATGTTATTGTCCTTTTAAATTCTCTTTTAAATCGTAAAGTGCAAAAACTCTGAACACCTTAAACAGCTGAAACAACTTATGAATATAAAAAGGACAAGTTGTTCCAAAAGTCCTCCTCCCTCTGTGGTTTGGTGTCTGATGACACTACATGCATGATACATGCTCAATATAAATCTTGCCACCGGTAAGGATCTCAGTCACAAAGAGAAATCCTCAACACATAATACTCACAATACATGAATCACACCTGTCATCATGTGCACCAAAAAGAGATCAATAGTGTGTTTCTCAGTTCTTGCAGCACTTCCTGTCACCTAAAGTCTGTTGACGTCTCCAGACCAGCCCTAAAGAAGTGCTCCCTGATCTTTGAAATTGAATACACTGAGAGTGTCTGAATAAATCAAATTACTGTCAAGCCCCCGAGATAAAATCATATATGCTCTCAGTTTGTAGTTTAATTAGAAATCAGAGCTAATATTCTACTGAAAGCTTAGGGGCAGCCATTGCACCCTCCCAAATAGTTAGTTATCTGTCGTTTGACAAAATCAAGCTTTTGTTAAGCCCCCTTTTGTTAAGCCCTCTTTTGTTAAGCCCCCTTTTGTTAAGCCCCCTTTTGTTAAGCCCTCTTTTGTTAAGCCCCCTTTTGTTAAGCCCCCTTTGTTTGGCAAACCTTTGAGGTTTGCCAAACAGAAACTTCTGTAATAAATGTTTCTAACAGTAAATATTTTTCAGACATTTTTTCCATCTGTCTATGTGTTGTCCCTTAATCTGAGCTGTAACCAAATGAAGCAGAGTGTAATTACTTCCTTCAAGCCATCCTGTCACAGTGAGTGTAATCTACAGTATAATATACTGGCTCTTTGTGATTTACAATGTGAGCTATTCATGGTGACCTGAAACAAGTGTGTGGTTGGCAGAGTTGGTTTATTGTGGTGCTTTTCAGTGTTTCGGCAGGGTCTTGCACATGAGCACAACATTTCACAAACAGAAAACAAAGACTGAGAAATTGCTTTTCAACTTTTTTGGACAGATTAAACATCTTAGGCTACAAATAGATTATCAGTGCGTGAACTCACAGTTGCCTCCAACACAAAATCCTCCATTTTCCTCCATTTGCCCTAAGCTAACAGCCTTTCCAACAACAACTACAACCTCGCTGCAGTCCAAGATGCATGTGAGGATGAAGATATAGAAGAGATGGAACGTCAACAAAATATGGCAAGACCCACGGGCGACCACACTCCGTTACCAAGTCCCAATCCCAAAAAACTGAAAAGCAAAACTACTGGGAAGCAGGTGGGCAATGAGAATATATATGAAGTCTTGCTAGCCTTCACAAAAAGATGTGAAGAAAGATTTGATTCACTTAACAAGACACTTTGAATGAAGCATCAAAGCAAACACAAAGGCAAACAAAGAAAACAAAGAGGAAATTGACAAGCTAAGGACAAAGATGGAGTCGCTGATGAAGGAAAACAAAGAGCTAAAGGAGAGCTGTCTGGAGAGCGCACGGTACCGCAGAAGATGGGACCTCAGGCCTGACAGAGAAAGAAAATGAGAATACATGTGAAACGGTGATAGGCATTCATAGACCTTGAAGGAATTAATATATTTGATACTGAACTAAAAAGACGTCAGTTCCCGGATGACACAGTAATGTTTTTGAAGGATTAATCAATGCTTGATAAAGCTTTGAATGGAATTTCAGTTTTTTCTAAAGCTTCAGACCTGAATCTAAAGAAATGTTCACTTTATGATTGTTGGAAAAAAGCATGAGGACGATTCCCGTGAAAAGTGACGTTAAATATTTAGGCGTTTATTTAAAAAAGATATCAAAAGTCAAAAAAGCTAAAAGATAAAACTGATGGTATGTCCAAAACACTAAATCATTGGCTAATGAGAGATATTACAATTTTTGGATGCAATCTATTATCAAAATCAGAGGGTGTCTCAAAGATGGTTTATCCAGCTTATTCATTATACATTACCCCGCAAAGTATTAAAAAGATGAACTCCAATCAATCACTTCACTCAATGGCTGGAGTATTTACAGTTTTTTCTGATTGCTTAAGCACATTTTTTGTAACTATTGGCTATTTTTGCAAAACTCTACACACAAATAAGAAAACCTGTCACCCAATTATCAAAACATTGTAGTTCTCTTGCAAAAGCGAACACAGCTAGATTAACCCTTCACACCTTCGTAAAAATGGTGTTTTCGTATCAAACAGTACACACAAGCCATCATCTACTAAGCACACAATGCACCAACTGCATACTGATGGTATGAATACAAAACACATCTGGCTTTTGCTTTCTCTGTGTACAGATGTCAATTTGAGGTCACACTTTTGTCATAGTGTCATGTAAACATACAAGGATCCAAACTTCAAGTATTGGTGTTTATTCACACTCATCAAAACCAAGACAAAGTCAGAACACAAAATAGGAATTTCACAAAAAAAGGAAAAAAAAGACAATCAGCCTACATCATGTCGTCTTTCTGGGTCCGGCCACAAAATTTCGTCCACATGGCATGCGATATCCTCCAGTCCAAGGCACCGGGGAAAATATCTCCTTGAATGCCGTATCCAGGCCTGACATGATGCCTGGTCAATATCTCCACATGCCTCCTCCATTGCCTGTAAAAGGGCTACCTGTTGATGAGGATGACGGTCGTACACTTTCCAGCGCCAGGCAGAGAAGAACTCCTCGATGGGATTTAAGAATGGAGAGTATGGAGGGAGGTTGAGTGCCATGAAGGATGGGTGGTCTGTAAACCAGTTGCGGACCAAAGCAGCCCTATGGAAACTAACATTGTCCCATATGATGACATATCGGGTCTGCTCTGGTCTCTGAACAGTGAGCATGTCATGCAAGGTGTCCAGGAATGCAATAATGTGTGCAGTGTTGTATGGGCCTATGGTTGCATGATGGTGAACAACACCATTTTGGCTTATAGCTGCACACATGGTTATGTTACCAACCACGTTGTCCTGGGACATTGATGATGGCACGGTGTCCAATAATGTTCCTGCCACGTCTCCTGGTTTTACTGAGGTTAAAACCGGCCTCATCCACAAAAAGTAGCTCATGTCCCATTGCATCTGCTTCTAGTTCCATCACTCTCTGGACAAGACAAAACAAATGCAACACATCAGGCCCATGCACAGCACTACAGTATGCACTTCCAAATTCAGAACCAATGACACTGGCTTACCTGCACATAGTCATATCGCAGTTGCTTTACACGTTCTGTGTTTCTCTCGAAAGGAACTCTGTAAATTTGCTTCATTCTTATTCTGTGGCGCGCAAGTACACGACTTAGTGCAGAAATGCTTGCACTGTGTACATTTTGAAAGATGGTGTCATTATCAACTGTGCGCTGCTGTATTTCACGCAGTCTTATTGCATTATTGGCAATCACCATGTTCACTATATGGGTCTCTTGCTCTGGAGTGAACATTCTGCCTCTGCCCCCAACAGCTGGACGTCTAGCAATTCTGTGAAGTAACAATTTCAGTATTTTTGCATGTATGGTAGTGTTGTGTTTCTCATTAGAGTATGGCAGTGCTACAAAGTACTTACCGATTCTCATTTGGAAATGTCCTAATGATGCCTGCTTGTAGCTGCTCAGTTTAGGCTGAACCCGTTGGCCAGCTTCCCTCAGGGTCATCCCATGGTTGATGACATGGTCCACTATTGTAGCTCTGATGTCATCAGTTATTCTGTTTCTTACTCTTCTTACCCTTCCTCTTTCCCCTCCTCGTCCTCTTCTTGCTCCTCCACGTCCTCTTCCTCCAACTTCTTCACCTCCACGTCCTCTCCCTCGGCCTCCTCTGATTCTCACTCTTGCTGCTCCTTCCATTGTACTCCACATAGACAGCTTACCTGTGGCCTGTTTATAGTGCTTAGGCTGATTGCAAAGTGGACTAATTATCTAAGACAGTTTTCACATGTGAAAGTGTGCCAGACAGTTGGCAAAATAGTGTTAATGATAGCCATACATGTGTATAATTTTGCTAGGAGTGTGTTGGGAATGTGGTAATTGAGTGTAAGCAGTGAGTTGTGTTTAAAGTTCTGCAAAAAGAGTGTTGTGCAGTGAATTGTGCCTACAGTTTTGCAAAGTGTGTGTTACAAAATGGCAAACTGAGTGCAAAGCAGTGTTTGTGCTTTTAGTTTTGCAAACTCAGCGAGTGGTTTTGTATTAATAGTTTTAGAAATTGTGCTATAAGAATCACAGTTAGGGTTTAAGCATTCAGAAAAAACTGTAAAATAAACTGGATAAAAGCCTTCCTCTCAAAACCTGACTCCATATCGTTCCATATCCCCAAAAATGTTTTCAAAAAGGTGGGAGGGTTGGATTTTCTCCTGAAATGTGATTTTGATATTTGGAAGTTGCCTGTCAAACTGTCAGAATATCATAAGCAAGTCTTATCTTATTGGAAGATGGTTTTTGCCCATGACCTCACGCCCCATGGCTCCACCTTGTGGAATAACAGGACCATTACAATTAATAGGAAGTCATCCCTCCATAAATCTCAGCGTACACACTTTCTGTCTGTCCTAGTCTTCCATCCACCAGCTGTTAGGGTTAAATACCTAACAGCTTTACTTTAATAAAGAGGCAGAGATTAAAAAAATAAACCCTTTAATAATAAAAATAAAATTTTGTTTTAAAGTCTATATCTTCAGGCAGCGGCTCTTGCATGGATCCTCCGTTGTATGTGTGCAACAGCAGCACTGAGCTCTCTCCGAGTGATGACTTTCAACCTGTTTGACTTGGACAGCCGAGAAGCCTCCGAGCCTACAAGCCTGAGCAGGACCAGTCTGGGGACACCATGCCTCCTGGTCAGAAACTCAGGACTTCTCAGTCCAACAGGACTAACCTGCAGAAGAACACCAAGAAAGAAGTGCATGTGAAACCAGTCCCTCATCACATAGGAACATGTACAGGCCAGATGGAGATGTAGTTTTAATGTTAAAGTCATTAAAGATTAAAGAGCACAAACAATTATAGTGTGCGTTCTAACCTCTTTATGAGCTCTGTAGATGAGAGTGGAGTAAGCATGAATCCTCTTTTTGGTGCGTGGAGGGATCCTACGCATTACATGAACAGTCGCCTTCATGTTTGCTGTGTCAAGTTCCTTGAAGGAAAAAAAAAAAGTCATGAAGAGAAATCACCCAGTGAGACTTGCAGAATCTCTTTTATAAGGCCACTGGTGATGAAAGCAAAAGGGCGCACAGGGAGTGAAACTCGTACTCTAATCAGCACAAATTGGAAACAGCTTAGCTTGATTAGGCTTAATTATTTTTACCCACCTGGCTTTAAAACCCTGAGTGGGAGGAGGGAGAAATGCCACGCTCAAACAAAACACCCCCACTAATATCTGGTTAACCATTTGCCAGTTGCAGCTTGACCAGATGCGTTTGGTTGCCATCAACAAGCTTCAACAATGCTGCATAATTTTGGCTCGATATTTGACCACTCTTCTCGGCTGAAATAGTGGAGTTAATTTAAATTGGTTGGTTTCCTGTCACGGATCCAGCTTTTAAGCATAGTCCACAAATTTTCAAAAGGATTGAAGGAAGACCGCTCTAGAAGCTTAATGTTAGCTTGCATTATTCATTTCAAAACCAGTTTTTATGTGTGTTTGGGTAATTGTCCTGTTGGAATACCCAGTTGTGTCTAGCTGTTGATTTCACTATCTGTGACCACATCCTCATTTTAGTTTTGACAGCATTTCTAATAGATAATGGAAGATGGCTTGAGCATGAATTGAGGCTGCAGTTTGGGGAACTGTTTTGCCTCAGAGGGAACTGGTGGTGGCTCCTGAGCCAGGCAGATCCCCATGTACTAATGACAAGTATATAAATTGAAAAAGGAAGGGAGGGTCAGGCACACAAAATGCAGCTTGTAGTGTCTGGGGGCCATATTTAGCAGAGAACCAGAAGGGAGGTGTATGGAGATGTGGTCCCAGTCCTGAAATTCAGATAAATTTATCTCTAATTGAGGTGAAGTTGACAAAGTTGGAAGTAGTCCTTCTTCTTCATTATTCCAAAATAGCTTCAGAGTATGATGCTACCACCACCATGCTTGACAGTTGGAGCAGTTTTCTGTAAAACATGTTCGAAAGGGGTTCAAATCCATCATCTGTCTCGGCCTTTCTATGTGGCGTTTGTATGTTGTCCTGGTGTTTGCGTGAGTTCTGAGTACTCTGGCTTGCAAATTAGTGGCTTAAGTTGATAGGTTAATCTAAATTGCCTACAGGTGTTATGTGTGTGTGTGAATGGTCTTCTGTCTCTGTGTATCAGATGGGTGAGCTGTCCAGGGTGTACCCCACCTTGCCTTGTGGCAGATGGGATAGACTCTAGCCCCCCAGAAAATCCAAAATAATTCTGAGCTTGTGCACCCAATTCCTGTTTTTTCTTTTTTTTTTTTAAAACAACCATTAGAGACATACGCTGAGCAATCATTCCTGGAAAAACAACTTTTTATGATTTGAAGAAATCATAAAAAGCCTCAAATTACCATGACATCTTTTGACCACATATTTTATGCATTTAACTATGTATATTTAAATTAAATGCTACTTTTAACTGTTCTTTACTTTCTCTGATTTTGAAATCAAGATATACTGGAGATACATTTACTTGAGTACTGGACTAAAATACTGAATCTGCACTACAGTACTGTAATATAGACCTGGTATACATAAATAATAAACAACAAGGGAAGTTTATGTCTATTTGTTTTTTTTTCTGCTGGTATATTTTTCTCAGATTATACGTAAAAAGTAGTCTAAATACTGTCAACATTTACACAATACACCAACTGTATATTCTTTACAGTGATGATGACTTTAATGGCAAAGAACAATGCATGAATTACATTTTAAGTAATGTGCAAAAGTACAGTTCTGTGGTACTCAACGAGTGTTTTCATTTAATGCTGCTTTAAAATCGAGGGAAATAAAGGGAAACTAGCTGAATGCATTTAATAGCTAGATACTTTAAACTATTTACTTTTTGTATATAAAATATAAACCCCCAAAAACCCAACAGTACATGTAATAAATCTAATGTTTATGAAACAAGCCATATAAACTAGCAGGATACTCGGTCAGTTTTCCCCATTTCTAAATAAAGTGAATACGCTTAAGGCTTAAAGCCTTGGAGTAGAAGGAACGAAAGTGATCTGGCGCCCCCTGTCGGCGAGCAGGGAAACAACAAGAACACAATGTTTTTGTTTTTTTTACAGATTGGATGTACAGTCGCTCACAGACGTTTCTGCCCTCCAGCCTCTCTGTGTTTGTGAGACCTCACGTCCTGTCCTCTGCGAGCCCTGACTCGTCTTATTAGGCACTTTGACCGGGCCGTGTGGTCGTGTGTGCCTGAAAATTTATGCTGCTAGCTTAATGTTACATGTTGATATTGTCAAAAAACAGCTGGATGCTACCCGGCTAGCGAGCGCTAGCAGAGCAGCCTCTGCGGGGATCGAGTCGGCGAAACAGGACTGGGAGGATGGGTCGCTGCCTGGTAAGACAGCCTACCTAAGTTATTAAGCGAGAGCCGGTGGTGTTCGAAGCTTCGTTTACAAACAAGCAAATACCGAGTTTTAAGCGGTCGCTGAGACTTAAACTGTTGTTGTGTGTGCAGTGATCAGAGAGGATGAGGAGTCGCAGTAACTCAGGAGTGCGGCTGGACGGCTATGCCCGGCTGGTCCAGGAGACTATCCTGTGCCATCAGGTGAGTCCAGACATACACCAGAGACGAGGCAGCGCAGTAAAGCTGGAGCACTTCCGCAAAGGTGGATTTTCGTTTTTAGGCAGGAAAAGGGAGTGAGGGCCACTTTTTTCGCAATGTTATTGAGAAACGTTTGAATGAAGCAATAACTCAAGATCTAAATGTGGAAGCACTTATTTCAAAATGAAGTATGTTGCATACTGTGATTACAGTTATTGATGCGTCACTACCTGTGTACTAGTTTAGATGTTGCAGAATGTACGTGGTTGTATATGAAATACTGTCATACATTATTTTGGACACTATAGTCCATTTGAACGTTTAAGTCATGCAAACTTCAAACGAGACAACACCAGGACCCAGTGTTATGGATTTCAGTTATGCACATATCCTTGATTTCTCCTTCAGAAGCATGCTAGGTATGGACATGTTTTGTAGCCCATATAGGTTAGGGTTCAGCCAAAAGTGAGCTGCACAGAAATAAACAAAGTGTGGGCAAAGTTCAGGCACTGGAACAGGCTGAGGACTGGAAAGCTATGTACTGTTATCTACTGGCTCTTGAGCTCACATGAGGCACCATCAACAGCTGTCTATGCTAAACTGTGACCCAGAGAGTACTCAGCTGATAGGAAATGGCATCAGCTTTCCACGCATAGCATGTACTGACATGTCGGGGTATATGTTTCGTGAGAGAGGAGGGGTGACACAATGATGTCTCAGGCTCCTCCAAATATAAACTGCAACTGCTGTATTATTATTACTGGGCACACATTAACTTTTAGTAACTTTCAGTGAAAGGATTCTGATACTTTTTAACAATTTCAGTTTGAATTGTAACCAGCGGGACCATGCTTCCATTCATTTTCAGCTCTGCTCATAGGAGATCACAATAACACATATAAGAATAATAGCTATGATTCTGTGATAGGTGAAGAAGAATCACGCCTCGTTGGCTTAAAGTGTGTATTGGGTCCTGTCTGTGTGTTGTAGTCGTTGGTGGAGTGTTCAGCTGCTAGCTAAAAAGCTGCAGCTGTGTATCTGTCGTGGATCTTTCACACATGGATTATAGAAAAAAGCTCCTGCTCCTTCAAGCTTGACCGAAATTTGCACCAGCCCACATGGACAAATCAAATACTCTCTGGAGAAAAATGTTGTGGTCAGATGAGACAAAGATTGAGCTGTTTGGACACAATGGCAAAATGTATGTTTGGGAGAGTAAAGCTGAGGCTTTCAAACCTAAGAACACTTTACAAACTGTCAAGCATGGTGGTGGTAGCATCATGCTCTGTAGCTATAATGCTGCTTATGATACTGGTGCGTTGCACAAAGTGGATGGAATAATGAAGGATGACTATCTTCAAAATTTTCAGCTTCACGTCAGATCAACAGCTAGAAAGTTGAAACTTGGACACTGTTGGGTTTTCCAAGAGGACAATGATCCCAAACACACCAGAATTGGTTTTGGAATGGAGCTTCTGTAATGGGCTTCCCAAAAAACCTGACCTCAGAAATGTTAAAGATTTGTGTTCGTGGTACAATCATTCAACTCTGAAAAAACCCAACCTAAATCACAATTATGATCACATTCAGGCTCATGATGAGTGCAGGTAAACTATTGACCACAACTGTATCCTTCATACCACCCCTGTCTTTACTATTGGTTAACATGTCACATGTGTCTTGGTTTCAGAACCCAGTGACAGGACTTCTTCCTGCCAGTGCGCAGAAGAAGGACGCCTGGGTGAGGGATAATGTCTACAGTGTCCTGGCGGTGTGGGGGCTGGGTATGGCCTACCGGAAGAATGCAGACCGCGATGAAGACAAGGCCAAAGCTTACGAACTGGAGCAGGTGTGTTTGCAACATAAATAGAGTGAGTAAAAAAGGGGCCTGTGCATTCTTTCAGTTATGACGGGTTAAATATTTGAGGATAGCAAAACTTAGGAAAACTTTAATGAATGTGGGCTTTAGTTAAGCTAAAGTATCACATTAGCTCAACAGAAAATATTGTTTTACTCTTAAATAGCTTGAAAGGGAATATAAAAGAATCACATTTGTTTTGGTCAGCACTGCGATCGTAATGTTTTAGTAGGCTTTAGGAAAAAAGAGGATTAAAGAAAGAGGAAAGGATTATTTCACTCTGGCATAACATGCACTGAACATGCACAGGCTTTCACCCATACATACAAACCTACAGTGGATGTACTGAGTGCCATCAATCAACAAGTACCACTTTGCCCCTAATTATAGAGTAAGGTGTTATAATATCTAACTTTAAAATCAGGCCAGCACTGATAAAAGCTCCTGATTGAGATTCACTAAAAGAATTGCTAAAAAATTATCTAATGTGTATGAAAAACCCCCCAATTCATAGTTCTGTTAGAAATTATTAAGTACATTTTTAGCTCTTGTAACTTTGAGTTATTGTTTAATAGTCCAAGCTGATAAATTTGCTAACCTGTTTGATAAAATACAGCATATTGCAAAAGTCTCGAGCCGCCCTGCACGAGTTCTTGTGGGAAATGTGAGAATAAATACATAGAGCCACAAGAGATTATTGTAGCTGTTTCCTTTCTAGCTTGCTAGAAATAGAAAATAAATTGCATCACGGTGAGATTTTTGCCGTTTACTGATAGAGCTGTTTTTGTTTGCTGGCAGAGTGTCGTGAAACTGATGCAGGGGCTTCTGCAGTGCATGATGAGACAGGTAAGATATACCCTGGGTTTGAGTATTGGACTGCTGGGTAAACAAAACAAACAACTTGATGACGTCGCTTTGTACTGTGAAATTATTGACGTTGCTGATTAGCTTATGAGGAAACTCATTATAAACTTAGCTAAAGCTATAGACAAGAAACAATGAGTCTTTGGTCATGTGTCTCCAGGTGGCCAAGGTGGAGAAGTTCAAACACACCCAGAGTACAAAGGATTGCTTGCATGCCAAATATGATACTCCCACTTGTGCCACAGTGGTCAGGGATGATCAGTGGGGTCATCTCCAGGTGGACGCCACCTCGATTTACCTGCTGATGCTGGCACAGATGACAGCCTCAGGTACAATAGTGATGCAGACTGCTTTTTTTTTATGTATATATATAATTTTTGCCTTTTCTTTGCCTTGGTGTTGTAACATCATATTATTAAAGAATGAGTTTTCCTTTGTTAAAACAGCTACTGAACACTGAACATGAGTTGTTATCTCATCCCGCAGGTCTTCGTATCATTTCCAACCTGGACGAGGTAGCCTTCATCCAAAACTTGGTCTTCTACATAGAGGCTGCCTACAAAGTAGCGGTGGGTAATATTTTTAGAGGTCTTGATTGGGTATGTGGTGTCTGGAGTGTGACATATGAGTAGTTAAATGAAAAGACACAGAATAAAAGCTGCTCCCAAAATATGTGCATGTCGAGTCTTCTACTGTAACACGTCCAGATGTTTGGAAACACTTCTGGGTTTTGGACTGACTTCAGGGTAGTGTATCCACAGGTTTTTGAAACAATGAATGAAAGAAGAATTAGTAGTAAAAAGTCAGAGGTTTGTTTGTTGTTGTTTTTTTTGTTTCTGTTATCATAGTTGAATGATAAATCAGTGGAATAGGCTTTTCAGTGCCATGATGAGTTTCAGTCCTGGACAGTTGCCTAAAGAAATGAAGCCATGACCATTTTTACCACTGCAGGACTATGGAATGTGGGAACGAGGTGACAAGACTAACCAGGGCATTCCTGAGCTCAATGCCAGCTCTGTAGGAATGGCTAAGGTACAAAGGCTACGTGTTATTTAATAATTATCAGCATTTATGATACACTGTACTGTCCATTCATGGATATAGGGATTAATCTGCGTATGCACGTTGCAGGCAGCGCTTGAGGCTATAGATGAGCTGGATCTGTTTGGTGCTCACGGAGGGCCGAAGTCAGTCATCCATGTGTTGCCTGATGAAGTCGAACACTGTCAGGTATCATTTTTAATTAGCCCTTAGCTATGGTAGCATCACCTCTGTTTGTCCTTCTTGTATTCAGCGTGCTGTTTTTCCCCTTCAGTCTATTCTGTGCTCCATGCTGCCAAGAGCTTCAACTTCAAAGGAAATAGATGCTGGTCTTCTGTCCATCACTTCTTTCCCTGCGTTTGCTGTGGAGGATGCTGACCTGGTGGCTGTGACGAAGTCAGAGATCATAAGCAAACTGCAGGTGAAGTCAAAGCATAAGCAAGCTGGACATTTCTGCCAAGGAAAAGTATGTAGTTTGGTATTTTGACCTGCGCTCTTTAAATTCTACTCTTTGCTTTATTTCAGGGTCGCTATGGCTGCTGTCGCTTTATCAGGGACGGATATCGTTGTCCCAAAGAGGTGATATATTCTAGTATTAAGGCTCATGGGACATGTAAATGCATTACAGCAGTGAACCCAGGGATGAGGTGCTCTTTTTTAGTGAAGAGTATAGATTTTTATGTTTTTTGCAGGAAAGCTTATGTAAGCTCTTGATCTTTCTCGCTAGGATCCATCTCGGCTGCATTATGATCCTGCTGAGCTGAAGCTATTTGAGAATATCGAGTGTGAGTGGCCTGTGTTTTGGACTTACCTCATCCTGGATGGTATTTTTGCTGGTGATCAAGTTCAGGTAAAGCAACCAAATACACTGGTTCATATGCACTTTCTGCTGTACTCACACAATCATTGAGTCACTTTGGATATGGCTTTTTTAACAATAACAACAAATTTGCTTTTTCACAGGTGCAAGAGTACCGTGAAGCACTGGAGGGTGTTTTAATCAGAGGGAAGAATGGCATTAAGTTGGTGCCTGAACTTTATTCTGTTCCTCCTGACAAGGTATCCTAGACTCAGGAAAGCACAACATATAGTTAGTGCCATAAATTTGGACAGTGATGCATTTTTAAAAATAATTTTACCTCTGAACACCACCATAGTATGGGTTATATTTTAAAATGAATGTGTTTTTTAAGAGTATTAACAAAAATATTGCATTAGCTATGTAGGAATTACAGCCATTTGTAAACATAGTCCCACATTTTGACAGATATATGCACCCGTTCTCATAGTAAGGGCTACATTATTGTGGCATGGTCTGACTTAATCCACCTTTCATTGCTTTATGTTTTGTTCGACTTGTAATTTTTTCAAGTGGTCTTGAGCAGTAATTCTCTAAGCTTTCTGAAGATCTTTCGAAGTTTGTCTTTGGTCATTGGCGTCCTCTTTTTCAGTCCAGTCCTCATACTTGACCATTTTCAGAGAAATGCTTTTCATGGTTTGTTGTTACTGACCTGTGAATCATTCTGGCATAAAACGGCAAATAACTCAAGGGATGAACCAGTGTTGTATCAACACATAACAGACAAAAGATAAATTATATCTTGAAGCATTTTGTTACTATCTGGGGAGGACAAAAGAAGCTTATTAGAAATGTGCAAACTCTTTTTTTGTCTACTACATTTCTTTGGCATATATTTCAGTTAAATCACTGCACCTATTTCCCATTTTCCTAGTGAAATATACGAACTGAGGGGGGACTCAAGATTGTGCTGTAAATTAGTCTAAAGAAACTTAATAGAAGATACGAAATTGAGTCTTTCATGAAGAATACTTTCAAAATGTCTGTTGTAATATGACACATATGACATAGGAGCAGCTTTTACATGTGCAATGCTATTGTAGTGTATTATTTTATGTTTTTTCAGTATCAAGTTTAACCATAATTAGTTGCAGTGTCTTCTAAAAATTAAAAGGTAAAAAAAACAGTTGTGTCAAAAAAATTAGTTTTATTTATTATTATTTTATTTATATATTTACTATTTGTTTTATTCTTGTTTCACAAAATAGTTTGTAGAAGTCATTAAACTTTGTTTAACGACAAATTTTAAACAAGTGAAAAATTAATTAACCACAGCAATTAGCTAATTAGTGAACATTAGCATATTAGCATTTGCTAATTAGCTAATTGCTGTGGTTAATACTCTTTGCCCTGTTTTTGTCATCACTTATATTCTATAAAATTGTAGTTTTGTTCACCTAAGGGTTTTTTTTTGCTAATTTTACTCATACATTGTCAATCTGTTGTTCTGTTTACCTGGACTGTTTCAGTGTATATATCTGTTTATTAAGCTACCACCTCTTGCAGGTTGAGGAGGAGTATAGCAATCCTCACTCAGTAGACAGGGTAGCCATGGGCCAGCTGCCACACATGTGGGGACAGTCACTCTACATCTTGGGGTCCCTTGTGGCTGAGGTAGGTCCTGAGCTATACACCTTAAATGATAGCTAGCCACAAGGCAACTGTTTGTTATTACTGTGTTTATTGCAGATATTTAGATAATGTCACAAATTAGTAATGATGCTGTAGTTGTATTGTAAGTAATGATGATGAGAATACTTCTAGTAGATGTTACTAACAGAAATTCAATACATAAAACCCACCTTGCTTTTATTACTTATAAGCATTCAACGACTGTTATAAATCTTCTGCTTCGTCTTGCCTTTTCTTTTCGGATTAAGGGTTTTTTAGCACCAGGAGAGATAGATCCGCTCAACAGGAGATTCTCTACAAGCTTCAAACCAGATGTGGTGGTACAAGGTTGGTGATTAATTTGTAGGAAACAATTAATATGGGCTGAGAGTTAAAGTCAGATATTAACTAAACACTGCTTTGAAAATAGAGGGACTTTCAGCTTCAGTACCAAATGTCACATTTCTGAGATTAGTCATTTCTGATGTTCTGATGTCAGCATATTCTTTTGTACACACCAATGTCAACACCAATTCATACAAGCACCTTTTTATGCTTAAATGCTTTTTTTATCTAACATTCACACTCCAGTAAAGACATCAGAGAGCAACTTGGGTTTAGTAACTTGCCCAAGGATATTTGGCATCCAGACTGGAGCAGCCAGGTATTGAACTACCAACCTTTTTAATATCTAAATTGCTTTTTATACATTTTCTTTTTCTAGTTTGTGTTCTAGCAGAGTCGGAGGAGATCCAGGAGTTGTTAAGAGATCTGGGGATTGAGGTACAGACGATGGCAGAAGTTCTGCCCATCAGGGTCATGCCAGCTCGCATCCTGAGCCATGTCTATGTTAGACTGGGTAAACAAGCACTCTTTTCCTTACAGTGTACAGCTGTGCATGTGAGTTCATATTAAAATAAATAAGAGTACCATCTGGTGTCTCTGCCACAGGGAACAGCAAGAAGCTGAATCTGAGTGGGCGGCCATACAGACACATTGGTGTCCTGGGAACATCCAAATTCTACGAGATCCGAAATCGCTCTTACATATTCACCCCTCAGGTAAAACTAGGGCACGCTGTAACCTTGTTATGTTAACCACATTAACATTAATGATTGAACAATAAATATTTGAATTTCTTTATTTCTGCTTGGGCTCCCTTTGTTCAGTTTCTGGATCAGCACCATTTCTATCTGGCTCTGGACAACCAGATGATTGTGGAGATGTTACGGACCGAGCTGGCCTATCTCTCTTGTTGCTGGAGGATGACAGGACGTCCCACGCTCACATTCCCAATCACCCGTAGCATGCTGGGTAATAACCAAATCATATCAGTCTGTAATTGTTCTACATAATACAATTAAGAATGTACTGTATTTTTTAGCTAATATAAAAAATAAACTTAGATGTTTAGACTGCATGTTCAAACAGGAGATGACACTGCTGAACACATGAACTGTGAGTAGCTCCTAATTTTTTACCTGATGAATGTCCATCTTTTTTCTGTCTAGATGAGGATGGAGAAACAATTGATTCATGTATCCTATCAACTCTAAGGAAACTGCAGGATGGCTATTTTGCTGGAGCGAGGTTTGTTTCCCTCTAACTTAAAACAACAGATGATGTGAACTTTGTGATTAGAGAAAAGTTTGTGTCTGAGTACTTTGGCTGACCACTACAGGGTGCAGATGTCAGACGTCTCCAGTGTCCAGACCACTTCGTTTCACACTCGTCTCAGCTTCCTGGATGAAGAGAATGATGACATATTACTTGAGGATGAAGGCGATGATGATGATGGATATGGAGAGGAGTATAATACCTGTGGTCCCTCGGGTAATTACTAATTGTCCAAGACTGTACAGCAGTTGAGTGGTACGATTATTTTGTCCTGTGTGTAAACATGGTTCAATTCTTTTTAACTCTAGAGGACTCAAAAGATGTATTTGACCAGTACCTCACCCAGCTCCTTCACAGCACCACTACCAAGTGCCATCTTCCTCCCATCCAGAGGGGGCAGCACCACGTCTTCAGTCCAGAACATACCACAAGAGACATCCTGTCTTTTATGGCGCAGGTCCAGGGCCTGAACGTTCCCAGTGAGTTTCTCAACAATGTAATGACCATGCTAGTTTTCATGCTAGTGCAGATATACTAACCATAATGTGTATTTAAAAGATGGATGTGGTCACCACGATGCCACCAATTGGTTTGTGAAGCCTTGTCTTGAGCATTTTGGTTGTTTTGTTTATCTGAGACAAGCACGGTGTCAGTGTGACTGAAAATGTTTACTGAGGTCACACATTAAGCAAGGACTTGGGTAATTTTCTCGTGAACGTCATTACAATTAGTTCAATTGTGTTTCGCCCCCTGCTGGCCATTAGAGAGACAGCAGGTTTATGGCACTCAAGCACTGGCTTCACCCTCCTAGCACATCCATCTTTTATAAGCAGTCTGTAATGATATAATAAGATTGATGTTAGATTTTTTGACATCAAAGTGACAAAACTCGCCAAATCTTGTCAAGACACTAAGCCGTTGTCAAGCCTGTCAAACCTGCAAAGGTCTGGTCTACCTCCTGAACTCAAGGACCGAGTCATCACAGTGCAAGCTGTTACTGCAGTAAAAACTGTGATTGAATGAATTTTCTAATAATAATCCAGTAATAATCAAAGATGTCCTCCCTGTTTAACAGCAAAGCAGAGACCTTAAAAGGCATTCTTTTGTAATAAGCTGCCAGTGTGTTAAAAAGCAGAGACTCTCTTTTTAATGCTCTGTTTTAATGAAACATATTCTCAGAGTCTTCCATGTATCTGCCTGTGACTCCGGTCAAGAGCAAACATCGCAAATCTCTCAACCTTCTTGATGTTCCTCATCCTCAGCACGGCCCACAGGCGAAACAGCACAAGGTAGACAGAGCATATCCTTCCACCAGCCAACTCATTTCTCTCATGACTTCAGTATTGCTGTGAGTACATTTGTCTAACCCTGGCACTTTTCCTTTACTAGCCACACTCTGCTGCTGATCTTCACCTGCCTCGAGACTCTCAGGGCAACACAGACTTTGCAGCGTTGGTCAGGCAGCTAAAAGAATGCCCCACTCTTCAGGACCAGGCTGACATCCTCTACATTCTCTATGTGATGAAGTATGATCATCAAGACAAAAGTAGAGCAAACGTTTGATTAAAAAATGCTGCTTTTGTAATTGCCCATCCTGTGTTTTTGTTCTCTTGAGCAGAGGAGCTGATTGGCTGGTGGAGTTGTCAGGTCCTGGGCAGGGTGGGGTCAGCGTGCGATCACTGTTGGAGGAGCTGTACGTAGAAGCCGGAGCCTGCAAAGAGTGGGCGCTCATTAGGTACATCTCTGGAATACTGCGCAAGAGGGTGGAGGTCCTCGCTGAGGTCAGTGTCTTAGGAAAAAGGTGGCTTAGCACCTGGTTAGAGATTATTTTAAACGAAGTGTGTCAGCAACTTGCAGCAGAGATTATGTGCTTGATTTAAACACCACTAAGTAGTAAGACAGCACTACCACCAACAGCATGATGATGCCATTCCACATGTAGCCACAAATTGACCTTACAAACATGTACCATAAATCATGTATACTTATATATTCAGTCTTTAGCTGTGTCATTGGTATCTTCCATGTGGCTCAGTCACTGTGATCAGATATCTGGACTCTGTTCTGATCCAGTGTTGTTGAATCATTGCTGTCTCTTTGTTGACCTACCCTATTCCTCCTGCTACAAACAGCTTCAGTCACTCACTCATGCTGCAAGTAAGAATTAGGAAGTTCCTAATAGGTGTGTTTTGAACAGGATCAACAGTGTCCATGACCATTTATTAATAATTCATTCCACATGTATTTGTCTTTTCTGCAGGCCTGCACAGATCTGATTTCCCATCACAAGCAGCTGACTGTAGGTCTACCTCCTCAACCCAGGGAAAGAGTGATCACAGTGTAAGCCGTTATTGCAGTAAAACAGTGTGGCTGAAGAAATTTTCCAGTAATAATCCAAGGTCTCTGTCCTGATTCTGTTCAGCCCTCTTCCTCCGGATGAGTTAAACAGCCTCATCTACGAAGCCAGTGGTCAGGACATAAGTGTAGCAGTGCTCACTCAGGTAAGTCAGTCACTGTTTGGACTGTTTGATGACTTTTTCCACACGCTGATCTTACAGCTCTGAACTGTGTGTGTCTGTCGTGTAGGAAATTATGGTGTATCTAGCCATGTATGTGCGCTCCCAGCCCGCTCTGTTCGGGGACATGCTCAGACTCAGGATAGGACTCATCATGCAAGTGATGGCCACTGAGTTAGCTCGTAGCCTGCACTGTTCTGGTAGGAAAAAAACACCAAAACACAACGTACACATACACATGCACGCATAACTGAGTGGATGAGCAAAGGAATTAAGTCTGCAGAGTGTGCAATATGAAAGGCTTGCAACGTCTTTGTAGGGGAGGAGGCGTCAGAGAGTTTGATGAGCCTGAGTCCATTTGGCATGAAGAACCTACTGCATCACATCCTCAGTGGCAAAGAATTTGGGGTGGAGAGAAGCAGTGAGTTTTGTTGTTCCCTACGCATCCATCCCTTATCCCTCAGGAACAGCTGAACACCTTTTTAATAATCATGGACATATATTTTGTGGCTCTCACACAGTCTATGTATTCTACACCAGATCATGAACCTTGTTACTTAAAATGATTAATCAGGAAAAAATGTATTTGACTTCCCCCTAAACAATCCAGAATCTTTGATCTGTGACTCTTGTTTCTTTTCATCAGTGCGCCCAATCCAGTCTACAGCCACTAGCCCTGCGATATCCATCCATGAACTAGGTCACACGGGAGCTACAAAGACTGAACGCACAGGAATACACAAGCTAAAGAGTGAGATAAAACAGGTGGGAAATAATAGGACATAGAATTTTAAGTATTGTAATTTAAGTATGTATATATATATATCATCTGCTTCAAGTGCCTTTCTATCTATCGATCTATCTATCTATCTATCTATATAATGACACTGTTCTTCTCTTTTTGCAGCTGGATGACTCTCGCCCTACAAGTGTGGGTTGGCTTTAATAATATCTAGCATGTGACTTTTTCTGACCTTGGTCTAAATGACTAAATCAGTCTAAATCCATAGCTGGAGCGACTCTCATCCCATCCCATGACAGTAGGAGAACAAGACTTCAGATAACTGATGAACCAGTCCAGAACCCCCCCCCCCCATAACCCATCTTGTTATAGCATTTGGTCATGGATTGGCATGGTTTGTTTGTTAAAGGATTTCTGTTGTGATCAGCCCTGTCCAGCTATCATTTTGCTTACAGCAGTCTTTCTCGTGTGCTGATTTTCGCAGCTCTGTTGTAATTTTTACCCATGCCCATGCTCTGTGTGGCTCCAGCGCCATCATATTTGCAGTGTGACAGCCGTGTGAACCATCTCAAACTCTTCTCTGTCATCTGTCATCCATATCCATGTGTAGATCTTCAGTGGCGGTTTTTCCTTGAGTAGCAATGTCACATCTCCTCGCTCTACGGTAAACCATTTCACCTCGCCTGCTTCATATCAGCTTATTTGTTTTAAGGTTGCAATAGGAAGTATGTGTAGACCAAGCAAAGTCCATTCAGATTTCATAGTTTATGTAGATATCTTACACTTTACTTGTGGCTTTACTTATTTAAGGATGAGGATGATGTTATTTTGTCATCTATTATTATTAACAACGGTTTTAATGAGAACACAATCGCTCACAAATGTACCCAACTAACAAGTATAGTGTGTTAGAGCTTGATTGATAACTTTCATCTATTTATAAATGATGAAACAGTACATATCAAGACAAGATTCCAATTCTTTGCATTATGTTCAGCTAAAACAACATTGTTGTTTCATCTCATATCAGCACGGGCTCTACTGTGGCCGAAGCCTGGGGTAGCTTGTGTTCATAAATCTCTGGGTCTGGGAGATGTCTGCATTTATAATAGCTTGACAAAAATAACCCTGGGTGTGTTTATCATAATGAAGCAATGTGGCAGCTGTTGCAACAGTATACAGTGTCCTTTCTGGTTGGAAGATAATTAGTGAAGGCACAAGCTATATCAGGCTGTTACTACAGCTACAACACTAGTTAGTAGGCTCTTAGGAGTATTTGTCAATAACAGAGTGATAGCAGCCTTGTCCTTCAGCATATATACTAAAGTGCTTTGTTGCCAAGTTTGATAGAGTGTCAGTATGCATGGATAACTGCATGAAAGGTGGAAAAGCTATCATTTTGTGGATTGGTGAGACAAAAAAATGCTCCAATATTTCAACCTTTTTTACATGTTTTGCCTCGCCACAGCGTTGCAGCAGCCCTTCCACTCCCAGTGGAATGCTGTCCCCGGTGAGCACTTGTCCAGGAGACGGTCAGCTGCACTGGGAGGAGAGGCAAGGTCAGTGGCTGAGGAGACGCAGGCTAGATGGTGCCATCAACAGAGTACCTATGGGTTTCTACCAAAAGGTGTGGAAGATCCTGCAGAAGTGCCACGGTCTGTCCATCGACGGATACGTGTTGCCCTCTTCTACCACAAGAGAGGTAGATACTCGCAGACCTGCTGCAGATTTGGACTTCCTGCATATGTGTGTGTTTAAATTCTGTGTTTTCTGTGTAGATGACAGCAGGAGAGATTAAGTTTGCAGTGCAGGTTGAATCTGTGCTGAACCACGTCCCACAGCCAGAGTACCGGCAGCTGCTAGTGGAGACTGTGATGGTTGTGGGCCTGATAGCGGACGTAGACGTGGACAACATCGGCGGCATCATCCACGTGGATCGCGTGTTGCATTTGGCCAATGACCTTTTCCTCAGTGACCAGGTACTAACAGAGAAAGGTTTTTGGTCTGTTGCAAGTATTTGTTCACTGGGCTTCACTCTGCGTTACCTCTTCATCTTTAGAAATCCCACGGCGCCAGTGAGTATTTCCTTGAGAAGGACCCAGCAACCGGAATCTGCAACTTTTTCTACGACAGCGCTCCTAGTGGTAGCTATGGCACCATGACCTATCTCTCCAAAGCGGCAGTCACTTACGTCCAGGACTTCCTGCCAAGTTCCAGCTGCCTGATGCAGTGAATAGGCAGACTGGTGTGTTTTACCAACAGACTCTATAAATACCCGAAGAGGCATGTTTCATAAAACTAACTTCCCGTTATCACCTCATACTGTTCATGCGGTGCTTGTAAGTATACTCTTTAATAAACTGTGTAGCACTCATATAACTGATCTAACATCATAGCCTTAGCTGCCAGTGCAGACCTCTGTATTTCAGTTTATTTAGTCTTTGTGAGTCTAGACTGTAAACCTATTTATTTTGTGAACGTGCTGCTCAGACGTATGTTTATGACACTTACAATCTTACTCTGTTGTCTGTCTTGTAATTTATCGTATGTTACAGTTGTATTCAGGCCCAGCATTTACCAGAGGAAAGATTTTGATCATATGTGCACACTTATTCCTCATAAATCAAATCCATTTCTGCTGTTATTATTTATTTTTTATTTAGTAACATTGTAATTCATTGTTCTGCTGTAATTAATGAGATAATTCCCCAGATATGTGGGAAAAAGGAGTAAAATTTACAACTTGTGCCCTCAGATTAGCTTTTCACTCACACATGACCACATTCATAACAACACATGTATTTATTTTTAAATGTGATAGTTTCCATGTTCTTTATTATTTTGTTTTCATGGCAGCCAATCATGTTTTAGTACTAACAATACTCTGTTTGGGAACAGTTTTTTTTTTTAATCTGTGTTGTGTGTATAAAGAGTAAAAATCTGTGTATTTCTGCAAATCTCCAGGGTTATGCTACTGATATGTCTGGTCAACTTTACCTCATCATATACTAAAGGTTTGTTCATTTAGCGTGAAATAAAGAAAGAAAAAAAGCTTTCATGTGTCTTTTTTAACATGCACATCCATTTTCCTGTTTCACAGAAAGGACTTCAATGTAGTAATTAATTTACAGCAAAAGTAAGTTAACGACTACCCAACAGGTAGAAGTTGGCCAGGTGTTTTCCTTGGCATAGACTAACAGCGGGGGTCTAGTCTGTTTTCCCAGCTGCTGAAATTATAGTAGGCCTCTTGTTGCTGACATTTTTATCTGCAATAGTAGCGCAGTAGAGTAACCACATGTGCATTTAATGATGTCTCTGTGTCACTATTTCTTTTCGAGATACAATTTAAAATCAGTTGTTTGCTAATTTCTCTGTTATGTGTACACACAACACCAGTTTGTCAATTCAGTTAGGTGCTTTTTTTATGCTTTAGTGATTCATAGATGAGTGTTAAATACCTTAAATTTAAAAAAGCATTCCTCTGAAAATGGTCAGGTTAAAAAAAAAAAGTTGCAAAAAAAAAATAAGTGAAAAAGCAGCTAATGTCCAAAGAAGAATGAAAAGAAAGCCTGGAGAACTATTTCTCAAGACCAGTTTAAAAATCACAAGACAGTGTGGCTCATTGGATGCAAAATAGCACTTCTGCACAGTGCTGTGACTTTATCAAGAAGTGAATTACAATCGCTTTGAACCAACTCACAGTTGTCTACAGTTTGAATTTTTGCATAACATGATCATGAAATAAGATGAAAAATACTTTATTTAGTCCACAGCTGTGCTCACCACAACAGCCCCCTTGGACTTGTACTCCTTCCCCACATCAACATCCTTTCCCAGGAACGGGTCGCACAGTTGTCCTCTGATCCGATTCACATTCAGAAACAGATGATTTTCCCAAGACAACACCACAAAATCATCCACTAGTGCTCTGTACTCCTCCTGCCCAACACTATTACATTCAACACTGCATAATCAGAGTATTTCTGCAGGTGGTATGACCCAGAGTTGTACTAAAAGTCTGAGATACAAGGTGAACAGGAATGGACACAGCACAGTCTGCAGCTCCTGAACTGCTGTCAAACTCCAGGCTTTAATGTGGGACTCTTATTTAAAGTCTGCGTGCATGAAGTCAGTACTAATGTCAGTGTTTTAAACAGGTAATTCTTTGGTGAAAAACAGCATTGAAGCAGTGCTCAGAGTAAAAGTAATATAGTCAATTCAGTACATTATATCGAGCAAATGTTCTGCAGCCTTGGCAGAGGCCATCTGCAATCTGAAGACTGTGGTGTGCAGGACGCAGGCAGTGGAAGCTCCCAGGAGTGTTAGCATATCCAAACAGTTCATTGACATAAATGATAGAAACAGTCACAAGTGCACAAACACACACAGCCACTCACACACCTGTACAGCAGGCCTGGTCATGAGTTAGCCTTCATTGCAGCCACACTTAAAAGAGCCAAAACATGTTGCAGCATCTCAGCTGACACCACTGCAGCCCCATCCACAAGCTACACTAAATCTACGTTTAGACAAAACTATTTAGACAATTTGAAGAGAATGCAAACAGAGATACATCCATAAACTACAGACACACACACTTGTGCATGGACAGTCTTAGAAAAAACAGCCTGCACTGAGATAAAAGAGAAGAGCAGAAGATAAAAGCTGATCATGTCCCTTGCTGCTCTGAATCAAACTGGAATCTGAAATCTCATTGATGTGTCTCCATGCTTGCCTGCTGTTGTCGTTTGTAACAAACACGCCATAGCAAAGATGTTTGCTCGCTTCCTCTTCAGTTTTCCCACACTAACAATTTTCTGCACATCTGCCCTTTCTTTGCATATGTTTATGTCCACTGGTAGCCTTCAAAGATTATGAGATATCAGGGAGCAGACATAAACACATAACACATGTTAAGAAGCTTCCCTGAGGTGCTGTAACATGCCTCAGTGCACACTGTTGTGTAATCAGAAAGAGCCCATCTAGAGAGGAAGAAAAACAACCCCTGTTCACTGGTCATCGAGCAGCAAAACTCCAGGTCAGCAGTGTCACTGAGTCCTGGTTTGGGCCTGGCCAGAACTTTATATTTAGTGGGAATAGGAACACATCTTGGAATAGCCTTCATTGTTTATGGTGTCAGTTCTGTATAACAGAAGAACTTATATAACTAAAAAAAAAAAAAAAACAACATGAAAGATAAAGGGAGAATTATTGTGCTAATTTCCAACTCTATAAAAATCCTCATGGACTACTAGATCATGATTACATGATTCATGTTTGACAGTAATTCTTTGTACTGAACTTTGGTTCAACCCGTGCACATTCACTCTCTATAACAAGCTTTTATATCACCCTCCAAGTCAACTTCCTTTTGAGCAACTGCTCTTAGCAAACAGAAGGTTTGAACAGCGCCTCGAGGCAACTGTTGTTGTGATTTGGCGTTATATAAATAAAATTGAATTGAACAGCAGGGGAGTGTAGCTGCTGATGCATTTTGGCATCATAAAGATCTAAGACTCAAAGTGTGCATGTCTAGAACCATATCCATTTTCCAAAACAGTCCCATCTTTTATTAGAGACTTACAAAATTGTCCTAGTCATATGCAGGCCTATCACTTAATGAGATCACATTCATTGTGCCGATTTGAATATAAGACATAAGTCAGACCATCTCAGACCTACTAAGACTGCTGTTTTGCGGCTTTTAACCTTTTATTGGGAACTTGAAATGCTTGCACATGGTAAATTTCACAACCCTAGAGAGTTACTGGAGGATATTACAAGACTGTTACCTTTTATCGTTCCTTAAAAAAGGTCATTGTTAAGATGCAAATCAAGTAACTATTTATGATTCCTTGCCAGATAAAGCGTTAATTGAAAATATAAATATTGTATTACAAATTGCTATATTCATATAGCTATTTTCTTAAAGTTGCAAAGTGCTTCATAACTGAAATTTTGTAAAACATTAAAAAAAACAAGAAAAAGTTAAAAACATTTGTAAAAATTTTAATTTTGATTCAAATAAAAATTAAAATAAACACTAAAAACGTTACCAGGACGTTGTTGTTAAGACATGGGGCTAAAATCCTGAGATGTGATAAAAAACAAACAAACACTGGGATTTGAATAACATTTGTGCAAAATGTTAACTCACTGCAGCTCGTGGACATTTCTGTTTGCAAAAACTCACGAGCAAAAAAAAAAAATCCACCTATACCCAAACTCATATCGGTGTAATGACATAATTTCCCCGAAAGATGGCAGCATAACAGTGCTACTGTGATGTAAAGGTTTTCAATTGTCGCTAACTGCTAGCAGAGATCCTCTGATAAGCACTGGTCTGATAATCACACTACAAATCCCATGTCACAGCTATCTGAAAAGATCTATGGCCGGTGTCCCTGTTCTTCTTCACCAACATTAGCTTTTTTGTGTGTTGTTTGCTTCTAAAATGCTGTTGAACGCTGCTGTGTCGACACAATTGTGCTGCTTTCAAATACTGTATGTAAAATCTGTCAAATTACCGTGGTGCGTTCAAGCGATCTCCTTTTATCATATAATTGCTTCAAATTTAAGCAAGTAATAATAATAATTATTTATTATAATTATAATTATAATTATAATGATGATGATAAAAATACACACTCCTTATTTTTTCTATAATTATAGTTGTTAGAATTGATATTTCTTATATTGTCATTTGTGCTAAAATATATAGATATATAATCATTGCCTTTATGTGTCCTCTAATGGCTATCATTATGAAGAAAATGCCAGACAGTCAGAGGATTTATTTTCAACCTTCTAAATTTTCCTTTATCTGTGTCTGTGCTGACAAAATGTGCTTTCTTTCTTTAGAGTGCAGCTTAGTGCAGAGACGAGCTATGTTATACATTTGGAAAGCACCATGTTCTGTTTCTTGAGGTGCAAGACTTCACACCTTTAAATGTTCATTTGAGATATGACATGCAAGTTCCTGTTTTATAGTTTAGCAAGACACTTACTTCTGCTTTTCTGCATACCTCATACACACAGTTTAAGTTCATTGAAAGGTCGTATGTCTATGTATGGTATGGCTGGAAACACACACACCTACATGCACCTACACACACAGAATACAGACACTGATGTTGTTCAGATATGACTGCTTAAGAATGTCACGTGTATTTGTAATTGCATATTCATGAATGATTGCTTGCTGACAATATAAAGGGCTGTAGCGAAGGAATCAGTTGAAGTTGGCTAAGGACAGGTGAAGGCCTGGGCTGACTTCCCTCGTGAGCCACAAAGACAAAAGAGCTCTGTCTTGCCTTGTTTTGTTGTGCAGTTATTGAGTGTCTCGTGTTCAAGCGGGGTTTGTGCCTAGATAAACCCAACAATAGTTATTTAGACCAACTAGTAAATGAAGAGAAAATGTGTGTTTACAAATGATGCCAAAGCAGTTTCTAGCCTACTCTCCATCTCTGACGGAGACAACAATACATTTAACTAAACATCTTATAGTTTTGGACAAATAATTTAGGGATCTCCTGCTGGATATTTATATTTTACAATTTAAGAAATAATCATAAAAAAATCATCAAATCATACTGATTACTTAAAAGCGCTCATATAACTTTTGCATAGTATTATAGTGTGCCAAGGTGACATTTAACAACATAACCATTAGAAAAAAAACACAACACTGAAACACAAATTGTTTTAAAATGTTCGTATCATAAATTTATAAGGTTGCTTTGGAGGAGCCCAGCCAAAAATAGTCTGTTAATCAAACAAATAAGGACATTGTAGCAAGTAAAACAACTGTTTTTTTCTTACTCTAACAATATTGACAAATATGAGTCTTGAAGGTGAACAATGAAACCTGCTAATTTATTACACGTGGACACTATTAAATCTGTCTTAATCTAAATTTGGGGTGTGGGACATTTGGTCCTTTGAACTCCAGTGAGGTGTGACATAGCCAGGAGCCAGTGTCATTCCAGTGAGCATGAGTGAATAATTTAAACATGTAGGCAGTAACAATGTTCCAATCCCTCATAGAGACACAAACTACTCGCCCATCAGAGCTTCATGTTTTGGGCCTTGTGCTCAGCAAAGTCCCAAATCTTTCCAGTGTACTCAACATGCTCTCTCTTCAGCTTTTTTGTTTTCTTGCTAAATATAATCTAAAGTGCTGCTGCGTTGGTTAACCTTAAGACACTCGCAGGAAAACATTTCAAAGGTGACGTCAACAAGTTCACATCCATTTTCTACAAGTGACAGGGAGCAAGGTCAGGAATTAGAAGTAATATAATTCTGTGCATGCCCATCCACAGCCAAAACCTTTCAGAAAAGGTGGTTATAATCCGTCCACTTTAATGCAGTAACATAAGTACCACAGTCAAGACATCTCGGTTCCTTTTATCACCTGGTCCCTGGGTATTATCAATCCAGTCAAATGTGTATTATTTAATACATCAGTGGAGATTTGAAATCTCTGAGGCCTGCTCTAGAGTGACCATCCAGACTTTCTAATTAGTGCTGTGTGTTACTGAAAAATGTAGTATTGATACCACACCACATAAAAACAGCCAATAATGCCAATAACAAGACCTTTAACTTATAACAGAACCTTGTGTGGGGGAAGAACAGTGTGTCATGATTTATGACATGAATGATCATCATCAATTTGCAAATTCTGAAAACATTTTAGTGGGTTTTACTTTCAACAATAATTATTTAATACAACAAAACACATCTTTCAGCTTCTTGTGTATTTTGTTTTTGTTCTTTGGAGACCTGGAATGTAAATGTGCCTCTCTCCAAAGCACTTTGGGTACTTTAGAAATATTTTAAATTGATGTGACAGTCAACACAAAAAGGTTCAGACATTTTTCCATAGTGCATTCAGTGGGCTTTTACTTTGAAAATCCCAGGGACTTCTTCCTCGCTCTCTAAATGTATTTATTGAGCACGCGGATTAAAGTTCAACAGCTGAACTTTCTACCAGCTTTGAGCCAAACAGAGTTGAACATTCAGTCTGTCTTAGACACTTGTCCACACTCACACACACACACAAATATTATTTTTATTTTATTAAGAAAAAAAAAGGAAGTCTTTTTTACACCAATACTTGTAAACCTACATTCAGTCAACTTTATTAGGCACAGCTGTACAAGCTTTTTCAATCGCACCATATTTTTCAGTTCAATTTCTGTGGAAGAAAATGAATAAAAGTAAATCAAACAGTGCCTGAAGTACACAACGCCTCGAGAGCTTCTTCTGATTTTGTAGCTGATTTTTTTAATCAGCTCACTGTAAAGGTTTTTCACTCTATTGTGCTGTTCTTTGAAATATTCATTTTACTAGAGCCAGCAGTTGTTAAGACGTTTTTTTTTCCACAGTCAGCCCCTCTAAAAAGCTGGTGGTGCAATAAAAGACATAATAAAATTTGAGATATATCACTTTATTTAAATCAGCCTTAGATATTGGCATTCCCGGAGCCATACCCCTCCTAACCTTAACCCACACACCACAATCGAGAAATCTGCCAATGAATCATGACCTAATCACTTCCAGTGGTATGGTCTTCAAGTATTCTTTGTTATATCCTACAGTATCCTACATCGGTACTTCCACAGTTTAGTATTCAGCCTGTCCTCTTCTCTCCATCCATCTTTTCATGCAGTTGCTGATCTTTGCTGTCCAGTTTGTGTACCACTCTAAATGCCTCTAGGAACTCAGTGAAGTCTATACTGCCATCCTTATTAAAGTCAATACTCCGGGCCAGGTCATCAATGGCACTGTCGTCGATGGCAACCCCCAAGTGAGCGCTAAAAAGACGCCAAGTTTGACGAAACTCCTCAATGGAAATTAGACCTACAGGTTAAAACAAACATCACTCACGTACAAGTCAGTTTTGGCTTATTTGAAACATTATCTCGAAAAATATTTTTGGCTTTTTATTTACCTGAATGATCTTTGTCTATGATGTTGAATATTATCTCAATGTCTGTCCTGTATCTGAACAGAGTTTCGGCCAAATTTGGAGTGACCTGAAAGAAAAAAAACAGGAGTGCTACCAGCTGTGTTTAACAGCAGCAGTGCAAGAACATGTACTGCGATGCTAGAAGTAACTGTACCACTAGGGGCAGAATCCCTCCTCGCAGATACAAGTTCAACATTGTAGACAAAAGAACAGGATCAGGAGTAAAATGGACTGTTTTAAAAGTGCAAATGAGAAAGAACTGCTATGTAAAAAAAATACTGTGAAGAGGTAATTAGCCTTTCAATAATCTGGATGTTTGTGACTGGAGTATTGTATAATAAGACAAAGGGATGTTTATATTAGGCGTATAACTTCAGATGAAAACAGTGAACTTTAACGGTTTTCCTTCATCTCTTTTTTCCTTTAAGCTCAGTACTCGAGCGAATGTACGCGTTTCCTTTCTACCCCTTCGTTTCTGACCTGCGGCAGGGGAATGCCTGGTCCCATATCCTCGAAGCAGGACTGATACTCCAGGCTGCCATCTGGTGCCAGACGGGCTAAGTGTGGACGAAGCGTCCTCCACGGCAGGTCCAGTCTCAGTACAGACTCCAGAACCAGAGCCCACTCGCAGACCGACACACGACCTGAAGCAAGGCGTGTGCAAATGTAGAAACTCTACATGTCAGCCTGGGAATCAAACCTGAACATTAAAACAACATGAAATTTATAAGAAAATGGAGTGAGAAGAGAGCACCTGTGTTATTCTGGTCGTACTGCTGGAAGCCGACCATCAGCTCGGAGCGGTGAGCGAACAGCTTCTCCTTTAAGGCTCTGAGAGCAGAGCCCTCAGCGGCTCGCACTCTGCAGACACAAACGAACCTTTCTTACACACAAACGAACCTTTCTTACACATTTAATAGAATTATAAAATTATGCAAATGATTTTGCCATGATTAGTTTCAGTGCTACTACCCTGAGCATTGCTTCATCGGCCCCACAGTTCACACAGACACACCAGACACCCGTGTTACCTCTGTGTCAGTGTAAGTTTGCGAGTGGTCCGGCTGACTTGGTACTGGTAGAAGCGAGGCACCAGCTCTCGCCCCAGTTTGACATAGGCTCCTCGGTTGCTTCCCTCCTCGTAATAATTGGACGCAGAGAAGATGGTGATCACCTATAATATGCAAATAGTCTCAACAAGGCAATGTACTTCATTTGAAATATATTTACCTTCAAATACTTAAAAGGTAAACACACTAGAATAAGAGGTAACAAGTCAAATAAATTTAAGTCCTGTGCAATTTCCTGGTAATTTATCTGAAAAACAAACAATATTACCTCATCTTACATCGTAAATATGCAGTATTTTCCATGGTGTGGGTGGTATTATGAAATTGATTAATCTCAGCTTTTTACAACATTACTTAATATTCATTATGTTGATGTTCATGATGAATGTTTTATTAATCAACTGTCCTTTTACTTTGCCAATATAAATGAAATGACTGTTCCGCCTTAACGACTTACAAGGAAAAGATAAATACCATCAAAATTCTCAGGCCTATGTGACCTTATGATGGAGCCAGTCCATAACACGGCTGGTTCCCCTAAATTCTACAATGTAAGATGGGAAAATATTGTTTGTTTTTCTGCAAAATTACAAAGAAATGATGCAGTACAAAATTACTTTAGAATTACTTAAAATGACTTAGGGTGTAATTTATATCTCCTTTCCTGTATTATATCTAGAATTTAGGCACAAAAAATCACTTATGCACTACTTAAATTTAATTACATACAAAATTTAAAGCTCGTCATGCGCTATTTAAAATTACTTACACATTACCTATAATTATTTACAGACTACTTATATTTGCTTAGATTATAATTATTTCTTTGTGTAAAAATATTACTTATTATCCTCTTATCCAAGGGCACCTACACTTAACTAACTATAATTACAGTGAAATTCCATTTAATTACAGGGATATTAAGCCCTTAGTCTTGGCTGTATTTTAAAGTGTTAGTGACACTTTTAAATGAAATGATTGCACCTTGTCTACCTTTCCATTGTGACAGAACTCGTATCCTTCTTGTTTGCACTCATGAGAGCGGATGAGCAGCTGGAGTCCGTGTTGGAGCAGTAGTCTCTGGGTGACGTCAGGGCCAAAGTAGCAGCCTCCACCTCTAAAGGTGTTGGGACTGCAGCCATCTTGGATTTTAGGGTCACTCCACAATATATCCACTATCTGCTCCAGAGTAAAGCAGATAAAAGTGTTGACCAAGACAAAGAAGGACCTCATCAAATGAGCCGATTATTAAACAATATTAATGTGTTCTCTGCTCCTCTCACCTGCTTCCATTCCTGCTCATGCTGCGAAGGTGACGGGAGGGGAATGGAGGACAGAGAGTCCAGGAAAGGCACTTGGAGGACGTTAACAGAGTAAGGCATGCAAGGAGAAGATGGAAAAGCATGCGGGGAGAGGCAGGATGGGGTTCGAGGAGAGCAGAGTGAAGAGGAAGACGAGGAAGACGAGGAGGAGGAAGAGGTGGAGGCGGCGCTGTCTTGTCGGCTGAGCCTGCATCGCTTCTTCCTAGAGAAAAAACAAACGGCGGTAGAAAAGAGGCCCTGTAGCTGTTAACAGGAGCTAACTGCACACTGACCTTACTACATAACACATGAGAGTGTCTGTGGGCTGCGGTCACACCTCGTGTTGGGTGTCCTTTGGTTCTTGTTTTGACTGCGACTGCTGCTGGGACGAGAGCTGTCTGTGGATCTCGTTCTTTTGGTCTGTCTGCAGGACTGACTGATGTCCAGGTGCTCCAAACTGCACCTGGGAAATCTCAGGGCAGATTTCACCTACAAGAGGAAGGAATGGGAGGTAGCAGTGAGGTGGAAACAACATGCTGACAAACAGCAAAACGTGAAGACATAAAAGGAACATAAAAAGAGGGTGGGAAAAAAGTATATACACATCTTTAGTGCAGTGCTTAGCAAGCAGTAAATGAGTATTTTAATGTAAAAAATAAACAAATTAATCTATAAAATCCACCTTAATGATAACTTTCACACATATTAAAGCAGTCTCTGAGATACCTGTGATGACCATTCATGCTCTGTGCTTTCTGCATTTTAAGAGAATAAATGCAATAATTTATTCAAATACAATTTTATTTTTGTGTCATTTTCTTTCAAAACCATCATTCAAAATAAAAATAATAATAGTAAAAAACAATAAAATAGCATAGGTACAGGACAGAGTGTTGAAAGTTGCCATATTAGAAGCATTTAAACATCTTTTTGCAATTGTCTGAGACACTCATGCCAGAAGAAAAGCTCTGTGAAACTGAAACTTAGTGAACGTCACCAGAGCACCAAACAGTGAAGCAAAGTCAAACTACTCTGTATGGGTCCTGCAAAATAAGGTGAACCCTCACAAACGGTTTCTCTTAATCCCTGTGCATGAGTCCCTGCTTTTTAACCCCTCTGCTGGAAACCTGGCCTCCGGTTTGCTGCTTCATTATTCAGCTAATCCTAGTGTGAAACACTGCAGTGTCGCAGAAACCTTCAAACTTTGTCAGGCTAAATATTTTTGTTTTTTATCAAGCAGGAGTCCATTAATTGGACTTGGAGTAGCAATCTTGAATGCAGATTGATACCATAATAAAAGCCCACAAACTGGGGTTGAAGTGGGCTGGAAATGTCTGGAAAGGCATTGCGGCACTTTAGATTAATGAGCAATTAAACATGTCTGCTTACACCATCAACACATCCCTTTTTACCTCTCATCTCTGTGATGTGTTCAAGGTGCAGATGTGAATAAAGTTTGTTCATGATGGCCTAATTCAGAATCTAATCAGCGCTATAGAGGATGAGTGAGCATAAACAGAGTAATCATGCAGGGAATTTCAAATGCAACTTTTCAAACAGTTTAACAAACACACAAACAGGTGAACTTTACAATGATGCTCTATGTTGGACTGCAAAGCACACTTTGCTTTTGTTTTCAGTGTTTGGTTACATCAAGGACACCAGATTTATGGTGTTGATTAGAATCACCCACCAATTTACTTTTTTTTTTACTTTTACTTTTTACCAGCTTTATGTTATCTAGGGGTTGGAAATCAGCCAACCAGCTCAAGAACATCTGCTTAGATCTTAATGAATTCAGCTGGCTAAATCCACAAGGAGCAGTGAATATTGGAGCAGCAGCAGAAGCCAGCTGATTATAGGCTGCATACAAATAAAATTTAACTAGAGCTTATGTGACTGATTTCTAACATACACATCGTACACAGAATCACACTACTCAGGGTTTAGCATCTTGCTTAAGGATGCTTCAGCACACAGACCGGAGGAGTCCGGGATCAATCCGCTACCTTTCCAGTGGGTAGAAATCCCATTTCACCGCCTGAGCCACAGCCACCCCTACTGAGAAGTAGGGAAAGTGATGCCTTTTCCCACACCGCACTCCGACACCCAACCTTAGGGTCTCCCCACCTGCCAAATCCCATTTTAACCCCTATTCAAACAGTAGCAGACCTAGAAAGAAGCTACTCTAATAACTTGTCAATAACTAAGCCTTGCAGTTGTTACTGAGAAGCTGCTGAACCAACTCTACAACATGTCTCGATATGCGTCTCAGGAATCTGCCTCCTGTTGCTGGATAAAACTACAAACCACTTTTTTCATGCTGCACACAGCTACATTGATATGTGGTGGGTATGAGTGTGTCCGCATGTAAAAAGTTGTTTTTTCTGACCCCTGGTGGCCACAGCTGATTGATTCCACTGACCTTGTGTCTCTCTATGGAGCTCAGGAAGTCCAGATCAGTCTGGTCTGAAATTCCTCCGTGAACGATCAGAATCTTTCCGTCTATAACTGTTGCGATGGGCAGGAGGCTGAAAACATCCTGAAACAGCTGAAGGATCTCACGGCCATGAGTCTGCAAACAGGCGAGAACAGTAATTTTAAAAAAATCAGCCGTGACAGTCACCAAGCTGCAAAGTGCTTACTGAGTTGTGGACATCAAAAAAAAAAAAAATCAGACTGACGGCATGTATTTGGACTTTACCTTGTACTTCTGCATGACTTCCTTTGTGAACCCGTATCTGAAAAAAGAAAACAACATACCTTTAAACCCTGATACTCTATTCTCCTCGTGTTCATGGTGAACCTAGACAGGTAAATATTTTTCACTTCACCCTTTTCCAAACTTGCCTGAGGTTCATTATGTGGTCTTCATGGTTTCCTCGGTTCAGGTGCATGTAGTCTGGGTAAAGCAAAAGGAAGGCAAACAGCAGGATAACCACTTCAACTGACTTTTTTCCACGGTCCACAAAGTCCCCATTAAACACGTACGGTGTCTCTGCAGAGGGAAGGCCATTCTGAGAAAAACAAAAACAGTCAGATCTTCAGCTTTTACTTATTTAACCATCTGAGGTTTGTCGTCATAGACAACCCCCCTGCAATGACCTACAGTCTAAAGAATGACTAATGGACATAAATATGTGAGTAGTTTCGTGACGCATGTCAGTTAGTTGTTCTTTGCTCTCTGATGGGCAGAAAAATTTATTAAAAAATAAAAATTACATATAGCGACTGCTTAGGATTTAACTGCAGAGGGTTCAGTCTTTTGTTTATAAAAAATCTACATGAAATCTGATATTGCTGTGAGGTAGATGATGCACGAATGATGCTTAAGAAAGCTGTTGTACGGGCAGCCTTACCTTATAAAATATAAGTAGTAAGTCATCGAGTCGCCCATGCAGATCACCTGTACAAAAAAAAAAAAGTCACTGCAATCAAGAAACTGAAGTCCTGTTGCTTTATGGGTTTACAGAAGTGGTCTAAAACTCCCTAATCATAAGGATTGCTCCACCTCAGCCTTATGAGTGTGTGTTTTTTCATTTTTGTTACTCAAGTATTCTTGAGTTTAATGACATGCAAAGGTAGGAGGAGGAAAGCTGTGCAAGAGGAGTCAAGTGGCTGATCAGTGTGCAAATAAGTAGGACTTACCTTTCTTGGGAAGCTGCCAGTAAGATACAATCAACTGTATTTAAACAACAACAAGGCATCATCTATCATTTAAAAACTATGGAGATCATTCATTTGGTCTGTGCTTCACTGCAGTGTAGCATAGGCTACAATGAGATTAAAATATATATATTTTTTAATTTTTTGTTTTGTGGTCCTGAAAACTTATAATTTTGAAGCTTAAATTAACAAGAGACACTGAGACCCACCACATATAGTGATCTCTTTGTAGTAGGATGTCGACAAGTGGACTATGTTTGGCATCTGTTTGAGGAGCTTTTTGGTCTCATACAGCAGCTGGAGAACATATCTGGCATGGAGAGTCTGTGTGGGAAAAAAAGCAGTGAGCACCCCAAATCTAAACCAGCAGACAATCAGATGTTTAAGAGACAAAGTGAAAGGCTCATATTTGGTACCTGCTGATCCTTAAAAGCACTCAGGAGTGCATTTGTATCAGCGACAGAGAGAGGAAACGACAGTCTAGGTCCGGTGTAGGACTCTGGAACATGGATCAAGTTGTAGCAGGTTTCTCTGTCTAACCATGGGTCGACCACTGGATCCAGCAGCTGGGAGATCAAGTCTGAAACGCAATTTACATATTATATAATTTATTTAAAATGAAAGCTAGATGTCCACAAACATGAAATCTTATCTTTGTCAAGAAAAAAAATTAGTAAATGGTATGTATCCTGTACCTTTTCCTCTATCCTCACCTTTACATCCTTTAAATCCAAAACAGGAATGTGCAATATTTGGTTATATGAAAAAAAAAAATAAACCCTTAAAAACCTCAGCTAGCAATCAATTATTAATGCCAGCTCACGTGAGATGATGGCTTAGCTGATGCCCTTTTAAGCATCCCAGTGCAAAATGTTTTCTAGGTGGCGCTTCTGAACATGCTTTAACATGACTATAGTTGCAGCACATCTGCAAGCTGCTTTGCAACCCACCCACCACACAGCTCTTCTTTTTCTGACTTAATCAATGATAAGCTTGTCACCAACAATTTCTATTTTGTCTGTAATGGGAGTGTATTGTTGCTTTTTTCTTCTCTCTCGTTGTCTTAAACTACACAAATCTCATATACAGGTGCTATACTATAATCTCATATATAGGTAATATAGAATATACTAAATATTCTTCTCATATTTGAGACCTCAATGATGTTTCAAATATAAGAACAAATCCTGACAGTCTCTAAATTATGCAAACAAACAGTGCTGGGACAGACGTCTACCCAGAGGCCCATTTCCCTCTCCCATTGTGTTATTTCCTCTATATTGTCTCTGACAAACAAATATAAAAACACAGATCCCGTACGTAGTAAACCGAGACAGCAGAGTCTGGCCTCTTTGCATCCCTTACGTAGACTTAATGTAAAACCCATGAAGAAGATGTTCAGGAGATGATGAGCAAAAAAGGGCTTCCCTGAGGATTAGCTTGTCAATGAAGCATTATGCTTTTGAGCTGGAAGAGCGGGTCAATACACACTTAAGCCACAGCTGTTTCAGCGCACCACACTGACACATTGGCCTCCACATTCACAGTAGTTGCTAAGCAACAGGGTATACGCAATGGGTTTCCTCGTCTAGATCAAAATATCTAAAGTACAGTGGCATAACAAACAAAATGGTGTTAATTTAAGCAATGGGGGTGTTGGAAAAGTTAAAAAGAACAATCATTAAACACCAACTGATAAGAAAACTAATGTTTCTTAAAATTAGGCACATTTATTTAGCTGCTACAGTGTGATATTTTACTCCAAAAGGAAGCAAACATTACTTCAGCAGTTCCAAATATTAAAGGCAAAAATCTAAGTTTTAGACATGCAAAATAATAATAATAATAATAATAACAACAATAACAATAACAATAACAATAATAATAATAATGATGATGATGATGATGATGATGATGATGATGATAGTGAAAGTAATAATAATAATACACTCTTTTACGCTGTAGATATTAGAATTTTCTCCCCTAACCTGGCCCATTCCCATTCAGCTGAGTGAAGTTGTCCAGCATGAAAGTGAAGAAACTAGAGAGCTGAAAAAACAAAAAGAAACACATGTTTAAGCTTTATGATACTTCTGAAATTTGCAAAATAGATGCCTGTAGTGAGAGACACCTGTAGCTGGTCTTGTTCCCCGGCGTATTCAATAGACTGAAAAATGTTCCAGGTGTACCTGCGTCTCATCTCAAGACGGGCCATGTAGCGCCGGTACCATCGCTGGATCAAAACAGCTGCCTTCATAGCTGCAACAAAATGTTGTATTTTTTAAATTTACAGGCTCAACATGTGAGAAAATACACTCACTAGGCACTCTTTTAGCTACACCTGTTCAACTGATCATCAACACAAATATCTAATTAGCCAATTAAATAGCAGCAACTCAGTTCATTTAGGTCAAGATGACCTGATGAAGTTCAAACTGAGCATCAGAATAGAGAAGAAAGGTGATGTAAGTAACATGGCATGGTTGTTAGTGACAAACTGCTGATCTCTGGGTGATGCCAGAGCTCAGAGGAGAATGGCCAGACTGCTTTGAGCTGATAGGATGGCAACAGTACCTCAAATAACCACTGGTTACAATCTCTGAAATAGACGGGCTACAGGTGGCATTCCTGTCAGTTAGGAACAGGAAACTGAGGCTACAATTCAAGGATCACAAAAATTGTATGATAGCAACATGCTTCATGCTGAAACATTCAGATTGTAGGGCTAAAATTTGTACCCTTGTGATGGCTTCTTCCAGGAAGACAACGCACCATGCCACAATGCTCAAATCACAGCTCCCACGGGATGTGGTGGAACAGAAAAGTCACATCATGGATGTGTAGCAGATGAATCTGCAGGTACTATGTGATGCTATCATCTCAGTATGGATCAAATCTCTGAGGAATGTTTCCAGCACCTTGTCAAATCTATGGCATGAAGAACTAAGACAGTTCTGAGGGCAAAAGGTGTACCTAATAAAGTGCCCAGTGAGTGTATGTAGTAGCAAACAAAGATGAAAACAGATGAAAATGTTTAAAACGTCTTTTTTCGGCCATCTCCATCTCACCCCATCCCTAGCATCGTCCTCTGTGACACCAACCCTCTGGATGTCCTCCTTCACTACATACATGACCCTTCTGTGGTCTTCCTCTTTCCTACTGCCTGGCAGCTCCATACTCAACTTTATCCAATACATCCACCATCCCTCCTATGAACATGTCTGAACTGTCTCATCCTCGCCTCTAACTTTGTCTCTACTCAACCTGAGCTGTCCCTCTGATGTACTCATTTCTAATCTTGTCCATTCTTGTCACTCGTATTAAAACTTTTAGCATCTTCAGCTTTGCCAACTCCAGTTCCACCTCCTGTCATTTTGTCAGCAGCACCGTCTCCAAACCATACATCATAGCAGGCCACAAATCACTCCTGACATTGTGCGCTGTCCATTGCTCTGCATGCATGGCTGAACCCAAATATTTAAACTCGTGCATCTTTACTACCTGTACTCTTTGCAGCTTCACTGTTACACCTTTCTTCCTCTCATTAACACACGTACTGTCTTGCTTCTACCGACTTCCCCTCCTCTTCTCTCCAGTGCATACCTCCATTGCTCCAGGCTCCACCTGTTCCCTCCTCTCATTACAGATCATAATGTCAGCGAACATCATAGTGCATGGAGACTCCTGCCTGACCTTCATCTCTCAAGCTGTCCATCACCACTTCGAACAAAAAGGGGCTCAGAGCTGACCGCTGATAAAATCCCAACCCTACCTTGAACCCTTGTGTCACTCCTACTCCACATCTCACCATCCTCATATGCTTCCTCCACCACCCTAACATACTTCTCTGCCACTCCTTATTTCCTCATACTCTCTAGATCCACAAAGACAAGTGAAGCTCCTTCTGACCTCCCCTATACATCTCCACCAGCACACTCAAAGCAAACATCCCATCTTTTAGTTCTGCAGAACTCCACAGGCCACAGGAACCCTCCGTTACTCTTGCAAAATGTAACATTGCAGACAGACAAGCACACAAACACAGATATACATGCCACATAAGTAAAAGCCTGACGGTTAAGGATGAGCGGGGTCTTACTCAGAGCCGGGCTGGGAGTCTTAACTGGTTCATCTGCATGAAGGGAAAACTACAATTCAGCGAGAAAACGTGAAACGCGTAATTGAATAAAACTGTGTGCAAATGAGCATATACAGACACACACACGGTATGAGAGATAACAAGACACAAGGGAGGTCGTGTGCAACAGTGGGATTGGGAAAACTAAGCAAATTAAACAAGCTTCTGGGAGCAGCAGCACTCATTAAAGAGAAGAAAAGACAGACTGCAAAGGAGGGAAAGCATCATCTGTCAAAATCAGAGGCACATTTACTGCAGCAAAAAAATAACTATCATCAACTCGCTGCAGCAGAACAGGTTAGTAACTTACTAAAGCATAGTAGTAGCAGTACTAGCATTACAAAATGCCTTTGCATAAACACAAGCATGCAGTAACACCTGGAGTACACCCTGCAATTTAGGTGAACTGACTGCAGTCATTTTTAATAAGGGGCAACTGTATGTGCCTGATGTGTAATCATTTATTAAACTATCTTGTACTCGAGTAACGGGAAATCAAAGTCTCTGTAAGGGCCCAGAAACAGTAGAGGTGGGTGGATCCATTAAAAAATATCGATATTATCACTGGTATCGGTATTGGTACAAGCGCGATGGGATCGATACTTTGCTTTCATCTTCTTTGTTCAGTATGTAGCTCACTGAATTATGTTAATCATTTGCTAAGTTGCCGCTTTTCCCTACATAAGCTGTCTTTATAATTTAAAAGTATCGGTATTGGTAACATTGGCAGTGCATTTACTTAGTATCGGATCTATACCAAAATTTCCAGTATTACACAGCACGAATACATATGCTGTTTTACATCACATGAGCTTTGCTTTCCAATTAGTGTTTAACACCTATGGGCTGTTTTGTGTGTGTGACGTCTTTGCATGTGGGTTTTTCCCCACCTTTCACAGGAGGAACAAATCTCTCTGGGGACAGGGGGGGGGGCAATAAAAATCCCAATATCCGGTGTACTCCAGCATTAAACCACCTACACATGCTTACCTTGCTCCAGCGTTTCCCCTTGCTTTTCTGTGGCGACAGAGGTGCCACATCCCATGATGGCTAACAGAGAGGGTCCAGGAGGGCTCACATTAGCCGCTTCTTCCACAGCTGTTTGGTGGCATTTGGTGACATGACACTGATTGATATGAGAAGGTGCTCCCTTTATAGAGACACATCGTTAAAGCAGTACTCGATTATCATGTTGCCTTCAATGTATTCACAGTGCAGGATTGGCTTCAACTTACAAAAATAAAATACAATACAAAAAAGCGACAGTAAGAATTATCCTGCTAGTTAATCGAGTCAAATCATACCAATATAAAACAAAAATGCTTCTCATTGTCTTACTGTGCGTTACCTTTTAGGACAGCATCGTGTTCCAACGAGGTGTTTGGCAAAAATCATCAGTTCAAACCTACCTGTAGCTCTTATCCGCGCGACAGGGTCATGCAGTTCATTCATACCAATAATAATAAAATACGGTTGCGCTCTATATTCCCTTAATAGCTTATGAAATCGATTTGAGGGTAAAAACAGGTCGATATGAGGACTCTGGTGCGCTTCCGGAGCAGCTCTACATGCAACAGGAGCTACTGGTGCAGGAGGAGAGCTCACAGAAGAGGCGGAGGCATCAGGTGGAGTGAAACCTCAACCCGGGAGGGGCCGGTGTTTCACGAGTGAGAAGTTGTTTTTCCTTTGACAGCGTTTTAAGTTTTCAGATGCAGTTTAATTAGCTTGTTATCCAAGTATGAGAAGAGATTTCGGCCTGAAAGCGGATGTGTGTATTTTAACTTCTTTGTCCTCCTGAGAAAACATACATTTACTCAAAATAGTCTGGTTTTCATCCTAGTTATGACAAGAGAGCGCCTTTATTTGGGGGCAGCCTGGAAAAATCCCCACCCAGCCACACTTGCACTTAAGCTCATGCCACAGCATTTCCCCAGGGTTAAGGTCGGGACTTCGCCTAAGTTTACTGATGTTTGAACCCTATTGTTGAATCATCCAGCCTCTCCTGAAACTTCAGATTGGACTGAGAAAGCACCTGTAAAAACCTACTTCAGTGTTTCTAAGCCGCTTTAGTGTGACGATTTTCATACAAAACAGTATCATTTTGTTTTTGTAGTCAGACAGCGATCCTGAAGCCCGTTAACGCTGGTAGTGTTATAGTGATCTCACCACATATCACAGGGTGGGCATCTCCAGGCCTCGAGGGCCGGTATCCTGCAGGTTTTAGAGCTCACCCTGGGTCAACACACCTGAATCAAATGATGAGTTCATTACCAGGCCTCTGGAGAACTTCTAGACATGTTGAGGAGGTCATTAAGCCATTTAAATCAGCTGTGTTGGATCAAGGACATCTAAAACCTGCAGGACACTGGCCCTCGAGGCCTGGAGTTGTCCACCCCTGACATGCCACATTTACAATTTCCCTCCATAAATCTGAGCGTACACACTTTCTGTCTGTCCTAGTCTTCCATCCACCAGCTGTTAGGGTTAAATACCTAACAGCTTTACTTTAATAAAGAGGCAGAGATTAAAAAAATAAACCCTTTAATAATAAAAATAAAATTTTGTTTTAAAGTCTATATCTTCAGGCAGCGGCTCTTGCATGAATCCTCCGTTGTACGTGTGCAACAGCAGCACTGAGCTCTCTCCGAGTGATGACTTTCAACCTGTTTGACTTGGACAGCCGAGAAGCCTCCGAGCCTACAAGCCTGAGCAGGACCAGTCTGGGGACACCATGCCTCCTGGTCAGAAACTCAGGACTTCTCAGTCCAACAGGACTAACCTGCAGAAGAAGAACACCGAGAAAGAAGTGCATGTGAAACCAGTCCCTCATCACATAGGAACATGTACAGGCCAGATGGAGATGTAGTTTTAATGTTAAAGTCATTAAAGATTAAAGAGCACAAACAATTATAGTGTGCGTTCTAACCTCTTTATGAGCTCTGTAGATGAGAGTGGAGTAAGCATGAATCCTCTTTTTGGTGCGTGGAGGGATCCTACGCGTTACATGAACAGTCGCCTTCATGTTTGCTGTGTCAAGTTCCTTGAAGGAAAAAAAAAGTCATGAAGAGAAATCACCCAGTGAAACTTGCAGAATCTCTTTTATAAGGCCACTGGTGATGAAAGCAAAAGGGCGCACAGGGAGTGAAACTCGTACTCTAATCAGCACAAATTGGAAACAGCTTAGCTTGATTAGGCTTAATTATTTTTACCCACCTGGCTTTAAAACCCTGAGTGGGAGGAGGGAGAAATGCCACGCTCAAACAAAAACAGGAGCAGGACACTCGCTTATTTTGTTTTTAAGAGTTGCTTCTCATGAAAATTACCCACGTGCTTGTCTCTAAATTGCTGTCACCTGCAGCATTTCAAATCCCCTCAAAAAACAAAATAACTAAATAACATGAACTAAAATAGATCTATAAGCAATATATACAATGCATGCATTCATTTTTAATAAAACAGAGTATGTTTATGAGAGACTTTTGCCAACAGAAAAATGGTTTATGATTGAACAATGATACATTGATACATTTGTGAAATACTAATTTCATCTATGTATTTAGTCTCTTAATTGAATTATTTTTTTTAAATTTCTTAATTTTAAAATTTTTTATTTTTTAAAACATTTTTTAAATAAAAATAAAATAAAACAATAAATACGATACAATTTTATGTCACTCTTGTTACGTCACAGCAAAGAACCAAGTATTAAAAACCAAGTTCCGTCATTCCTTCCTTCAAACCTAACATGATAGTATAGAAGAGAACTGCAAACATCTGAGGATGACATCCAACTGCAGGTCCTTCTGTCCAATCATATGGATCACTAGGCCCAGCATCAGCCACCACCGGCATCCATCTCTCTTGCTTTCACTCTTGTACACACACACACACCCACACACACATAACTCTAGTGTAGCAATTGGCTGCACTGGTGTCTTCTTTTTTTTAAATGCAGGATTTTTGACTTGACCTCTGTGACCACATGGAGATTTTCCAGCTATGATGGCATTAATGGTGATGGGTGAATAGCTGTAGGAGGGGCTTTGTTAGATAAGGATGGCATTAGATAAGGCCATTAGTGTCCCGTGGATTATTGTAATCCAGCCTTCCTATCACTACTAGCTTGAATGCTCAGTCTATGGTCAGTCTGGTCTGGTTTGGAGCGGGTTAGAAGATGGCTCTCATCATACAACATTTCCTGCTGGGCCTCCTTCTCCTGGGAACAAACGGTACAGTTTCACTCTTACACTTGCACTGATATTATATTTTATTACCAGTGTGTGTTATGTTTATTTACCTTTTCTTAATGTGGTTAAACTAACAGATTGATTGACAGATTTTAGTATCCAGGAAGGGTGACTATGGTGTCCTAACAGTCCTGTTTTTTTCTTCTTCTTCTGTGCCTCATCAACTGGCTTTCCCCCCCCTCCTGTCCATCTGGCTGAACAGTGTTCATCAGCATTTATGCTCAGGAGGTATGAAAAATCTCAGCAACCCAGCAATATGTCACAGATGATTTAACTGTCACAGTGTTAGGATTTGCTTGTAAAGAAAAAGAAAGAAAAACAACATCAACAGCAAAACACAGATAACAGCCACACCAGAGTTATTATCATTTGTAAATGAGCTCTATGTCAATTTTCAGCTAATAAACATTGTTTATGTGTGTCTGTATAAGAACCCCGGGGCGTGGACTAACAAGTCCTGCAAATGTGATTGTGATGGAGGCGAATCGCAGACGGAGGTTTATTCCATTGGGTCTGGCTCATCTTTGGTGCGAGGAGTGGACTGCATGCCGGGTGAGAGCCATTAAACATCACTCTGAGTGGACATGAATCATATAAGTAGCTTAAATCTCAATCACTACTTTATTAATTCATAACATCAATGTGTTTTAACCCCATGTGTCAAGACTTATTTACTAATGAGATTTATTACGTGACTTTTGCTGATCTACAATTGCACCACTAAAGTGATAATAGTTGAAAGGAGAAGGGAAGGGTGTGTTAGATAGACAAGAATTAACTGTTGTTTAACCTGCTCAAAACCGAAAGGTCTGTACTTAACAGTGATTTTTATTACTGATTAATCTGATGAACAATCAGAGAACTGAAGCCAATTCAGCTGAAGACAAAGTAAGACTGCAAATCTTCATATTTGAGGTGCTGAACGCTTTAATTTTCTGGGACTCTTGCTTGAAAATTGCTCAAACGATTATCACTGCTGATACAAGTAGAAGGAGAGTTTCAGTGTGTGTTCGTGTTCATGCAATGAGTGCATTAGGCTCCAGATTTGACGCCGCAGGGTGGATGGACATGCTTCACTGGACATCCTTGGAGAAAGGGAAGAAGAGGGGGGGCCATGTGAAGAAACAGAAGCTACCTGTGATAACACTGCACAGTCCTCCAGAATTCCCGTTTCAGTAACAGGAAATCTGCATTTGGATGTTTGTCAGAAACACTCAAAAATAATCTCACTGCAGCGCCCATTAATAGCTGATCTTGAGTTTTCAATCGTACCATATTCATCCTCAAACTGAACGCTCTCTCTCTGAAGCTCTCTCACTTTGCCGACTTAGGCTGGGATTTAGCTTTTAAACTAAATCCCAGTGAAATATGTAAACCTGTTTTGTTTTCCTATTTTTTTTGGACCTCCTACAAAGAAACTACAAAAAAGGTCTTCTGACAGCCTCACTTGAGCCTGAGAGCTAAAGATCAGATCTGAATCACGTCTGACTCGATGAGGAGAGGAGCTGACAAACGAGTGAATCAGTGTGTTTGAGCTGAGCCGCAAATCACATGGCAACCAGAAACAGATAGGAGGAAGAAGTTCTGCCGACTATCATTATATTAGAGCATGATTCGGAGATTACGGGGCTCATAATAGACCGTGCTGATCTCACAATTACAAAACCAGCAATTACCGCTACGTGGATGAGAACTGATGAGTGAGAAAGACTTTCCTGCCCGCTCTGCGTCAGGGTTCGCAGAGTTCCTCAATCCACGGAGTCTCACCTCGCAGTTTGCCTGTTGATTCAGCCATCTGAATATGTGTTGTTTTAGTCAGGAAACACATTAGGGAGGAATACAGAGGCATTTGCATTACTGTTATGTAAACACTTATCTCCTGACTCACACAGACGCTTCTGCCGGGTGTGTTGTAATACTGGGATTAGACAGGATGCAACCCTGTGCCAGATAGGCTTAAGCCAGTAGTAAACAAAAGAGCAGCAGGCTACTTCTACTACAGTTTCTGTTCCATGTGTCCACAGCTGATGTTTTTTCTCACTCATGTACCACTGTCCCTCGCTCTCTCACACATTTTAAGGATTTATTTACCAAGTAAAGGAGTGGCTCTCGTGTGATTTTAAAGGAAGCGAGGGAACAACACGGAGCCAAAGCCATGGAGAGCAGAACATGGCCATCTGTCCGTCTGCTGCCCTAATGGACATCACTGATCTCTCACCGCGGAGAATTAAACTGCAGGATTTTAGGATGGGATATGGGTCACACAGAGGCTCCTAACAGTGGGGGCCATGGAAGCGAGAGGGTGTGATTATGGGAATCTGCAGGGGTTAGGAGAGAGGAAAGGATGGTGAAATGGAGAATTAAGGACAGGCTTAGTGGTGATCGTTTGATGGTCTTTATATATATATATATATCTATATATATATATATATATATATATATATATATTTTTGTGATGTACTACTTGGCTTAAGATAGCCGTTTGTATTCTCTTCTCTCAGGGTGACGATATTAAAATCTCATGGCCACGAGAACTTTCAGTAAAAGAAGACATATTACCTGAAACTAAGAGCGCTCATATTAAGTTGTCTCCAATCTCCTTTGCAGAGTGTCCCTACCACAGACCTCTTGGCTTTGAGGCTGGATCAGTGAGTCAAGAGCAGATCACCTGCTCCAACCAGGACCAGTACACTGGCTGGTTCTCCTCATGGGTACCGAGTAAGGCGCGACTCAACAGCCAGGGCTTTGGGTAGGTATATATATATATAGGCCAGCACCACACAGCCAACTGTTGTGTCTCTTTAAAAAAAAAAGATCATGACTCTTACCATCTGTGAGGAAAAGTGTAGTAAACACACTCCTTATGTATATTTTGTGACTTAAACACACCAAAGTGCTCTCGCTTAAAAAACCATATAGATGAGACAAAATGGGAAAAAAAGATACTGTAAGAACCCATACAGAATCTAGTAGGACTTTTTAAAATACTCCATCCATCCATGGATGGATTTTTAAAATGCTAAATATTGTATTTTTTAAGCATTAAGTTGAATCCTTTCTTTCATTTTCTCTCTTTCAGAAAAGAAAACATCATATCGCATGTTAAAAACTGTCAGTTTCCTCAGAACACAAAACAACAGGATTTTATCTTTAGAGAAGATATTGTAAAAACAGCACAGGCACTGTAAATTTCTCTGTCCTGCGTTGTGCTAAACTGTCGTGACCAACTATGATATTTGTTGTAGAAATCAGTGCTGATATTAAATGTTTGTCTTTCTCCTCCAGCTGCGCCTGGCTGTCTAAGTTCCAGGACAGCAGTCAGTGGCTGCAGATTGACTTAAGGGAGGTGACGGTGGTGTCAGGGATTCTCACTCAGGGCCGCTGTGATGCCGATGAGTGGATTACCAAGTACAGTGTTCAGTACAGAACAGATGAGAAGCTCAACTGGATCTATTACAAAGACCAGACTGGAAACAACAGGGTCAGTTAAGTGCACTTTGCATACACTGTATAATGTGACGTTCAACACTTCAAGTATGGAGGCCTGAAAGTGCCTAAATTAATAAATAACATGTCATGAAATGTATGAAAATTTAATATAAAAAATAAGGAGTCTGTATTAATTGATCTACATTTCCTGTTATTTTTTCATCTTTTTTCTGTATTTATGCAGTATTTGACAGCTGCATATAAATAAAATACTAAGTAAAACGGAACACAAATAAACAGAGGAATCAATATAACAGTAACCTAATTTGTCAGCGAATTTAATTACTGCCACGATTTTTTAAATGTATTTTTTCTATGTATTTTTTCTATGTATTTTTTCTACGTATTCAATGGTTTTTAAATTTATTTTTTGAGCCATTTATCATTCTCTTTATTTAAAATTTTGTATGTAATGCCCTTCATACTCAGACACCAGAAGTTTCTTTTTGACTAGGCTAAGAATGAAGCTACATAATTCTTTGTCAATGCCTCTTTGCATTAAACATTAGGCATTTTAGATTTGCCTGATACTGATGTCATGCGAAGTCATATTTTAGAAGTGATTTAAACTGTTAATCAGTCATTGAAAACCAGCTGAATGATAACTGTTTGCAAGTCAGCTACCATGTACCTGTGGTTCTAGAAATAGTAGCTTTAATGCAAAACAACCCAACATATGGTCAGTTTTAGTCTTTGCAGATGTGCCGGTTTTAACTAATCTACACCTTCATCTTGCCTTTCTGTCTTTTTTCAGGTGTTTTATGGGAACTCTGACCGGTCCTCGTCTGTGCAGAACCTTCTGCGGCCGCCCATCGTTGCTCGCTACATTCGCATCCTCCCTCTGGGATGGCACACACGCATCGCTCTACGCCTGGAGCTCCTGCTCTGCATGAACAAATGCATGTAAACCCCCCACTTCCCCCACCCCCACCCCCTTTTAAAAATACAAACAAAACAGCCAAAACACACTTACATAAATGCATTAAACCAGGTTTGTTTGATATGTACAATGAGCTCTCATTCACTCCACTCTGCATTGTCTGTATTAAACCAGTCTCACTATGGGGACTTCAATTTGGGGAGTTCTCAATAGATTGCTCCATTTGCAATGAAAAGGCATAAACTGAAAGCAGTAATTAGGCGTGGAGAGGGAGAGGTAGCGTTGCTATGGCGGTTGAATCTGCGCTCATGTTAGAAATCCAAATCGTTCTGTGATAGGTCAATAAAATTCTGTCTGCTTCTGATAATCTGAGCGTAGCTGGGAATTTACACAATAAGTCTCCCCTCCTTATTTACCTTAATGAATCAGTGTAGTAGTAGTCTGCATTTTTCATATTTTCAGCAAATCCCATGAAAAGACCGAAAACAACAACAAGGTCTTCCTTAATCCAATTACTGTTTTCATTTCCAACATTTTTAAAAATTTATATTTTTTTATTTAATTTTGAATGTTTGTTTTGTTTTTTTACATTTCTAATTAATTATTTGTCCAAACATAATATATAGTAAACAGTCATATATACATCATTTATCATCTGGTGGGTCAAATTAGAACAAATGCATATTATTCTGCAGCTTAAACACCAGCTGTGCACAGCTGTTAGATAATCGGATAAGTGTAACAGACTGCTGTCTTTGGTCTTTTCAATGCATTTGTTAGTATGGATTTTTCTGGGGGTCTTATTGCCTCATTTGACGTACTGTTTTCTTGTTTGATTTTTTTTGTTGTTGTTTGGTGCTGTGGTTAAAAATTCCTGATTGCTTTCTTTAATATTATATTTGAATTTCCCATTACACTTAGGGAATACATTGCAGAGCTGAATTGCTCTGAAGATGTTCTCTTTATTGTGTTTTTAAACCATGTCCTTGAATAAACAAATATGTGTCTGTTTTTATGTTGCGTCTGTGCTCCAAAACAAACTCTGAGACATTCAAAAATGTACAGTTGGCATTTATTATGAGACCCTATCATTTTTAAAGTAGAACGGTCAGTATAGATACTCTGTTATTTTTTATTTACACCCTGTCAGAAGTGGGAAACAGCTTAATGACAAAAAAAGAGAATTGATGTTATAGGAAACACATTCATATTTTTGAACAAAAAGTCTTCTTCTCATCTCAGTTTTCAGCGTGTGCGACCTGCTGAGGGTTGAAGCCTTCATTTCCATCTGATGCGTTGAGTCGATAAACTAACGTAAGGCTTCGGGTCACTAGCAAGGCAAACTTCATCATCACTTTGTCCCATTAGTGATATAAACAAACCCATGTCAGCAGTCATTTACAATCATTAGCAATGAGGATTTTGTACACACGCGCACAACATGGGGCAGTTTTACCTTTTGTGGGATAAACTTAAGAAAAATGTAAAAAATGTATTGCAGAATGATGTGATGTCACATACCAACAGTTGCCAACAGTTGCTGTAATCACAGTTTCCTGCAGGAAATCCTTCTTTGTGCTATATTTGGCTCAAATCCATCTAGCTGCCGATTTGGCTAATACAATCTGCATCACTCCGAGTCTTTTTATGAGTGTTATTGCTTTCAGTCAACCATCAAGTTACTGTGATTGATTCTTAGTTTCACCAAATGAGGATCCGAACTTTTCATGGCCCATTCTTCTTTTCTTTGTTCCTTTTGTCTGTGATGGCATTTGGAATACAGTTTTTTTGCTTTACGCTTTCAAATTACAAAGGTATGAAAGGGAATTAAGGCCACTGAAGAAAAAAAATTGAGGTCATGACTTTTTTTTCCTTCAAAATCCTGAGGAAAAAAAAGGTCTAACTTTAAGCTAAGAATTTTCAGAATGAGAGAGATTTATTTGAGAGTTAATCACAATTTTGAGAAAAAATCAGTTTCGAAGAAAAGACAGACGTTTGAGAAAACTGAAGTCAGATTTTTGAGGAAAAGGTCAGAATTCTTAGATTAAAGCAAGACTTTTGAGAACAAGTCAGAAGTTTGAGAAAAATGTCTGGAAAAAAAGATCAGAATTTTCAGATTGAAGTCAGAATTTTGAGAAAAAGCCTGAATTGCTAAAATCAGAATTTTGAGAAAAACAAAAAAAGTCAGAAATTTGCAACTGAAATCAGATTTTTGAGGAAAAGGTCAGAGTTCTTAGATTACATTCAGAATTTAGATAAAAAACCTGAATTGCTAAAATCAGAATTTTGAGAAAAAGTCAGAATTTAGATAAAAAGCCTGAATTGCTAAAATCAGAATTTTGAGAAAAACAAAAAAGTCAGAATTTTGCAACTGAATTCAGATTTTTTAGGAGAATGTCAGAATTCTTAGATTAAAGCCAGACTTTTGAGAACAAGTCAAAAGTTTGAGAAAAATGTCTGGAAAAATGGTCAGAATTGTGCAACTGAAGTCAGATTTTTGAGGAAAAGGTCAGAATTCTGAGATAAAGCCTGAATTGCTAAAGTCAGACTTTTGAGAAAAAGAAATTTGGAAAAAAAAAGTCAGAATTTTGCAACTGGAGTCAGATTTTTGAGAAAAAGTCAGAATTCTCAAATTAAAATCAGAATTCTGAGAATAACGTAACGAGACTGTTCCCCCCCCCCAGTGGCCTTAATACTGTTCTATACTAAGGAGGACAGAATGAAGAATAATGGAAATACTGGGGAAAAACAATGCTGTATGCTTCCCCTAGGCCACAATATGTTTTTCATTCTACACACCTCAGCTTTACATTGCCCACAGATCAGAAGACAATTAGTAAATGCTTTAATGAACAATCAAGTTAAGTAAAATCATCCCTGATTATGACTGTTAATGTTAATAGTAATGCAAATTGGAAAATCAAATTCAGATTTACAAAAGGCTTTTACAAAAATCTTGATAACACAAGCTTTTAAAATGCACACAGGAAATGTAAACACATATTATAGGATAAGTCTGGTGTTATTTCATATAATTCATGACGTCAGCAAAGTCCTATGAAAAGCCCACACCCAGCCAGTGGGGGAATGTAAGTAACCACATTCACTCAAGTACTGTACTTACTATATTAAAATGAGCACACTCTCTACTTTAGTAAATAACAAATTTCCTAACATGAATTAAAATGAATCTAAAGATGTTTAGAGCACATACACCCCACTTTGGCTCCACAGACAATGCATTTGGAATTTCTGACAAAATAAATAAATAAATAAAGATAAAGTATTACCAGACTTATCCTTTAAGATCTTAAAGGTTGCAGGTGAGGTATGCCTTTTTGCAGAGAGCTTCCCTGCCGTCTCAAAACACTTTAAATTTTCAATGTCATGTTAGGTAAACCTCCCTCACTAGAGCTGCGTGGTGATGTGGGCGAAGATGCCCGTTGAATGGTTTTTAAGGCTGTGGACAAAACCAACATGGCAGCAACAAGATGCTGGAAAGCCGTTTGTCACTAAACGAACTGAGGAACTGAAAAATGGGCAAATTTGAAAACTGCGACAATGGGAATGTAAGATAAAATGACCTGACAATTACAATATGTGAAGCACAGAGCCTAACAGTCTCACTCTGGCTGTTCTGCTACCAAACCCTGCTAACAAATAGCCCAACTTTTCACAAAACGTCAAAACTGATGTCATGAGGGTGATGGGCAGATTTGCACTATTTGTAATATCAGATATTTTATATATTTGTCAGTATTTCTTTTTACATTTTGATGAAACAATCAGAAAAAAAGGGTAAAAACAACATAACATGATAATCTGCTAATAACATATCAAATCAAACAAACAAAAAAAAAGACATTCACTATTATTAAATATTCCTTGTGACATATTGTATTATCAACACATAAATATCTATGCATTTCTTTGTGTCGAAACTAAAGCTCTTGCAATTACACATTTAATTCTATATTACCTTATAATATTCCCATATAACCTACATACTGTGTCATTTATAGCTTATATCCTTGAATTTAAAACAAATAAATATTTCATAAATAATGTTAATATAAATCATTTTTTATGTTCTTATCAAATATCAGAGCTTGAAAAACATTTGAGTTTATTGGCCACTGCTATGACAGCGGCTGTCTAATGTGTTGCAGTAGCGTCCTGTGAGCAGAAGATGGCAGCAAAGAGGCCACATGGGCAGTGTCTCCTTGACAGGGATGATCAGCTTATTCTGATGTAACCTTGTAAGTAGAGACAGACAATAATGTAGAGCTGATACAGTACTGGCATCTCAAGAAAGGATGGGCCCTTCCCTATCTTCGCTTCCCTAAACCACACTGTCCCAGGTGTTTGGCCAGTCAACGTCTAGTCTTTTAGATTTCAGAGGCATGAGCATCGACAGATTACTACATTTCTGAATTAGGACTTGATCCAGTGAAATAGGCTCTTGTGTAGACCCTTACTGCAGTACCACGATGTCTGCATTCTGGCAGGTGCTTCCGGGATGGAGCTGCATCGGAGGTGGTGTGGTTGAGAGGTTTTAGAGGGCGGTCTCCTTCAGGTCGTTGAGGTTTGGCATCCTGGTGCGGGAGGCTCGGGTAAAAGTGGGTCCATTCTGACCCGGTTTGATGCCCAGCTGTTCGGGGGTGAACTGAGCGCCCTCTGCCCGCTGTAAAGCAGATACGTGCCAGCTGGACTCTATCTGTCCCGGCAGGGGGTAGCTGGCCTTGCGGCTCTTAGCCTGGGCGGAGCTGCTCACCCCAGTGTGCCCCCTGCTGTCGGCATGACCTCGACCCTCGGGGTAGCCTGCTTTGGAGGAGGGCTGAGGAGGGTTGGGCATGGGGGCTTGGAAGCGCAGGTCTTGAGGAGGAGGAGGAGGGGGAGCCTGTCCTTGATTTGAGGAAGAAGGGGAGAGGTGAAGGAGCCTACGTAGTGACTTGAGTGGTTGGCTCTGGCAGGGGGGGAAAGAGACACCACTGATGAATTATCTTAAAAAATAAGACTAGTTTTGTTATTGTTTACAAATCCCATGACCAAGCCCAACAGTGTGTCACATGTGCTGAGGACAAGTGACAGTAGTGCAGGTAACTGTCTTTTGAATTCACATTGGCTCAGGGATGCTATCCACAGGTAGCTGTCTTGCCTAAACTGTGCATTTCGAGTAGTGAGCATGGACCCGAGGAGGACTATCTCCTGCTGAGTGCCACATGAAAGAAAGGTCAACTTCAGACAATACCCTGACCTGATTCTCCTGACATTGTCTGGAGTTGATGGGTGAAAACGATGTTTTCTGTCTGTCGAGTACTAAAGCCAGTCTCACACACTGTTGGGAGAATCTAGGTCAGTCTCACATGCACCATACGGCAGGAGATAGTCTTTCCCAGCAACATTACCAGCTATATTCTGAAATTAAACAGTTGCTTTAATAGTAAATAGCTGGCAGGATAAAACTGATTTTAATACCAGACATTTGTGTTTTATTATATATCTTTGTTAGGTAGGGTGACCAGATCCCAAAAGCTAACTGTGGGTCAAACAGTATGTTTATGTGGGACAAGGGAGGATATGCTACTAATGTTTCGGTTACTTTGATTTTAATTAGTGGCTTGTGAAGAACAAATTGTAAACTGTAACATTTTAGGTCCTATTCTAAAGAAATGCAATAAAATAAGATTCAAGCTTAAGGTTTGATTTTGTTGAATAGTGTTCTTTCACTCATTTATTCCCTTTCTCTTCCAATAACATTTAAACCTTAATGGTTATTCCAGCTGCTGTTCTCCCTGCTAATCATTGTTGGGTTTGAGTAAACCACTTGCTTCTTTTGAGACTAATACGTGTTGACTCCACTAAATCAGAATGTGGGGCATTGTCTCACTATGTGGGTTGGGGGAACGGGGGATAAAACACTGTGCTGTCCTACATAAAGTGGGACACCTGGGCGCCCTACTGCTGGGTAATGTCTGGAAAAGTTCAGGTCTACACTGCATGTGTGGAAATAGCTTCCTCCTTTGTTCTCCTAAAAGCATGAAAGTAATTGTAGGAATAATGCGGGAATGGCATTAATACTAAATGTGCTTAATTCTTAAGGAGTTTTAATAAAAACCTTTGACCTTTTGTAGATTATACAGTTTTCCTTTCTCTGGGCCTTGAGTCTTGGGAGCTTTATTGTGACACTTTTTATGAGCACGGTGCTGTATATCCTAGTTTCGTGACTTCAATGATATAAATTTATAGGAAAACTTAAGTATGTATGACAAGATAAAGTATTGTTCTTTTTAAAAATCTAATTAAAAAAAATCTGATGAAAGACTCAAACTGGGTTGTGATCTGCAGATAAATCTAAACTGAAGATTAAAGTAGGCACATACCTGAGAGTGTGAGTCCACTTGTTTGTCCGGCCAGTCATTGACTCTCTCTCTCTCCCTCCCTCTCTCCCTCTCTCTCTCCCTTTCTCTCTCTCGTTCTCGCTCCCGTTCCCTCTCCCGGTCTCTGTCCCGGCTCTGTTCCCGGTCTCGATCTCTGTCTCGGGATCGCTCACGGTTTTTCCGCCGGCTGCTGTGGTGAGAGGACGACTTGGAGCTCCTCTGCAGGGACAAGTGATCCTGTCCATTCCCGGGAACCTGACGTTCCAGAAATAGAAATATGGAAGTGTTATTTTTAATCCAAAACAAATACATAAAAATGATGATCGCACATCTCACTAAAATCCCGGTGAGGACCTTCATGCACTGCTCTGGCAGAAACATACATAAGACAAGAAAGTGGCGATGATGATTGTCGATGAAAAAATGCTTCACTCTCTCTCCTCTGGTGTCTGAGTGTGTTTAGATAAGCTTTAATATACACTGGAGATGCAACTAATAATTAATTTCATCACTGGGTAGCTTGAAAGTTGGTCATTTGTTTGCTTAAAAGGTCAAAAAGAAAAATGATACAAACCAGTGACAAACAGTAAATTCTTACTGTTGTTAAAATAAATCTAGTAAATCTTTGGCCTTTTTTCTTTTCGCTTCATACACAATTATTCAGCTTCATGGCTACATAAGAACTACTTAAAGTGTACTTCTTTTTCTTATTCCACTTCTGTATTTTTTGGACTATATAAGGAGTAGTTTTGTACTGTTACTTCAAAATATTTTATTGTATATTGTATGTTGTATACTTGTGCAGCCCTTCTATTCATCCACTGTCTGAAACAATCTGTTTTAGCGCCTCCTTCTTTAACTCTGACTCAGTTTAATACAACTTTCATCTGATTGGTCGCCCTTTAGAAACAGAAAGTCTAAAAAAAAAAATATGGGTGGGGCTACTGTGCTTACTGCCAGATCTGTCTAGCTGAGTTGACCATGCTAAGAAGAACAGATCAAAGAATGAAAAAAAAACTGCCTATAAATATTTATATAGAGAAGTTTAGCCTACGTTTTTGCCTCATAGGGATTATTTGCACATAGTAGCGTCATTATCAGAAAATGTAACCAGGTGCACTACAAGTAAAGAAAAGGAAATAAGGAAAAGCATAACCAGCTCCCTTTAGGAAGTGCTAATAAGTTGAATTATCTGCCATTTTCCCTGTTTCCAGCCTTGCTAAGCTAGCTAGTTAGCCTAATCTAGCTCTCAGAAAGGAGCTAAATGAGCACATTTTATGAAATAACTATTCATGATTTCAGTATTATTACACAACATAGCAAAGAGACCAGTAATTTCTACAGCAGGAGTGTGTGTTCATGTGCTGAACATGTTCATGACCCTCTCATGATAAAATGATGCCTTACACTGGCCTGACAAACAGCACACTGCACGTTGAAATGTCTCACGATGCAATGTGAGTGCAACGTGACTGCATTTGACAAGCGTTATAGCAAGACAAAATGGATGTGAAAACAGCGTGCAGCATTAAATATATATATATATATATATGTATATATATATATATATATATATATTGTGTGTGTGTGTGTGTGTGTTTGAAATCCTTTCAGCAAAAAATATTCTTTAGCCAATCGATCAGTCTGAGAGGATTTCAAACTGGGTCATTCCAGTGAGTGCAAAATAAGTCAACATGCAGCCACAGCGTCGGGGTTAGATTACTGGTGAGGCAGGGTAGGGCGCGGCAGGCTGGTGTTGTACCATAGGCGAGGCGACTACAGGTAGGACTTTGACAGCTGAGTTGTGCTTTAAGCTATTCTTAGAGCTAAAGAGGGGGAAAAGGCTTTTCTTGATGCTGGGATTCCTCCCGTCCTCCATGTCGGTCTGTGGAGCAGAAGATGCACAGCCACAACTCTAAACACAAATCTCTGACATCCAAGAGAAGAACAACTGCAGAGGAGGAGGAATATGTGATAAACAGGAAGCAAAAAAGAGACGGTGGAACTTCAGAGCAACTTTTGCTTTAAGATGTACTCAATAATTTTAAGAGCTTTCTAATAAATTTGAATTTCCCTTTAATCTTACAAGATGTCAGTGTTAAGCTCATATGAAACATTTATGCAAGAAAATATGGACACTGCAGATTCTGCCTTACAATCAGTACGTGCTAAACTCAAAAGGTGCACAGCACATGAAACCAAAATACAAATATTTGATTTGAAAAACCAGGTGAAAAGAATAATCTTATTAATAAAAAGTTATTACTAATAAGTCATTAATAATCTTACTATTTGTGACTTCTTCTTTTTCTTTTTAATGGCTCTGAAGAAGCCTTGCTTTTCCTTCTCTTTGGCAGGCTCTGGAGGATTCATGACCATTGCTTCTGCAGTAGTCCTGCATGGCAAATGTGGAAACGTTTCATATAACTTGGATTATAACATGCCTGGGAGCAAACAAAATACATAATACAGTAATACATAGAAACCATACACTATGAAACAACACATGGAGCACAGTAAAGGAGTCTAACTTAATAATCCTCACGATTTTCAATTTCAAACCAGCTGCATGTAAACAAGGAAACACTTAATCAAATTATGCTTTGAAACAGAAAATCTAAAAAAAAAAACATGTTGTAGTAACGAATCTAAATAAAAAAGTCATTATGTAAAAAACAATATACTCTTTCTGAGGAACTCAGGCTTCTTCTGTAGCCACTGCCACCACAAACAGCCCACTTGAAGAATAAACAAAGCAAAACCCAGTTTTGTGATTTTGGTCCATGTTGACATGATAGCATCACAGGTTCATTGGTTGCACATCCATTATACATCCCAAACACGCTCTATTGGACTGAGATCTGGTCACTGTGGAGGCCATTTAAGTACAATGAACTCAGTCTCATATTCAAGAAACCAGTTTGTGATTTTTTGAGCTTTGTGACATGGCACATTACCCTGCTGGAAGTAGCCATCAGAAGATGAGTACACTGTGGTCATAAAGGGATGGAAATGGTCTGCTCAGATAGGCTGTGGCATTTGAACAATGCTTAGTTGAGGGTAATAAGGGTCCCAGAGGGTCCCAAGAAAATATCTCTATACCAATACACCAGTATGAGCAGCCATAACCATTGACAGGCAGGAAGGAGCCACGCTTTCATCTTTTTATGCCAAAGTTTGACCCTAAAATCCGAATGTTGCAGCAGAAACTAAGACTCATCAAACCAGGCAGTGTTTTCCACTTTTCAACTGTAAGGCTATGAAAACTGTAGCATCAGTTTCCTGTTCTTAGCTGGCAGGAGTGGCACTGCCTCTCCTGTGTGGTCTTCTGCTTCTGTAGTCCATCTGCTTCAACGTTCAGGTATGCTCTTCTGCATGCCATGGGTGTAATGCGTGTTTTTTTAATTTACTGTTGCTTTCCAATAAGCTTGAAGCTGTTTGACCTCTTACACGAATAAGGCTCTTTCACCCAGAGAACTGCTGCTCACTGGATATTTTCTCTTTTTTGGATCTATGTAAACCCTTAAGATGACTGTGTGGGAAAATCAGAGTAGATCAGCAGTTTCTGAAATGCTCAAAAAACAACCATACCACATTCAACGTTACTTAAATCATCTTTTTTCCTCACTTTGATGCTCAGTTTGAACTTAAGCAGATCATATCTACATGCCTAAATTCACTAAAGTGCTATGTGATTGGCTGATTTTATGTTTGTATTAATGAGCAGCTAAACAGAGTGACTGGTAAGTGTATATAGAACACCTGCAAGTGCAAATTTTAATAGTGAATTAGTTATCTTAAAAAAACAAATCAATAAATGTGACAATCTCATGGAATAACCCATCATATATATAAAGAGTTTATATGTATTCAGTGCAGCAGCACAGAGTCTGAACAATAGAAATTAACTGGTGTTAATGACACACTGTCACGTGACAGCCAGAAAAAAAAAGTCAGACACTTTAACAGCAGGGATGATGTTCAGATCGGGGAAGGAAACTATAAAGAAGAAAAAACCAAACCAAAACATCTTCATCCATAAATGTCCTGCACGTCTGACACACTGTGTGCTGGACGTGCACAATTCTAATAGCAGGCTTAACAATTTAAAAGTTGTTCATGTTTCTTTAATCCACTGTTGTTTCCACATTTACTGCACTGCTGCCTCAACATGCCACATAAAGACTACAAATGAACTCTCACCAGTCAAAAGCTGTCTGGCGTTTGGAGTGGTTGGCCATGGCAACAGGGTCTCCGGGTACAACGGGTACGACCGGCCCTCGACCCTGGCCGACGCCGTCGTGGAAAGAGGAGGAGTTATCTGGCCTGGGAGAAGGGACTGAGGAGAAACAACGAGAGGTGGAAATGACTGTTTTTGATCATTTAAATATGATGAATGTGTGATGTTTGGGGAATTACTGCCTGATAAAATCATGAATAGAAACATATGTGATAACTGTGACATGCCAAAGATTGCTCCAGCCCATGCCTCAAAGAAATAATAAACAAAAGAAAGAGGAACCTTACAGGTTTTACTGTTATTTCTTGCTCCTTACCTCGATAAAAGCTCCCTACTCTCCGAGGCATAGACTCAGTGAAGATCATCCGGTTCTCCTTGGAGGAAGCTCCGTCCTCAACATGAGGGTCGTGGTACATGCCAACCTAAAGAGCACACACATGAAGCAGACCCACGAACACACACAGGGAAACAGGAACACACAAATTTTTTTTCAGCATTTTTATCGTTTTTGAGCGATATTCCTGTTTAATCTCACTTCATCCCTTATTATTAGCTATCGCAGTCTTTTCTGGCTCACAACACAAACATTCAGGACATCTTAGCGCTTTTCAGTGAGGCTACATTTATACCAGCGACAACGTGCGGTGAAGCTGTTGGCTTAAGTAGGAACAAAACAAGAAAAGCAGTCAGAAGAGCTACTCTCTGTGTTTGCTGAACTGGCTGGAGACAGGGAGGAGTCGGGGGGTCGGACCTCGTTTTTAGAGCGCTGTGTAAGAAAAGCAGCAGTGTTGTCCCGCGTAGAGTCTTTGATGGGGGCACAAGGGTGGCTCATGTCTTTAGGGGACTGCTCACTCTGTTGAGAAGACGGACAGTTGCAGGTCAAAGCAGACTGGAGAAGCAGCATGAAGCAGTGGCAATGATAATGCGAGACTGTGACACTTCCTACACACACACGCACATCACATCATGAAACACCCATACTCGCAAACACACACACGCAGACAGACAGTCAGTGCACATAACAAAGGAACATTTCACCCTTTGTTCCGCTTCCATTGTTTAATATCTTCCGCGGATGAGCTTTCATACATTTCAGGAACTGTAATTTTGTCTCTGTGTGATTTTTCATCAACCTGCCTCATCCTCCATCATCTTTCTGTAACTTAGAACAATTCCAAGAAAACAGCCCCAGTTATTATTGCCTTCAGACAGGCTTTTAAACTGCAGACGCAGAGCTTTAGTGATCGTGTTTGGGAAACAGAAAAAGGTTTTCAAGCACTTACTGAAAAGTTAAAACATTGACGCTGCACCACCTCCCATTATCTCACGAGAAATTAAGTTAAAATGTCAAAGTCTTTTACGAATGAGCAACACCTCACCTGCCTTTTCTGCTGACCTTAGTGCTTTCCAATCATCGTCAACATCCCTTTAAAAAATTTTTTTGATGCATCATTTATGCATTATTGTACCACTATTGCTGTGGAGGTTGAAATTTTGTGTGTTTTGGGCAATTTTACTTGTGTTTATGACTTATTTCTACTGTGCATGAGTAAGCGGCAGCCTGTTAGGAAACACCAAAAAACAGTTCCTCGAATGGCCACTTGGATCGGACTCCAAAAGTGAGTCAACCCCCACAGAGGCTCCTATTAAATGCCCAGGTTTACAGCAGGAATAAGCATGTTGACAGTCTGACACAAAGCTCTTTTGAAATATACGTATGGCTTATTTACTGTCCCTTCTTGACAAACATATCGGGGTGAATAGTTCTTGCACTTTACCCATTTTAGTGTTATCAAAGCTTAGTGTCTGAAAGGTGCTTTCTGAACTAATTCATGTCATTGAAATGCACAATTTGACCTTGTTTGTGGTTTGCTGTTTAATTAATTGTACTAGCATTAGGACAAATGGGTTTAAAAGTGGGGCAAATAGCAATTTTATTTCTTTTTAATTTTGGAGGACTCTGGACTGGGTCGTTAAAATGTGGAGAGATCCTGGTCAGATGTTTTTGGCATAAAGAATATGTTTAGAAATCATTATGAGCGATGACTGGTGTTGGGTTTTCAGATTGGTGGGGAAGTGTGTGGGGAAGTACAAAAACTGCTGTCACCATTCAACATAATGCACCCTAATTTAAGCTTTTCATTGTGTGTCTGTTGCTATTTTAGACTCAATCCCGCCACGTTCGAGGCACTTTCTGCCACTAACCCTCGTCATGTCGTCCGTGCAGTCCTCCCTCGAAGAACTCACTGAGTGTCCAGTGAGGGTGGTCCTGTGCTGCAGCTGTGGGGAGAGGAGCTGCAGGCTACTGGCTCGCGTTGGTATCGCCTGCCCTGGGGGAGGCAAGCCGGCCATCGCCGTCTCCACTCCGTGTGGTCGGTGGCGTTCCCTTCTCACGTACATGGAGTGGCGCTGTGGCCGCTGCTGAGAGGAGAAAGGCGAGGTATAGCCGAGGCCGTAATGATAAGACTCGTGAGGGGAAGGCAGAGTGTGAGTGGAGGGCATCCCAGGTCCTCCTGGGTCCAAGAGCTCTGGAGCACCAGCGTCCTCTAGAGATGAGAAAAGAAGTCAAAGTTAGCAGAGCGATAAGAAGTGTTCTACTATTTAACTGTCCAAACTAATTTAAGTCATCAGGCTAATCTTTTTTAATTTCCTTGTTTGTTTGTTTTGATGATGTGTTTTGTTTTTGTTTTTTAATAAAGCTTTTAAAGTGTAAAATGAATTGACTCTAATCAAACCTACCTGGCACTAAAGATTTATGTCTGGATTTGTGCCTGGATGAAGAGTCCAGCGTGCTGCTCTCCATGCGGGCATTGCCGCTGCTACGAGAGGCGGGGCTGTGTCCAGATCGATCACTGTGTCGAGTAGAGGGGCTGCCAGGAGGCCCAGAAGGACCTGAAGGGGTGTTGAGGTCTAAACAGCTGGCAGGGAAGAAGCGGGCACTGGGTCCCACCCCAGCTGTTGTGTTAGAGTTTGGGTCATCCGGGTGGAGTCGACCGTCGCTGAGATTCCCCACAGATTTGGCATCGCTCAGCCCGCTGTGGCTCTTGGACAGACTGAGATAAGACGCTGAGCTCTTAGAGGATGAGGACATGGATCCGTGGGCAGAGTCGGCCATACTGTGGGCATGTCGGCTGTGTTGTTTTTCTGCCCCAGACTGTAGGGTGTTAGTTTTGTTTTCCAGGAAAGTGTGTCGACTGACCTGCTGCTGCTGCTGCTGCTGCTGCTGTTGCTGCTGAGAGCGAGAGGAGCTGGGTTTGCCGTGGCCATACTTTACCCCATGTCCCTGGTCTGGCAACTTCGGGGAGGGTCCCAAGTTGAAATCAAACTCTGTTTTGCTTTTGGGTTCTTTGGGGCTGAGCAGGTGTGGCAGGTTGTTGTTAACCAGATCTTTGCTGGAGGAGATAGAACGATTAAGAGTCTGGGACATGTACTGGCCCTTGGGGTGCAGAGTCGGACTTAAACTGGACGGTGCCGGTTTGTTGCCGTTGAGAAAACTCTCATTCCCGAGGTGATGGAGGTCTCCGTGGCGAGGCAGGCTTGAACATTCTTTGCTATTGGAACGACGGCTTGAACTCTTAGTGTGACTCCTGTAGGAGCAGAGGGAGGGCCGTTTAGCATGGTGTTCTAATATTTCCTGCTGAAAACCATTCACAAGAAATAATCTTTTAAAAAAACACCATCTGGATATGACAGTCTATGTTTGTAAATTGGAAATAATCTCTTATACAAATATTACAACCATTTATTAAAGTGCTTGTGGAAGCATTTCCTATATGACATTAAGATAAAATAGCTGGTATTTTATATTAAATATTAAAAATTTTTTAAACAAAAACCCCCCAAAACCCTGATCTGTCCGGTTTCTAAGACCTTGATTCGTGGCTTATTAGTTTGATGTAGTTTCACAAGCCTTGATGATCCATCATTGCGAGGTGTATCTTGGTCAGAGAACTAAAAGTGTAACTTTCAAGCACCAGAAAAAGCATTTTATTAAATCAATCTATATGATTTTCCTGTCAGCATGGTGTCGCAACCAAAGTAGTCTATGTAAAGTATAACTATTCTTGCAAACTCTGATTCTGTTTTTTATCCTTTCTTTCACATTAAAATGTTAGAGCTTATCAAGCCTTAGATGAGCATTTTAATCTAAAATATACAATTTGAGGCCAACAGTTTGTTTAATATTTTTCAGTTCCAGATGTACAAGTGAGTCAAAATAACGATAATAACTTATTTTTGATGTATCTTTTTGAGTCTCAAATTAAAAAAAGAAAAAAAAAGAAGCATAAGAGAACAACGAGGAAAGGATCACGTTGAAAGAAAATATTCTGTTATCTCACAAAAGCATTGTTTATATAGTTATAAAAATACAGTCATGTGAAAATGAAAGATAGTGACGTTTTATATATCAGGACAGGTTTATTTACTTATTTAATTTAACTTTTATGAACACAGGTTCAGACTCAATGTCTCATTTACGAGAGAGACGCGTTTCAGACAAACATATTAAAATGACAGCAAAAAATAGCTAAAATGAGATAAATACAACCCCAGATGAACTAGAACATGTGGCCTATGACACTGTGTCATTATCTGTTTAACAAAAACTAAATCAAAATGCAGATACAGTGTTTGAAAAGCCAAATACACTTGAACTGCTTCCATAGGAATTCGGAGGGTAAGTAGCAGCCAGGGTCTAATGAAATGCACTTGATTAACTGAACATCAGAAGGTGCGAGCATTTAAACGTGTGTGTTATTGTAGAGAAACAACTGTTTCTGGCCATCAGTATTAGAAGGTTTATAGGCCATTTCCAACCAAATTGAATTTCATCACTATACAGTGGGAAAGATTACTCTCAAGTGTAAAACATTTCAGATAGTTGCCAAGAGTGGACATCCCAGCAAATTCACTCTAAGGTCAGACTGTGCAGTTCTCAGAGAATTTCAAGAAAACCCAAGAGCTACATCTTAGACTCTACAGCCCTCTGTTAGCATGTTAAAGTTCACGACACTACAATTAGACAGACTGAATAGTTGACTGAACAGGAAATGGTGCCAGGATTGAGGTTCCTGTCTCGAAAAATAACACGGCAGCACAGCTTTGCTTTGAAAAGTTGCATCTGAACAAAGACCTCTGGAGCAATGTCCTTTGGACAGAGAAGAACAAAGTGGAGATGTTTAGTCGTTATGCACAACGCCGCATTTGACGAAAACCAAACGCACTTTATGCCAACTATCAAGCATGGTGGTGGAGTGGTGATGATTTGTGCTTGTTGAGCTTGTTTTACAGTCTTAACAACCATGAAATCCTCTGTATACTAAAATAATCAGGAGTCAAACCTGAGGTCTGATAGCTAAAGCCCGACATAAACCTGGTCAAACAACAGGACAACGACCACAAGCACAGCAGCAAAACTACAGCAGAATGGCTGAAAAGGGAATGCAGGAACTAAAGAGAGTTGTGCATAAATTACTACTGCAGCTGCTGTGAGTGGTTCTGATCAAATTCTTATTTTTGGTCTTTTTCAGCTTTATTGACAGATAGAGTGAAGAAATGACAGGAAAGCAGAGGGACAGAGAGGAGGAAAACATGCAGCAAAGTGCTGCAGGTCAGACTCGAACCCAGGCTGGGCACTCTCAGCCATATGGCATGTGGTTGCCTGCTCAAGTCACTGAGCTAAACTGGTTTTGCAGCTTTCAACTTGGGCTGGGATATCATTAAAATGAAAAACAAAACAAAACAAAACACTAAAACAGCATTGGTTTTAAAAAAACAAAGAAACACTAAATCTTGATGTAATCAGATACAAACAGTCTCTGACATTAGATGTGATGAAAAGTCTATCACTATGACACAGCATTGGTTCCAGTGTTAACACAGAGACATCCAAACTGGGCTTTGTAAGATGACCGCATGTAGACGCTCTGACAGAAGCCTGAAATAAAGGATTGCTTTCTAACCTTGTAGGAACTGTGTTTTCTCCATGATGGTGTGTTTTTCTCTTGGAGGAGCGTGGCGGGTTGGGAGATGCAGGCGGAGGCCTCTCTCTCTCTGCCTGCCTCAGAGGCTGGAAGGCTGGATGGTTCAAACTCTGCTCTGTTAGGTAACGCTCAGTAGGGTTTAGCAGCAACAGATTCTGATTGGAAAAAGACATGCACGTAGAGGGAATGATGCATTTTAGTGACCCCTGTCTCAGGTTTCATATATGATATAGCAGTAGAATCAATAATTATTATTCTTGTGTGAGAGCTGGAATGTTTCTTGGCATTTTACCTTCATCAAATCCAACATCAAACCACTCAAGATGCCTTGGTAACGTCTCTCTAAAGTCTGAGGATGAGTAACTGATGGAAACTGGCAGAAGCACAAAGACACAAACACTGGATCAAATTCATAACCAACGCAAACTTTCTGTGCATTAAAGACTACTATTACAATTTCCAACGCACAGTTTATGTAGCTGCCAGTAAAAAAAAAATAAAAGGAGCTCTCACTTCAAATCACACAGAAATCTATCAGCGGATCACGCTGAACAAACTACAAAGCGTGCGCATACACACAAGCACACACACAAGTCCTGATCGTCCCTCTGGGGCATTTTCTCTTGCTGCTAAACTGAACACCAACCACCTATCTCATGAGTCATAGCAATCCACTCAGTCATGGTGCTGGGAACACTGCCACAAAAGAGAGAGAGATAGGAGACAAAGCTGAGATAGAAGGAAAGGAGGTAAAAAAAACAGAGAAGAGGAGGGTGAGGAGAAAGGAGAGAAGAATTCAAGCACAGTTAGTGTTTTGTACCCTGATTCCATGAAATCGAGGGTTGTTGTAGAAGAGTTTCATCTGTTCTGCAGGAAGTGGCCCCAAAACCTTCTGAATGGTAAAAAGCTGGAGACAAAAAAAGAGAGAAATATCATTAAAAACACCCTGCCATAAATGATTAATTTTCTTTTAATATTTACGCAAGTCTGTAAACAATATATGCAGATCTCCAGCATCAAAGTTCATTCTTGACTTTGTAAACAGCAGTTAATCCCACTTCAAATAATCTCACTTCAAGATGTATTTGTGGACATGGAGTTTCCAAAGCTTCAAAAAAAAGTGTAGAGCATCTACAGCACATTTCTGTGACAGCTAGGCAAACTGATGAAGATGATGTAACACGATCAAAGGTGGCAGCACAACTAGGGAACAGACGATGAGCTCATTTTGTTCTCCATTATAGTTTTTTATTGTTACACGTTTCCAACAGTGATGTATTATTAGCTAACAAATCTGACGATGTGCACATTTTAGACAAGGAGGAACGTTTTCGTTCACTGGAGGGGTGAACGTCTGCTAAACCAATCACACCCCTCGTCAACCTGATTCAGCGCAATCTTCAGCAGCTGCTTTCTGCCGAGTAAAATAGTGTTCATGTGAGTGGTGAAAGCGAAACATTAAAGATGTGAATTGTAAAATCAAACAGGAAACACTCTGTAAAGCCATATATTATGGATTTATATTTTACAGTATCATCAATATAAACGACACACTGCTCAACCGCCATACAGCTGACAGGTGATTTGAATCATTTTGATCATCTTGATGCATGTGATGATCTGCTGGGACACTTTGGGCCCTGATTAAACTTTGGGCCCCTGGGCCCCGTGTTCCCAGACTATAATGGTGCTGCTGATTCTTCTTCCTGCCCCTTGCTCTCCTACCTGCCTATCTGCCATCATGTTGTGCATCTTATTAGTTTCTCTTCAGTCCTGCGTAAAAACTCAATTTAACAGCAATTTTTAAAAAAGCATGTTGACACCCCGATATAAAAAATGCTTTTGATCTCTACATATAGCTACCATTTCTTAAAAACTGTGTGTTGTAAATATTTAGTGGTATAATAATATACACATTTGTCTAATAAGCACATTTTCCCAGTTCAATCCTGGAAGGAGACAAATCCCTTTTTGGTTGTGTCAGGTTACGGTGAATAAAGGAGCTGCAGAAAACACCTTCTTCACTTTATAAATGATAGCTGTTTTGCTAACATAGGCAACAGCTGCAGCTGATAGCGTTCTGCTAAGCCTCACCTTTGGTAATTCAACTCACCGACTTGACCTGTGGGCTATGTTTGTGGTGTTGGTGCCCTTTGGAGCCACGAAACTATTGCACTTCATATATATATATATATATATATATATAAATATACATATATATATATATATATATATATATATATAATTCTTTCTGGGTTTTATTGCTTAAAAATATATTGTACAATTTATTTACATCTGATGATGCAGAGGTCATCAGAGGTTACAAAAACTCAAAACCTCAGGTATCATAAATGATACACCTGGTGTTAGATGGTTAAACACAGCATGCTGTCCAATCAAGGAAAGTGCTTTAAATGAGAGCACCAGCCCAGGTGCACTGACCTGAAAGTGATGCACATTGTTTCCATAAATTTCCTACTAAACTTGTTGGAACGGCAAATTGGACACATAATCCATAAAGTGTTTGAGGGCAGGCCTGAGACAGATTATTTATGTTAATACATTTTCTTTCTTCGATATATCGATTGGTTGTCTGCGAGCTAACAGAGAGACAGTTTCTTCTGTTCCACAGATCTAAAGCTCTGTTGGACAAACATGTGATTTTGGGGATGAATAAAATTTAATTTGACTTGCTATTAAATTTCCAAAATTAGCGCTCATCACCATCTCTGAGATCTCCACCCGCTCGCTCTGTTGTCTCCCAGATGCTTCATTTCCGACAACACAATTGAAATTTCTCTAGCCCAGGTGTGAAGTCCAAAAAAACCCCTGTAACTGTGATTTTTACACGAGGACTCTCAGTAATTCTTCTTTTGTTTTATTATATCAGAGAAGAAACCAAAGTGGGCGTTCTGTCAGGTACATAAGCGTCAAATATTATGAATGCCTGTTCCCTTTATAACAATCTGAAATAAATAAATAAAACCTGTCAGCCCACCTTAAACATCACACCGTAGGACTTTGAAATGTGAGGGTTTGATTTATTTACATCAAAAGCTATTTCTGTTTTTCAGTCAGCCTGTTTAATTAGCTACATGCTTCACCCTTGTTTCGGCTCACCAACCTGATCTATCTCGCTTTCCCCTGGAAACAAGGGCTGTCCATCACTCAGCTCCCCGAGGATACACCCCACCGACCACATGTCCACCGCCTTTCCATAAGGAGCCCTGAGACAGAGAAAAACAGACAAATATGTGATCATCAAAGACAGCAAAGAGACCTCGTTAATTAGACGGTAGGGTGATAATAATGAGAGAGGAAATGAAAATGGTGAGGAAAAAGGGTAAAAACCAAGTCCCCGAATGAAGAGGAGACGATTATGAGAGGGATGACAGCGAGGCGGGGGTGATAGAATTCACGGAGGTGGTGCAATTAAAATAAAACGATCGATGTTGAGAAGCTCATAAAGAAGATGGTCATTTCTGAGGGAACAGAGCTGAGAAGTCTGGTGAGAAATGGTGAGAGATCTGGCAGCAGAGAAGCAGAGGAGAGGTGGTGTTGGAGGGAGAGAGTATTTGAGTGGGCGGTATTCAAACGCTGTCTCAATAAATGTTCCAGGGCATTTACTAAATCAGGCTACAGAACCGAGGCTAGATGACGTTCAGCTGTCTCCAAGCTAGGATGGACATTAAATGCAGCAAAAGCACCAAAACAACATCGGCAAGAGAAGTCCACGAGGAAAGTGAAATTTGATCTCTGGGTATGGTGTGTACATGGTGGCTCATGTCATAATGCAGCAGATGAATCACTGACTGTTTTTCCAGCCATCCGAATTAAAGAAATGAAATGAAATGAACATTTTTATTTAAAAAATGGTTTGTTAGCTTAATTTCGTGCTCAAAAACACACAGAGATGCAGTTAGAGCTCGCTAAGTGGGTGACATTGATCATACAGGCAATAACCAGTCAACTTTTGTGTTTTGTCAACTTTTATTCAGCATACTGCAGTAATGTTTATTATATTTGCCCAGATGTAATAAAACCCAAATAAACACAATCCAATTAGACTTACTGGGGATTTGGGAGTGTTTGTGTCATGTAAAAGTCCAGATATAGAGCATGTCGAATCATATTTAACTAGCTTTTACAGCTGAGGTCTCTTAGACTGAACGGAATGAATACATCACTTTCAGTAGCGAACTAATTAAAAATGAAATCAGTTTATCAATTTTCATTAAATTATTAAAGAATGTAGGATGAATTAAAAAGATGAAATTGTGTTCAGTACAGTTTTTGAGCTGTTTGAGAGAGAGCCCGCTTTTTACAAGGAAACGAAAACAGCCTGTTTCCAGACAGTGAAAGCACAGACTTCATTTCTGAACATCCATTAATAGTTTTCTTTTAAGAGCAATTTTACAAGATTTTCATATTTATTGATTTGCCTGCTGCTTGGACAATTGATTCACTCTAAAAGGAAAAAAATCTATAGTTCCAGTGTCTTTTACACATACTCATCAGCCACTTTGTTAGGAAAAAAGTTATTCAACTGCTTGTTAATGTAAATATCTAATCAGCCAATCACATGGCAGCAACTCAATGCAATTAGGCACGTCGACATGGTCAAGGCGAGCTGCTGAATTTCAAAGTAAGCATCAGAATGAGGAAGAAAGGTTATTTCTTAATGTTTAAGGAACTGTTGATCTTCTGGGACTTTGCCACACGACCATCTCTAGGCTTTACAGAGTGGTCCAAAAAAGTTGAGCAGCAGCTCTCTGGCCAAAAATCCCTCGTTTATACCAGAGGAGAATGGCCAGGCTGCTTCAAGCTGATAGTAACTTAAATAACCACAAACAAGGTATGCAGAGGAACATCTCACAATATGCTGAATCTTGAAGCAGAAGACCACACTGGTTGTCATTCTTCTAAGAACAAGAAAATGAGGCTACAGTTCACATGAACTCACTAGAACAGAAGATTGATTTGCAACATTCAGATTGTAGGATTTTGGCATAAACATCATGAAAGCATGGATCCTTCCTACCTGTCAATGGTGTCGGGGATATTTTCTTGGTACATTTTATTCATACTGATGAATGCATGCTGGTACATATGCAATAAAATAAGTCTCATGATAGCCCAGACACTCTAAGTCTATTTTTACTGGGCTCCTGTTTAAACAGATTAAAATCATGTTCATTTCTTCTTCTTCTTCTTCTTCTTATTCCAGAAAATGCAGCTGGACATTTTTGGGATCTTTGGAAACTTTGGCCTCAGTTTATAATGAGAAGAGATCTCTATTTAAAGCTGCTTTGATATAATAAGATTTCTGCTATAACTTGCTTTCATTTACTCGTGTCAGGCTGTAGGTACGAGCTGATACATTAAACATATAATGCAAAAATGAATGAGTATCAGCTGAGAAAATGAGACCAGTACTGTGTTATTTTGTTTAAGGTATGGTGGTATCACATGCAAAAGCTTCTGATACCCTCTGTGGAAAAACACAGAAACATATCTTGTGCTCTGTGCTCTTTCCTTCGCTTCATGTTTCTCACTTCAACTCCTGCATACACATGTATGCACAGACATGCACACGCAGACGCACACACAGGAACTCACCCCAGCAGCAGCTCAGGTGAGCGGTACCACCTTGTGGCGACATACTCAGTGTAGTTGGCATCTGTTCCTTCAGACAGGTTACGAGCAAAACCTGAGCCAGAGTAACAGATATTCATTAAATCACCTACACCTGATTCTGTATGTTACACAGCCATCACATTGACGTGTGATATTATGCGATTTAGACTCTTTCAAAGATCAATTAAAAACAAAAAAAGGACTCTCAGTGTTCTAATAATTTGGACAGCTTAGTAACAACACGGTCTTCCCATGTGATCAAACTAATTAGTTATGTCACTGCAGGCGGTTGGAGACTGTGCTTTGGAAAAGTGTCGTACAGAGAGTCCATTTTAATCATAAAAAAGTCACAATAAACAGAACGCCAGCTCCAACAGTGAATAACAAACAAATCTCACCCCAGCTGACTAAATAGCATTGCATTAGCCAATTATGCAACGCTAACTAACCATGTGAGCCTGCTGATATTGACGCTAATGTAAAACACACACCTGGAAAACAGTAAAATGGCAAAGACGTGTCATATCAATGCACTTTATTAGTGTTTTACAGAGAAAATAGGTGCTTCACTAATTGGGCTTCTTTGGCGGATTAATTGTGTTAAAACCCAGCAGGCTGCATTTTATAATGCTGCTTGGCTGCTTCCCAAATGGCAGAATTGATCCTTTTGATATACAACTTACAAGGTGACAAATTAATGGTGGGATTTTTCACACTGAACTAAGCCCAAGAAACCAAACTGGGCACAATGCAATCACAGAGATAACTGCAAAAGCTCAAATAATCACAATCAATCGGCAGCTGAAAGCTGTTTTAAAGAGTTTGCCTGATTTTAAAAGCAGTTATCATCACTCGAGCAGTGAAATGTGCGTGGTCTGGGGGTTTTTACTGCCTTGCACACAGACTCTAAATCCTTACAGCACTGTGACACATGACTGGCTGCTGTAAAGAACCAAAGAAGACTCACCAAAGTCACAAAGTTTGAGAACATCCTCGGAGCTGATAAGGAGGTTCTCTGGTTTAATATCTGGAAGAAAAATGTAGAAAAATGAGGCATTAACAATATGCTTCAAATGCTGTCCTACTACATGAATACGTAACATGAACACAAGACAACAATATACATCTTTTGCAGAGAGTTGAAGGTCTACTTCAGCTTCAGTTTCCCTCCTATGACAGTACTTTTTCTTAGAAAACTATTCTTGATGTGTGGAAAGGCTCACACTCAACCAACATGCTCATGCACAACAGCATAATTTGAGCTGAATTTCTCCTTTTTTGAATCATTAGAATTATCACAAAAGTGCGATTTTCAGATGTGACATTAGACCAGGTGACAATTCCTCACCTCTGTGCACAATCTCATTCTTGTGACACCAGTTGATGGCTTTGATGAGCTGGTAAATATAGCTGCGGACTTTGTCAGGCGGAGCACCGTTGGGCATTTCCTCTAGTAGCTCCAGCATATTCTGCAAGGTGCAAGAAATTCCCTGTTAGAAAGTGTGCTCTAAAAATATAAATGGTGTTAACCTTTAATTTCTTTTTTGTTTCTTTTTTTTATTTTAGCCCTGACAGGGGGTGAGAGGGGACACCATGCTAAATGACTAGAGTACAGCATGAAAATAAAACCTGTCATAAAATAAACACTTGGCCGGGTACCCTGGCAACACAGTGGGGAATACCATTACTCACCAACAGCATAGTTCATATGTTGCCATGGCGACACTTTTTAATGCTTAAGTGAGCAGTCTCAACATCCTGAAACTTAGAAGTAGGCTAGGAATCTAGATACGGCAGAGTAGAGAGGAGGAACGTGTGCGAAGTCAAATGATAACGACGCAGTCGCTGAACTGACCCTCTCAACATATTCGAAGACGAGGTAGAGCTTCCCCCGCCTCCGAAAAGCCTCCTTCAGCTCGACGATGTTGTCCTGCTTCAGTGTCCGAAGCATCTTCAGCTCCCGAAGAGTGGTCTCCTTGACCTCCTCATTTTCTGTGCAGAAATTAAAGAAGCAGAAATTAGACAGCAGCTTCTCTCTCTTCTCCTAACTTCCTGGCTCACTCCACTCACCTTCACTGTCTTTGAACTTCTTAATCGCCACCAGCTCATTGGTTTCCTGTGAAGACATGAGGATAAATGTCAAATCAAACCACTTACCAGGCCAAAGACAAACACCTCAACAACCAGACCTATACAACACAAGACCATTAAGATCAAAGAATAAGTAAGAAATAGAAAGTATCTGCAGAACAACAACGACAAAAAAAGGTAAAAAGAAAGAGAGAGGACATTTAAATTCCACTCCTGCCCACTCCTAACATTAAGAAGGAAAAGTTGCCGTGGCAGTGCCAAAACAAGAGCGATGCTGGTGCTCTCATTTCATTTATTTTACTCAGGGCTATCTCTCTCTCACACACATGCACACAAGCGCGCACATACACATGGACATAAAAAAACAGCACTTCTTTGGCATAGCTAAAACGCTCTTAGGCCTCCTTCAGCTTCTTGCAGGTTGCTTGATTGACCTTGCTGAATTTTTACAACACAAGCGCAGAGATTTGTGCTGCTGCTAGACTGCCATGGCCCAGCAGCAGCACACTTTAAAAAGCCTCTTTAGCAACTACTGCAAAGGGATGGACCCTCAGTCTATACCATATGAACTCCTTTTTGTTTCACTCTGTACTGTATGGACTGGAACAGGCTATTGGACGGAAAATGCATGATTTTTCAGAGGTAAACGCAGTGATTTACATGTGTGCCAGCTTGTTTGATGCTAGGTGATTACATTTCCCCTACATACAATAATATTACAGTCATATAATGCAACAGCCTGACTTTTTTCACTGAAAATCAAATACCGGGCCTACTTTGCTGAAAGAAAGTAGCAATTTTAGGACTAAGTGGAATCTCCATGAAGGACACAGTCCTTCTCACTGCATGCATTAATTGTTTTATTTAGCGTCTGAGTTGAAGCTAAAGCTACTAGTGATACAGTGTCTCTCAACACGTGTTGCCGCATATAAAATGATACGAAGCAAATGTTGTGCATGTCACAACATAAAGCAAAAAGTCTTGTTGCAGTCAACATGACATTGTTTGTCTATTTGGTGTTGATGCTATACCCAGAGGCTCTACGAGAATTACAACATACTGGTCAGTGTCCTTGGCCGCTCTTGTGTTCCTCTATTGTCCTTTTGTTTTCTGTGGAATAGGCAACAGAATCGGCCTCAGTGTGGGGAAAAGCCAACGTCATTTGTAGTGCTTTTGCTCACACAAACAAATCGTTTGACTGCCTGTGCGTTTTTTCAGTACAAAGTTGTCTGTTTAGAGATTTTTACATGAGAGACAAATGAAATGAAACAACAAGGATTTACAGCTCTGACAGCACTTAATCCTCAGAGTAAAGTTAGAGATTTTAGCCAAGGGGGGAAAAAATCTGAAGAGCAAACTGGGAGCTTTACAGTGTTTACTAGACAGACAAAAACACACACACCAGCAGCTATGCACCATATGGGACATTTCAAGCTCTGTGGTAGCAATATCGAAAGCGCTGATGATACTTGTGCTCATGTGTGGGCTCTCTGACCTCCACTGATTTACCTTTGGAACCACAGATATGTCAGCACACTCCAAAATAGCCTCACCGTTGCTAATTTGCTGCTGCTGATTTAAACAAGTTACACAAAGTACATGAAAAAGCGAAGCTTAAATGCCCCCCTGACCCAAGAGGTACAACCTATGGATGAGCAGAAGGCCATGCTGACCAAGAAGCAGCTGATAGCTCAGTGCTTTAATGTCAAAAGAAGGAAGCAGTTAGTGAGCTGAAGATCCCGAGGAGACAACACAAAAGGAACAATACCGAGCAGTCAATAATGGTAGTTAAGACTAGCCAGACTCAAGACAGTTGTACAACATCTGGGGCTCATTAACAAAATCCTATCTGACGATGTTAACACCGCCATAGTTACCATCCCCACTGTCAGCAGCCCATGGATAAGTACAAAATTTCCATAACTGAGGATCTCAAAACTGCCAAACAGAGTCTCACACCTCTGGCTACTAGTCTGAAGAGATAAAGCAGAGAGGCAGAGTTCAAAAGAACAAACGGCCTGCTCTCCAAAGACCCTTTCACTGATAGAGTCAGAGACTCTAAGACCAGGCAGACCAACCTGAGCACCGCCTGGACTGACTACAAGAAAGCCTGCGCCTTACATGAACTACTGGAGTGTTTGGTGCTATAAAAGATTAATGGCGTACTAATAGCCTTCATCAGGTACTGAATGAATCTGTGGAAGACAACAACTCCATGCCAACTGCACAAGTCACCATCAAAGTTCAGATTATATCAAGGTGATACACTGTTCCCGCTGCTGTGCTGTATAGGCCTCAACACCCTCAGCCAGCTCATCACAGCAAGTGGTTATAGAAACACATTCAGGAGTTGAATGACCATCTGCCACCTCCTGTACATGGATGGCATCAAGCTGTATGCCAGGAGCAAGTGAGACATTGACTCACTGATATATCTCATCAGGATCTACAGCAAGGACATCAGGATGTCATTTGGACTGAATAAGTGTTGCTGTAAGGATGGCAAAGAGAGGGAAGGTGATCTAGACTGTCTAAATTTTGATTCACCCTTCAAAATCAGACTCTAAGCAAAGTGTGTTCTTCATAATAAAAGCTTGCAAACAACAAATATAGAAGCCAATTGCTGGGGCTCATAAATGATGCTGGCTCTTCTGTATATAATGAGCTATTCAATTCAATTCAGTTCAATTCAATTCATTTCCATTTTTTATATAGCACCAAATCACAGCAACAGTTGGCTCAAGGTACTTCATTTTGTGACGTAAACTCCCTACAATAATACATGAATATAATGGACTATTGTGTGGATGCCATAGTGGTTTAAGCAGGATATGTTTAAAAAATCTGGCCTTTCAAAATAACACCTACTCAATAACTAAATTCCATTTTAACACGCTTCTTTCCTGTCTCCTTCACACTTGGACATGGGGTGGCTGATGAACAATGTCTGCACTTTGTTTCTCATTTCGAAAAAGGCTAGCTAAATAGTACTGGACTGTCAGAATAAAAGCTTGCAAATAGTAAAGCTTCTTTTCAGGGCTGAAAAGGATAGTGGGTTTTATTCTTTGAATTATGACTACTACTGTGAAAACAGGATGCCTGCAAAAGCTTTAGACTTTCAGAATAAAATTCCTTTCATATTCTAATGACCATTCCACACTTGTTTCTTTATCCAGGGTTATTTATTCATTTATTTTAAAAAGTGAAATTAACACATCATGTTCTGATCACAAAGATTTTAAACGGAGAAATTCAAGTGAAACCCCGTGTGAGAATCTGTAACCAGTAAATGAATGGGACTGTAATGTGACAAACCACTTAAACAAATAATCAATTATCAAAGAGTCACTGATGAATTTTCTGCTGGTCGCCTACCAGTAATTAATTAACAAGTCCTCTCAGCCCTCCAGCACTGCACTGCGATACTGTATAGGCACCAGGAAACACTGGCTGTGTAGGTTGTGCTATTGTCACTCCAAAAACACAAATTCAAGATAACACAAGCTTCTATGCACACACCCACATACGCTAATAAAAACACTTGCATAAAGTGGCGGAACATTGCACAAACGCTGGCGCACGTTCACTAGACTAATTAAATGTTCCATCAAATGCATACCGTGAGGTGAAGCATATATAATTTACACATGAACATACATTTAAAATGCATTTAATTCCTTCCTTGTACAGTTACTGTGTCACCGGGTAAGGTTTTAGCCCAGCGCACACAGCCTGCAGCCATGATTCTCTTAACTACACGCAGGTCTGCTGTAGACTCCTAACAGGGTGACCCATTTACCATCAGCGTAGTCTCCCTATTCGATACATCCCTCTGCATCTCCTTCTCTCCATCGTGCACGCACACACATTCACACATTGCTTCTCTGTCTCTCTCCCTCAGCTACCCTTTTCTCTTTTGCCCTGCTTCCAGCTGAGAAAAGTAAAAATAACTGCTCTCTTGCAGCAAAGCTAAAAAGCTTTTATTGCAATGGTCTGAATCTTTGGCTCCAAGTGTGTGTGAAAATGAATCCCTACACTGTTATATAAGTGAGAAACATGTCACATGTCACTTCTTAGTAACCCAGAGGAAGGGAAGCAATACCCAGTTTAACATACCCACACTCTGACAGCTGGTATTTAATTTCTTATGAAATGGAGATTTGCTGAAAACAACAAATCTGTGGTCCAGAGAAATAAAAAAAAAGTCTGTGACAGAAAAATACTGAATTTTAAAGATATGCTATGTTATTAGCTGTTTTATTTGTGCTATGCAAGCATGGAAATATTAACTGTTCTTGTGCCAGAGTGGACTTTGTGAGGCACACACACACACACACACACACACACACACACACACACACACACAGAGTCAATTCATGGTATAGAGAAAGGTCATCTTTTAAAATCATGGCTATAATAAAGTAATGTAAAGACTGACCATTGTCATAGCCTATGTGGGCAGGCATACTGTGAGGTGAGCTCTGTTACTGAACAAGCCTGCCAATGAGACTCAACAGCAGAACCAATATGCTGATGGTATAACTAAAACAATAGCTAAGTTAGGTGGTATTTTCACCTCTGTGCATTAACTTGGGGTCACCTTTACTGTTAAGCTCATATCTTGTTTTCTACCACCAAAAAAATGCATTATAGAACGCTTGGAATTTAAAAGTCACTATTACCACTCACTAGTCCTTCAGATATTTTATGCACATCATATTTAATTAAAAGTTAATGACTCAGAATGTTTTATGCAATAATCAATATAGTACAATAAACCTTGGATAGTAATGGTTATGCTCTAGTGGTATTTTGCTCTCCTGCTCTGTCTCTCACTCTGTGTCTGAGTAAAGTGCATACAATAATACAAACAGTACCAATAACCAGGGGAAAGTAATTTACTGGTAAATGGTAAATGGACTGGTTCTTACTGTATGTAGTGCTTTTCTACTCTACTGAAGCACTCAAAGCACATTTATACAACTCGCCTCATTCACCCAACCACTTATTTCTATACGTAAGTGCTTTCTTTCTAACATTCACACTCTGATGGATGCATCAGAGCAACTTGGGGTTAGTATCTTGCCCAAAAATATTTGGCATGCGGACTGAGGCAGTCGCCTTCTGATTAGTAGATTACCTGCCACCTAAGTCAAATTTATTTTAATTTGACTGGGATTTACTATGCTTTGGCATTTCTCTGTGTCTCTTAGACATATTAGGATTCTGTGACTGTAGCCATAAAGGGTAGACAAACATTTCTCTCACAAATGCAGGGTTTATCTTTAGAGCACAAAGACAGTACAAAGAGCCAAAAAACTTAAGCCTTCCTCCACAACAGGCCAATATGTTTAAGAGATGAGGCGCTGTCCAAATTTACATTCAGCTGCATCCTGCATGTTAATACATCTGGTTCCCAGATTTTTCTTCCAGCTTCTCTTTTATCTGTCCCTCTTTGAATTTCAACTTCCTGCCTAACCACTGTGTTCTACTTATAGTGTCATTTTGTTCATGTTCTCAGAATGCAAGTATATGCATATTCAGAATGTCACTCAATGTGTATAATTTATGGCTTTTTTGAAAGTTTTATGAAGCACAGCAAAGAAGGGACGTCATAATGATAGGGCTTATATTGGCTGAAACATGCTCAGACTGTATGGTATGTAGGAAAATGGACTACAGGGAAAACACCAACCAATTCAGAGTACTCAATGCTAAGTCTGCCTTTAAACATTCAGTTATAAAAAAACATTCATTTATCTATCTATTAAGAACAACTGAAAAATTGAGGACGATTAAAAAACAAATATCACAAAATAGCCACAAAACTATTCTGTGCGCACTGACAATATCAAAAAAGTACAGATTATAGACACACAGAATCCAAACACATAAGGAGGTCAAGTAACTTTAAACTGTCACTAAACAGATGGCAATTTCAATGTTTCTGCACATCTAAGGGTAAAGTGTCTTTAAAAACAATGTGCAATTTAACTTCTTTAATCTTTAAATTTGCTTTGGTGTTTATATTAAAGAAAGCCCAGAAAATTTATTTCAACAGGCACAGCGTGGAGCAATCTGTTTCACATGTAAACCACATCAGTGCTTATCAAAAAGGGCCCCCTTTGTTGCTTTCAGTGTAATTAAACTCTCCGTTAATGTCTATTTATTAATGAATGTCTGAATACAGGTGCTCATAATATTTGCAGTAATCCGCCATTAACCCCATTCCTCTCTGACCAAGCCAGGATACCAGTGTGTGTGTGTGTGTTTGTGTTCATTTGTAACATGCTGATTCATCCACAGATGTTTTCATATTCCAAGATTGCTTCCAAGTTTATTGACTAATGTGCTTGAATAGCTGCATTATTTGTAGCTGACAGCATTATTCCTGCTTTCTAAAACATCAGTGCTCCACTCGGCATACCGGCAGTCAACTTGCCTAAGACTGATTCAAAAGCCTGGAAAAGCCCTAAATAAGCCTGATCAATGAACACATCAAATACAAAAAGTCTGAAAAGATGAATGGAAAGCACTTGACTATCAATCCAAACCACTGTGTCTGTATCGTACTTTCACATGGGCTGTCTGGTCATTGTACTGCACCATGTGAAAAGAGGTGAGACGTATTGGAGAAGACTATATAATTTGAATTTAAAGGTTTAATAAATAAAAACAGTAAATAAACAATCACTCTAACTAAAACTAATTAAAACCACTGATTGAAAATCATGTTTTCTGAACATCAAGCTCATCAGTCTTAGACAAATAAAAGACATTTCCTTGAAACCATTTGAGGGTTTTTGTTTCCACTTTCTCGACAAGCACTTTAGACATTAGTTGGGTTAGATGTCAGGTGCCGTTTTTATTAATGAATAACTAGCGGTTGTGAACGAAGTGCTATGTAACACAATTGTCATTCATAAGAAATTACCGTAATCATTTGAATTAACAGTAGCAAAATTTGTTTTATTTAAGAGGAAAATATTGCACTTTTTTCGTTAACTACAGCTGCAGTCATACATTCACAGTCACCACATTCACCAAAAAGGAAAAAAAAAAAGAAATTGAGTGCAGTTTGAATTTATTTTGCGTTTCCTCTAATCCACAAAGGGTTATAAGTATAAATACAGGCTCACATATATATGGATACACTCACATTAATGTTTGGTTAAATATCCTTTAGCAAGTTGTAAGTCAACCAGATGCTTTGGTAGCCATAAACAAGCTTCAATAATTCTGCATAACTTTGGCTGGATATTTGACCACTCTTCTAGGCACAGTTAGTTGGTTATATTCTAAAAATTCTCAGTAGAGCTGAGATCAGGGCTTTGGGAAAGTCATTCCAGAAACCTAATGTTAACGTGAATGATTTATTAATTCCAGAACCATTTTTGATGTGTTTGGGATCATTGTCCCATCTAGTTCTTGATTTGGGCTGAAGTTTAAAAATTTGGAGGTAGTCTGCCTTTATTATTCCATCCACTGTTCCCGCAAAGCATGATGCTACTACCACCATGCTTGATAGTTGCTACAGTCTTCTTAGGCCTGAGATACTCACCTTTACTCTTGTCATTGTGTCCAAAAATTTCAGTCTTTGTCTCGTGTGACCATAAAATTTTCTTCAGAAGGTATTTGGCGTATCCATTTGAACAGCTGTGAATTTCAGTCGAGTTTAAAGGTGTCAATTTTGGAGCAGGGGCTTCTTTCTTCGTTGGCTTTACGGTGGACAGCGAGACTGGTGTTTCAGCAGTTTCCAGTTCATAGCAGCCTTGAGACTCGATGATTCCTGGGTTGTTTTTGGACATCTGCACATTTCTTTTCATTGGAGGGTAAAAGTCTGGGTCCTCTTCCAGACCCTAGCGAAGTGTTGACACATCCAAATAACTTGTACTTATGTAAACTGTTTGAACTGAATTTCTTGGACTCTGTTGTTGTTTAGAAATGACTCAGAGACCTATAGTTCAGCCTGTATGTATACTTTTGTCCTTCAGCGCATTAGAGAAAGTCTAAATTGTTTTTTAAAGTCATTAAACATACAGCAACAACAATTATTCACCCTGGAAAAAAAACAATTTAAAGAAATCATCCAAATTTAAAAGTTACCATGACTTCTATGTCCATGTGTGTAAACTTCGGGCAGCAACTCTACGTTAATTTGAAAGCTATAGCTACATATTACTTTGCAAAACAGGACAGAATTTCATTAGAAGGGGTTAATGTACACAACTACCTTCTGTAAGTTTAAGCACATTTAGCTGCTAATTATGATCACGCAGCAAAAAGATTTGTTATTTCTGAAAGATGAAACAACAACCTGCTTCTTACTAACTGAATTAATAAGGCATTACATATGTCTTTGGTAAATTTGTTACATTTTTTTACCCTCAAAATTCACAGCATATAAGCAACATGCACAGCTAGCAGCGTGCAGTGCTGTCACTGTGACCTGCTCGCGCTTCTTGACCATTAAGCTATACTTGTTCTTGGTGCTAATAGAAAACAACAGAAACAATGCTGAATGGATATGCATGATGCCAAACCACAGAACTACGTGGGGGCCTTTCAGATTTGACAACATAAAAACTCTAATAAAGATAACTGACTGCACATGTTTAACATGACCAGTAGAGATAAGAGGTGCTAACTGAATGAATGTGTTAGCTTACTACTCTTTTTGCAGATAACTTTCAACAGCGTAGCAGCGATCATCATGCAAGTTTACCTAATGTTACATTGTGTAGGATGGGTCCAATAAAATCTATTAGATAATATCCTCCTGAGGCATGTCGTATATTCCAGTGAATTGTGGCATTAATTAAAAAATATACTGGTAACCACCAGTGCTACCCCCAAGCCTGCGAGCAGACACCTATATGGTATCACTTTCAAAATCCCATGTCGCCTCGTTCTCGAGTCATCGCATTCACAAACTTAGGTGTGTATGCCGCCCACCTGACATGGTGACAAAATACCCAGTCAGCCTTTAACAGATGAGGGTTAAAAGTCATATATGAGCTGGCATGCCCTCATATCCAACTGCACAACTCTTCTGTTTGGCCCACAAGCCCATGCAGAGAGTCTAAACACATGATGGCAGTAAGAGAAAAAGGAGAGTTTTGACCTGGTTGGGAAGGAAATGTTTTATTCCTAAAATTAATTCAAATATTACAAAACTGGCCCTTTGTATTTTGCCTCATTTCCTTTTGACTGGTTGGTATGCACATGCAAGCCTTATTAGAAGTCACACTGTGAAAATTTGTCCTTCGGCTGCAGGCGGTCTTTGCTTGCATGTGCACTAGTGTTTCCCAGAGCAGTTTTAATTGGAGTGGAGGGCCCACTCCTGAAGACCTTCTATGACTCTGTGGTGGCCTCAGCCATCTTTTATGGTGTGGTCTGCTGGGGGGGCAGCATCTCTGCTGGGGACAGGAAGAGACTGAACAGGCTGATCCGAAGGGCCAGCTCTGTTCTAGGATGCCCTCTGGACCCAGTGGAGGTGGTGAGTGACAGGAGAATGGTGGCTAAGCTGTCATCCCTGTTGGACAACATCTCCCACCCCATGCATGAGACTGTGACAGCACTGAGCAGCTCCTTCAGTGGGAGACTGCGGCACCCACGGTGTGGGACGGAGAGATTTCGCAGGTCTTTCCTCCCCACTGCTGTCAGACTCTACAATAAAGACTTTTGCAGCTGATCAAACACACAAACCCACACATGTGCAATAAGACTGCTATACGTGCAATTCTTCTTCTGACGAAGTTGTGTTTTTGTATTTTCCTACTCAGTTGTATATAGTATTTGTATTTCTATTTTATTCTATTGTATATATTATTCTATTCTATTTTATTCTATTGTATATAGTATTTTATTCTATTTTATTGTATTTTATTGCATTCCAGTATTTTCTAATTTCTGCTACATAACTTTGCACTTTTGCTGTAACAAAACAAATTTCCCACCTGTGGGACTAATAAAGGCCATCTTATCTTATCTTATCTTAATAAATTTGGACTGAAGTCCAAAATTTCAACAGTGTAAAAAAGGTCTTTGAGCTTTGTTTGAGAATTCCTAATCATTACAAGTCAAAAAGACTAACAATGTAATTTAATCATTTTGATTTGGAAAGTTCTCACATGTTGAGAACATTCATTTACTTTCTAAACAGACTGTACAGAAACAAGTAATAGGACCATATAACAGCTAAAGATAAGCTTGAAACCGCACAGTTATATTAAGTAAGACACAGCTGGATGAGTCACACCTTCAGCCCTTTCATTCATGCATACAAAGTACATTAATGGCTCACATTTAATAACTTTGTTTTAAGAGTCACCGCTAGAATCCAACGTGATCTAACAATGTCTGTCAGAGAACATTCAAATTCATGCTTACAGCGTGACACAGTGAGTAAGCACCAAGTAAGTGATTCATATGAGGGTGCACATGTGCAAGTGGTGACATTAAAGTTTCTAATCTACCTTTAAGGTGGTTGTAATCATTCTTTCACTCTGAAGGGATTCCCTGTCTATTCATCCATCCCATCATCCGATAAATAAACCACTTTCTCCACTATTTTTTAGGACATAAATGCAATACTAACGGTTCCATCTGCCTCAGCTTTACCTTGTGTTTTATAACAATTGGCAAATGATAATAACTTGCATGATAAACACTTGCTTGGCATTGCAAGTATAAGTACCCTAGCATAAATAGCCTCACAGCTTTGAGATGTGCTTTTGGTGAGGCTGCAAATGTTGGTGTGCATGAGGTAAATTTTGCCATCTGCCAATGAGCACAGTGGTCTGTAGCTCAAAATTTGTGACCACGCACATTGTCTGCAAAACAAATGGACCAACTGTGGGTGTGTTAGAAAAGAGAAATGAACTTTATTTCGTTTTGCATTATAATTGCTCGCTGGTCGATTTTGTGCAATAGCAGAATCTTCAAAACTAAGCCATCAATAAATGTTCTCTATGAAAACAGCAGATCTGTTCCTTATTAAATGAATTAGACCTGTAAGTCTAAGCTGCGCTTATACAGCTTGTCTCCCTACTGTAAGCTACAGAAATATGGTTGTTAAAATACAGACCAGACATACGCTATATATGGAAAAAAGTAGTGGGCCACACAGTCTTTTAATCTTTCAGCTGTTTTCGATCCCATTGTCACAGATGTATAAAATCCAGCACATAACCATGCAGTCTGGCTTTACAACCATTTGTGAAAGAATGATTCGTTCTACAGAGCTCACTGGTTGTAATTTCTTCCCTCCCTCAACTGTAAATGATAACATTGCAAAAGAGAAGTGTCTTAGAACCACTGCAGTGACAAAGGGTCAGACCACTGTGGAGTTACAGAGCGGGGTCACTGAATGCTGAGGTGCATAGTATGTAAAAGTTGCTAGTGCTCTGCAGACATCCAAACCTTCTCTGGCATTAACATCTGCACAAAACTGTGAGCCGGGAGCTTCACGGTATCTGTAACCATTACTGAGCAGCTAATGTGTAGGTGGCTCAGCACTTCTGTCTACATAGTATATCAACTTAGAGCCAAGCAAAGGATTTCCTCCATTACAGTATGCTTTTACAATGGGTTAAAACATGCTAGCTAACATTTCAAGGATGAAATAGGGATGAAATGGGAAATGTTGACATTGTAGTTTTCTGAGATATGCAGTATTTTAACCATCATACCAGTCACATTTGTTTCAATCTTCATCACCGTACGATTCTTCTCAGTGAAAGTTTGCCACCATCCAAACACTTTACATCACAATAAAACAAACCAGGCATACTGTAAGACTCAGAAATACTATCTTACCTTATGCCTGCACTTGAGCACCACTCCATATGCTCCTGGACAACAAGAAATAGAGAGAAAGATGCAAACGCTCAATAAAAAAGTGAGACTCAGATGTGGTGTTAAAGTTTTGACATCTTAATTATGCTTTGACCCCCAAACCTCAAACAAACAGGTTCATGAGAAAGAAGTACAGTAGGTGAGAACCACCAGAGAAACAGCAGTTAATAGGTGAGGCGGAGGCATGCATACTCGCTCTCCCACACACTCAACACACACTCACAGCTATACCTTTCACAAGTAATGCACACATACACCGTGTCCCTGTTCCTGTCTTTACTAAGACAGATGATTGTGTCAGTTTAACAAGACTCGGATGATGGCTGATATTTCAGAAGTCGAGTCTATGGCTCTGTCCTGCAAGGATGTCAGCTGGACTCGCATTTGCTAAAGTTAATTGTTTTCCACGTCTTTCCAAACTGCTCTTGTTGCCGTTCAGATCACATATGCAACGTAATGGGTTAGGTAATGCTGCTTGTCTTTCTGCCAGAATCGGTCTGTTTTTGTGGCAATGGCCTGATTTCTGTGCAGAGTTTTAGAGATTTTTATAGCTTCAGTCTTACGGAGAATGATGCCCTTTTCCCTTGACACCATCTGTCACTTAGCTTGCTTTCGGAGTTACTTTCAGTGTTTATTTTTTTTTTCTTGTTTTTCTTTTTTTTGTGAAACAAAATTAAAAACAACAACAATTAAAACCTATTTTTTTATAATGATATTTCTTACCATAAGATTTTTGATTCATTCAAATATATATTTATCTGTTTGCTATAGGGACAAGAAAGAGGTGCAGATATGAAGAGAAGCCTGTAGAAATATAGTTTGTCTTTACAGAAAAACTGTAAAAATGGTCTCTGTGGTAATATTTATGCAGTTCCAGAGTTTTACAAAGTTGATTTACTTACATGATAAAACAAACATTTTATCAATACACATAAATTGCTGGCAATAAATGGCACAGACCTCTCACAAGCGTGTGCATGAGTTACATGATTATGGAATTTAGAAGAGATGTGTTGCAAATTGTATTTTTTTTTTCAAAAACCCACTTAAGTTGTTTCATAATTCCTTTCTTACTTTTTTACTTTTTCCATGGACAAAGATAGGTGAGTGGTGCTAGTTAGAGCACTGAATGTCCCAGCAGTATTACGAGTACACGTACAAATGTGTTTCTTTGATAAATCACAGGAACATGAATGTGTAAATAAGCAGTAAGGAGAGGATGGTGACTCCTAAATAACATTCTTAAGAAAGATCCTTACTACATTCAAACTTGCTGTTTAGCTAACCGCATGCTAAAAGGAAACACTTAAAAAATATCAGAACCTAAAAATGCAGCAGTTGTTTAATCTGATCATTTTTTTTGATTCTCTGTAATGTTTGAAAAACATGTAGCAACTGTGAAGGAGATTTGTCTACAAAGAACAAAATGTTCTGAATTTGCTTTACCTCTGATTCGTGAGTATGACAAAAAATCTTCTTTATAGTTTTGCTGATTGAAGTTTACATACATTAGTATTAGGATGTATTTAGAGAAAAAAAAAGACACAATTTTACTGGAAGAAAAAGTTGAAACAATTTTTAGTGATAGCATACATTTAAAATACAGCAAACCCATTTGTGTCAATGTTGAAGAAAAATGGCAATACAATAAAAAAGCGAGTTCCCAGAGACAACAGTTAACTTTAATATATGCCACCAGGGTTACACTGTATATATAAAACATGCTCTGTGTAAAGTATGAAAAATGTGTACACACAGAGCTTTTAACATGAGAAAAAAAAAACAGAAAACTGTGTGAAAACTGTTATTGCGGTTCTTTGTGTACATAACTTTTTGATAGATGTAGTAACGAGTGCTGGTGTAGATCACAGTTTGCGAGAATTACCAACAGCAGAATAAACACTTGGCTACTCTGTCTTCTCACATTAGAGTAAAGCAGGAATACATGTCCGTCCAGCTCAGTCAAATCAGCTGCAAATCACGCTGCTGGCTACAAGAAACAGAAGCTACACGGACTGCTAATTAAAGGGCGTTTGTGTGGCTCACTTAAGAGTCACTCACAGCTAAAAGTGCAATTTTATTTATTTTATTTATATAAACCTTAAAGAAAAGTACGATTAGGAATAAAAATAGCTGAATCAAGGATTAGCTTTTCAGAAGAAACAAGACTAATTTATGCTGTTGAAAATTTCACAAAGTTGATTTGCAAGAATTACTTACATGCATATTCAACATTTCAGCAATACTCATATGGTGCTGAAAAATGTGTGATTTCTACGATTTCTTAATAAGGCATTTTACATCCTCCAAGCTAAACACTTCCAACCAAAACCATACGCAGTGCTTTGCTCTTCTATAAGCAGGATGAGGTCTTTGTCAGATAGGCACTGCTAATTTTATCATAAACAGTAAAACAAGTGATTATATTAAATCATCTCATACTAACCATGAACAAAGTAAGGCTAGAGTAACACTGAAAGTTAGAACTACCTGTACATGGAAAATTTAGCGTATTATAGATTAAAGCAATATCAGTTTCATCAGCACTACAAATCAGTTCCTGCTCTTGAGCTTGGAGTGTTTTTTAATTCAATAAGTAATTTTAATTTAAACTAGATTTTCTAAGCAGTGCTTATGAAACTCAGCACTTCTTTCTGGCCAGGAAGGGGCTGATCCTACCCTTTGAACTAAAGGCTCTAGGCAGGGGAACCCATTGGCTATCATCTGATAACATTTTGGGGCTTCCGGAGTAGCCAGACTTTCTATCCCACATGAAAGTTGTCGTTTAGCAATGCAGACAAATAAAAAAAAATTAAAAAAAAATCTAATTGAATAAAAATGTGCAATTCCTTGGACTGGCTGTTTACCTGTATGCAAACAACACCTTCTTAAACATGTTTGGTCTAAATAAAAATCTTGTCCCTGTGCCTGCAGATTCTGCATATTCATACTCATATTTCCGTCTGCTGCACCAAGACCAAGAAGGGTTGGACTGCACTGATGATGATGATAATCACACAGAATAGAAGCAACTGAAAGTGATTAAGGAATAAAAACAGAGACTGTTAGAGAAGATAAACCGAGCAGCAGAGGGGTGAGCATGCTTGACTGTTATCATACTGATTAAATTAGTGCTGTGGAAAGGATCCAAACACCAGGTATATGCAGGGGATGTTTTCAGTTTGCAAAACGGGAAAGAGCGAGGCTTCATACTAAAACCTTTAAACGTATTCTTATCAAACAGGCATACATGCAAACAAAAAACCCCAAAACAAAACAAAAAAACACCTGCCTATTTCACAATCCTGTTTCAAGATAAATATGGCGACCTAATGACCAAAGCTATTATTATAATGAATTAGACATTACTCCATGGGAGACTTCACCAAACTCTGAGGCTCACGCTCCCCTTTAAAATCTGCCTGTGCTCAAAAACGCTAAAGTAGGATATATACGCTCTGTCAACAGCTATGTGTGTAGGTTTCAGCTGTGCAGTGCAAGACACCTAAATCCCATTAAAATGTACACTGGTTATGACCCCAGTGTTACCAGCAACAGTACATAAAGTCTTCAAGTTTTAAAGCATGCAGTGAAATCTGCCGTGTAAAATCCACCCACCTTCGCCCACAATGCCAAGGACTTCAAACTTATTCATTACATCACCGAGAGTGAGGGCTCCTCCAGTGGGTGAAATGAGCTGCTCGGGTTTTTAGCGAGGAGACTCCTGCTTTGACCAGCCGGTGGAGTGAACTGTGGACTCCAGGAGGAACATTGCAAGCGTCTGACCACGGCCCATCTTCACTCCCTTTACACCATAGTGTCTCTCTTTCTCTCTCTCTGCCTCTTTTCTGGACTTTTTAAAAATATCTATTGTTATTGTAATTATTAGGTATCTGAGTCGAGTATTCAGATGTCCTTTGCGCTCCCTTTATTCCATGTCCTGATGTCCTTCTTCTACTTCCATCCAACACTGCATGCCGGCACACCTGGAAGACCAGAGACAAAAACAAAGATGCATTTAAATATGTTGTCAAAGGGTCCCTCTGAAGGTCCAAATATCCCATCATTCCTTGCACAGGGAGTTGCGTACTCTTAGTCTTCCTGACACAGACAGTGAATAAGTAGGACATGTAGATATACAAAAAGGCAACATTTCCTTGAGGACATGTTTAAATAATTCATGGCTTAAGCATGACTTCCACACAGACCCCATCTATTCTAATTAGCTATACATCAACACGGAGGATGCTGCAGGAAGCATGTCAACAACAACTGGAGACGGCCGTTAGATTTTGTATAGGTGCTCAGAAGATCCTCAGAGGAGGACTCCTCTGAGTGATCCCCTACCTTTTCCTCAACCGTCCCTACAAAAAAAAGGGATTTTTGCTATTTAATAAAGTTATTGACAGCCATTGGATGGAGTGCTTTAATATCCATGGTGCTAGGAGAATGAATCCTCTTTAATTTGCCTACAGCACTCGGCAACCATCAGCAGGTCAAAGTTTTCACTTATCCGATAAAACATCTCCGCACTTACTAAATGGGTTGGCACAAATTTGGTAACAAACAGTGATGCATCATATAGCCCACAGATTTCGGTCTGACTTTCCCTCTGGAGACACCAGCTGAGTGATGTTTGTGGTTTTCAGTGAAAGGTCTCTACTTGATTAACCATCACATTCTGTGTCGTCATTCGTGTTTCCTGTCATCGGCTCCCCCAAAATTTGTCAAGTACTTTATGTAATCCCAGAAAGCTGATTGTGTTCATCATTTTGGTGGGAGAAATGTTTCGTCACTCATCCAAGTGAGTGAGACTGAAGAAGTCACTTAGATGAGTGATTAAACGTTTCTCCCACTGAAAACACGACGTCCAGGTGAACACGATCAAGCTTTCTGGGATTTCCTTACGTGGATGATTGAGCATGCATCAAGATATTTTACATAACACCTAAATATTGCAAAACTATTCACAGCTTTTGTGTTTGGGCTAACAAGGAAGTGTTAACAAGGTAAACTGGATGTTGAACACAGTAAAAATGATACATTCTTGGTATTAGCAAGTTAACCCTCTGAGGTCTAAGTCATCACAACCCAAACAAGCAATAAGAATATGTAATTATGGTTTTTATTAAGTTGTTCTCCCAGTTTTAGCAATCACAGAACAAAGAAAATGATCATTCTAAATGACAAACATCAAAATCTACTCTCATTTTTTCCTCAAATAGGTCTGCTTTGTCTTTCTCCAAACTATAGCATTAGGGTAAGAGTTGGGTCATCATTACAACCTACAACTCAGCAATACCCTCTCAGGTGTGGTGTCAGACTTGAACTTAGCTCCGAGCACTCAATCACACAGCGTGACAACACCCAGATCATCTGAGGAATTATTGGGTGAAATTCAATCAAACGGGCTGCCTAGGAAAGCAGATGTATAAATTCACGTCTGTGTCGGGAGGATTTAGAACAATCCCGGTGACCTCTTGGGTTTTAAGCTAAAGGATCATTAGGTCAAAAACAGTTGTTTTACTTTCCAAAACCACTCTCACATCAGGAACAGTTACACTTTGTGAAGTGACTGCTGTCTCTGCAGATCTCTGAATCTGTCAAGCTGAGATGGTTGATGTGAAGATTTAACATTCTCCCTCTTTGCTTATATTTACCCCTCAATCTTTCTGTGAGGTTATTATACATCTATGTACAAGTAATATTGTTATTATTTTGTTTAAGCAAAGCAAAGAAAAAAAAAGCTCCAGAACAATTACATCTAAAGGCAGACTTTCTCTTGTCACACATCCAAAAACTGACCACGAATATTAAATGCCTCTTTTGTAATGTGAATGCTGTTGGACTGGAACCATCAAAGCTTCTCACAGTATCAGTCCAACTTCATTTGTATAACACTTGATTTATTCAGCAGTGCAAAAAAACACTTTAATGTTGACTTGGCTCATGTGCCTGTGTGGGCGTTTTCCTATGCAGTGTACGCTCCACACAGCTAAGTCTTTCCAGGGGAAGAGATAAGGTGGACGTTAAGGCCACCCATGGCTTGTCATTTAAGGACACTGGGTAGTGAATTAATTCGTAGTGCACATTTTAATAGATATACGCCAGCGACAAGAGTGACCTATGAGACATTAGAGCTCATACTTTAGGGAGGAAAATAAAATCTTAAAAATGGATACAGCATGCATTCGGTTTATTGATAAGCTGCTTCCTCTCCTTGCAAAACGAAATGGAAACAAGGTGAAAACATCACCGTGAAAGTCCAGAAAATACTGAATGAATATAGAATGGACGGCAGCACGACACTGCAACTGAGGCTCGCTGGAGTCTGCATGCAAAGAATACCTCGGCAATAAGTGAGTTTGGGAGTGTGAATTTAATAGGCAGGTGCGTGCGTCCGCGTGCACGAGACTATGTGTTTTTGCGTGAGGTGAGAGAGGGGGTTGGGGGGAGGATAGTAATGCTGCTCTCTCTGCACCGAAACTGCGTCTCTTTCGTCGCTGCGTTGCAGAGCGCACCACCATTCCATCGCTGTCCATTCTCTGTCGATTCTCAGCCTACACAGCAACCAGTGCATACATTATAACGGTCCACGTTCACGACAATGTTGCACAACAACATCCTCAATTTAAAAAAAAGCCTTCACTCATGAATCCGTGGTAAGACACCATTCCCAACACATACCAAAAATCAAATAAAATCCTAGGAGATAACGAGTAAAAACCTCGCAGCCCGTCCACCGTTTAAACCACGCGAAGGTTTACCTGCAGATGCGATGTGACGCCTGTACGAGGTGAGAAAGCTCAATCTGTGAAGCACGGAGCATCATGCCCATGAAAATGATGATGTGGGAAGACGAAGAAACATCATGTGGAGCGACAGGAGATGGAGGAGGGGGGGAACCCGGGCCTGTGCGTCGTGACACGATCAAATGTCCTACTCACTCAGTCTTTGGACGGACGGGAGACCGAATCCGCAGGCATAACGCCGATGACGGGGTGTCAATGTACCGTCAACAGTTCTTCAGAGGCTCCGCGTTCATAGCCTCAGCATCAGCTGGTTATAGCAGCAAAATCGTCATTCCTCTGAGCGGCGCTGCGCACAGCCAATAGAAACACGGACGTCTGCGCGTTCCAGCAGTGGTTTAAGATCCACAGCGAGCCGAGATAAAATAAAACTTTGGGATGGAAATGCAGTCCAGCGCACTGTTTGTTGAGCGTTTGATAAGCCCGGCGATCGTCTCCTTCCAGCAGCACGCAGATTTTTACACTGTTAATTACTGCTGCTGCCTCCCTCCCCTCCCCTTTGGTCAACCCATGTTGTGTCACTGATTAAAAATCTTCCTGCAGCTCCTCTCCACTCGCTCTCACCTACACCTCCCCTCCACCAATGCACTAATTGGCGAAATCGGTGTGAATCCACTGGACTCGCGGACACTGCATCGACCGGCTTCGTAATGAGAGCAGGTGTTAGAAAGATGGTGCACATTAAATGCTGCATTATTTTGTTTGTGTGTGACCCCCCCACCCCCTCCCCACACCTTCTGGTCTCGGTTTGACCTTCTCGAGTTCATTTTGGCAGGTGTGATTTATCTTTACTGAGATAATGTGTTTAACGTGTTCATAAGATAAATATTTTTTCAGTTTCTGTCCAGCAGCCATGAGGCGGAGAATAGTTTATGGACTAAGATAAATGCCATTAAGGCATGTCTTTATGTAAATACAAATATCAGCAAATATAGGCTAAATGTACTTTAAAAAAAAATACTTACCTTTTTTGTCTGAGCAACATTTGTTATACTAAAAGTTAATGACTTATAAACCCCAGTTGTCCTTCTTCAGACTGAGATCTCTACCTGTGTCTGTATTGGATCATTTTGTCTGCCAGTGCATCACAGCTTGTGAGGTGATTGTTTATTAAAATCTAAACCTATTAGAGTACTTCCCAATGCAACAAGATACCACAATAATTATAGCACAAGGCTTGAGATTATTTCTAATTTTATGTAAAAGATGATATTACAATAAACTATTAAACTAAAACTAACAAACAGGTTTCTCTGTACTGTTATGTCTAAACTAAATCTGAATACGTAATAGCATCCAGGTAAATGGCCAGCTCATTTCTTTTGGTACACAAAGAAGTAAGAGTGCAAACATGAAATCAGTTTAAAATGCCAGCCCTGCAGTTTGCTGCTGCAGCACTGTACATGTTGGTTTAACACATTAAATTGTTTTAGCACATTATGACTGGATGAGTAACCCCAGTCATTAACATGGGCTTCATTACTGTGGAGAAAGATGACATTTGAATTACTTTGTTGCTGACCAAGTGTGAGTTTCAAACAGCACAGTTTTATACATGTTTTAATGGACAGTAGCCAACTGACTATTAGGTTACGTGTTGTGTGGTGTCATTTGGTTGGTGAATGTGCATAACCATTTTACAAAGGAAAAAAAAAAACACTTTCCCACTTGGATTTCATGCCACAATTACTATGATAGAGAAAAGTAATTACTGTTCTGAGATTTGAAAGAGTTTGTTTTCTGCCACAGTGTCACAACTGGAGGGGATCTTAACCTATAACCACTGCCATGTGACAATATTTCTAGACTATTCTGTAGTTATCTTTTAAATGTGTCGTTGTGTTACATAACTAACGCATTTAACTGAAATACTGTACACAAAACACATTTCAGGAACCTTAGTTGAGTATTTCTTTTACTCTATACTACTTTGGATGTTTATTCCATTACATTTCAGGTGGAAACAGTTCATTCATTACTCCTATATAGTGTGGTGCTGTAATAGTCACTGATTAAATAAATGGAGAAAGAAAGAAAAAGGAAAATATACCAGAATTAACCCAAAAGACGTTTTTATACCCATGAAATTATAAAAAAAAACAACAAAAAAGTGACAAATGTTCAATTAGCATTATTACAAATACTTTTTACACAAAATAATACAACATGCAAAATGTTACCTAATTATATTGGTTACAATCAATTAAAATGCATTTTTATAAAACTGAACTGTTTGAAACTGATACATTGTTACAACTGAAGTGACAAAGCAAATAAAATGAACTCCTTCTCAACCAGCCATGATTATATCAGCTTTGATAATATACCACAAATCACATCATTGTCATTTGCTGATTTTACTATTTAAAATGCATGATTTTCGGGAAAGCGCATTTATAGTTTTACATGATGTAACTGCTCTGTTGTTACTGTAACACAGATTACGTGTCTGTTTTTTCAGTTAATTTAATTTATTGATAAAAACATTTTTTTTTCATTATTAACACAATTTACCTTACGCTACATTGCATGTCATCTCTATTCTCATCACCTCCTGCGTGATAATTAGCATGTCACAATAAAAAATACACATAAAGAAAGAGATTTTCGTTTCCACGTGACATGCTGTTTAATACAAATACCCAACAGGAATCAATACTTTCTTAATAAAAGGCCTAATTAATATTTCCCCTCCTCTAAGCCGGTTATTTTTTAACCCCCTGTGCAAGAAGAAAAAAAAAAGAAAAAAATGAATTACAGCACTGCGCGGTGGACATGCGCGAAGCTGCAGCGAATATGGCGGCTTGCATCTGATAGAAAGTGAGGAGTCTCGCATCAAAATACCCAGTTGACACGGTTGGTACGGCTCATCCCTCTTTATTAGTCTCGTGTGCTGTTTTGTTTTCCGTGCTGCGGTCAAAAGCGCTCAGCTTTCCTACTATTAGCGCACGCAGTGTCGGAGAGCGGAGCGTGTTTATACTGTAGTCTGTGCAGACGGGCTGCTCGGTGCTGCTTACAGTAGCTACATAGAACTCTGCAGCTTTCCCTTTGCTTTCTGTTTACTGGACTAATGCAGAGGATTGCTCTGCAACTGAGGAGGAAAAGAAAAACACCCGTTTAGCGCGATCCTGCAGCCTTGTAGTAACACCGCTGTGGATACAGTGTATCGTTAGCAGTGTTTAGCCCGTGTGAGGAGCACTGTCCCGCCCACTAAATGTGACCATAACCCAAATGAAAATGCGTCACAGACTTTTCTTCACATTTAAATTTCTACCTTCAGCTTGTTTAACTTCCTCCCTCCTCACAGGCTGCAAAATAAAAAAAAGAGCAATGCACGTTTTTTTTTTTTTATTTATTGTTTTCCCCCAAACCTGCATGCTGTTCTATTTCAAAGCTTTTATGCGACTCGTCTTTAATGCTGGTGTTGGAAAAGCAGTTTGGCGTGGAAAAAAGAAAGAAAGAAATATTTTGCTGTTAAAGTTATGGGGTCTGAAAGGATATCCCAAGTTATGATCGCGGAGGTGACGCCCTGCAGCGGCCAACACACCCCTCAGCCTCCCAGCAGCAGTAATGTGATCCCTTCACCGTCCGGTCTCCCAACTGTCCTGCCTCACAGAGGAAACACCAGGCCAGGCCGAGAGCGTGGTTTCAAACCCGGTTTTGGAAGCTCGTCTCACTCTTGTAACATTTTATTGAAGAAAAAAAAGCGAAGACAGTGATGTAGCGCAAATAAACATCCCTCATCATTTAAAAAAAGAAGTTATTATTCAACAGTTGAGTAAAGGTGTTATTATGTTATCTAATAATCAGCAAGTCACCTTCCCCCATTTGGTCGTTGAGAGTTGGTTGCGTGGAGCAACTGTCTTCATTCTTCATCAGATAAATAATTTCTCACTTTCTCTTTTCTGTTTGTCTCTGAAATGCTGTTAAAACTGAAATAATGAAAACCATTCAAAACTATTAGATGTTCAGTTTACAGTTAAGAATGTGCAGCGTTACTGTACTGCACTGTAGTCCATTATATTTTTACTCTCACGTTTATTTCTCTTCTTTATCTTTTGTGATGCTTTAAATTTTATTTAAAAAATACAAGTAAAATAATAATAAGAACCCAAACCTTTACACCACATTACTCTTTGGTTTTAAATTTTTTTAAGCATTTTTTTTCCACATTTTCACTCCCAAACTAAAAAGAACAACAAAAATATTAATAATAAAAAAAGAAGTTAGATTAATTATTAATAGAAATAAACAAGGTACCTTTGACTCTTAATTAAGAGTCAGAAAAAGCTTTTGGGGGAAGATGACTGATATTTGTTTTATTGGCCGCCTTTATCTTTGATCGAGAAACAAAACAAACTTTCTTTGTTCCTCTGTTATTGCTTTACTAGCTTTCTTCCACAACTCGAAATCCTAATAATTTAGGACCGGTTAACATAATACAGTCAAAAATCAGTTTGTAGTAGAAGAAAGAATTTTTTAATTTAAACATGTGTGCCTTATAAAAAAATAAAAAATAAAATCAGTGACAAACACTTTGACAGCTCGTCCTGTTGAGTGAGAGTTACGGCTTTTTCACGTCTTCTCACTGTTCCGTTTTGTGAACGTCGCACTAATCCCAGATCAGTGGCTGCATGAGTGGAAATGGAGATTGTAAAAATTAAGTGCTTCCTGGTCTGCGGGGCAGTTTTGTCTGACCCTCTTGAGCAAGGCGGACAAACCAATGCAAACACTGAACCGGTCTGGAGCTGGAATCCTTTTCATGTCTGCCAGCAGACGTCCCACGTCCACACGTCTTAATGGCTTTTTATGGCAGCTTGGAATCTTTATGGCTTCTTCTGACTCAGTGGGATTCATTGCACAGGGGGGTTAGAGAGAGGGGGGTTTCAGAGGGAGGGACGGCCACAATACATTGCAGATGCTAAAACTTTGAAGCACAAAGAAAGGAGACATTGTGAGGCTTCTGAAGACATCTTAACCTTTGAATTTGTGGATTTAATTTGTATTTTTGTCTCTTTTGTGTGCTGTGGATTATTTTTTTTTCTTTTCTTCAGTTTGAGCTGTAGCTATGTACAGAATTTGCGTGGAGTGTCACTGTGCTGACGTTTTTCTTAAAATTGATCCTCGGTTTTGGACCAGATTTGGAGCATAAGCAGTGTGGTAACAGTTTGATTTTCTTGAAAAAGGAGTAGTAAGCTGAAAAGCTGCTAGCAGATGAGTTCACATGGAATTGAACTAGTTAAAATGAGCGGTAGCATTGGACATGTTTTAGTTACCTCTTTGCCTCTGCTTGAAGTTCATTGTTTGTCTTGCACAATGAACAGCTCTTGCGCATCCTCTATGACCCCTGAAATTTAAATGTGGAAAGTTTAGGTAAATTATAGGTCACAATTAGAAAAATAACACAGAGGATTTTGAGAAATGACTGATTTTCATCCCATAAAATGACTAAAACATGTTAATCCAGCTCTATCAGTACTTCCCTAACTTGTCTGTATTGTGCCACAAGTGGCACTCAAACAAGTGTGGACGCTATGTTTGGTAGGTACTATTTTTAGCCATGTTTGGATTCAATTGGTTGTAGAAGCACTTGACTCAAAGTAATGGTTACGAATGGTCGCCTGGTGCAAAAGCATGGCTCACTATGCTTTTAGGTAATTCACAATAACAGGAGTAAGTTAGTAGGCTTTGGCTACACAGTTGGATAGAGTCATTTTTCATTTTTGGTCTTTTTCCCCGAGATTTGTTGAGAGTGAGCAAAATATCACAGCATTTTCGAAAAAGTTCAAGCAGGCTTATTTGCGAAGCAATTTTAAACAACGAGGTAAATGGGTGTACTTTACAGATGACAGAAAAGGCGAAAGACGACTTAAAAAGACATTTCAACAAGATTTAGATGAAACAGAGTGCAGGATAAAATAAAACAGACTAAACAGGAAATTACACATTAGAGTGGACTACTACATGGACAGAAATTTAATTTAATAAAAAAAGCTTTTTTTCCCCTCCAGTTTGTAATTCATAGAAACTGAATGTTGCCTTGCGGTGTATAGTTTTCATCTTGTGGACAGCAAGCAGACATGTTCCAGACAATCTGAGAGGTCTGGACATTTCATAATGTAGCAGCAGATCTGAAATGTAATTTAGCTCTAAACTATTTAGTGCTTTATAAAGCTGCAGTAGTATTCCAAAGTAAATTCTCCAACATGGATGCGTAAACATTCTGGAAACTAGAGGGACGTCAGCTTTCTAAGTGGACACATTTTTAGAATAAGTTTATAATTCGTTAATGTTGTTATGTGGGTTTAGTACAGAGTATTTTCCATTTAATTATCTGAAATAATTAAATTTCTAACGTTGTCATAAGTATAAGTTTATGTTACATGAAAAATCGCTTGTGCTATTAAGTGGTTGCATTTGATCTCTGCTGAGATGAACTCTTTTGACTGTGTTATTTCTAGCATCTGTTTGGGTAGCTGCCTGCCTGACTTGACCCCAAGAAGCACAGTCACCATGGGCCGAACGCCACACAGAGGTAAGCCTGCACAGTGCCAATTTGATCCAAAACGCCCCCCAAAAAACCCCAAACTAAAACGTACATCCCAAAACGATCAAAATTCTCGCTGATTTTCTTCTTTTTTTTTTAAACAAAGACACGATTGGAGTCTTTTATGTTTGGTATGTTTGAGGTAGTTTGAGAACTGTTACAATGCCTTCATTCTCACAGTAATTAAAGTCTGTATATCAGAAGCTCCATAATTCTGATGAGCCGTTCAATCACCGCTTTGATTTCAGATCAAAAGGAGGAGAAGAAGGAGAGACGGAGCAGCATCACAGCGGGCTCTGCTCTCGACAAGTCTAATGGTTAGCTGTGCAGATCTCTGCCTTGTCACTCCTCATTGTTAACCCTCTCATTATCAGTCTAATTTAAAACAATTTCTTTTATTAATCCAGCCACTGCAGTGTCACCACTTCCACAGTTAGTAACTCATTATGTCTTTTTTTAGTAAGTTTCCGGGGTAGGTTAACAAAAGCACCCCTGCTTTTCTAACAGTATTACTCACATTCTTTTGTGTATTTCCGACATCCTGCGCAGACTAAGCTTTACTTTGCTTTTAGAAATATAAAGTGGGGATTGCTTCTTTTACTTTCACTTAAATTAGCCTGAGTGTTATTACAAGGTTTTTTTTGTTGATTGGTTTTATTTTAACACATGATTTTTTACACTTTTTTGACCCGTTCTGTATCTGAGTGATCAGCGTTTTGTTTCTGTCCTCTGTGCTAGAACCGTTCAGCTGGGAGGAATATCTGAGAGAAACTTCCTCCACTGCAGCGTCGCCCTCTTGCTTCAAACAGGTACTTGATCATTAAGAAGCTTTTTTAAGATGCCATATCATTAATTTCCCTTTTCAGCATATTGCTTCTTTCCTGGCACTAAAACATTCTGCGATGATTTCAGACAAAAGAGGGACTTCCTGATTGGTTTATTAAAAAAAAACACACGGTTGTTGTGAGTGGAGTTTATTTCATATACAATGATCCACAGTGTTGTGAAGTAGGCATAGGCATTAATATGGAGTTGGTCCCTATTTGCAGAGTTTCCACTCTTCTGGCTTTCTGCAAGATTTTGGAGTGCTTTGTGGGAACTTTGTGCCATTCATCCAAAAGAGCGTTTTTGAGGTCAGACACTGATGTTTGGCAAAAGGGCCTGGCTGTTCTAGTTCATCCCAAAGTTGTTTGATGCGGTTAAGGTCAGGGTCATTCAAGTTCTTCCACACCAAACTTCAACCGATGCCTTTACAGGCCTTTCTTTGTGCAAATGGGGCTCAGTCATGCTGGAAAAGAAAAGGGCCTTCTCCAGACTGTTGCCACAAAGTTGAAAGTATAGAATTGTTCGAAATGTAATGTTAAGGTGTAGTACGCATGACAAGTGAATTGGTTTCCAGTAAAGAGCTGCATTTTGCACAGCTGCACTCCCATTTTTATGAGCTTTACCCCACTGGTTTAAGAATCTTTCAGCTTTATGTCATCAGTTTAAATTGTTAGAAAAATAAAAAGTTATCAAATCTAATAAGTAAAATTCTGAGAAAAATGAAAAACTAGTAAAGTATTACATCTTGAAAGTAACCTTCCAGACATAACTGTAAGAAAACCTTGACTGGCTCCCAAACATATGAGCACAATTTGTTATATGAACCGTAATAGTTACAATCTGGCTTTTTACCTTAAATATTTCCTCAGTTTGTAACATTTATTATCCTTTTTGAAAGTTTTCTGTGTGTTTTGTCTCAGCTGTCAGTAAATACATCCATAATTAAAAAGACATTGCAGTTACAAACATTACATGCATTAATATCAAAGAGTGCTGTGGCAGCAGCAGCAACGTCACTAAGAATCAAAACACCACAATCTACAAGCAACACACAATCCATATCACCTGGATTTGTTCCTGAGCCCCTTCCCCCTCATTTCTTTGTATTCTGGACTTTAGCCTGAGAGATGGACTTTAGACGATCCAATGGCTGTTAAGCCGTTCTTAATATAGGGAAACAGGGAGAAGGTATGCCAAACTACTCATGGAGTGGACTGAAAATCAGTGGCAAGAGGTCTCATGGACAGCATGTACAAAGGAGGTCAGCAGAGAGGTACAGCGATGAGTCTTTCAGTCATCAGTTATGGATTGCCTTCCCCAGAGAACAGAACAAAAGGCAGCCAACATCCAAGGAAGAGCTTTCAAGAAGCCCAAGAACTATTCCTGAAGACGACTTAAAGAAGTGACAAGCTGCCTGAGAGAGTTCAGGCTGTACTGAAGAATAAAGGTGGTCATACCAAATATTAATGTTCCAGCTTGGTAGAATTGGAAAAGCTCAGTTTTTGTCTTATATACTGTGTTTCCATTTGTGTGTGTGCACATGTTTCAAAAAATTGCACCTCTTTCCCGTTTTCCAGGAAAAATACAAGAAATGGAAGTCGCTCTAGACTTTTGCACAGTACTGTATACTGAACAACAAAATGATTCTCGGGCACCGTGTCAGATAGATCAGATGGGCTAAATACCACAGGCTGCCAAAGTCACAAAAAACTAAGACAATTACCAACAACTGTTTTTCTTGTAGATGTTATTGCCAGTACACATTTGGAACATTAGCAGACTCATCTTTCATGTTCTATATTTGAAGCTGAGTGTACACACTACTCTAACGTCTATCATTGTATCAGCCCCTCGAACATGGAGCGATGACTGAAGGTCTGTTGGTATCCCTCTGCAGTCCAGAGTCCCCCCCTCCAATGACTTCAAGGCAGGTATGAAACTTGAAGCACGGGACCCTCGCAACTCTAACTCGGTGTGCATCGCAACGGTGATGGGGATGATGGGCACTCGGCTACGCCTGCGTCTGGATGGTAGCGACAACACCAACGATTTCTGGCGGCTGGTCGACTCGTTGGACATCCAGCCAATAGGAACCTGTGAGAGGAACGGAGACATGCTGCAGCCGCCGCTCGGTGGGTGCCTTCCTGCTGTTACCGGGAACACTTTGATTATTGAGACTTCCATGTAACGTTCAGGGCATGTTTGTAAATTGAAATATCTGAATGATTACAGTCCCTAGAAACTAAAAACTTACTCAAATATATTTAACAAAATATGATAAGCATGTACATAATGCATTGAAAACATAACATTATGATCGGTATTATTTGGTTTTAGAGCATACACAAAATAATTTTGTACTTAATTTGCCTAATTGAACTCTCCCAGTGACTGTATGTTGCCAAAGGGTGTATGTTATGTTGTATGTGTATTTCGACTTGTAATAGTAGGAAAAGCACAAGTGTTCCTTGATAATGTTTTCGTCTCTAAGTGCAGTTTGGTGACATTGAGTCTTATTCTAAAATAAACAGAATAAAAATATCCTGCACTTAAAGGTACTTCATCATATTTGTGGAAGAACCATGTAGAAATCCAGTGTGAACATAAAGAAGTCCTGGTCAGTGATTTGCAGCATTAACAATCAGGTTAAACTGAATTGTTTTGGCCTTGTGTACAGGTTTCAGGATGAATGCATCCTCCTGGCCCATGTTCCTCTTACGGACGCTCAGCGGTGCAGAGATGGCCCCAGCTTCGGCTTTTAAGAAGGTAATGACAAAAATAATAGGGCAGCTATGTTTAGTGAAAATAATGTTTAAAAACTGGGTAGAAATTTTTAATAGTAAAGTCCAGAAAACAGCACGGCCACATTACTAAGTTAATTTTGTCCATTTTAATCACACAATGAAATCTTACTCTGTATGTGGGCTCCGTGCACATTCTGCACAGTTTATCTGCCATTAAAATAAAGCTCCATTAGATTTGCAGGATTCATTTTATTTGCAAGTATATTTACGTGTTTCGTTAGGAACCTGCCAGCCCTGCCAAAAACTACTTTCAGCCTGGTATGAAGCTGGAGGCTGTGGACAGGAAGAACCCTTACCTGATTTGTCCCGCCACGGTGGGTGAGGTCAGAGGTCAGGAGATTTTTGTCATGTTCGACGGCTGGCGAGGCGCCTTTGACTACTGGTGCCCCTTCGACTCCAGAGACATCTTCCCTGTCGGCTGGTGTGCCCTGACAAAACACAACCTGCAGCCACCCGGAAACTTCTGTGAGTGCTGCTTTGGTTCTTATGTTTTTTTCTCATGCATTTTTCAGGGCTTTTTAAAAAATCTGTTTATGTGAATAAACAGTTAAAATATATTATTCAAGAATGAGGTGACATGGGATTTTCAAATTGATACCATAAGTATATCTACTAAATCCTCTGATAAGTTTGAATGTCAGTGACCTCGACCTCATGGTCAGAGGTTGAGTTTCCTGAAAATCTTGTGTATGCGATAACTTTAGAACAAGGCTACGTAGGATTTTGAAATTGATATCATAGGTGTATCTACTAGGTGGCTGGGGGGTCACACTGACGGCTGCCTGTTTATTTTTAACATGGTATAATATCATGTGACTTACTGCCTTAACTCAGCTAATCTCAGGAGCTTAGGCAGAGGTGTGCCCGGTTTATACCTGGATGTAGGGGCAGTGTGATGGTGGAGATGCTAACAGTTCACAGCCAGAAGGTCCTGGTTTCAAAGCCACTGGATCGCTGAAGCTTTCAGTGTAGCGTTTGTATGTTCTCCTTTTGTCTCTGTGTCCTCTGGCTTCCTACCATAAATTGGCTCTCTGTGAATGGCCCTCAGTTTTTTTAACTGGTTAAGAAAATGAATAGATGAACAATTTCCAGATGTTTTGAACAGTCTCATCATTATAATTTCTACTTACAATATATATATTTTTTTTGTGAAATTAAAAAACAGAACAAAAACAAACTCAGGCAGAGGTTTGTTGTGCTCAGTAATGTTATCTTACCAATAGGATTCATGTTATCATGGAACAGAAGGTTCTTATGTGAGAAGTTTGGTTCAAATTTACAGAATTAATTAACAAGCCTTCTATTATTTATTACTGGTTGGTAATCTTGGTCAGATCTCGGGCACTACACGTTTTGGCCTCTAGAGAGCAGCAGAGCATAAATGCTGACATGCGTCAGAGCTGTGGCATTACATTGAGATCAGAGTGGCAGAGATACAGTAACTGTGTGCGTGAAACATGGTGTAAAAAGTATTGACCTAGTTGTTGTGTGCTTTCACTTCTCTTTAAATAGGCTTGGGGTTTTTACTTGGCTTAAACTGAGAGAAGAAGCGTGAGTCTCGCTCTCGCCATTTTAAAGGCAGACAGGCTTTGTCTTAAAATAGGAGTGCCTTATTTTTTCTTCAGAGCTCAAGTTTTTACTTTGCATCAGAAAACATTTGAAACTCTTTCAGTCAGATTACCGTCATATTCTCTTCATATTTCTGCTAACATTTTATTTATTTGTTAGTAAGAGATTCACTACAACACGAACTGTACCCTGCATTTACATAGACGTGCAGAGGGACGCAAACAGGATTATCTTGAATAAAAAATCATCTGTGTCAAACTGTGAGGGTGCTAAGTTTGCAAATGTAAAAGTGGAAGCATTTGCAACGAGTCATTTACTTGATTAAGTGAAATTAATTGTGTTTATTCAGTTACTCAATTTGTTGTGGTGTGAACGTTTGGAGTGAGCTGGTCCGTCAGCTTCAGCTGTGTGAGGAATAGATGCATTTTGTGTTGATTGTATTACAGCTAATATGCATTTCTGTGTGTGTGTGTCTTATTATTTATTCTCTCAAATGCTCAAATTTTGCAAACCATATAAAGGAATTGTGAATTATGGCCTATCATGGGCTAGCAACCTGTTCATGGCTCACAGTGGACGCTGCATTTTGTCCAGTGTCAGCATGGATAGACTGCACTCCTGCTCGGATAAGCAGGAAGAAAATAAATGGACCTGTGCTATGTAGGCTACGTAGGATTTGTAGCCACAAGTTTGTAGATGTTGCCCCCGGTTAGGCTTTTATGGTAAAACAGTGAGTCTAACAGTAAAATAAACACAGACAAATGAACCAACGCAAACAGTCTGAAACAGTGACTAAAACAGGACAGGATATGAGAAGCACAATGACTGAAAACAGAAGTTAAGAACAATACCAAAAAAAACTTCTCCCTTCAGTGGGTTGATTATTTACATTAAGGATGTTATAGTGTTTTATATAATGATAAGGATATTCAGATCCTTCGCAAAAACAAACAACAAAACCTCATTTAAAACAGTCTGATATTTATAATTCCTAATCTAGTAAATTTACATAAGCATTATGAGCAAAATGGTTCAAGTTAATTCATTATTAATCAGCTATTATTAGTTATAATGAGTCAGTTGAGGTGAAGCTTTAGCTGCATGTGGTTTGATTAAGCTGTAGTTAAAGTGTAATGAGATTATAAAAATAACAAAAATAAAATAAAATGTAAACACTCAGATAAAGTATCACTATCATTAAGATGTAATTACCAGTAAATGATGTCATAATCACTGCTCCCTTTTCCTAAGTGTTACTCATTTAGTTTTTATAACGGGTCAAATATTTCAAGATGGTTTCTTTGTCTGAAATCATATAAGAGGGCGCTTGCAGAGCCATTTCACAATAATTATTTTAGTCAGCTCCAAGCAGCAGAAGTTGGAAATAATGTATTAAACTGTAATAAATAAATATAAGAATGGAATCAATATAGTTTATGCAGCACCAGAAGCTTTTCAGACAATGGACTGTCTTGGTCCATAGTCAAGGTTGTTTAACCAAAGTACAAAAAATCTAAAAAGCTAACCAGTTTAGGAATGTCAAGGCTTCAGTTGGATTTGTTCTTTGTGTGTGTTGACTTGGCTCGGTTGGCGGGGTTATGACCCCCCGCTCTGACCTCCACACAGAGTCTACAAAGTTCCCTGAAGACTCAGCTTAAGCAGATTCCAGTTTCTGATCTTTTTATCATACATTAGCGCTGCTTTCCATAACTGCAGGCTGTTTTAATGTGCGGTAGCTCGGTCTACTCTCGCCTCCTTCTTGCCCTTTTGAAGACGTGACAAAGTTGCGTGGCAGCCAGAGCAAAACTGCAATCATTGATTTTTTCCACGGAGATACAGTTTTGGTCACGTACGCTCGGAAAGAACACATTTCAGTTTATAATCCTCTGAAACGTTTTGTATGTGGGGGAAATTATTTGTCCTGTTTTGCTGAATTAAGTATGTACAATGAGGCCGAATGCCTTAAACGTTAGTGCAGCGTATGTGGAGAAAATTGAGCTTATGTCTCTGGACACTGGAGAGGACAAATATCACAGGAGATGACAACATAAAGATCATTAATGTTTAAGATCTTTATCAAAACATAATTTTTTTTGAATAATATGTTTCTTTAATCGTCCACTTAAACTAAAGATCTATCTTGTGGATTTGTATTCTTATTAAAAAAATGCTTTTTCGTTTGCTGGGAGCTTTTTAGAAAGCTTGTTTGATTAAATCTGAAAACATTACTTATTACTATATATATTAAACGTATTTGTATTTAATCCGGTACTGTAAGTCCCTGTGACATTTTTGCAAAGTAGACATGTCCACGAGATAGAGAGAGGCACAGACCAAAGTTTCACACTGGCCTAATGACGTGGAAAGTTTGGCAAGAAATTCATCTGTTAGAATACTTTAAATATTTATAAATGCTTCGCCAACTATGTGAAGATTTGTCAAATGCGCGTGCTTGTGTGAAACAACTAAAGACAGAAAAACACTGTGCTGCTTCTTTAAGTACTGTGTCGTTTTTCTGTGGAGGCATGTGTGACAAAACAGTCCTAGTGTGAGTCTGTGGGAATTCGAGCTTCCGTTCCTATTATTAGTGTGAGGGCAGCACTGAGCTATTAACTATCAATCAGCGTGCATTATGTGCTAATTACACTCAGCAGTTACGTAGCATGTTTCCATGTGATTTTATCCAGTGCAAAATGCTCAGAGTTCAGCTGTTTAGTTTCTTTGGCTGCTATTTAGACACTTGCCATCCATCAAAATCACGTTGACGAATGGCTCTTGAGGTAGTCTGTTGACTCTGAAACTGGGGTTTCTAAACAAAGTTTAGCAGGTGTAATAAATATCAATCCTCCCCATGTTTGCTGTTAAGGTCATCAGCTCCCATCTAGCAGTTTCCTCCCCTTTAGCCAATTGTTGGTGTTCCCTGTTTGAAGAAGCTTGTGGTTCTGAATAAAGCAAGAATCTTGATTAATAGGGAGGTGTGTGCATGTGTGTGTCTTTTTCTTTTTTGTCTTTTTGTGGGTTCTCCACATAACTGATGGATGACAACAGTTATGTGCCATGTCAGAGCATGTTTGCAGTGCTGGGGTAGGGAAGGTTGCAGCTTGTTTGTGTTTCTGTCCACTAAAAAGATATTAAATCCCACTGTAGCTCTGTGAATTACACTCAGGCTGGCAAAATATTAATCACTAAAGGTGAGAAATGCCATCGTTACGTAACGTTCTCCATGTGAGTTTTCCACAGTCTTTATTTCTGGGGAAAGCCACCCCCTCATTTCTTCATAGTTTGCTACAAAAGTGTGAAATGGGCACAGCAATTTATTGAAATGTGTGTAAAAGTACAGAATATGAGGCAAAAACAGAGTCTGTATAATTCTATATCTGCTTGAAATTGAATTTTTGGTATGATCACCTTTATTGTCCAACTCTCTTAGGCAAGCTTGTCATTTCTTAAAGTAGTCTTCAGGAATAGTTCTCCAGGTTTCTTGAAGGAGATTTCCAGACCGTTGATGCTCTTGGATGTTAGCTGCTTTTGCCAATCAGATGCTTTCCAGATGGTATTGAGTGGTGGATCAGAATCTGATGGTCCTTGGCTGTGTGCGTAATTCTGTCAATTTTGTTAAGCTCTCCAACACCACAGGCTAAAATACAGAGCCAGACCATGGCAGAACCATGGAATTACCATCAAATTTCAGATCTGCTGCCGATGATTTTCAGTCCAGTTCTTGTGTAATTTGGCATACCTCTTTGTTTTCTCTCTGTTTCCTTTCTTTAATAACGGTTTCTTTGGCAGCCACTCTTGAGACCATTTCTGGATGGATCAACTGAAGAGCCAGAAATCTTTGCTGGACTGTTTCCTAGGTCTTAATGGCATGACTTTCAAATATTGTTTATCTGCTGTAGGTAGTTTTTAGGCCTACCACACCTTCTTTTGTCCTATAATTGAACAGTTTCCTCAATTTTTTTAAGGACACACTGCACACCATGCTGAGATATGCCAAGAGTTCAGTGAAAAGCTCTTCAGGAATCATCTAGATGGTCCAAAAATGCTATTTTATGCCCATCAAACTATGTTATCTTTGGCACTTTTCATAAATTCAACCAAAGAAATGGGGAAAAAAATTTTTTATAACAGGCTGCTAGTAACAAAGTACCTACAATGACCACAACACACCTGTCTTATGTCTACACATAACAGAAAACTTTTTAAATTAGATTAAGTTTTATGTTATGTGTAGAAAAACACATAACATAAACTGGTTCATCCCTTGAGTTAGGTGCTTGAATGATTCACTGGTTAGTATTAAGTGACTTAACAATGCCAAAAAAAACATAAATGTGAAAATGGTCAGATGGAAGATGAGTGAAAAAGCAGCCAATGTCCAAAGACTTCAAAAGACCTTCAGAAAACTGGAGAACTATAACGTGAACTCTTAGGTGTGATATTCACTGTTTTAACTGCGCCACGTGTGAATTCTTTATTCAGAATTGCTGCTGTAATTTATGAAGATGCTGCACTGTCTTGCCTTTCTTGTGGCATTGACAGTGATGCTAATCGAATTGAATTGAATTGAATTGAACTGAATTCAAACAGCCAGTGTGCAATCGTCTTGATTTATATGAACTCTGACAAGTTGCAGAAAGTGACAAAAAAGTGACAAAAAACCCCCCAAAACTGACAAAACCTGGCTTTTTATTATGTGGTTTAGTGTGTTTAAGCAAGTGAGTGAACATGCAGCAGTCCCCTTCAGTTTTAAAGCAATGAGGCCATTGTTAGTTATTTCATTTGGAAGCAATTTTGAGTGTGACAGACGGGTTAACAGAAGGACAGAGAAAGCCTCATCTGCAGACTTTGTGCATTCTTCCAGTGAAATGTCATTGTAACTCCTGAATTCTTCCAGATGACTTTTTCTTTTTTCCATCTGAAATGAATACAGCTGAGTGATTTAACAGTGCTGCTCCGCCAGCCATTGTTTAAGCTCCTGATTTACTCACGGTTTGTAGTGAATTAGTGCTGCTTTGTTTTTATGGTAAAACGCTGCTACGCAAACAGTGACACTAACAAGCCCACACAAACAATCTAAACCAGCGACTAAAATAGAACAGGATGTGATAGAAAAATGAATGAAAACAGAAGTTAAGAACAAAAACAACAAAAAAAAGGTATTTAGAGAGAAAACGTCTGCTTTGAACATCTGTTTTTAGTGTGATCAAAACCAGAGTCACAGCCTTTCTTTGTGAAACTATCTGCAAGTCTGTGTGTGCGTGAGGTTTTTTCCCTTTGTGTGCACTCTGAAGAGGGGGAGAAAAAGAATAATGTAAATCACTAGACAGCTACCATGTTTGGATGCGAATAAGTGAATAAGTAGGGCTTGGTTGAGGTGTTAATGAGCTGATAATTATCTGTGCATGTGCGAACAGGAGTGAGAGACTCTGTAATTACTACTACGTTTAAAAATTCTCATTAGCTTTCATCAAAATTCTCCTGTTGCGACCCTGCTACATACTTTTGAAAGAAGCTACAGAGGACGCCAAGATTGGGTGTAATTATTTTCCTCTTTGTACAGTAAGCATTTGTCATTATGCCTGTTTTTTTTTTTAACTTTTGGTGTGATGCGTCTTTGTGTTAGTTTATTTGTCTCGTCTCTCTGAATAATGCATGAAGGGTAGAGCTCGTCGCCGTGTTAGCACACGTTGACACACGGCAGTCATCTTTTGTTTGTTTTGAGGCAAATTAATACTTCTCGTCGTCTTAGATTCTTATGCACGGGATTTACACGTGTTTAATTATTTCTAAGTCTCACTTTTTACCCGCAGTATACTTAATGGGCACACAAGCAGGAAGATATTTGACTTAGACATTCAGTAGCAATCAGTGCAAAGGAAAGAAAGCATTCTTGCAAAAGCAGACATAAAAAAACAATGATGTTATCAAATGAACATATATCTATCAGTGCTTAGAGTTAAGAAAATATTTTTTCTTGAATCTGCAACATCAGCGCTCCTTTTTTTCCCTTTAGAAACAGATTAAGTTGTCTCTGAAGGGACTTTTCCCATACTGGCTTCCTCTGGCTGCTCTGTTCCGCATTGTTCCAGAGTGAGGGTGATATCCGACTATGCCACTGCTTCCTGATGCTGGACCTGGCCATCTTTCATCAGGGAATGTCTGAATAGGCTAGGGTTACACTGGTGGGGGGTGTGGGGGCTCCGTGGTTGCGACAGTGTGTGTGTGTGTGTTTCTATGTTTAGTGTGAGCTTGCTTGTGTGTGTGCCTACTCCAAGAGTTTGCCCCTTTTCACCCGTCTCAATCAGGACTCTTCTGATCCAGGTTAACCTCTCTCCCCCCCCTACAACCCCTACTTTCCCATCCCCCATCCACTCCTGCAGCCCCACCATTAACCCCTGTCCCCTCCCTCATCTTCCCCTCCCCGAGAGGCTTGCTTAGAAGCAGGTGACTGATGTAGACTGTCGATATAGCCTACAGATAACGCTAATAAAGGGCTCAACTCAGTTCCCTCCACACACCCACTCTTCCTTCCCTCCCTCCTTTTCTTTACTCCTCCCAAAACCCCTATGCAAATCTTACCACCCCTCCCTCACCCCTCACCCCGCCTGCTCATTCATTGGGAGGGAAGCTTTGCAGCGGCTTTGACCAATGGCAGAAGCAGGAGCAGCGTGGGCTTTGTTGTGGGCTTCTGCCGGGAGAAAGCTAGAGAGACGGAGAGGGGAAAGACGCACAGAGGCAAACTGAGAAAGCAGCTGATAGAGGCGCAAAAAATAGACAACAAAGTACAGATGAGGACAGGATATCAGAGAAAGTTATGAAGAGGAAATAACAAGCTGGGACAGAAATCAACAACGGGCTGAAAGAATAAAGAGTTGCTTCAAAGAGAGAACCAGGAAGCAACTGTTCTCACTCACTAGTATTGTTATACACACTACTGTTACTATCGGCTAGCGGCTGCCTTAACTTCCAGTATTACTAATAGTGCTACTACTACGAAAGCCACAACTGCAGAAGTGAAGCTCTTCGTTTCTCTGCCGAGGATTTCCTGGTGAGTCGTCTTTGTTTATCAAGTTAAGATTCTTTTTGCGCTTGTGCAAATGAAAGAAAAACTTCTTGTGAGGTTGATGTGAGCTGTGTTTTCACACACATAGTGATTTGCTGTCTGATTTTGGAACAGTAACATATTTCTGAGTGGGCTGTGCTTCACTGTGTTTCACAAGTCTGCTGTTTTCTAACTGAAACATGTCTGAAGATCTAACAAATTAACAATGCTGGACACAATCATGAATTTCCTCAAAACAGGAAGTAGCGGTAGTAGAAGAGCGTTAATATGATTTCTTGTTAATATAATTGAAATAATTGTGTAGTTTATTAGAAAACTCCCGATTTCCTTTATGGTGTTGCTGTATCGAAAGCTTAAAAAAAAGGAAGTGAAAAGTGATCCTACATTTCACAGAAAAGTTGTTTCACAAGTGCAGAGGACTTGTTTGGTGTGAGGGGTTCAAGCTGCTCTCTTTGTTTAGCTTGATGACTTTTTGAGTCTTTTTGCATTCATTCAGATTCATTGTTAGAGACCAATGACTACTGCCAGACAGACTGACTAAGAGTCTGAGGATTTAACAGTATTGTTGGCTGTAATTAAGTTTAGAGCTCCATGTGTTTTTCATCATGTCTTTCTGTGTGCGAGGCATCAGGATTTAGTTTGCAGAAGGCTCCGGGAACGATTAGTGCACATCAGATCTGCTATACGTGCACTTGTCTTTGACTTTTGTAATCATGCAGTCAGTTCAAGGAGTAATTTTATTGTTTTATATTGTGTGTTTTGAAGATGAAGACTTTGTGTGTGTGTGGACAAAGACTCTTGTACTATACACACACACACACTCACACACACACACACACACACACACAACCAACTTCCCCTTCTGCTTTCTACACACAGTATCACAGTTAAATCTGCATCCGATGAGTTTTACACTGCAATAAATTCACTCAAAGGAACAGCCTGTAAGTGTGTGTGTGTGAATGGACTGTTTGCTTTGAGGGTGCTCTACATGTAAGTGTGTGTGTGTGTGTCTGTGGTGTAATTAGATGAGAGGGAACTCTGTGGGGCCCCTTCCCCCACCCCCCAGACAGCAGACACACTTCTCGCTCCGTGATGCCGTTCTCATGCGTGCACAAACGCACACACGCACACACTCTTGCCAAACACACGCGTGTTTCCTCAGGCGGTTTCTTACACAGGTCAGTGGGTCGAGCTGGAATTATATAGTCATGATCAGTACCATATGGCTCTGTTTGGTTACACTGTATACATGCTAGTGTTGCTCAGACATATTAAAAAGAATTGTTGCTTTTTTTTGGAAAACTTGGGATTATTTATTTTTGCTTGTTGTTATTGTTTCTATTTGTTGAAATTGATGTTTTGCCTTTGTTTTTTAACCAAAATTATCATTGGTCTTCTTTTTAAATCCCTTTTAGCCATTGTGCAAGCCACGCTGCTTTTTTTGTCCCTGCCTTTTTATGTATTTATTATTTACTGATTTTCATATGGTACAGAAACAAAACAAAAAAACTAAAAACCCAAAGGTTTTTCCTTGTCTCGTTAAGATTTGTCACCTTAAAATGACCAGACTTTTACCAGTCCCAGTTTTTTTAATGTATTCATACACATTACTTATTAAAACAAATGAAAAAAGTGCTCTTTTACGTATTTAACCTGCGACACTACTTCTTGTATTATGCTTTGTGTTGCTTTGCATCACTGGCTAAGGTGTAAAACTCAATTAACAGTATAATTTTACCCTTGCACATGCCCACTATGAGACCACTAATTAGGGAACTATATTATGAAAATCTTCTTGTCTCTTTTTGGAACGAATTTGAGAAAACATACAAATCTACACATGTACAAAATGTACACAAACCCAGAAAAAGGCATTTCAATTGCACATGAAAAGGTACACTGATTTTTAAAAAAATTGCTATGCAGATATTTAAAGAGCTGGTGTAATGCAGGTGATGTGATTATGTGGGATTAGTGGCTGTAATGTGATTGCTGGTTCTAGGAACAGTGCTTTGTTACGGACACATCTGATAGATTGTTTATTTGTGATTCATTAACAGCACAGATTAGCCTCAAGATCACGTGCCTAATATTGTGTAGATCACCTAAAGAGCTCTGACCTCTGGTGGTGTCCTGTAATGTTTGTAGTTTGGCTCATTGAGTGTTGTGAGTTTTGTGGGTTGGGCTTTTTCTGACACATCGGATTGGGAGCTGGGAGATTTTGAGGCTAGGTGAATAACATGGGCTAATTATCATAGTCTGTTGACTCCTTCCTGATTTTACGTGAGTTGCTCGAGTCAAAGTTAAATAAGAATAAAGGCAGGGACCCACAGCTTCCCAGCTTCATATGTGGACATACAGCAGTTACTATTTAACCTTTTTTGCATGCAGCCTCCTAAATGTGAAGCAGTCATTAAGTCTGTGCAGTGAAACTTCAAATCCACAGGGTGTGAAATGACCTTCAGTGGGAGGGTATCGGGTTAGCTTTGCTCAGTGTAAACATCATATAGCTTCACCGTGGAGCTGGAACAGGCTGAGAGCCAATATGACTGCGATACTGCCACAGTGACAGCATTAAATGAAAGTACTTTATAAGCAGATTTTTTTTTTGTTGAAAAGCTCAATCATTATTTCAATGTGACAACAAAACCACTATGTGTTAGGATATGACATTAATCACTAGTGTGGAAATGTTACGTGTGGCGTCGGTAGCTGTCACATATGTGACCGGATTATGTTTTTTTGCAGCAGGGAAAGATCAGAGAAGAGCCCCAACCGAGATTCCCTACGGTGAATTAAACCCGCTGATACTGACTGGTACCCTGCAAACATATTTTGATCTGCCTTTGTAGGGTTTATACTCTGAGTTCAGTGTGAATGAGCGTACCGCTGTGTGTGCAGGTTGGTATCGCCGCCGGTCTCTGAGCACGCTTTGTGTGACCGCTCCTGGTGAGCAAGTGAGCCTTCGCCCCCTGAAATAAGACACTGCTCTCTTCTACGCCCACTTTCAGTCATTTCCCAATTAAGCAGCTTTCAGGGCGCCCAGACTGGCCCCTCAGAGAATACTGTAGACCTTCCATAGTCGCTCCATATTGCTTCAGTCAAGGGCTCTAATGAAAGCTTTTGCCCCTTGAGAGCTTTAACATGCACTCTCAGGCCCCTGCTCTCACTAAGCTATACATTTGTATTGAAATAGGAGATGTTCTTTCTTTCTTTTTCTGTTATCTGGCTACATTTCTTTCACACATTTTCTCTGATAATTATATGATTTTATCACAGAATGAATGAATGGAAAAGAGCTGCTGGTGCCACTGCATAGTCATATTTTTTTGTACCAGGGGCTGTTACCTTTCCTCTCACTTCCTTGTTACTTTATTACTATTTTAACACCTGCTGATTGGAATTTAAAGTACCTGTTATTTCTTTCAGATATATTCAAATAAAGCGTTTTAAGTTGGAAATTGTATGTGAGTTGTTAAGATTGTTTTTCAACATTTCTTTTTCATTTGTTTTGGGTTGGAGGAGGTGGAGTCTTTTATTTTGACATAAGGGATGAAGGACAGATCATGAGTCTCTGTTCTGGAGAAGCACGTATACGTGATCCCAGCTTATCCCACACTGCTGGATGTCGGCCTGTGTGCAGTACTAACATTTCACGATACTGATGTCAGTGACTAGTTTTTACAGTTTACACAACATCTGACAACATCCTTGAGTAATAAGAAATGCCATTGAAAACCTTAAACATTACAACTATATATTTATATTTGTCTTATTTTTATTAATATAGTATTCTTTGCTGATTATTTTTCCCCTAAGGTTACTATTTCAGATATAGGTTAGATGTGTCGTTGCTTTTGTTATTTTTGTTTTTTTCTTTTTTTGAGAAAGTAGCCAAAACATTGTGGTCCCAACTCGCAAAATAACAAAGAATCATACAATTCTCTGTTTGTTTGAAAAGTGAAACTGAAATGAAAATGGAAACTCAAAGCGGTTTTCTGAGGACTCGTGACTTTTGACTTTGATTTCAGAACGGGGAGGAGCCCAAGACAAAGGACCTGTCAATCCCAGGGGTCTCTGAAAAATCAAAACAAATCTCCTCTGCAGGGCTCAGTTATTCATTTCCCTCGGCTTTTGTGTTTCTTTTAACTTTTGCTTTCCACGCTTTGGCTCAACGACCTACAGCAAAGTGGATTCTCTGCACGTCTTAATTTAAAGCCTCTGTATGGGTGGAGAGTAAATATGATTAGGACACTGCTGTGTGTAAAGAACCGTCAGTTATTGAATAATTAGCTGGCCAGCTGAATAAAAGTCAATCTGCAAATATTTTGATAATTAAATAATCATTTTAATTAAGCAACAAACAAAAGCCGTAAATCTGATGGTTCCAGCTTCTTATTTGATGCTTTTCCTTTTTTTCATAAGTAATCTGAATAAAGATTACTTTGTTAACCTTGTAATCCCAAACGGAGCTCATCTGATAGGCTACATGTGTTTTTGACACCTCTACATCATCAGTGTGATTTTTTTCTTTCCCCTTGAAAAACCGGACACGTGCAATAAGACATAAACTACTGTAAGCAATAAATTGCACAAAAATGTACACAAAAAGTCACATATGCTGATTAATATTTCACTTCATTTTTTTTCAAAGGTCAGAAGGTTCAATTAACACAATTTTTAAAAAGTTAGAATATTCTAGTAATTGTTTCATGTTTCAGGCTTTACAGGGTTAAAAGTTAACTGAAAGAGATGCAGCTAATTGCGGCCCAATATTTTTTAGAATTTCATCTTTTTAGTAATGAGAAGTATCTTGATTTCTTATATCTCTCGGATCTTTTCCGTGTACTTATTCTGTTTCTCCATATCCTCTTTTATTCCAGTTACCCTCCCTGGTGCCCTGCTTGCCCCTGTTTCTTCCACCTCATCTACACGTCGCTCGTCTTTTAACTCCTCCTCCATGCAGACCTCGTACCGACTGCCCAACCCCTTGCCTCCCCTCCCTGTACGCAAGGGTGTCCGCGGTCGTCGTCCCAAATCCCAGACTATCGCTTTATTGAAAGCAGCGGCAGAAGCTGCAGCAGCAGCAGCAGCGGTAAATGGAGCGTCACAAAGCCCGGCCAGAACTAGCACTGAGACTCAACTGGCCCCCAGACCACACAAGAAGAGAGGACCTAAGCCTAAGAACAAGGTGAGATGTCACCAGAGCCGCAGTCTCTTGGCCAGTGACTCTGCCGTGTCAGAAATGGTTTAGAGAAAGAGAAAATACAGTCAAAAGTTGATTACTAAAAAAAAAATGTATAACTAAAAATGTCCTTACTTTGAAAGCCACTGTATGCAGTGCCATCCATGTGAAGAAGAGTTAAAAGAGACAGTTAATAAATGATTATCTAACAGCCTTTGTAGGTTACTGAGATTTACTGAGAAAGGCTTTGTTTGTTTTTTGGTTCAGAAGAAGCCTCGGGTGGTACAGTCCCTGGGGGCGTCATCAGTTACAGCTCCACCTCCAGAGACCAGATTGAGTATCAGCCACGTCTCAGCGGACAACAACAACCTTAACAACAGCACAAATGTAGTTTGCACAGGTAAAAAAAACAAAACAAACCAAAACAGATTTTAATGCCTCAATACTAAATATTTATAGGAAAATTGATCAAATGATTTTGTGTGCTTTATTTTTGTAGACGTTAACATGAATTAGATGAAATTGTGATTTTTTTTCTTTCCCTATCATACTTCTAACAGAAACCCGAAATTATGAAGTTAAAGCATGTTTCAGAAATGTTTACAAATGGTTAATTATCATTTAATCTTGTCTAAAAATGGATCGCCTATGACTAACTCAACTGTATGATCAGACATGTATTACATTTTTACAGAGCTTAGGTCACCACAGGTCACTCTGTGTATTGCTCTAGCCATTGAGTTTGGTTTGCGATAAAATTGGGATGAGGCATAGATCAGTGTTGGAGACATTAACCATGTCTGAAACTTTGGGTGTTTTTAGGAGGATAATGGTCTCTATTGCAAAATGGAAAAAGCTTGAAATGAGCAGAACTGATTACATTTACTCTGTTTACAGAGATTACAGTATGTCGGGGTTTTGATGGATTGTAGCATGAATTATCTATTCTCATGATTCTTTAAATTGGACCAAATGGCACTAAAAGGACATAACAAAGAAGAGGAAGATGTAAGTAAGAGGAAGAGTATTCTCTGATGAGCCACCAATGGAAAAACTATTTGGCCCTGATGAAAGTAGTCACATTGTTCTTTATACAACAGAACCACTTCAGACTTTACGCTCCTTTGCCATGCACCTTGAATATTATGAAGTTGTGCCAAAAACCTCTTCTCTGTTTCTACAAACCATAGCCATTACTCATCACCTGGTTAATCTGGTTAATCCCTTCAGAGGAAGCATGCTTCAGCATGCTAAGAAGGGTCATTCTTAGCAAACCAGTCAAGGGGACTATGGAACTAAGGGAAGGAAAATCCAACCAAATACAGAGAAATTCTTGGAAAAAACCTTAGAGTGAATCAGTGGTTCACTTTTCAGTATTACAATGCCCTTGAGTCTTCAACTAATGCAATGCTAAAGCAGCTTTGGGGCATGTCTGTCTGCACTTTGTAGGTGTAAAGCTTTAACCAAGAATACTCAAATGGGTTCCTACAAATGACTAAATCAAGGGTTGTGTACATGATAGACTGCAGATTGTCAAAACATGACAGTCACAATGTGCTACGGAGTGTAAACGAATGCATCTGTTTTAAATTAAAGTCTATATATAAATTGTCGATTTAAGTTTTAGTAACTCTAGTTTGATCCAACAGCCTCGATCAAACTCCAATTAAAATTTGTATTCTGCTATCTGTATTTTTTTTTTTTAAAAAGTCTAATTCTTTTGTGCTCTTTGCAAATGTTTCCTGTATTTGTGCCATCTCAGTGTGTGTCTATGTGAACAAGCACGGTGACTACGGCCCGCATCTTGATCGAAAACTGGTGCAGCAACTCCCAGACCACTTCGGTCCAGCTCCAGTCAACGCAGTGCTTCAGCAGGCTGTTCAGGCCTGCGTCGACTGCACATACCAGCCCTCTGTACTGCTGTCATTTCTGCAGAGCCAGTCCCATACAGGAGGAGAAGTCATTAGAGGTAAATCAGGAGAACACCATGGAATAATATGTGAACAATATAATATCTAATAATCTATATCAATGAAGGTTGATGACACATCTAACATGTATTTGAGTAAAATGCTTTGTCCTTTTTCTGTAATTGTTACAAAAAGTGACAAAAAAATATGGTTCGCATAAGTATTTTATTGTCAGGAGCATATTTCCACAATCATTATCACTTATTATAAAACAGTGCCTTTTAATTTCGATTTTCCAACACTGTGCGTCCTAGATGGGCAATCAGCCCAGGGAAATTGGTTTAAACACATGTGAATGTACTGTGTGTGTGTGTGTGTGTGTGTGTGTGTGTGTGTGTGAGAGAGAGAGAGAGAGAGAGACAGGAGAGAGGTGGAATAAAAGATGGTGCCTGTGGCAGCAGCTGATGTGAGCACTGTGTCTGTAATAAGAAGTGACATGTGTGTCTAACCTGGTTTGGGATTCTGGGATTGAGTCTCCCTCGGGGGGTCGGATCGGGAAGGCTATGGGAGAGGTTGGGTGGGGAGAGGGGTTTTAATTTGTGGATTTGTGCAGGCTTGGCTTGGATGGGAGGGTGTTGTGCCGTGTGGGATGGGGTGAAATATGCAGGTTTATAAATGGAGAGTGCTGCTAACCCAAAACCATCTGCTGTTTTCTTTAGCTGTGAATGCATATTGTGTGGTGTGTGTGCGTGTTTGTGTGTGCGCACACACTCAGATGCAAACTAATAGCTGCCATGTTTTGCCTCCAGTGCGGTCAGAGCATGGAATCCGCTATGTGAAGCTGCCCTCTGCCTCCAGTGCTTCTTCTGTGCTGCGGTTCCTGGAGAACATGTGCCAACATCTGGAGAGTGACAGTCTCTTCAGCTCGCAGCCTTTCAGCCCCTACAGCAACAACACTCGCTTCTACAATAGGGCCAAGTCAGGTGGGGGGAATGTGTGCATGTACTGACTGTAAAAGTGAAGAGCTTTAATTTTTTTTTTTAAAGAGCAAGATTAAAGGTTGTGAGCTTTTAAGCTTTCAAATTTATTACAAGCTTTGATGGAGTGTGGTGTATTGTAGTGTAAAGTTTTTGACACGCTGCTGTTTAATGAGTCTGTCAGCTTGTCACTGTGTACATCGTGCTTTTTTCCCCCCAGTTTTCTTCTTGGACTCATGAAGTCTTAATCTCCTCCTCTTTCTTTATTGAAACAGAACCGCTGTCTGTTGCTGAGAACGGCCTGCCTAACAACGATTCCTCTAAGGATCCCACTCCGAGCCCCCGCCCCCTTCACAACACGCCAGACTACAGAGCAGCCAAGAGGGAGCGTCCGTATTACCCTGGACACGCACAGACGCCGCCGCCTCTCCGACGAGTCAGCTCCAACCCCACTGAACCTGGCCCAGTGTGTGCACACAGACGAGTGGAGGGTAGGATTAATTACACACAGTCACAGACACACCAGGTTTTTCTTTAACCACTACACAGACAAATATCCCCCTTAGTTTATTATGGGGTTTGTTTCTCCTTTTACTTTTATTGTGACACAATTTATTTATTTTTTTTTTACAAATGGTGAGACAAATATCAAGGCCATGTTAACAGCTCACCCTAACATCAAACTATTGCAGGGATCATTTCTTTCCTTTCTCATAATTCTTAATTTGTTTTTCTTTCCTTTTGCCCTCATACCTCGCAGCAGCTAGCTCAACAACAGGTCCAGACCACATGAAACAGGACAAAGATGCTTCCGGAAACAGCGCTTCCTCCTGGTCGGTTGATGATGTCATACGGTTCGTCCAAGAAGCCGATCCCCACACTCTCGGGCCGCACGTGGAACTGTTCAGGAAACACGTGAGTATTTCATTTAACTTAACCTCACTCTTTTTATAAAAATTAGTTTTATTTTAATTCAACAAACAGCCATGCACTTAGATAACTGAAATGTTAAGTAACATACATTATGGACAAAGACGACCTCTAATCTTCCTCTTGTGGTCTACAGAAGTATACACAATATGTTACTTTGTTGTGCTAAAGGAAGTTGCCTGGTTAAAGTCATTAACATTTTTATTAGACTGTTTTAGAGAAATGAATGAAGCTTGTACCAAGCTGAAAACATCCTCTTGTTCCTACAGGAGATTGATGGGAAGGCACTGATGCTGCTGCGCAGTGACGTCATTATGAAGTACATGGGTCTGAAGCTGGGCCCTGCGCTGAAGCTCTGTCATCACATTGAGAAGCTGAAGCAGACCAAACAGTAGAGGATGAACGCCTGTTTGATCACTGTCAACCAAACACACACAAGCAAGCATTATTCTGCAGTGATAGGATGCAGTGGAGTCCACACGAGCCACGGTTGTAGCTACTAACGAGGACACTGAGGTCATGTTAGCCTTACGTTGTGTGAATTCTGAGGCATTTTTAGAAACCTGAAAAATGGAAGTGCTGAGGATTTCACCGTCATTCCTCAGAATTAGTGGAAGACACTTTGAAGCAGCATTCGAGCAGCTGTGAATTTGGGGGAAAGTTTTAGCAAAAGTCTAAACACATAAAGGAAAAATGATAAAAAATTAAGCAATTCTGAATTGTAGTAAAACTCCCCAGTGGACTGTTTTGACTTGAAATCGGTGTCTTCTTTAAATTCCAGACATCTGTTTAAAGTACATGAAGTTACTCTTAGTACATGAAGTCAGCATTTACATAGCTGTAATTAGTGTCAGATATCTGATCTTAGGTTATTGTGTTTATGTCCTTTTTGCCTTATTTTGAATAACTGGATGCCATAATTTGTCAGTCTTTATTAACTTACCTCTACAGATACACACGGATGTACACTATAGGTTTTGTTTGTATTTAATTTTTTTATTTACTGTCTGGCTTTTTTATTTTCTTTCCCTGGTCAGATTTTCAGGGTGGCTGCTCTGCACAAAAGACGTGGAAGGTTAGTTCAGGTACTGGCAGTGAACGTCTCGCTGCGTAATTTCTAACAAGGCAATAAAAGCTTCTGAATGACTGCATCTCTTACAGACTGTCGGGTTTAGTTTTATGCATGCCAGTAGTGAATGTATGAAGTCATGAGCATTATTGATGGGTACTGATCAACAGGGGCGCCCTAGTTAGTTTATGTAAATTAACGTGGAAATATTGGAGAAGCTCAGTTTTCTGAAGTCATTAAACACCTCATTTATAATCTTTTTAGGTAACTATCATTTTTGCAGAGCGGGTACACTTCCTATTTAAATGATGACTCTCATTTTTGCAGCGCAGGCTGTAGATGAAGACGAAACGGTTACCGAGGAGTTAGTTCTCTCTCATTTGTGTTTGTCAGTATGCGGCAGGACATTCAAGCTAGTTAGTCTCAGCTTGAACACTGATGTGTTTATATGATTGTATTATGCTTGGACAGTCAAACCCATTAAATACACACAAGACATACAATGACTGGAAGGCTGTAAGTGTTTTGGCATAGAAATGCAAGCAGGTCAAGCCTGAGCGCTGTACAGGAAGTCAAAAGTGCTCTTTCGTGGTGGAGCACAAGATGGAGAAACTGTTTTGTACAAAGTTGAGCTAAAAAGTTGATTTTTTAAATATGATTTTTGTACTGTAACAAAGTGTATCAAGCGTAAGTGTAATCATTTCTTTCTGCCTGACAGTTTTTGTTGTTGTTTTTTATTTTTTCCTGTGTGTGTGTGCACTGTCAAATAACTACGTACGGGAAGATATTGTGTCTGAGTAATTATTCACAAGTCTCAAAGTATTTATCTGTTACTGATGGCAGAAATCCTCATTTTCTGAACATTTCAGAACAATTTTCAAACCAAATCATGTCTTTTGTAGCTGCATTTCACACTGTTGCTCTCCTGTAGTGGTAACAAGTTGATACTTGAAACCGTTCTTGCTTTAATGTGAAACTCAGGTTTTTAGTAAGATTTGTTTCTTCTTAGATGTTTTACATCATTAGAATTTTGTGTTCATTGCTAAAGCATAGAGGGACTGCACAACAACCATGTATATTTTCTATGCCTTGTCATCTCGCTTTGCAGCATTTCATATGTATATATATATATATAGATATATACACGACTTTTTACTGTATGTTCAACAAAAGATGTTTGTTAAATATGTTTGATATGTATTCACACGATTAAACATTTGTTTACATCATCTTAGTGTTTGAGACCCGAGCACAAGGCCTGCAGGGCAGCTACGAGCACAGGTTTATTAAACCTTCTAGTTTGGTGGTTCCCGACCAGCAGTTCCAAGAGATCTTTAGTTTTGTTTTCTGAATCACTTTGCATAAAAGACTGTCAATAATTCATCAGGAAATAGCAACATTTTTTAATTGTTGTGTGGGATACCAGCATTTTCCTGCTCCCATCTTGTTAATCATCCTGCAGCCCTGCACTTTCCTCATGTGAAACTGCAGCGTGTTCCAGCCTCTTTATTTTAAACCAATGGCCAAGTAAGTTCAACTGCTATAAAAACGTTAAGTGGGAAGTAAAGAGACAAAAAAAAATAATCCATAACTGAAAAACACCAAACAACATGGAAACATTTTTAGATTTGGTTGGTTGTGTTTATGTGTCTATCGAGCAAGCAGTGGGATTTAAGGGTCAAATGGTCATGGATGTCTCATTTAGGCAAAGTGACAGTTCAATAGGAGTCATTGTTAAAAAGATCAAGAAATTCAAATAGCTCAACAGCAGTACTCTTTCTTTAGGAGTCGTGCTGCTTCCTGGTTGTGTGCTCAGAGTACAATGACCCCCTATTGGAGGCTACAGTCTCACATTCACAGTTATTTATGTGAGAAGCAATCTTAAAAAAACACAAACACACATCATATGCTTCTCATGACCATCTGGGGAAATCAGCCAATATATTTAATATGAAGTAACAACGGTTAAAAATTAGCGAAGGAGCTAAATTACTGCCCTCAGAGAGCACTTTGCTCCCTAAATTGAATCAAACAGATATTCAGGCTATTTGTGGAGCAGGGTTTAAAAAAATAAAACAAACAAACCCCCAAAACAAATGCCCTTGGGGCAAATAATTCACTGAAGATAAATGTAATGGGTTTTCTCATAATTACAGAGATCAGTGTGTACTCAGATAAATTTACTTCAAAATATTTAGTAACACTTCGATTTTTTCTTAATTAGTTTAAATTGAATTAGTCACATTCAATTCACATTGCTGCTGGAAACTGCAAACAAAAATACATTCATATGCTGAACATGGTCGCTAAAATGGGAACGCTTAAGTCCTGACGGCGTCGAGTGTTCCTACACTCAAATTGGACCCAAACAGCGCCCCTACAGGTGATGTGCCATATCTGTCTGTACAAGTGTCTGTTTTGCGTGTTAGTACAGTCTTTTTCTATTGGTTTGGCGCAGTTTTCACAAGCAATAGGTACATTTCCAAAACTCTTAGTACTTATATCACAACAGATCATCAAAAGTGCACCTTTTTCAAACATTTCAGCATATTTTCAATTGTGTTAGTACAATACACATAATGACAAAATATCCTTGACACTACACAAAATAAGTGTTTCATCTAAATAAATGTTTCGTTCACAGTTACTGCCTTTCATAATGTTATCACTATAAAATTTTGGATTTGTATCTCTTATTAGTCAGTTTAATACATTTGTCTGTCACTTCATTCAACTGATCTTAATGTTTAATCAATGAATCATTCATTATGTCCATGGATTTCCAACTTGACTGATTGTTGTCTGGTCATTTGTAAGTTACACATTGCTGCAAGAGCTTTCAATCTAGAAATACTAATTGCTAATTGTTTCCCCCTGATGATCACAATTAGTTACCATATAAGTAGAACTGTGTTTGAGACTTTGCACTGTTCAAATATGGAGCAGGATAGACTCGTAGGGAGAGGAAACCTTCATCGGAGAGTGCTCCTCGACAGAGAGGTGGTCTTCAGAGAAATGTAGGCAGAAGACAACGCACCATCATCTCTAATGAAGTCCGGGCCATCATTGTTGACCATGTGGTTAACAGAGGCTTTACCATGGCTGAGGCTGCCAGGTTGGTACAGCCTAATTTACAAAGGTCAACTGTCAGCTCTATCATCAGAACTTTTCGCCAAGAAAACTGGTATGTCTGCTATAGCAACTTCACTTCTAAAATATAGTACTCTATTGTATAGATGAACAACATGTAATTGTCAGTTTACAGTAATGTAATTTGTAATACTTCAATATTGACAGTATATGATTGTCCTCAGAATTAACAGGAGACAACCTGGTGGTGGTCGCCCACGTGTTTTGACTGACCAGCAGGAGTTGGCTGTGGTGGACATGGTCAGGGCAAGGAATGACATACGGCTGTCTGAAATCAAACAGGCTATTGAGAACAGCAATGACACCTTTGCCAATGTGCCATCAATTAGCCTTCCAACGATTGCCCGGCTTTTGAAGAAGCACCAAGTTTCCATGAAACAAATTTACTTGGTTCCTTTTGAGAGGAACAATGTCCGGGTGAAACAACTGCGTTCAGAATATATTCAGGTACAACACTAAACTGGCATGCAATTACTGTAACAGTACTGACAACTATTAGTTGTAAAAAAAAACTAACTAAATTATCATTTTAGAGGGTGATGGAGCTGGACGCTGCTGTGAATCATCACAAGTATATTTTCGTTGATGAGGCCGGTTTCAATCTGGCAAAAACTAGACGCAGAGGACGTAACCTTATTGGACAAAGGGCTACCATCCAAGTCCCTGGACAACGTGGGGGAAACATCTCAATGTGTGCAGCTATATCTGAAGATGGTGTGGTAGGCTGTAGACCAGTTCTAGGGTCATACAACACTGAACACCTGATAGTTTTTTTTTTAAATGAACTGGAGCAGGCCTGTCAGGGAGAAGACATCGTCTATGTTGTTGTGTGGGACAATGTCAGCTTCCACCATGCACAGCTGGTTCAGGAATGGTTTCAAACACATCCTCGCTTCATGACCCTCTATCTTCCACCATATTCCCCTTTCCTCAACCCAATTGAGGAATTCTTCTCTACATGGAGGTGGAAGGTGTATGATCGCCATCCCCATGAGCATGTCTCCCTTCTTCAAGCCATGTGTGAAGCTTGTGGTGATATAACTGCTGAGCAATGTCAAGCCTGGATTCGTCATGCCAGGAGATTCTTCCCACGGTGCCTGAACAACGAAGACATCCACTGTGATGTTGATGAAAATTTATGGCCCAATGTTAATGACCGGCTTGATTAATTGTGTAAAAGTGATGAGAATAAAATAAAATGAAAATATATTTTGCTTATGTAAATGACTTGTTTTTTTTCTCCCTTTTTCATGTGTGTGTGTCTGTGTGTATGTATATGTATAGTTATATAATTTTTTTTATGTCTGAACATAAGTGTAATATTTGCTGTGTACAGTTTTACAGTTCAGTTACACTCATTCATCACCAAGGACAATTTGAATCGCTTACCTTGTATTATTTTCTCCTGAATGAAATGATTGGTAAAAGTACTAAGTTGAAAAAAGAGCTTACTGTTTTGTTTGGGTGATTAAAGCAAATGTTCTCAAAATATATCACAGTGATCATGTGTTCTGATACAATGATTACGTGGAATGTAAATATGTGCAAATGCTATGAAATCATGACATCTGATTTGAAAGAATGACTAGTGGTGTTACAAATGTGATCAAATGTGAGTTTTGTACTGAGAGATTTGAAAATGCACACTTTAGTTATGAAAATAGTGCCAAACCAATTAAAAAAAACTGTATATATATGTGTGTATATATATATATATATAATAAAAAAATTTTTTTATGTCTGAACATAAGTGTAATATTTGCTGTGTAAGGTTTTACAGTTCAGTTACACTCATTCATCACCAAGGACAATTTGAAACGCTTACCTTGTATTATTTGCTCCTGAATGAAATGATTGGTAAAAGTACTACGTTGAGAAAAGATCTTACTGTTTTGTTTGGGTGATTAAAGCAAATGTTCTCAAAATATATCACAATGATCATGTGTTCTGAAACAATGATTAAGTGGAATGAAAATATGTGCAAATACAATGAAATCATGACATCAGATTTGGAAGAATGACTAGTGGTGTTACAAATCTGAGTTTTGTACGGAGAGATTTGAAAATGCACACTTTGGTTAGAAATAGTACCAGACCTATTAAAAAAAAAAACTGTATTCATGTAACATTCATAATTCAGAATGAGAACATTAATATATAGAGAGAGTGTTTTAATGTATGTATTTATTTTTTGTTATGTTACTGTCTAATTCAGTTGGGCTGAAGTAGTCAATGTCAGTGTATAGTTCTCGTCAATACTGGTAGTTTTTTTTAAAAGTTTGAAGTTATTCATTTATTTTTTTGTATAAAGGGAAAATTGTTAAGTAGACGTAACAGCGGATGTTGGTTAGGAAGGAGCACATGGATAGTTAACCATTAGCTAACTGCAGAGGCTAACAGCTAGCTTCAAGATATGTAAACAAAGAGCTGTTTGAGACTTCGGTCCCTAAGAGAAAGTTCAGTCACACTGCACTCACTGACAAAAATGTGCTGTCGTATGAGATTTAGAAGCAAATATAACTCGCTGTGAAAGTAAAACTATATTATTTAACTTTGAAACAGTAACTGTAAATATGTAATGGTGGTAATACCCCCTCCAAGGCCACAGTTTGTTTTTTCAAACTTTCTTTGTAGTTGTTGTAGTTGATAGCTAAGCTATCATAACCATAGCTGCATAAAGACATCACGATTAGTTATTAACAGCTTCATAAATGTGAAAGGAGGGCAGCAGCTGGAGGGACTGAAGAGGGTAATATATGGAGTCTGAGTGAGAGAGAGATAAGATATTAATTATTTATTCAATAATTAGCAGGCTATGGACCAGGGATAGAAGACAAACAAAAACCCTTGGAGGAAACAAAAGCTTTTTAAAACAGATAAATAAAATAACATAATGCATGTAATTCTTTATAACAAGAGACACTGTAAATATAGCCAGTAGGCTACCAGTTGTAGCTATAACTGGTAGAGTTTAGACGTGGCAATGTAGAATTATATAGCTACCCCGAAAAACAAACCAGCAAACAAACGAAAAATACAATAAATGTATTAAGTTACTCTTTCATAATCTTTTGAACAAGTGCAAGTTTTGATTAAATGATCTCAGCTTGTGCACATCACCTTTAGTCTAAGATTATTAGTAAAAATTAAATATTTTTCTTCATGGCTGTGTTAATAGTCATTTGCAGACTCGAGACTGAGACTGCCAGTTTATTACATAGGATTAGTAACTAAATATTCAAGATATGTTGTATGGAAAGTGTGGTCAGGTTTACTGGTCATAACAGATATGGCAATGTTTCCTTTCTTCTTCTTTTTTACTCCTTACATTTTAAAATGAAGACAGTCTATCAGTACCTAATTTAGTCTGACTGGATTTAAGCATGAGGTCCAACCATAGTGAAGGAAAGTTAGTTAATGCTGGGTCCTTCTCATGAAAAATGTGAATAGCAGCTAGGAGCCTGAACGTTAAAACACTACCATCTAGTGGGAAGAGTCTCTCAGTGCTTTTGGATCTGATGGGGATGAAATGAAGTGTCACACAATAGGCCTTTCATTTCATTGCAATCACATTTATTGGCTTTTTTTCTATGCACAGTTACTAAGCAGCCTGATGAGCTGTTAAAATGAATTAGATATAGAGTAATGGAATTTTCACAATGTTGTAACCACCTCCCGACCCCCAAGCCCCCCAAAATAAATACAAGACTGAAGGTGTTGCACAGCCCCATAATATACAAAGGCTTGGAAATAATCATGTAAACTTTGAAAAAAAAAAAACTTTCTTTGTTTTTAATTTTTTTATTTGTTTATTTTACAAAAGAAAGAATTTGCAACATTTTTTTTCTTTAAAAACGTATTTACATGTTTATACAAAAATACAAAAGTGATTCAAATCTGACAAGTCCTAGCTAGTTTTAAGCATGGAGCATCTTTTAAATAGTTACAGTTTGTTTTCAGTGTTTATTTTTTCTCCTCTATGTCACTTTTTTTTTAAAAGTCTGTTTAGTGTTATTCCATACTGTACACTTCTGAATAAAAATACCAAGTGGTTGTCATCAAACTTCCCCTTGCGTGCAGATATTGGAAACAGATTGAAAAAAAAAATCCATAAAAGTTACAGATTCTTGTTTTGTTGTATTCCCAAGCTGCTGAGGACTTAGGTTTTAGAGGGCGAAAAGAGTGTTAAACTAGAGTCTGCATGGCAACCTCAAGAGTTTCTCTTTCTTACAAAATGTGTCAACCCCTCTGTCCACTCCTTACAAATAAAAGAAACAGTCTTGGAATACCTTTAAGGCGTCAGTGCCAGGTACAGTACGGAAAAATCACAAACTAAACTAAAGGTCAAATACTTAACTGGTCAAATACTGAGTGTTTGGAGAATTTCACATGGCAATTCACAGTCACGTTGCATTTTTCATGTAATACTGTTACAGCCCTACAAATGATTTTATTTGAGTTATTCAGTAATAATATTAGTGGGAAACAAAATATTTAGCTATTAGTCAAAACTGGATGGTGACACTCTGATCACATCCAAACTAGTTTTTTGTATTTACGAATTCATGTTTTTCCTTGCTTACTCTTTATTTGTACATTGTATCGAAACTGGCGTGTACACATATGCACTTTAAACATAATCAGCAGTTTCTCCTGGAAAATATTTCTCTCACTTCCACAGCTCCACCAGGACTAGGACCCAGCACCGAAAGTGTTCAGATTTCTCCCTCCCAGCAGATTCTAGATCATTTTCTTTACAATCTCTTATAACCTATGATTGTCCAGTGAATAGATATACAGTACAAGATAAACCCCTGTTTGTGATCACGACTATACAGAACAGAATTAGCCAGACAGTTTGTACATCTATAGAACACACTATTGAACTTGACGTTTGAACAGAAAATACAAAAATCTCTTCTCATGGAGACATCCCTCAGATAAAAATAATGATTTGGCGGTGTCCTTTTCTTTTCTTCTCCCTCACTCATTCCCACCCCCTCCCCCCACTGTTGCTTATTGCATGCGACAGAAAACACAACAAATAAAACAGTGAACAGGAACAGGTGCGCTTCAGCAGTATGAGTATGATAAATGTCAAAGTAATCAGTTCACAGCTTTTTACTCTCTCCATCTTACACAGTGTCAGTTCTGCAATTGATATTCGCTGAGTATCAAACAGTTGTGGTTTGCTATCTATCTATCTATCTATCTATCTATCTATCTATCTATCTATCTATCTATCTATCTATCTATCATTTACAATAAAACAGTAATATGCTTGCTGAGGTATTCACAGAATACAGTGAGTGGTTTCAATTGAAGTACGGTCTCTGAATGTAAGACGTGTATGTGTTGCGTTTGCTGTGGTAGGCAGGTGAGAGTTCAAGCTTTCCACTGATGATAGTTTGCTTCTGTAAAACACTGTGTAATGTTTATTTGAAGGATGAGAGAGAGTTCACAGCACACTTGAAACCGGGTGTGGGAGAGAAAAGGCTGCAGCGAGGCAATCGGTACCCTGCTGACTGTTGAACACTGGATGTATGCAGTCCTTTCCTCCTCTTGCCTCCTCTCATTCAGATTTTGAGATATATGAGGTTTGGAGTGCAAGACAAAATGGTGTACACCTGACACTGGGTTGAGCTTTCACCTGTCTAATGCTACACTGGGTCAGTGCAAATGAAGGAGAGGCAACAAGGAGAGGAGAACAGTGTACATTGCTAAGATTTATGTGTTATGTTTTCAGTGAGACCTGTTCTTTGCTACACTCAGATTGATTCCTTATAAAATTTCTGTTTGTCATTTTATATAGATATGAGTTTTCTTTATATTCAGTACAAATATACATATGCATTTCACTATAAGATATATTTTCTTTTCAAGGAATATTCTTGAATAATCATGAAGTGCAAAAGCGAAGTTGATTCTTGGAAACCTTTCCAAATGAACCTCTAGTCAAACCGATTGAGAACCATCTAAAGCATTTTCACCATCTGCACTCAGTGGTGTATTTAAATCTGGTTGAAATGTACCTTTTTTTCACTTCAAGTCAGGACAGCAAGACTGGCCAGCAGCTGGAAAATCTTTAATTAGTCTAAGTATACTAGATTTCAAGGTTGGGTTCATGATTGACTTTTGGTGAAACATGGCACAGCTCCATGAATACATGCAGAGATTTACAAATTCCCTGCTTAAAACCACCTCTGGTAGAGAAAGGCCACTGTGCGATTGTCCAGAATTAGCATGTATCTTAGACAAATAGGCGCAAGCCCTTGCTCCTTCTTATTAAACACTCAAATCCAAGACGAATCAGTTTAGATCAATGTGGTACAAATGTCAACCAAATCTTTCTGCAGAGAAAGATTCATATAATACAAAAGAACCACAAAAATGTCGACAGAAACCAGGATCCAGGGGATGTTTCCATATAGGTTCATGCAACATGGTGAAACTTTATCATCATGTTCTGAGAAGCAATTTTACAAAAATACATGCATCATGTCATCTTTTTGGATATAATTTATGTGAAGAAATATATGATTGGCTCTGTGTGATATACTCTCTATGCCAGGTCTGCAGATGGAAATCCAGTCTAATAAGTCAATGCTGTTTTGAGAGATAACTTCCACAATGAGACAAACCTTGCTGGTTGGCAGGAATATTGAATATGGAGTCTAGGAAGTTGATGCTTTGGGCACCACAAGTTAAAAGAATATTAATTGTCATAAGAATTTTTAAATTGAATAAGAAAGCAGTTCCTCAATGACATACACACACCCACATCATTCACAACACAAGAAGTAGAAATATCAGTGGATGTTGCATGTGCTTGCTCATGCACACACAAACGCACCTTGTCTACACTCCACAAAATTTCTTTTTATAATTTTTTAAACATTTTGAACTCGTTATTTCTTATTTTTTTTTTAAAAAGATAGTTCAATCAAAATAAGTCTTGCATTTTTTTTCGATAAGGGAATTATTTATTTAATACACTATTTTTTCATAGTTTTTCATAACCTTTATGGTTCAAATTCTCACAACAGTTTGACACCTTTTTATAGAATAGTATATCCACAACCGGATTTATTTCTGCAACAGTCAGATTTTGTGTGTCATAAGAATTACACCATTGGCCTCGATGACACAGCCATCCAAGAAAAGTAGAAGGGGCCGTTTGAAATGCTGGGCACAGCTAAGAATAGAGGACATCACGCATCGGGTGGCTTTAGGATGATCTGTCATCATGGGGGCTCCCATCTGAGTTCTCGGTCTCCCCTTCAGAAATGGCTTGCATGGGGGCTGTGTAGAGGCGACTGCGTGTACTGTAGCGACTACTGTTGGCTACAGGGGGTATCCGAGAACGTCCTTGTCGAGATGCAGCCGACATAGGCAGGGTTTTCGATGCAAAACTCTCAGAGTTGGCTCTGGGAAAAAGACCTGGTATCTGGATTGGGTCGAGGCCAGAAATGGGGGTCTCCTGGAGCGTAGAGGGTGGCTCCTCTCCCTGTCTAATGGGCCCTTCCTGAACAGACTCCCCTGGTGTTTTAGGGGTAATAGGGCTTTTCAGAATCTCTGTAGCTGACATGCGATAGCTGGAATCAGTCCTGCTTCCTTTTTTTAGCAACAATAGTTTAAATTCCTCGTTCGACGTACTTGATTTCTTGGCGCTGCGATAGATTGGCACAGGGGCTCGTTGTGACCCAACAGCAGTGGCTAAGGTAACTGGAATGTTGAGAGGAGGTGCTGGAGGGATAATGACGGTGGACACGTTGCTGGGGGTGACTGGTACTGGAGGGCAGAGACGAGACTTAACATTTAAGTCGCCAGAATCTTTACGACCCAGGACCTTTCTCTTGGATCTAGATAAGGAAATCACAAGTCACGATTAAAATCCAGACATGGAATAAACAGAAAACATAAACATGTAGCAGAGTCATTACAAAAAATAATCTAGAAAATAGATATATTACAAACACTGCATAGACATTGTAATTAAATATATTGACCAGTACCTGTGTATCATGGCAAACAGGTCCTCAGTTGTTCGAGTCTTATTGGGTGACGTGATAATGATGTCATCATCCACTTTGGTGTCATCCGTCAGAGGGGAGAGCGAATTATCACTGGGTGTGGAATCTGTAGCACACAACATCCCTAAAACATGTCATCTGGCTGTCTGATCACTTAGTATACAGTCGATGAAATAGCCATCCCTTAAACTACCTTTTTTTAGAATTTAATGTTGTTTTGTGATAAAACAGCTTAATGGTATTTTGTGAGATTTTTTTTATTTTTTACAAAATACAACCTTAATACTTCTGGAAGTGGTATTTTGTTTAGAAACTTACCTTTACTGAAGTAATCCTCAGTGTCAGGAGTCGTGGAATCATCTTTGCTTTCCTGTGGCTGTTGTTGCTGGGCACTTCTGGTAGCACCTGATGTCACTTCCTCCTCTTCTTCCTGTTCTTCGTGTCCTCCTTTTCTTGGGTCACTGATTAGGTAAGAATGCGATGTCTCCATTGTGGTACCAGGCACTTTGATTGGACTAGCCCAGGGCCCTGAGTCTGAGTGGGATCCCCCAGCAAACTCATATGCTGGGGGTGGAGGATGATCTGATCGCATACCTCCTCTGGGACATACAGCTCTAGGGGGTTCTTTCATGTGCTCTTCCTCTTCCTCCTCTTCATCTTCATCATCATCATCATCCTGAGAGAAGGAGCGTTCTCCTAAAACCCTAAACTCAGGATGTGCACGAGATGAGTGGGTGAGCCCTCTGAACTCTCTATGAGAATGGATATGTGTGTGTAGATCCACAGGAGATGGATGGGGAGCACGTGGGACAGGTCGATGCACAGGTGAGCTGTCCTCAGAGAGGTCTGATGATGGGTCCATTCGGGTTCGGAAGGCAGTCATAGCCCAGAAAGTTCCAGGTCCATAGCGGTCCTGTCTAAGTAGCAGGCTTTCATAAGATGGAGGCCCATCAGGATGACGGCCAGGAGGAGTTGGTTGTGCATGCTCAGGGGAGGAGGTGTGCTCATGACCTGGTGGTCTAGGAGGAGGTCTGCGAGGAGGGAGAGGCCTAGTGTTAGGAGGTGGCGGAGCCAGAGTAGAAGCACTAGGAGGACATTTGGGTCTTGTAGCAATTTCTGTTACACTTGGTGTTTCCTGGTCTGTAGTGTAAGTAATTTGTTGATCTGCAGATTGGCTAACAGAATGAAGCTGCACTGATCGAAGAGCAGACGGTGTTATCGCTGACAGATTTGAACTAGGAATTGTTAATGTAGGGTTTGAACTTGGTGGTGGGTTGGTATTTGATGCTTCAGGAGCCAACAACTTTGTGCCACTGGCTAAAACATTTGCAGCTCTGTGTTTGCTATGGTGCAATGTGTGCATGTGGTAAGTCCGGTGGGATAACGTGTGTCTGACATAGCCACCATGAAGGACACTGAGATCCAGCTGAGAAGGTGGAGGTGGAAAGTCTGGGTCTCTCTTATAGCAAGAGGAAATGGAAGCTCCATCTCTGGGGAAATGCTGCAGGGAAGCGAGAGAAGACTTCCTCTCTGGCACTTTGGGCTTCCTCTTGCCAGTTGAAGGAGACAACGGTCCTGGGAAAAATGCTGCCGAAGATGTGGGCAAGGTTGATGTAGGTGTTTCTGATTGGCTGGAATAACCACTTGATGGTGAGGCCAGACCAGCCAGTTTCTCAGGAGACCCTAGTTTGAAGTCTTCAGGTGGGAGTGGTGAACTAGTTGCCACGGTGTCTGAAGCCTGGGTAGGAGCCTGGGTTTGGGTTTCTGTAGAAGAGGAAGAGCTGTCTGGTGACTTGATACACTCCATGACAGTAGTGCCTGTGGCGGTGCTTGAGTTGGACATGGATGTGTACTCACCATTGTTGGACTTCAGTTCACTGTTATGAAGCCAAAGGTCTGCATAGTCAGATTGCACAGCACCTTCATCTTTAAATGAGTGTGTATCTGCAGAGCTGAAAGACATGGGCTCTACTATGTCCACAGTTTCCCCAAGTCCCATTCCCCATGTTCCCAAAGGCTCTGCCACTAGACAGGATGTCTGTAATGGTTCTGGAGCAACTCCAAGCTCTAGGTCCAGTTCCAGCTTCATATCTGTGGAAGACACGGTAAGCTCCTGTTCAATAACCATCTTTGGTTGATCCTGATCTGCCTGTGTGTCCGTTCCGACATCAACACTACCACTGGGTTCCTTTAGCGAGGAGGTTCGTTTGGGTGGTGGAGGTTTGACTTTCGGTTTCCTCAATGAACGAGATGTCCTCCCCAGGGTTAGAGTGCCTGCTCTGAAGTCAGCTGAGGGCTCAGGGTAAACTCCATGTGATAGTGGTGCTGCCACAGTGTTGGACTGACCACAGTCAGGCCCTTGGTCTGCATAGTTATACATGTATCCTCTATAACTCTGATTACACTCTCTGATATGCACAGAAGAGGAATAGAAACCTTCTGTATCAGATGGGTAATGAGAGCCAGGCTCTGTTTCAGTGTTGCTTGTTTTGTCACTGAAGCCAGCTTGGTCTTCAAGGCTATGTTTAGAGCTGTACTCTTGGGTTACCCCATGGCTCTGGCTCAGGTTTTGGGTCTGGTCAGGGTCTTGATCTTGGTCAGTCTGATCTTGGTCTGGAGGGTATGTCCACTCTCCTTCACTGGCTGTACTGACACCTGCATCATCCAGCTGGTCTGTGGCTGAGGATGTGAATGAGCTTGATCTGTGACCCTGGCCTTGGGGTCTGAGGTCAGAGTGATATGAGGGATCGAGGGAGAATCCCTCATCAATAGCATTGGGCACGGTGTTGAGTGACAGCTCTGAATCACAGTGGGATGAGCCTGTCAGGGGTGGAGAAGAGGGTGGCGGGATGGTTTCAGATGTTTGTGAGGGGCAGGTAGAACTAGAACCACTCCAGTTCCCGCTCGATGACTGGTGGTCTTCTTTGTGATCCACATGGCTGCCTAAGACTCCTGTTGTAGACACTGAATGAATAGGGCTACTAAAAGTATCTGAGCTTGACGAGATCTCGCAGCTGCCCATGTCAGCCTTGCGTGGTAACCGTGAACGACCCCTCTCCATCCAGCTATGCTCTGGGCTTCCACCTCCTCCACCTCCTCTGTCTCTCTCCCCAGTTCGCTGCAGCCTTTTTAGGCTTCCAAGTTGTAGTGGCTCTGGAGCTGCTTGGTCATCTGTGCTCTCCTCTTCATCCTTCATCATCATCATCTTCATTCTTGGACTGGGGCCAGCTGGAATAAAGTCCTCTGCTTCGTAAGGTGACAATTCTTCATCTTCATCATCATCATCATAATTGTCATCGTCATCCTCATCACTATCCATCAGGCGTCCACCCTCTCGTGGAAGGCTACGGGAGCGCAATCGCCCACCATGGGATGTGGCTGTGGTGTATGTTGAGTCTGACTGGTCACCAAGAGAAGAAATATTTCCTGTTGAATGGGACAAAGAGGCAGGAATTCCCTGATGGCCTCGCTGAGCTCTAATACGCCTTCTGGAGGGAGCAGCTGTACCTGAAAATGAAAAAACAGAAAAGAGAGAGGGGAACAGATGGAGATATTTCTTAATGCATGTGGCCTGTGGATTGTAACTGCAAAAAAGAAATAATTTAAATTCCAGATCAATTAATCAAGTTTAGGGATGATGAAAGTATATAAGCAGCTTCGAGATAATTTTCATGCAATGGGATCTAGAGGGTCTTTGAAAACAGAGTAGATTAATCAAGGAAGAACCGTGCTGTAATGTGTGGTAAAAGTGCTCACCCTAAAGAACCTCCTCCAGTATCAGAAACTTACATGCTATAAGAAAATCATCTGTCTGGCAGCCAGAGTCACGAGTGTGATGGAGGCGACCACTGACTGAGAGTTCTTCCTGACAGAGCGAGAGTTGATGTGGATTGGCATGGATAATCACTGTGCGCTCTCTTGCCACGGGTGATTCATCGGAATCTGAAAGCAAAGAATCAAAGTGTCTTTACTTTCGGAAATATCCTGCGCTAACTTTTTCATCTGAGTTTTCTTCAGAACGTGATATCCACAAACAACCCCGCAGGAAGATGAACCCTTAAATAAACAACAACTTTGTTCTTTAATATCCTTTTGGCTCGCATCTTCAAACTTTACACATAATTGTGAAGTTTTTTAACTCATGATCAAAATAATTCACATTTAAGCCTCTTTAAAAATGGAGAACCAAATTAGCTGTTTGCAAAAAATTACAAGTCAACTTTTTTATTGCCAAAAGTACAAAAATACATAGTATAGTAAAATACTATGCGAGAAGGATTTTATTATAACATACCCATATCGTGCTGTACTCTTTTGGGTATTCCTGTTATGGTTTTCCTCCTCCTTAGCTTCCTTCTCCTCTGAAGAACTGACTGAGAATGGACTAGAGAGCATCGAGCACTTGCTTCCCTGTCAAACCCAACTCCTGTAATAACAACAATGTATATATAAAATGTTGTTTAATAATCTTTTTAAAGCAAACTATCTGGTATGATCCCAGGTTTGGGAATATCTAGATGAGAAAGTCTCTGTTTTGGTCCTGACAAAGGCCAGTAAAAGTCGTCATCATCATCGTACTATAATGATTTTAGCGTAGGCTGTATGTTTGTTTCTGAAGTCCTCCAAGATGACTGGTTCAATCTTGATTAAACTTACCCTATAAACTGCCTAGGGTACCAAGATTCACAACATCTATATGGCAATTGATTAGAATATTTACTTCAAATAAAATGTACTGCTTCTTTTTCTGTGTATGTGTATAAAGAAACTGCACAATCAAGGCCATTTACACCTTTTCTATGCATGTAAATAGAATCTAACATTTGCACGTTCATATGCTGCTTACACATGCGTTTTAATAGTCACCATAGGGCTTAAGCCATAAGAATTGGCAAGTTTTTATTTTCTATCTGGTACGATTCTACACCATTAACTATGGGTGAATGACAGTCACAACAGATTGCAGAGTAAGGGGAATCTTTCCAGACGTGTGCATGGTATGGCCAAAGATCCGTGATAGTTGTCAAAGGCCGCCAGTAATTGCTGCAAACGGCAGGTGTGGCTCTTCTTTCCTTTGAGGGAACATATTTCTTTGCCACTTCAGTCGCATCTTAATTTCTGTGTTTACAATTAAAAGTTCCTATTATTGCTATTAATGTGCGGTTTAAAGTGTTTGACCTATTGCAAATGGTAAAAGTAGTGCCTTTTCCTTTTTTAGTGACTGTGCAAACGTGTACTTGAAAACCGTGTTGAAAATCATATTTACTAGTAAATATGTAGTCTGTATGTAGTTCTTAAATAGAGTTTAAGCTATTAAAGCTTATGATTTCTAAGTATATCAACAATTACAAATAACAGAGCAGATATGTTTAACAGTAACAGCTCATGAATGAGCTGTAGCACATACCGAATAAGGCCTGTGCATTCCATCTTTTCTCACAAGTTACATGTTCCTATTGCATTTCTCTGTTTCAGATTATCAACTCATTTAAATGCTGTTTTTTTGTTTTTTTAAACTTTATTTACTCTTTCTTTTTTAACTTACCTGTGACATTGATCGGGATGATACAGGAAGAGATAGGATGAGAATCGCCAGATGACTTGTGATCTGATGGTGGGACGTTTTCCTTCGACCAGTTTGTCTGCTTATCCTGGGTTGAAGGGGCACTGGGGGCTGACGCTTGGGCTCTGTTGCTTCCCAAGACCTCACTGCCTTCACCTTCCCCTGTAGAGGTAGCCTGTAAGAAACAGGCAGAGATTGGCAGCATTAAATGTCTGTTAGGATTTAATTTAAGAAAGTTAAAGAATAACAGTAATTTCTTACATTGGTGAGGTGAATCATGACAGTTTTTTTTTTTTTTTTTTTTTACAATTTCTCTAACATTATCATATACACTTATGGACACTTCATTAGGTAAACTTACACTGTTCCAAAAAATAGTAATGTCAAAGTATCTTACTGTATATTTTACAGTTTTGTACTGTCTTTCTAGAATATCATTAAATTTACATAAGGAGACTGTGATTGTACATGTCAAAGGTAAAATAACATAACATCACTGTAAATATAGTAAAACACAATTTACTTGTTTTTTAAATATATTTTTTTGTACATATGCATATTTAGATAGAGGTAAAAAGTGAAAATATAATTAATAGGAATAAAAACTAAAAAAAACATATAAAACATTGCACGGCCACGCTGTGCTAATTATATATTTTAAAAAATAAATGTAGAGGTAGGAATTGCAATTAATATAAATCTCAAAGTATTCACAACATTCCTGAACAGAAATAGGCCTCTGCACCTGGGGTGAGGGTGTGGCCATGAAAACAATGTGACATGCCATTGGATGTTGGGACACATAATAACATGACGCTAAGCATCGGCCAATGAATGTGAACTAACAACCACAAGGTCGCGGGTATGGCTGCACTGTAGGAAAAAATCCTAATATAAAAGTATTTTACTGTGCATTTTACAGTTTTGTTCTGTTCTTCTAGAATATCATTAAAGTTACGTAAATAGACTTTGACTTCACATTTCAAATGTCAATTAACGTTAAATCACTGTAATGTAATAAAACATAATTTTCATGATTATTAAATGTATCTGTCTGTACATATGCATATTTAGATTGTTAATATACATTCACAAATGTATCATGATTTCACAAATATCTGTCTGTTATTTGAAAGACTGAACTGTTGAATTTAAATGTAATGCTATGGAAAAGTATATAACATGATTCCTATAAACTTGTGTTACATCACATAAGTATTAGTATCATTGCTAAGCGATTGTGGCTCAAGAGTTGGCAGTTCGCTTTGTGATCAGAAGGTTGCCGGTTCGAGCCCTGGCTCGGACACTCTTGGTCGTTGTGTCCGTGGTCAAGACTCTTCACCTACTGGTGATGGCCAGAGGGGCCGATGGTGCGATATGGCAGCCTTGCCTCTGTCAGTCTGTCCCAGGGCATGCAATCCATTATTATTTAAACCAACTGTTAACTGTATATTTCTGTACATTTAAGTATTATTATTCATATTGCCACATTCATTGACCTTGTTTATAGGTAATTTCATTGTTTGATCACGTTAAAATGTTCCTAATTTAATGTCCAAAAGCACTTGGAAAAGGCAGAATCCCATGTAAAATTAGCGCAACAAACTGTATTGTCATTACTGGAAATAACCATATTTTTATGAGAAAGTTATTTTCTGTGATTTTACGGTAGTATTTTGGTGCCCCAGCTGCCGGAATATTACCGTTTTTTTAAGATGTTTTTTTTAACAGTGTAGTTCAAATATTGAATGACAAAAACATCTAATCGGCCTATCACATGGCAGAAACTCCAGGTATTTAGGCATGTAGACATTGTCAAAATTACCCAACAGAGATGAAATTCAAGCATTAGAATGAGGAAGTGATTTTGAATGTGGTATGGTTGTTGGTGACAGAAGTGTACCCATCTTCTGATGGCTGCTTTGAGCATGATAACATATCATGTCACAAAGCTCCAATCATCTCAAACTGGCTTTTTGAACATGACAGTGAGTTCACTGTACTCAAATGACCTCCACAGTCATCAGATCTCATTCTAATAGATCACCTTTGGGATTTGGTGGCACAGGAGATTTACATCCTGGATATGTAGCTGACAAATCAGTGATTTTATCATGTTGGACCAAAAACTCTGAAGAATGTTTCCAGCACCTTGTTGAATCTATGCTATGAAGAACTGAGGCAAAAGGTGTCCAATCCAGTAATAGTAAGGTGTACCTAATGAAGTGTCCAATGAATCTATGCAATAGCTAAATTATTATCAAAGTACTCCACACTGAAAGCTGTAGCTGAATGACTCAAACTACTAAACAAGTAATATGATAGGAAGACAAAAAAAGAAATTAAAACAAAAAAGCTTGGTACCTTTCTATTCCATGGAATGAAGATGCAACTTTCAATAGGGTGAAGCGAGTAAAAGCACTCAAACTAAGAACACAAAATATAACAAAAAATAAATAAATTAAGTCGATGAAGTGACATGTGAAATCCAAAAGATTTAAAATAATTCCAAATAAAAAGATTAAAGGAAAATCAAAAGGTGACAACTGAACAAGGCAGTGCACTCTTTTCAACCTTTTCTCCCCAACAGATATTTAATCGATGCTGCTACATGTTCCTGTTCTTCAATGCATAACCCAGGAATTTTTTTAACATATGTTATATAGTAAGAATCCTGCATTTATCTCCTAACATAAAAACTGTAAAAACAAGAAAAAAAAGGTGTTCAAATATTTGACATCAGATGTCAGGTATGACACATCTTTCTTACCTTTCTTTGGATCGTCTGAACATCTGCTTCTCTTGGCCTCTCCTGTAGTAGAAAGAAACGCACACATAAAAGCAAGCATTTTTTCGCACACACAGGCAAATGTTGTAAAGTTTGTCAGGACTGAAAATGATCAATTTTTGACCAAATGTAAATATCTTTCTTACTTTTCTCTGTATGGTCTGGATTTCTGATTCTTTCACAGGCCTCTCCTTCAAAAGTTTTTGAAACAAGAAAGGGTAGAGCGAGTGCAATTAAAAACACACAACCTCTACACAAAAAAGTTCCAAAGCAATTAAAAAAATAGAAGTGGTATAAAAGATGTAGCATGATAACATATAGTTCCAGACACACAGGAGTAACTGTACACAAATGTGCATATAACATAAATTTCACATTAGCAGGTGTCAATAGAAAAGTGACATACAAATTTCTGTTTTACCTTCCTGGGTTGGTAGTCTAAGTCTCGCTCCCTTTCTGCTCTCTCTTGCTGCATGCAAAAGTTAGAATACGATATTTTATCATTTTATTGGAAGACATGAATTAAAGGTTCCACAAAAATGTGAATAAGAAAAAAAAACAAGAGGAAAGGAAGTTTTTGCACATCTACCTCAGACTTGGTGATTTTTTGATAATAGTGATTTAGATTTTAGTGGCCACCAAGTACAGATTTCATAAAAACCAACAAAAACAAAAAGCAAACAGCACCACAGGGCAGTTTGAAGCAGTTAAGCAAACACTTTAAGCTTATCTAAGCAACTTATTGTCACCTGTACACTGAATTCAAAGTAAGCAATTCAATCAATTTATTTATAAGCACATTTAAAAACAACACAGGTTGACCAAAGTGCTGTACATAGTAAAAAAGTGAAAAGTAGATCAAACACACACAAAGAACAAAACTCAGTCACAATTAAAAGCTAGAGAGTAATAATGTGTTTTTAAATGGGTTTTAAAAATGTCAAGTGTTGAAGAGATCCTAGTTTCAAGAGCCAGACTGTTCCAAAGTTTGGGCGCAGCAAACGCAAAGGCCCAATCTCCTCTGTTTTTTAGCCTGCTTCTAGGGACAACTAGACTTATCAGCTGACCTGAGAGTTCTATTAGGAGTATTTTTAGTTCCCATAAAAGCTATGTTTTCAAAATTGTTAAACTGTTACTGGTTTGACAAGTGGATCTGTTGCATCGGTGCTCCACACACAACATTCACAAATGCAAACATTATATTGGTTCAGATCATGGAGTAGTTTCTCCTACTTGGAGCCACACGGCAGAATTGTTTTAAGACGAGTTTATGTTGGAATTAGAGCTGTAATCTACACAACTATCATGGCCAAAATAACTCACAATGATAATTTTATCAGGCTATAAAAATATGTGATTGCAGCAAAAAATTATATCAATCAAATTAATCTCTAACTTTCTTTATTGTGTGTTTGATCTCTTGTGTTGCATAGGAATCACAATCAAAGTATGGGTGGAGGGAGGTGGAACTCTGACACCGTAAGTATATGAAAATATTATCTCCTTTTATTTTTTGTTTTATAGGAGTCAACAATAAGTATTAAGGTGCAATATCGAAATACATACATTTGACTGAAGAAAAATCTTGGAGATACTGACGCCAAATACCAAATTTCATCACACCTTTTACTACAGATATTACCTGACCACTGATAAGATGCACAGTCCTAAATGAGGATTTATGGAGCAAGGGAAGTCCCTGGTGTAGTTGCTGTCATTTACAGTGAACCACATCTTAACTCCACCCTGTTTGTTAAACGTAACATACTCTTAGTTCACGTTACTCTCAGTGAGTCATCCTTACCGCTCTTGCCAGGCGACTCCTCTGTTGCCGCCGGATGGTGTGGGGCGAAGGGAAGGTGGGCATGGGGGGCGCCACTGAGATAGAGATGGTCACCCTGTTTCTCTCCCGACTCGTGGACCGCTGCCGCTGTTGTTCGTCTGTGAAAACCGAACACACGAGTACAAATTTCCAATCCATACTTTGTACATAATGCAACTTTGGGGCCTGGTTTTGCCTCTCTCACCTCGGTGCAGAGCTCTGAGACTGAGCTGAGCATTTCTGTGCAGCTCCTCCAGACACGGCGGTCGGGTGCAAGGATGAAATACGTTGTGCTGCTGGTGCCATGGAGCCTGATAGTGAACCGACAGCTTGCTCTCTATGTCAAGGTTCGACACCGCTAAGATGAGAGGAGAGAGACGCAATTAATTCTCTTAAATAGAATCTTTGATATGACCATCCATGTTTAAGTTTTAACTTGGGACTCTCGAGTTTGCGTGTCCAGTCACAAACTAAAATATGGTTACTACATCATAAATAAACAGGACGCGTAGAAATCAAAATTGTCTCCAAAAAAATCTGAAGCAAAACAACAGTGCTATGAATTGATGATGAGGAGAAGAAGGAAAAGCAACCAACATCATCGAGGACCATGTGAAGAAACAGGAGATGCTCTAAATTCACAGAAAGACTATGACAAGCTCCCCAAGATGCTTGAATAACCTGCCCATCAAATACTTTAGCATATAATTAGGAAAGCTGCTGTTGTGCTGAAGGCCAGCACAATAAATGCAGATATAATGTAGTCTTCATTCATTTAATATGACATTAATTCATAAATAACTTCACTTTTGGAATCTTAAATAATTTTGAAGGCAATCTCCATTTACTTTTAGAACATAGGGCTTTTGCAGAGTGCTTTGCACACACACATACAAGTATATCCTTCGATCCATATTCTTAACCATTTGTCCAGTTCAGGGTCGCTTGGAGGCTCGAGCCTATTCCAGCCGTCACAGGACTAACACAGACAGAAAGACAAGCATTCACTCCCACCTTCACACCTTTGACCAATTTAAAATCACCAGTTAACCTAACAAGTATGTCTTTAGACATGCTTGTAGGGGGAAGCTGGCGTACCCGAAGAGAACCCACGCAGGCACAGGGAGAACATGCAGGCTCCACACTGAAAGACTTCAGCCAGTCACCTTTTTCAAATCTGTTTACAGACAGAATTTGCCAGTGTCTAGTCTGTATGTCTTTCTGGATGAAAACACAAGACAAAGCCCTGACACACCAGCAGGTGGCAGCTAAACCCACACCTGAAACTCTGAACATACCAACAGACCACTGTAAATTTCTCAGCCCTTCATGTTTTTATTGCAACAAAGATTTCCGCAAAGAAAAATTTCTCCCATCATAAATGAGATATAATATATATATATCTCATTTGTATATAATTCTCAAAGTTGATGTTCACACAAGGAGTGAAAGAATGACAGATATGTGCTGTTAAGCCCTTTAGCTTATGCAGTCAATTGTCTTATAACTCATAATTCAAAATGCACTTGTAGCCTTGGAAGCCACACTGTACGTCAGTAGCCACGCAACCTTCCTTATATGTGCCTGCATCCAATTATAATCAGACAGCATTTGGCTCATGTAAACTACAAGGTTCAAAAACACAGAGTCAGTTCAGTGACATCAAACAAACCATTACAAATTACAGTTACAGACAAAGTCACTTTTTTAGATTTCACATCTGTATAATTCAGAAAGATAATGTTTTTGAAGATATAACAAGACTTCACACAGCTGAAAAAAGAACTAGAACTTTTTAAGAGAAACTGAAATATATTTTAGTTTCATTACAAGTAGGACAGACAAGCAAAATATATTGACCAAAGCTGGAAGAAAAGCTTTTGTTGAGTGTCTGTACATTGCAAGTTTAAAGGTAGAAAAATGTCAGTTTGTTTCAACTGGACAATTAATGTGTGTTCAGATGTTACAAACTCCCAAAATTAGCAACCCAGTTGCAATGCTGTAACATTGCAATTAACCAAACAGCAAATTGAAGCACCTGTATGTCAAACAGCTGCTTTTATTACACTGACAGTGTTGGATGAACACAGTTTGGCCACATTTCCTTTCTCTCGCCATGTTGGGTATGCTGAATATCTGCAGGAGGACTGGTGTCACTTATTACAGCTCGAGAGCTTGGGCACACTCCAAAATAGTTTCTCTGTAAAAGGAAATTCATGGTTCTGTGAAAAATGATATAAAATATATATAGAAACTCTAAATATAAATAACCCTAGTAAATAAAAAAAGAAAATATGAATTGAATTCAAACGAAAATAGAACAAACAGAACTTATTAATCTAGAAATCATGAAACATGAAACTTAATGAAATACATGCTTTTAAATCTGATACTGGCAACATGTTTGATTCAAGTCATGTTTACCTCAGTGTTGCATCATTTTTTTAACAGCACTCTGTTTCAGAGCTGCTTTACAGTAGTTGAAAAAGCTCTTTTCTTTCTTCCCAGTTTTGCTTGATGTAAACTTAAGATGTTTAACTTTTCAGATTTGTTTTTTCTTTATCATAAATTAATCCCACTTCTGATTGATTCGATCAAAGACTTGGCAATAGTATTTGTAATCTGTGAAACAAAAGGGATGGAAAGAGGATGCCATGCCTATCTGGGATGCTCTTTTTAGACTCAGTCATGTTATTAATAGAGCTTTATTAATTAACTAGTTGTGAAATGTCTCACCAGGTGTTTTTTTAAGCACTGCAAAACTGTTTGTTGCCTTTATATCACTGTTTCATTTAAGATTTTGAGTTTTTAGCAGCAAATTCAATATATCTATCAAAAATAATCAACATTTTATAAGTTGTTTTTTGTGCTACTTTTGATTCAATATGTGCTAAATGATCTAAAAATGTATTTTTATTTCCATTTTACACAGTGTCACAACTATACTTTTATCAAGGTTGTATGAAGCAGGACTACAACCAGACATAATCATCTGTGACAACTACACATATCCCAGATTTAGCATTAACTTTTCTATTACTGGTCCAGCTATATTTATATATATTTATATATACAGATTTTGTATCTTTTTTTTTTTTTTTTTATCTCTTTCAATCTCTCTTGTCCAGATGTGAGTGAATGTAAGTCATTAGTAGAATGTATTAGGGTGTATCTGGGTCAGGCAGTATGCTCCCTAGGCAGTAGCTGCAGAATCTTGTCATAGTAGACAGCTGTTATATAAGAAACACAAGCCAGCCAGTTCTGCTGAGGAAAACTGCACTGTGAGCGTATGGCAACTCAAACGGTGCAACATCTCATATTTTCTGAGATTCTGGTTTTCTATCTCCTCCTGGTCCACTGGGGCCTTTTTCTTTGGAATTTGCATCGTCTCCTTGTGTCTCTGTGGGTAATTGGTGATTCTGAACCGGCTGAGAATGTGAGGTAGATAATATGTTCATGCATGGAATAGAGTACTGTATTAAAGTATTTTGAGTGGTCAGTGTAAGTACAAATGACTATAAAGATGTAAATGGTGTGAATCGTCAGACACCCCACGATATGATATTATCACAATACTTCACTCAGGATCTTTGCTGGGTGGAACACGTTACTGTGATTACATGGCATTTTTCAGTAACACGGTAATATAAAGCATTACTGTATTTACATTACAGTTACAATTACAAGCTACAATCAGCTGATTTTATTTCATGTGTGGAAAGAGAAAAATGGCAGAGTGGTACAGCAATAGAGCTTTTGAGGAGTGGAGATACGGAAATTACTTTAATTTTTATTGCACAAAAGGATGAGAGTGCAATGGTAAAGTTGAAGTGGCATCCAGCTACATTATGCTGCTCATACAACTTTGGCCCTTTGCAAGCAGCTGCACAGACAGCATGCTAACTCAAAGCTAGCAAAGAATCCACAGTGACTTTATTGCTGTGTTTGTTGTCTCCTGCCCAGCAGCCAGACCCTGATCTTCACCAGGTTGCAAAGGGAGTGATTTCTATTATTCTAGGCTCTCTGCCTTAGAGTATAAAGCGCCTTGAGTTGAACGTTGTTGTGATTTTGCGCTGTATGTAAATAAAATGGAATTGAATTGAATAAGAACTCAGACTTGTAGCCTCCGTTTCTACCTTTTCGTGTTTCTAAAGTAGAATCACTGTGGCGACTGCTTTAAAGTCTCTTTGGGCTGCCTTTCATCTTTGCTTTGTGTTGCCGGCTGTGTTTTCATGTGCAAATACTAAAAGAAAGATTCTTATGTGTGTCACCATTAGGGTAGGGATTTGTGTTGGTGTGTGGGACTGTAGCCTATAGGTTTATATTGTTAACTGGTAATTATGTAATAATTTCAGGTAATTTTATAGAGTAACGATAAAATAATAAGTAGTGTAACGAATCACTTTCTGCGGTGAGTAACTAAGTAACATACTGCTTAACTTGTAGTATTGTGTAATACATTATTTTTCTTGAGTCTTTACCCCAGCACTGCTCCCGATACAATATTATTGCAATTTTTAACATTTTGCGATATTCTATATGAGTATTGCATTAACATATATTGCAATTTATCAAACTTTTTTTTTAATCAAACTTTTTTTTTTGAAAATGATGTCCTTAAATTTAAACTTTCCATCTCTCTTTGTCACTAAAAGGTGCCGTAAAAGTTGTCATAAGACTGCCATCAGTCTGCGATTGAATGCGATCAAGTTTGCAGTTAAATTAAATCAGCAAATAACTGTGATTAATCGTCAGAAATCACATATCTGTTGCTGTCTACATAGACAAAAATTCACATTTAATTTTAACATTTACTCAAAGCAACCTCCCTGTTCCCTCAAGTTGCGCTCATTTTACAAATACTTATTCAACATGTTGGCAGTCTGTCTACATTTATAAATGAGGTACTAATTATTTGCCAACCTTTGCCAATCTCTCTGAGAGATTGGCAAGATGGGCCCTTTTGTTTGTAGTATTCCTGGAGTATTTTAATTTATTATAATAAAATATCAATATTTTGTGTGACTGTATCAATACAATATTGCCAGACAAAATATACTTTGCTGTATCAGTTTTTTTCCAACCCCTATAAAAATGGCAGTATAATCTTTTGCTGTATAAGGTTTAGTGATATAAAACTAAGAATTAATTTAATCAGTTAATCTTTAGGTTGATTTATTGATTAATGTCTATTATTCAGCCAGTCCCTTTGACTTCTATGCCAAAATGCTCAAATTCATGGCAGAAATAAACATGTTTATAGCCTGGCACAAAAAAATTGCATTTATCTCTTCCTGGTTCTCTAATCGCTAGTTTCCCTGATCTTGACAACTGAAAAGGACTTAATTCTTTTCTTTTCTAACCACATGCATAGATTTTCTTCCATTTATCCCACAAGGAGAACATGTGTAGAAAGTCCCCAGCCAGTTAATGGATTTGAATCCAGGGCCTTCTTGCTGTAAAACAACAGTACTACCACTGCATCACTATGTGACAAAATGCTTGGTAGACAATACAGGTTTATAAAATCAAGCATGCAGACCACTTCTACAAACATGAGTGAAAGAATGAATCACTTTCAGGAACTTAGTGAATTTCAGCGTAGTACCGTGATACAATGCCACCTGTGCAATAAGTCCAGCCGTGAAATTTCCTCACTTAAATATTCCACAGTTAGCTGTTAATGGTATATAACAAAGTGGAAGCGTTTGCGAGTGACAGCAAATGAGCCACAAAGTGGTTGGCCACGTAAAATCGCAGAGCATAGTCAGCAGATGCTGAGGTGCATAGCGCATCGAAATTGCCAACTTTCTGCAGAGTCAGTTGCTACAGACTTCCAAACCTCATGTGACCTTCATATTAGCTCAAGAACAGTGCATAAAGAGTTTCATGGAATGGGTTTCCATGTTCGAGCAGTTGCATCCAAGCCTTACATCACATTATATCAAAGTGCAATGGAAAGCGTTGGATGCAGTAGTGTAAAGCACGCCGCCACTGGACTTTAGAGCAGTGGAGTGTTCACTGGAGGGACAAATCACACTTCTCCATCTGGCAAGCCAATGGACGAGTCTCGGTTTGGCAGTTGCCAGGAGAACAGTACTTGTCTGAATGCATTGTGTCAAGTGTAAAGTTTGATGGAGGGGGAATTATGGTGTGGGTTTCTCTTTCAGGAGTTGGGGTGGGTCCTTTAGTTCCAGGAGAAAGGGAACTCTTAATGCTTCAGCATACCAAGACATGTTGGACAATTTCATGCTCCAAACTTTATGGGAACATTCTGGGGATGGCCCCTTCCTGTTCCAACATGACTGTGCAACATAGACTTTACACAAAGTAAAGTCCATAAAGACATGGATGAATAAGTTTGGTGTGGAAGAACTTGACTGGCCTGCACAGAGCCCTGATCTCAAACTGATAGAACACCTTTGGGATGAATTAGAGTGGAGGCTGCAAGCCAGGCCTTCTCATCTAACATCAGTGTCTGAAAGAATGGTCAAAAATTCCCTTAAGCTCACTTCTAAACCTTTTGAATTAACCTTTCCAGAAGAGTTGCAGCTGATATAGCCGCAAAGGTTGGGCCAACATCCTATTAAACCCTTTGGATTAAGAATGGGATGCCACTCAAATTTATATGAATGTAAGGGCAGATAAATTAATTTGGGTATACAGTATACAAAAAGGTTTAAAGTTATGCATTATTAACACTAAATGGATATCTGTGTTGAGCACTCTATATATACAGCCTAAACCACTCCCTCCCAAAAATATGGATACGGCAATATTCTACATTGATTCTACAAATGATATAAAATCAACACAGGAGAATGGTCCTGTCCTAATAAAAATCCAATGAACATTTTAGACAATCAAAATAAGGACTAAACAGGAAGAAAGAAGTTTAAGATACACTTGATGTTGGAGACAGTACCTCTGGATCGCACAGGGACGCACCCTAGACCAAGACAAGCCAAAGCCATAGTCAGCAGCTGTATAGTTCCTCTTTTTCTTTTCTCCCTCTGTGTCTTCGTCTGCTGGTCCTCCTTTCTCTTTTAGACTCCTTATCATCTGTTCCTCAGTAATAACACCTTATTTAAAGCTACAGTCCTTTCTAAACCATTCCTGTGCAAGCCCAACATCTAACAACAACTAACAACATCTGCATACACAGACCTCTCCCCCCTCCTCCTCCTCATCACCCACCCACCTGCTATCCCTGCTTTCTCCTCCCTTCAGCTGACCCAACATATCACTATAAAGGACTATTTCTTTCTTGTCCATAGAATATGTGGCTGTTCCAATTTGGCTTTGCTGGCAGCCTCATGACACTAACAAAGAGTGACAGGCCTACACTTCTGTATGCCATCCCTGTTGTCCCTGTGATTCACCCCCATGTGCCTGTATCAGATGGTAGATTCCTGCCTGGGCATGGCCTGTCCCTGACCATAATCTCTTTATTATGTGGTAATATGTGGAAGGAGGCTTCAGCGTCAACGTATTAATGTATTAATCCACCACATGCTGGGAATATGTATGACCGTGATCTAAAAGACATGCTGTGCGGTTATAACATCTCTCATTGATGCAGTCAAATATTTGAAGAACTTTGCAACACTGAAGAAGAGGGGAGAAAATTGAGTCTACTGTTTGAAAAAGCTGAGCTCAATGGTGCCTTTTCTTGCCTTTTTTTCAATAATTTAGTGTCCTCTTTAGGGAAACTTTGTCTTTGTCTGCACTGACTATCAGGGTCATCATCCCCATGTGGGTGTAAAATAAACAGCACGCACTCACAGAAAGAGAGAGTGTAAGCGCACCCCGCCTTGTAATCTGCTGTAATCTGGAGCTCTGACTTTGGAGAAGAGCTGGTGGAGCTGGCAGTCTGATCAAGGAGCTTTCAGCCTCCTGCCATGCCCGGGAGACACACCAGCAATATTTGAACACACATCTAAAGCCACCACGTGTCCCTGCACGCTTCCCCGCAGTGGTCAATATGCAGACAAAGAGAGCACATGGCTCCGAATATTAAATGTACAGAGATTGCTCGTGGGTTGCCTCAGTTATTTACAGCACATTTCCTAAACAGGACTGCTGGGAAGTCCTTAATAGCTTGGCGTCCCTGGGGTTGTTTGTCAGGGGCTGTGGTACTGAGTGATCTATGAAACATCAGTGCAAGATCAGAGACCTTTCAACCACATATTAACTGCTTCGTAACCTGAGCTTCTCAGATAGGACCCTAATGGGTTGCTCTGCCTGAGAAGCTTAACCAAATCACTTTTATCAGTCTCATCTTTTAAGTCACTTAAAACAAGCTTTTACAGACTTGTTTTAATGGAGGGATCATGCTCGGTATTTTTCTCTTGCATTTTCTTAGCTTGATGATTATGAATGTCACTCTGATACCATATAAATGACTACTTCTGTATATATTTTTGTCAAAAGATACACACTGTTTTTGAGACTGACTGGCTAATATAATGTATGATCAACACCAGTGACCTCATAATAGAACTTTAAAATAACACAGTAAGCACTACAGACCTTTCACTAATGTACTTGCTACCTTTAACCTCCTAAGACATGCATGCATTTTTAATTTCTCTTTGCTATTTGGGCTGATTGGGACCTGATGAATGTAAAAACAAAGAATTACCAGATTTTTTTTTTTAACCTGATTTTTGTTTCTGAGAAAAATTATATTCACACATGAGGACTTTCATTTTAAATTTCAATAGAAGTAAGTGGAAATCAGGCCCTTGTAGAGCAAAATTTTGTATTTTGGTCTAGACAACCCAAAATGTGATGTCCACATATGTGGACGCCAAGTCCTAGGAGGTTAAGAATAAACCACTTTGCAGTGACTTCATGTTGTATGTCATAATTCTTCCATGTCCAAAGTCATTTGCAAAGGCAAAAGTGTTGAACATTTATCTGTTTGAAGAACCATCTTGCTCAGTAGACTTTTAAGATCCTTTTACTGAATTTACAAAAAATATTAAAGGTTGCCAAGCTAGTTTAGAATTTATTGGACTTCACTTTTCAATTTCTATGCTTTGAAATTGAATTATTAGTCGCTGATAAGATTTCTAAAGCTAGATTTTTAAACATTTTTATGGAATTGTAGTGTAATTTATCTCAATGTGCTGGTATATAATGTGACTTGCTTCCAGTGTGTATCTTCTCAAATCATTACATTTACTGCTGTTCTCTGTTTCTGTTCCTATTTCGAAAGCTGCACACCTGCTCCATTGTTCAGTCTCCCTCCTCCTCAATCCCTCTGTTCTTTCCCTCCGGCCTGCACAACATTCATGTTATCATAGCTACATGCCCATTTCTATAAGGCTGCGGGACTTGGCCGTAATGGCAAACAGAGATGAGGCAGAGCATCTGTCAATACAGGCGTAGCCTTATTTATAGCACTCACTACGTCACAATGGGTCAGATGAGCCAGAGAAAATATCAACAATATAACAGCAGGTTAAATGTTCAAGGGATTATTTCCTGGCTCTGTACTTGCTGTTTGTTCAGTATTAACAGACACCAGTGGAAAGCTCCTGTGCTGCCCCTTAGTGGTACTGCATGAACACTACATAGAGTGAGAGCCAATGTTGTGTATTTGTAATTATGGTGAGTTTATTACTGGGGTGTGTTGTACAAACATTCACTTCATGTAGAATTGTTATAAAGGCATAAAAAAGCTATATGTCATCAAAGGATTTCTATACCAGACAGCAAGTACGCTTTGTTTCTTAATGTTGGCAATTATCACATGGCAGTCTACACGCTGCCTCAGTAAATATATAAGTAAATACATGTTTTGTATTTTTTCTACCAAACACCTGACATACTTCAAATGTTATCTGCATGTTTTTATGATGACCTTTATGAATAAAGATGGTCATTTTATAATATCACAAGTATTGGCTGAGTCCTTTGTGCAGACTGGAGATAGGTGAACCTGTGTAAGAGACAGCAACTAGGAAAGGAAAGTGGTCTTTTTAACTGATGTTAGTTATTTAGAATAATTTGTAGTCAGTGACTCTGTTTCTAGACTCTCTGAACTCCTCTTACAAATTGTGTCATCTGACTGCTCTGACTGTTTTTTTGTTGTTGTTTTTTTTACTGATGCTGTTTAGTATCCTAGTTTAATATTCCTGTCTTAATGCTGTCTGTTATTTCATCTTCCATCACTGTGTCTAGTGATCCATGATACCTTAATGCATCCCTAACCAGACTAGGGACAAAAACATTCGTTATAACTGCAAAATATTGTAAAGCTTCACTTACAGGTAGTTTTATCTTATGAGAAATTACCTGATGTGACATATATAGAGAATTATCAAGAGAAAATTTTACATAGATCATTTGTTGTTTTGGCAAAGCAACTGCTTAACTTGAGAAAAGTTCTTATAAATGTTTAATAAAGTACCTGCACATTACCAAGTGGGAGACACACACTGTTAGCAACGTGTGTCATCAGGTACAAAGTCACATTTCTCTAAAAAGTGATCAAATTCTGGAGATTCCTCAAGTAATAAGAAAATAATAAACACTTATGTTGGTGTATATCTGCTGGATGAGTAACAGGATGACTTTTCCCCAAAGAATTAAAGTTAACTGTTAATGTAAAGGTAGATTTATATACTATAATGGTGTACTCATACTATCTGCTTTATACAGTAACCATAGTTAAGTGTGTTTTTGTTTCTCTCCAAAAATACCAGAGATCACCTCTGTATAGGCCAGCGGCAGGAGGGTGGGAATAAATGCCACTATCATACTGTAAGAACTGTGACCGTATGTGTGTGTGATTTCATATTGTTCTCTGTGTGCTTGTCAGACACACTGCTGCCAACATTTCTGTGTGTGTGTGTGTGTGTGTGCGCGTGTGTGTGTGTGTGTGTGTGTGTTTGTGAGCGCTTCAGCCATGTTAGTGGAATGGCACAAGACAAGCCATCGCCCATGTTATTTTTAACTGTGTGTCTCCATGGAAACCGGCACATTTGCAAGGAGTGGGTGATCTCCTGCTGTGCACGTGCCGAGGAAGACTCCTACCCTGGTCACAGTGTGAATGGGCATGTGTCTGTGTGCATGCATGCGCAAGTGTGTGTGTCTGTCTGAGTCTGTTTTCAACTGGTCTTTATTCCAATCACACTAATGGGCTATGTTTGACTTTTTTTTCTTTTTAGTGTTCTGTCTGTCTGTAATTCTAATGACATGCCAAGTCTAAGAGTGTGACAGAAGAAGAGACCAAAGAGAGACAGGCAGATACTGAGGGGGAGAGGAGAGGGCTTCTGAGGTGACTGAAGAAACACCAACATGCTGTAGAAGATGACAGGTGGGATTCTGCTGCAGCTATGTTAACCTGAAATAACCAAATCTAAGGAAGTGGGTTCACCAGTTACAAAGGTATGGCAGTGGTCGTACTGGGAAATGTTGAAAAAAATCTCCCCAAAAGACACAAGAAAACAAAAACAAAAAAACCCCCTTAACAACTGGACTTCTTTTTGTCCTACACACCGTCATCAGCACTGACTCTCCATTCCTTATAATCAGTGAATAACAGTGACTAAGACATTCCTGTGCTATTGGGCTGTAGAGGAGCTTTATGTTAGATGAAGACATTCATTTATGGCTTTAGAAATGATCCAACAGTTATCAGCTGAGTGAATTTAGTTGTTTCTATGGAAACAACTTAAAGATTAAAGCTGCAAAGAGTGAGAGCTGTGCCAGAGTGATTCCCATAATGCCTTGTGCCTGGGGATCTCAAGGAAAGGAAAAGAGAAAGGGAAGGAAGAGAGTGACTCACTTTTAGAGCTAACGGTGCTGTAAGTGAAAGTACTATGTAAATATTACAAGTCCAACCTTGTAACCTCGTAACATCGCTCTTAGTCCAGTTTTATGGAAAAATGACAAGAGTTCCTATTTATACTAATTCATTGCTACCCAGTTAAACTGATAAGCTCTGAGATATTCCACCTGGAGTGCTATTAGAGATCACTTTTCCAGTGTTTTGTTATCGTTTTCCTAATGTTTTAAAATGTCTGTCAAACACAAAGAGACTTGTGTTTCATTGTACACTTTGTTACTGCTTATAGCCCCTTTAATCATACAAGATTTAAAAATTGTTGGTTTCAAGCTCTCATTATTCTGCCACTCTCCGATGTTGCCAGCAAATCTGGCAACATATAAAAGAATATGTGTGTCCATGGACCTTTTTTTTACCTGCACATAGAGTCTGAACATGAGGCATTTTATACATTTCAGCATCAACACTAACTGATAAAAAATCACAATGAAATACAAAATACAGCTTATTTAATTAACTTGTCAGAGTTGCAGTCTATAAAATAATATTAATACTTATAAGAACAGAGAAAACACTAACTTTTACTGAAGTGTAATTGTTGGTACTAGCTGTAAAAATCTTACTTCTGAGTTCATTAACTACCTCCAGCTTCACAGGGTTACCCAGCAGGCTTCAAGTCATGAAAGTAGACAAGGAAACAGACACCGACAAAGAACACAAACTTTAAATACAAAGGCAGTAATGAGGGAAAAGGAGACACCTGAAGTAGAGACATCACGGGTGCTACAGACAGTCGGACTCAATCAAGAGACAGAAAGTACAAAGTAGATACCAGACACTAGAGCCAGTGACTAACAAAGTAAAACGGGAAGCGACTGACAATCAAATCTGAAACACTGCAGACGGGTGAACTTAACAGCAGGAAAACAGGAGAAGAAAAAAGGAAGAATCCATTAAATTCAACAGAAAACTAAAGTAATTAACACTAATACCAGATAGGAACTAATGAACATACCGTTGAATACATGTGAAACCAAGAACCATAGGGATTTATTGAATAAACAGAAATCACACTTTAACTACTAAAAAACTAAAAAACCAAACATAAACAAGAATACTAACCTTAAACACAGAACCCCGAGATTCTTATAAAAACAAACACAAATCAAGAGATAGATGAACAAGGATACTAAAATCTAATATTCACGGAAACTGGAGCTTTAAAAGATATAAGATACAAAAAGGACATGCATGGAAACCAAATTCGAAATGATAAAAACATCATGCCTGGATTATGACGTCTTTCATGTTTAGTGTTATTCTAAAGTTTTAGGTACCCTTCACTTAACTGCTAGATGTCATTTTTTGTTCTGTGTCCTAATTGTTGAAATTGTAAAACTAAATTACCTTTTAAACTAACAGGGTAATCCATTATGTGTATATGTAAACGTACATTTTAAACAGTAACAATCAATAATAATCACAAATTTTTACAACATTTTTTATGGAGAGTTATGTGTCAACACTTAGATATATTATAATAGACTTAGCCATTCAGTCTTATAATGTTTGACTTTTTTATAGGTAGTATATCATTTTATAACTTTAAAAATCGATTAAAGTAAGATTTTTTGCTTAAAATTGGATCAAAATAATAATGCTTGAATCTTTCTTTAAATTTAAGCCTCTTATTTGTATTAAAGCAGTATTTGATCATATTGGTAGGTAATTTACTTTATTACTCTATTTTATTGCTGGAATATTTTTGCAGGAATTTTTGAAAACAATATAGTTACATAAATTGTCATTATATTGACAGAAATGTTAGTTACTCTGAAATTGAGAAACCCCCCCATACAATGATACATTTTTGTCAGCATCAAAGACCAAGGCCTCGAGGATAAGTAAATAAATGTTTTCAACAACCTAAAAAAAGAAGTCCAATTGCCTTTAGCTCGAGTGCTTAAGGCTACCATGACCGAATGAAAACCTACACAGATATATCAGTTTATGGCAGAAAATTATTAAAGTGTTATTGTGTTGCGGGATTTGGGGCTTCCCTCGGCTATTTAAAGGGCCACTACAACCAAATTACTAACCCAATTTATGGAGTTTTTCGGAAAATTATTATTATAGTGTGATGGTCTATGAAATAGACCATTACACTGTCTCTAACCATGTCAAATATACTCTTATATAAAAGAAGAACACACACACACACACACACACACACACACACACACACACACACACACACACACAAACTTTAATAATATCACTGTCTGTAATTAGAGTGTTTTCCTCACTCTCTGTCTCTTTCTATTACTACATCTATTTGATTCTTCTTTTGGATTTAATGTATGTGCCTCCTCCCCATGTCCTCCTCTCCCTCTCTTACCCTCTCTCTCCCTTCCCCCTCCCCCTGGGTGATGCCAGTGCTGTTGTCAGGCTGGAGCTAAAAGCAGCCAATCGTGTGGCTCTGCGTTGAGGAGCTCTGGGGTGATGTTAGGCAGTTTCATACGATGAGCTTTGCCAAATGTAGGTCATGCTTCTCTCTTTCTCTGTCTCTCTCTCTCCCTCTCTCTTACCTTTCCACGCACATAAACCTCTTCACCCCTTCACACATGAACACATACACGACGAACACATACACAGGAAATAGATAAATGTGTATTTTCATCCCATAAGTACACACGCACACAGCGCCAGCGACACACAAAGGTGTTCATACTCGTACATTCACTAATGCAAACATGCAGAATTCATCCCAACACTCGTGGGTTTTCACTGGAGGCAGGGTGACGCTGTGCTCGGTGGTAATGCTCTTGGTTGTCTGTTAACAACTGGTGGGTCTCTTCCCTACAGGATGAACACTTCATAAGATGCCGAGATCCATCTAAACCAAAATTTGTGCACTGATAATAAAAACCAAACGATTAAACTTACATTATCCTGAACTCTTGCTGAACTGCTTCTGTCTGTATAACACAAGCAGGATTTTAAAGTCAAGCAGTAGGAGTCAGCAGATTATACCAGGCACTAATCAGAGCCCTAAACTGAGCAGTCTGAATGGATTTAGGAAATAATGCAATAGCTGTGTGTCATATTAAAGAAATCAAATTGTTTAAATCCTGGAAGAGTGATGTGCATTGCTGTTGCATCTCCACAGTGCAACATCACCCACCTAAACAACAAAAAACAAAACCTTTTAAAAGAATGAATGTGTAATATAAAGTAGTCATGAATAGATCGACCAACTTGAAGTTGCATGCCTTGCATTGCCTGTCCAGACTCGTGTTTGTTGTTTAGACTAATAATAACATGGCCGCATCTCCCATTCGTTTCCTGAGTTAAGCTGCTGCAAAATGGCAAGAAATGTGTTTCTGCAGCACAATTTTATGTTCTTGACCTTTTGCACTAAAATCTCATCATTTATCATTGTCATTATTTCATCCAACTTAGCAAAAATGTGTGTGAATTCTTGCAATAACTGACACATGAATTTTTAGAGTGATGGCCAAAAGTTAATTTCGTGAGGTAATGGCGACCTTTGAACAACAGGTGTGCTTGAGATATGGCATTTACAAGCATGCACAGTGACCTTCATCACTGACCTTTGACTTTCAAGATCTGATTAGTCTATCGTTTCAACTGAAAGTCTGAGCTATATTTGAAAGAATTTCCCTCAAGAAATAGGTAGATGGACACAAATACGTACGGATGTGCATTAGTCATACAGATGGAGGGACATATAAGCCAAAAATGAATGAATACTGACATGTGCAAATCACATATCACATATCAATAGGTATTATTAAAATGTTTGTAGCATCTGCTAATGAATGAATAAGTTTATGCACAGACTGTCAGAGCAAGCGGTTCATGACCCTGGGATTGGATTTCTTTCAAGGTTCAGAAGATGAATCTGATGGACTGTGTAATGATTAAGAAGACGTTAAAGAAAAAAACATGAGGAAGAGAAGAAAAAAGCTGTGCTACAAAGAAGTGTATTCATATTTTTGACTTTTTTTTCACATCTCAGCAGAGAATTTGATTTACAAGTCGTCAGTTATTGAATGAAGAGATATGTCTAGAGGGGAAGTTACTCATCTGACATGAGACAAAGAGCCACAGCAAGACAGCGCTGCTGAATAAGGTAGCAAAGAGGTGGTGCTGGTGGTGGTAGGTGGAGGGAGCTGGTGAAATTTTAACAATCAGCCTCATTTACTTTGCTTTTAAAAATCTGAAACTAAATCATATGAGCCAGCTATAGAAATGTCCTGACTGCTTACTTTCCATCACAGACCCCCCCCCCCGAAAAGAAAAAAAAAAACTATATAATTCCATCCCACCTTGAATTATTTGTGTCAACTGATACTTCCCACTATTTTTTTCCAGACTATATTCACATGTGAATTGACATTTGGCTCCCTTTCATGGCTCAAGGGGTGAACCTTTTCTTTTAAGCTGCTTTGTTGTAGAATATGAATTAGCATTACACCACGAGCGGCTGACAAATATACAGCATCTCTGACACACACACACTTGCACACACACACACACACATACACACAAAGCTCCTCCTCAGAGAACGAATCATTTCTACTTCCCTGGGTTGCCACTGCTAGGTTGACCTATTTTTGTCCAGACCTCGCTCTCTTTCTCCCTTTCTCTCTCTCTCTCCTGTTCACTCACTCCAGCCCCATAATTCACCCTGCTTAATAATTCACTACAGCTTCATAAGCCTCTACTCAACTAAACAACAGACTCAGGAAAAAAAAAAAAGAAGCAGTTTTCACGGATGTGTTTTGGAAAGCCACATAAATAGAATAACGTGTGTAGTATAGGAACTATTGTATTAAAGGAAGTATAAATAGTTTGGAAAGGGATTGCAAAAGATGTAAGTAACTTGTCGCTGTGAGAAGGTAACTTGGCAGGTAATTTGCATTCATCACGTGACGTTCATCACTTTCTGCAGGGTAACAGAACGAGCCATGAATATTGGAAAACACAAAGATAATTGTGGTGCTTGTGGAGAGCTGTGTGTAAAATTGCAGATTATTTGCAAGTCTGTGCACAGAATCGCTCCGCCTGTTGCGATTGGATGACCGGATTGGGCAAGAACCAATAAGGGCACCGGGAGTAAGAGAGCAGGCACACAGAGAGTACTCTCGCTGATGCTGGGCACACCCTGTAGCCCTCTGTCTGTGTGTGTGTGTGTGTGCACGTCCCTGCCAGTGCCTATAAAATTAATGTGTATACAAAGTTTATGATTATTTATATATTTAGTGCACAAAGGAATGATTTTTTTTTTAAATTCTTGCCTCCATTATTTTACATCTACCCTGCCCCCTTTTTAAATCTGCTCCCGGGAGCCGATGGAGAACAAAGACAACAACAATAATACATTCCGCACCCATATTGTCATTGCATTATAAATAACTGCTGCACCTCTGCAGCTTTTCTATAAGCCTGTGTACCTGTGTGCATTTTTAAATTTGATGCACTTATTTCTTCAGTTAATTGCTCTAATTCTGTTGGCTTTAGCCTGCCAGATTATTTTGCCTTCCAGGGTCATTTTGTAAATGTACACTTATTTGTTACCTTGATGCGAGTTAGTTGAGAATAATGATAGCGCCAGGAGCCGCATAGCTCAACTTTTCTCTGTAAACAGTGGGAAACAAATAGCCTGGCTCTGTGCAAAAGTAACAAAATCTACTTGCCAGCACAATCTCACCAGCAAGCTGACTAATTAATAACCGGTTCGATCTGTACCAAATGAATTTGTGGTTTTAAATTTTTTCACACTGAGAGCATAAAAATAAAATCATATACCCACACATCATGGCAAAGGTGACATGAGGACGTTTTTTATGCTAATGTAATTTACTTGTGAAGGATTTTTGTTTGTACTATCCTTTCAGTGTCTGGTGTCTGTGACCAATATGTGTACTTTTTGTCAACAGGACCTAAATACATCGTGGAAATGCATCACTATGTACAGAACAATGCTTAAAATATTCATAAATGAATCAAAAATTAATATAAGTTGGCATAATTAAATTAAAGTTTTATGTGATTACAGCAGTTCGTTGAGGAGGCAGACTGCATTACATCTATGTAGATATATTTCCTAGAGCAACTGTTGTTGTACTGGATAAAAACTTTCCTCAGCTGATTACATCTCGGCAGCCACATGAAGTCCACCAGGCAGATATGTTAAAGATCCTGCTTCCTGCTGACACGAGGCTACCTGTTTTACCCTGCTTCAAACCAACTAGCTGCAAGGTTATAGTTTTGATGTTTAGTAAATAAAATCTGCAGCTTTTATACCTATCATTTATAGGTATATAAATGATTTATAGCTATTATTCACTAGACTGGTACATCTACATAAATAAGAAAATCCTCTCTTTACTTCCATGTCATATTTCCACCAATGAGAGTGCAAGAAGAGCAGGGTGTCGGCTGCATGAGTGTGTACGATGCCGTAGTCTGATCGATGTGACAGTGAGAGTGAGTCTCCTGGAAGAAGCTTGGCCTTATTGCTCTTCTCTTCCACGCTGTCCCTTCACACACATGACATACTCTCTCTTTCACTGTCACACACACACACACATATACAACATTGTACAATGATTACAGATTTCTTTCCTTCTCCCTCCATCTGTCGTCTTTTTTCCCCATTATTCCATCACAGTTGAATCTTGGAAGCTAGCTTTAGTCATCACAGGCTCACAGCTCTATGTTCTCCGCTGGCATACTGGTCACTATCAGCCATTCAGCATCTAAACTATCACAACTTTTACTTCAAATTCAAACAGGAGGAACACTCCATGTAGAAATGCAGAAGTTATTACAGTATTGATATTATAAGTCCAGTTTCTGAAGCTGTGAGCTGTCAGGGAATGGCACTAGCTCTGGTTTTATAAAAATATGTCATCATGTAATGACAGACATTGTTCTTCATCCACACATTGATCACTAAGCAAGCAAAAACAAAAATGATTAACAGATTAAGAAATCTCTATAGAAACCTTTTAATACATTTTTGTGCACTTCAGGGCTGATCCAGGGCTTACAGAGAACAACTAGCGTTCATGTTAAAAAACACAAAGCACCTGATGACCTCAAAATCGCAGATTAAATCACTGGTTACATGATTATTTGCACCGTAAGGATGTATTTATTGAATAAGCATTCACATGAAATTTGAGTTTGTCCACCTAATGAATGGAAATCAAATCATTCGGCAATCTTACAACTCTGCTTTAGTCTTTATTAACAGCTGAGTGAAATATCAGCCTCTTTATTTGTGGAAGGCCCGGCTCAGCCATATGCATTAGTGGAAGACTGTGTGTCTGATGTTTGCTGCTGTGCAGGTAGTGTCTTTTGGGGATTTTTCCTTTGAAAACAGCTGCTTGCAGCAGCCAAACAGACACTGATAGCTTAACAATCAGGTTAAATTCACAATACAGACGACCCGTGGTATTAGCTGGAATACCTGAGACCGCCTCTAAAAATGCTAAATACACCGAATATATCTCATACTATCATCCTAATGAAAATAATTAGCAAATATTTTAGATGGTCTATGAAAAAATCAGTGAATAAGCAAATTTTTCACGAATAGGGAAATCTGCGACTGTATAGCTCTGTAAAGCCATGAGAAGCTGAAGATTAAGGTGAAAATTATGTTGCCATTTGATTCATAATTATTATGAAAAAAATAAAAAATGGAAAATTTGATTGGAGCAATGTCTAGAATAAATGTCGGCCAGCACAAGTAAACTACAGAACAGTACCAGAAATAACAGGAGCTACTGTCTGGCTTTTGTTGTTCAGCACTTTGCTCTGCCTGGTGTGTTTTTAAAGTGCTATACAAATGAACGATGATGATGATGTTAACTCTGTGGATTTTTCAGCTGACTTCTTATGAGAGATCTGTCTTGGAGATTTCCTCTTTCATCTAGGTAAAGGTGAAATGCATCTGGTGATCTTGCAGGATTTTAAAATAATATGAAAATAATTAAATACGAAATCTCAAAAACAGTCATTTTGACTCTGTGACCACTGACCACAGTGACTGTTTCTTCCAGGTAAAGCGTTTCTGGAAGACCCAGAAAAAGATCAGCATAACTCCAAAACTAAAGTTTTCACAAGACCCTGCACAATCCTGTGAAAGACGAAGCAAACTGCCAGAATTAGAAAACAATGCTCACAGGAACTGAAAAAAATAAAATAAAATAAAATAAAAATACCAGCGTTACATGCCAGAGTCTACAGATCTCAGTTAGCTCAAATTCATGACAGTACAATAAGAAAACAACTGTACAACGCATGGCTTGTTTTGCAGACACAGGACTTGGGCACCATGTAGTCACTGATTCGCTCATGAACTCCCCTGTATACCAACATATTCTAGACTCAAGTGTGAAACCATCTGCTTATGTACAGAATTGCTGAAAAAGAAAGCAATTAAAATTTTGCAAAAACCAAGTCTAGACCTTATCCTGATTGAAATGCTGTGGACCTCAGGAGAGCTGTGCAGACAAACAGAAGCCCTCAGACCTCGATAAACTGAAGCAATGTTGCAAAGAAGAGTGGACCAATAATGCGAGAGACAGATAAAGCCATACAGAACATACAGTACAAGTTATTGCTGTTAAAAGGGGGTATTGAATCATGGCCTGTAGAGTTCTGTGAAAATTGTTTGCATGACTGTATTTTATTTCTTTCCTATGAATGAGATACTACTACAGTGAAGTCTTTGTAATTACATTTGAGCTTTCTTTCATCACTTGTTGTGACAGAGAATCATTGTTTGCAGTGGAGATCCTGGTGTTAGCAATGCAAACAACAATGGATGTCTCGTGGTGTCCATGCAGTATCTCTGCAGTTGCTCTAGGCCTGATGCTAATTTCTAGTCTTAAGGAGGTGTATGTGAAGTCAGAACACACATCACGACTGATGAAGTGATCACATACACAGTCATGTGTGCCTGTTAATAAAGATTAAGGTATACAGAAAGTTATTAGAAGCATAAGCTTAGCAGATGTGTTCTGCAAGTTACTGGACCAACAGGCTTTTTAGCAAATATATCTCTCTGGCTATTAAAAACAAGTGAAGCAGAAAAAAAGAGCAAGCGCAATAATATAATGACAAATTCAGTAAAAAGTACATAATCCCTAAAAAATATATAATAATTTTTTAGTAATAATTTCAATGTACTAAACATTAATACCTCATCTGTGCCAGATCTTACTTGGCAAGATTTCAAAAGGTTTTGCTGTTTTATGTGGAGAACACAACTTTTCTGAGCTAAAAAGAAAACAAATAAAGCAGTTTGAGCCTGGGAAGAGATGGCAGCGGATTGAGGAGATACTCACACAGATTTTAACCCCCCACTGGGGGATTTTGCTTGCATTTAATCCCCTCAGAGTTTAAGCAGACTGTGGTGGAGCTCTTATTTAAAATGCTAGTATGTTTTTTTAGTATGCTGTCACTAAATTTAAGATTTTCATTTTCTAATGAGTATGCTGGCTTTACCGAAAACTTCTGCCAATTTACGCTGTCTGCAGGTCCCAACTCTCAAAATAAACTGAATGTGTCTCTGTGGCTCTTACTGTTCGTGCTTGAAACAGCCCATCTCAGCCAAGGCTCACCAAAGCTCCTCACAGAATTCTCAAACTGTCGGGGTGTTACGATGAGGAAAAAGCAGCACATGCTTGACTCAGACATACACCACATAGACGAGCTCACAAAAACAAAACAGTTTCTTTCTGCTTAGGAACAATCCAAATTATCACCCAAATTTTTTGCCTTAACTTTTCAACTTAGTTTTCAGTTTACTCCAACAACTTTAAGGACTTCTGAGCAAAATCAGTCTGCTGAGGAACATACAACTAAAAGCTTTGCACAGCTACTAAACAGACCCAGTGGTGAAACTGCTTTATAAATAAGTATTTCCCAGGTTAGGTTTATATGTCAATATCCACGGTGATTCATATAAATAAAAAAGAAAGCACACGGGCATCACAGGGCAGGCATCTCTTATTTCATCAGTTAGTTTGTGCTGTGTATTTATAGTGAAATACCCTCTTTATCTGCTGTCTGCTTGAAATGTTTTGATAAAACAGTTGAGGCTATAAAGCTGCTTAAATGCGTAAATTTACAAATCAACAGATTCACAGTCTGAGATTTAGTTTGCCCAAACATTGGTCTGACACTGTATAAGGCTTTTATGCTGAAATTTGGATCAGTGGCATGTTAGGCGCCAGTCATGTAGGACTAGAGACCAGTCAGCGACCATCAAGAAACAACAGGTTGCTAGGGAAATCTTTGTATTCTGTAACTTTGTGTAAAAAGGTACATGGTGCGGTACTGCAAACCTTCTTGCGATTGCTTTGGTTAATAGTAAATTTCTACGGTTGCCAACAGTTTGAAAGGAAGATGTTGACTTGTCTGCAAACACTTCCAAATGACTTGGTTAGCTGTAGTGAAACAGTGAAAAGTGCTACAGAAATCACAAATGGAGACTGAGACCTTCAAAGCACACGGTGTGCCTTTTGAAATATGTTGGCTGCAGTGGAAAATAAGGCACAATCTTTATTTTGAAGGTGAGCGCTCTGTGTTTCCAGTTCAAGTTTCACTATCGCTTGGAGAGTAAATGGTGAGTTTTTGCAGAAAAGTCAGCAACTTTAATGCAAACTGATAAGAATGGAAACCAAGGCAAAGAAGGTCTGTGATTGATTTTACCTGGTGACGGCCAGCAAGCTGCTACAAGCAGCAAGTGAGAGATCATGTCAATGTTGGACTCAAGAGTGAGCATATTGGTGTGTAAACACAGACCTGTGAGAGAGAAACTCCTAAATAATTTTCTGTCCATAATCTGATGGAATACATCTATCAGCCCCATAAGACGGGCGAGGTTTCTAAAACAAACACAAATGACATCATTTAAAAAATCATTATTATAGAATGTTAGAATTATATATTAAATTAGGTACCATTTGTTGCACAGGAATTAAACATAGTGCTTAATGTGCTGACATGTATAAATTAGAATTTGTGTTCCTTTGTTCTAAGAGTTTAAATAAGAAAATATATGAAAAAAACCAATTTGACTGCTATTTCTCCAAATTAAAAATCTAGACTTCCCACAATAGACTTTCATGGAGCTTCATGCTTCTGCTACAGCAGGACAAGAGATAACAGTTTTAGTCGTATCCAATCTATCTCTTTACCATGGGGTTAAGAGAGGTATTTACTGTCTAAATCTGTTTAACGGCTTTGAAACTATAGCCTTGTTATACATTACTGCAGCTTTAAGAACCAGGACTTCACCGTGTCTTTATTTTTGCTTATACCCCAGAGTTTCTAAGTTGTAGGGTATATTTAGAGGGTAACTGATGGCATATACCTCTTGCATTTAGAGTCAACCTTTTGAATGTACGGTTGGGATGGATAGCAGGTATACAAAGGGCAGACAGGTTCACATATAAAGTCCCATCAAAGGTTATTTTTAAACAACAGAAGCTCCTTGGAGGAAAACATCACAATGCATTTGTTTGTGTTTAAGAACTGTGATTGCTGAAACCTAATCATAAAAAAATCTGATAATGGTGAAGTCACTGCACGTAGATATTGTAGTGCAAAACTGGATATTTTGTTAGGAAGAATACTCGGTCATATTTGGTAATAACCTGCTTCTGTGCACTTTAAATTAACAGCATTTCTTTATCAAATGGAAAATGACCACTAATCATGTGATGTTAACCACTCCTAGCTGCTCACCGTATACATATTTTTCCCCAGTAATCGGTGGTTGTGCCTCAGTCAATATGGCAAACAAATTTTGAGGAATCTAAATGCGATGAGGAACCTTAATATGACCTTTCGCGTGTTTTAAAAGAAGCTATGACCTATAATAGATCATCTTTGGCCCTTACAGCATGTAGTGTTGCACCATAACACATCACTTTCCTGTTTTGTGTGTGTGTGTGTATTAACCTAGCCACAACTATCCCTGAATCATTAACACACAGAGATTATCTATGTTCACTACGTAGAGGGATCAGTAAAACGCTAACTTTATGGTCGCATTAGCTGGCATATCTAATGCTAATAGAAAAATGTTTTTTTCACAAACACTAAGAAAATGTGAAAATATCAATTTTTTTTTTGTTTTACTTCCTTCCATAAAGCAACTCTTTTTTTGGGGAGGATGGTTGCCTTTCAATAACCGTCCATGTAATGTATCTCTGAAGCATAATCGTTAGCACTAGCTAGCTGCTAAGCACTTGTTTGTGCAGTTTCCTTTCCTTTTTGCTGTAAAGCAAATCTGATTTTGCGTGGGAAAATTGCAGCTTGGCGGCAGCAATTACAGAATAATTTACAGGCAACCACTTTAATTGGTGAAGGTGCTGTTTTTCCATGTTCATTAAAAAATACCCCTTTAACATATCCTGACCATGCTGCCAAGGAGATTTTGTTCAGACGTTCTTCACAGATGAATGAACTTGGAAAAAAAACAAAACATCTAGAATATTTTTAGTATTAAGCAAACCTCTAACAAATCTCTGTCATTTATCTATAGAACTACAACTTTGAACTCCAGGGTTTCAGATTAGCTGGATTTAGAGATATGAGACATTAAACAACTTTGAGAACTCAGTTCAGATTGCAGTTCTCTTATAAAAAATTCAAATTTAAAGCACAAGATTTTTACAAAAAATTAATCGTCTGTGCTTTTGCATAATCTGCATTACCATAATCTTAAAGCAAAGAAAAAAAAATCCATCCCTCATTCAGCGACTGCACTTTATCTACACATGATGTCTATGGATTTACTGTGAGTTATTAGCATTCACCTAGATTCACCTCACCAGTGGATTTCAAGGAACAAGAAGGAAGTCCACAGACTCAGCTGTAATGTGTTAACAAATAATGTGCTCACTGTTGTGAGTGGTTACAAATACGAATAATACAATAAACTATTTGGTCATTGCAGCCGAGCAGTAATTTGGGAAGAAAACAAGCACGACATTTGAATAAAAATGACGGGTTTACGTAGCAAACCTTGTCTCGTTAGGAACGGCCTGTTTTAGTCAAAGGCTCTAAATGAGTACCGTAATGAGCTGTTAAAAAGAGGAGAAAATGTATAATGCATTATCTCCCTTTTTATCCTGATGATGAGAGAAGGGACAGTTTCTGTGGGACATCCAAGTGTTGGTCATGGATTCCTGCACGTGTGCTTGTCTAATGTTTTATACAAGCATTTCTCCGTATGTGGATGTGTTAATTTAAAGTGTATTTGCATTTTAATGTTTTATCTGCATGCTTGTGACTGAGAAGAAAGCATCTGGCATTTTTTAAAGAGGAGAGTCTATGCAGCAGAAAGAAAAAGAGACTAACTCTAAAACTAGTAAACAAGGAAAAAGCCTAGACTAGTTTCATGTTTTCTTGCTGGTGAAATCTCTGACAGAGCCTCAGCTGCATGCATGACATGCTTCCTGCTTGTAGTAACAAGCAATGCGATTGTGTGACATCAGAGCTGTTCATCAGTGACCATGTGGCAATGATAAATACTGATTGTGTAAATGATCTCTACAAAGGTTCAGCTGGGTCAGTCTCATCCTCAGGATCACTGTAATTGTGATCCACTGCAAACCATATGGCTCTGTTTCACTTTAACACACATGGATTAAATGCAGAGGAGGCAAAAGTACAGACATTCTGTTCTTAAGTTCAAGTGCAGATATTATACAGATAAATACTCCAGTAAAAGTTAAAGTGCTGATTCAACTTCTTTACTCAAGTAAAAGTGAAAAAATACAGGCTCTGAAAGTACTCAAAGTAAGAAAGTAAAAGTAACTAAGAACATTTCTACCACCTATTTTTATGCAAAGCTAACTGAACCTTGTGCTTAATGTAATAATAAAATAATATTAGTAGATAGATATACAAGTTTATTTTAGTCTAAATTTTAATTCTGATAAAATTACTCAGCTTGAATCAGTTAAGTAGAACATAAGCAGAGAAAAAACAGCTCTTGTTTCTGTTGCCTACATTGTAGAGGGTGACTTTGTTTCTAAACAGGAAAATGAATGAATGGTTAAAGTGGGATTCAGCAGGTGGGGAACCCTAAAAATCAGCTGTAGTGGCTCAGTGTGGGGAAAAGAATCACAACTCACAATCATTTCTATCGAGAGCTCCGATTTCCTTAGTGTACAGGCTGTGATCAGCTGACCTGCTGCTCTTTGTGGATTTATACACCTGAATTTTCAGCAGATGTTTGTTGAGTTGTCCTGGCTGACTTCCATCCTCTACACTGACAGTACACTATTTATGCTGTCTCATTTGTTAGATGGTATAAAGATGGCATGAAGGTTGAATTCAGTGAATGAATCTCGGCATTATCAGTTTAAGTTCATATGAATCTCTGCTACACTTGATGTAACCTAACTCAGATCCATGAAACCACAGCCACAGTGCACCAGTCACACACGGTTCTTTGCTTTAAATCCATCACAGTGCAGCAAACTAACCTGTTTATCCTGCAGATTATTTTCATGCAGCTTCTAAATAACACTGTTAGTCTACCTCAGTTTGATTTGTAGCATGTTTTACAATATGAAAAAAAAACATAATGTCACATGTACAGACTCAATATGTGATTTGAAAACAAGAGGACTTACTCTGAGTGAAGTTAGCGCTTTCTTTTCTCTACTTGTGGAATACAGCAGCTGGACCTTTAGCTAGCAACACATTGTGCGACAAACTGCACACAAACAGTTTGTGTGTTTGTTGAGCTGGATTTGAAATTACCTGACACTTAAAAAATATTTCTCCCTTCACGCTTTATGGCTAGCTAGATGCTGAAGTATCGCCTCAAAGTCATCATAGTCGAAGACGGCGTCTGACTGCGAGTGGTGACAGGCCTGGTCCCCGTGCTCGAAGGAACCATTTCTAAGGCAACAACACACAAGTTCACTGGACCTTAATTGGTCAGAATAATTGTATTCATGCCAAAGTCTCCAACGTCTGTGTTCCATAGTGTTAGTGGAGCATAATTGATTAGGTGCTGACACAAAGGAAAATAATAAGAAATGTGGCTTTAACATGTTAACAGGCTATTAATCTGCTATCAGAATTCATCTGTAGGGACTTGGCCTCACTGGAGTAATCTGCTGGGTAAGGCTCAATCACTCTCTCTGCCTCTCTCTCTCTCTCACACACACACTAGTCGTGAGGAGTCCCCTGTAAGTCAAACAATTGGTTAATTGTAATTTCTTGCCACTGTAATTATTTGACTGTGTGGTGATAATTACTAGATCACACAAAGGGAACAGATTCTGTCAGCATACTGTAATTATTTTTCACATATTGTATCTGGAGTATTATTACTGAAAAAAAAGGATAAACAACATCAATTTTCCTTCCTATTGTATATTTCTCCCTGTCACAGTGCTTCTGTCTGATAGGTGGTCCAACACTCGGCCCAGACTGAAATAGCTCAACAACTGCCGGATCGATCGTTGTGAAATTTGGAACGGGCATTCATGATTCCCTAAAGATGGATCCCATTGGCTTTGGTGACTTAATGTCTCCTCTCAGGATATTAAAAAATGGATAATTGGGTGACATGTTTTGGATACACTACAACCGTTACTTCAAAGATTAGAGTTTCACTCAACTGTAAAATTTTGGTCATTGTTCAACTTTTTATGTAACCGCACCAAGTAAATAACCTGATTTGACATCTTTCCTTTAGCTGTACTTTTTGTTAAGTATGCTACAAAAGATGATAAAAGTAGAGTAGGACGTCACAGAGGAGGTATTGTGTGTGCAGCCTCTTTATCCTATTACATTACTCAATGCTCAGCAGCAATCCATCTTCCTTCTCCCGTATCTCCTCTACTCTCGTCTCCTCTCCTCTCCCTTGTAACAGCTGTGCTTGCCTGCAGCACTGAGCTAACGCATCTCTGGCCTGTCATCAAGAGGTACATTAGCACACTCATGGAACAAGCCACAGAACACACAACGTGCAAGCAAAACCTAAAAGAACTTCTTATGCTTATAGGGTGACTTTTTCTTTCAATCTTATGTGATACATCACAGACTCCTTAAAAAAATTAAAGAATACGAGAACTCTGTGAAGGAAGACAGTAGCACTTGTGAGGGAGTGCACGTTTTTGCATACAGATATGCATGTGTTTGCAAAACGGTAGGCTTTGGTATGCTCTCTGATACAATTGATAGTGACAGATATACTGCTAATTAGTGCAGCTATGGCTGGGCTGTCCTCACCTCTCACCAGCCCGCTGTGAAATTGGATTAATTTAACTTACCCTATTGCACCGTATTGGCTGCGGAATTTGACCAATAGCAAGTTTCTTTCACGGAGCACAGATTTCTTTCTAGAAGCGTTTTAAAATTTTCTCTGCAAATGCACAATTACATATTTCAGTGATGTTACCTGTCGTGCTAATGCTTGCTCCACATCACGCACACATAAACGAGCACGCACACAGGAAGCTGAGCATGTTGACTTCAAGGCAGGGGTTGCTTATAGTCCAATTAGGCTGGTTCGTCTTTACGGTGTGCTAAGGTTCTTACAGAGACAATCTGTTTCTAGGGAGCTCCTTAAGAGCTGATCAGTCCTTAAAACAAGCACCAGGCAACCTCTACTAAGCTTTTTCTGACTCCATCTGTTTCTATTTTTATGCTGATATTCAACCAAGTCTCTCCAGAAGTTTTTCCTTTGAAAATCATCTGCCATGCTTTGCCCCTAAATCCCAAGTTGATACTCATAATCTCTGTTGTCCATATTGTGAGCAAGAGTAAAGAACATGGTCACAACATTATTGATATAATTGGCTTCCCATCCTATTTTTGCCATCTGATAATACCAGACTGCAACAACTGACAGCTCTGATCACTGCAGCTGTATAGTAGTATTAACAGCCCCGCTGAGCCAAGGAAGGAATAATCAAGTCTCTTTTGGGGACTCTCCAAAACTTGTAGGTGAAAGTAGCAGTATACATGAAACAAGCTCAGTTTAACAATTCTCATCATAAGAGCATTCTGGATAATTGAACAACTCTCAACTCTGCTCATTCATTATTAACAGTTTTTCCCCACATAGTCTCATATCCCCCAATCTCTTCACCAGCTATCTTTTTATTTCTGTGTTGTAACATGGCAGCTCCTCCAGCAACACCCCAACCCAATACCACACCTGTTTGTAAGAGCCCCGGCATAGAAAAGCGTGGTGCAGACAACGAAAGAGTTTCAAAAGCTCTGCAATAACTGACTCTACCTCTAAAACACTAAAAAGATTTCCAAATTCAAACACCTTTACTGATGTTAATTGTGCAAATGATCTGCAACAGCACGTAGAGAAATCTTTAATGTAACAGTGACACCAGGGAAAATCATGTCATCATCTGAAACAGAAATTTCTTCACAAAAAGTGAAAAAGATGCTACATAACATCAAATGGCGAGCGTTCCAGCAACCTTTCTTTTAAATAGGAATAAAACCAGAATACAACCAGTTGGCATCCAGATGAGTCAAATGCTCTATTGCAGCGAGATATAATGCGGAGGAGTTTCACTCACTGGTGCAGACTCATTCAGATTGATTGCTACATTGACAGTCTGTCTGAATTTATAAATCAGATGGCGATCATTTGCAAACCTACACCAGAGAGTCAGTCAGGTAGTCAGTCAGTTTTCCTGTGGGCGATCGGGCCTGTTGCCTTGCAACTGAAAGTGGTTTCTTAGAGGTTAAAGGTACTGCATGCTTAACTTCTGGGTGACCACCTGGTTGCTTGTTAGTCGCAAGGAGGTTGCTGTCCTATTTTTCCTCTGTTGGAGCCTTTAAAATCAAACGATCACTGTTATTTTATTTTAAAAGGAGCTTAAATATTAAACATTATGTTGCTGATGTTATATCTCTGGAAATACTTTTCTCTTCCCACTGAATACTAATAAAACCAAAAACAGAATTTTCTGTGGTGTATAACAAAAAACGAGACCAAATTTGATACGAGAGACTTTTTCCTTTTCACAGTCTTGCTGATTAATTTGATCACAAATTATTTCAATACCATTTTACATATTACCATTATGATGGCTCATTGGTTGTTAAGATGTCAACAAGCACCTACTGAAATTTGTCAAGTGTCAAGAAATTCTGTTTGCAGTGGTATAAGAGCAAGGATGCCAGAAGATATTTAAATTCAGAAAAGAAACCCGCTGATTATCACAGGTCTATTGACAGTGTTTATAAGAAAATAATATATATTTCCTGTAAATTCTTCCTGCCTTCTGTAGCAAAAAAGTACTGAAATTGATAATTTAAGACTTTATAAATCTGATCGTTCTGAAAATTTCTCTGACTTCAGCTTTATACTCTTTGTTACACAAAAATAAAGGTTTGTCATTGGTAGATATGCCTGCTGACTTATTTTGGCTTTGCTGACAAATATGAGGATACCACTTCCTGTTTATCCATTGTGTTTCACCATTTTTTTTTTACTTATTAAATGTTCAAAGAGTGCAAGGTAAATAGTTTAAACACTTTACATCGTGCTTTAAATTAAGATTTTTCTTGGTTTTCTTTGTACAACACGAGAGTTTTTAAAATTTAGAAAAACAAAGAAAAGGCGTTTGCATTGATGCTGGTTATCAGCTGGAAGTGCTGGATTACAGAGATGTCCTCTCGGTGTGCTCACTCACTCTCTCTCTCCCTCTCCCTCTATCTCCCTCACACACACACACACACACACACACACACACACGCAGAGCAGAGAGTCATTGCTGACTATGTTGTTTTTTTGTTTGTTTTTTTGGTCCCCGGCCATCTTTCAAAGATTTTGGGTGAATGGTGATGATGATGGGGTCTCCAGACAGAGATGACAGCAGGTCAGGACAGTTCAGTTAAGCATGTCACAGGAGGCTAGCACACATACACACATCAGGGACACAGTTATGCATGGACAGAGCTACTGGATACACACAGGCACTCACATAGAATCAATTTTTCTTGACTGAGCTGCAATGACACGAGATTGCCACAATTGCTGTCTGTTACACACGGCTGTCTCTACGACAGCATTTGCCATCACTATACTTTATGACAAAATAATCATGCAAAGAGGTTCAGTTTAGCAGAATTCCTCGAAGGGGGCGTGAAGTGCTCTTAAATTTGCAACACCCATCCATGTGGAAATTTTACTTATTTGCAAAAGGCAATCACTGCCGTAGTGTTAGGGAGGTGCTGAAAGTTTGTTTTCTGAGCGCATTTTGCAACGTTGCACATCAGCTGTAATGCTCATCCATTAATGATGCTGTCATTACTACATTATTATACTAGTACTCAGTACTCGTGAGCACCGATCTTTAAAGTAATGCTTCATTTTCATATCAAACTACTGTAAAGTTTTGTGAATCCACCTTGCAGAGCATGACGCTGCCATACTGACCGCCTCTGTCGTGAATAGACTTTTAGATACAACACAATTAAAACAGCTGCCGTGGCAGCTTTTGCTATGGCAGGTCTCTGCTGGACAAATGTGGCTGCTGTCATAATGAACTCACACACATAATGCAAAGCAATGAAAACAATGGCAGGTATGCCAGCACGGTTAGAGCATAGTGCTAAAAGAATGAATGAGGATGCAGTTTTATTATTTAGGTAAAATGAATGCTTTAGCATTAAAAAAAAAAAGAAAACAGTCCTTTGAGGTTTCAGTTGTCATTTGTTGAAGGAAACTGGTTAAGCTGATGTGATTTAAATAATGCTGGGACATTATTAACATTTACTGTGACAGATACTTAATGGCATCAAGTTAGTATAGTGTCTGCTCACTTGGGGAAATAGTTCTCTTTTCTGCAAAAAATATTTTAGCTTGGGTCACATTTTTACTATCTACCCTACAGTCCAATCTCTCTGTGCAATATCTGTGAATAAGTCCATCCATCCATCCATCAATCCATCAATCCAACCCTAACCCATCCCAGTGAGAGGTGGGGTATATCCTAGACAGGTTGCCAGTCTGTTGCAGGGATAACACATGAAGACAAACAACCATTCATGTCCACATTCAGGCATAACCGCTCAGCTGTGACAACATGAATATGCCAGAGATCAGTGTGCACACTTGAAGAATCACCTTCATGAAGCCGGCATGCCAGGAATCCACTTGGCTGGCTCCTGGGTTGTATAGACCTAGAAGTCCTACATACATGTTTTATCACCGGCTGAAATGGCGACAGAGCCACAGGCACTTAAAGCAGAATTTTAAATGATAACATGAGGGGGGAAACGATGAGGCTTTCAGAGTTCAGCAGGTCGGTGTGTATGTTATGCCAGTGCGTGTGTGTGTGAGAGAGAGTGTGCATGTATTTTCATGTTTAATTGTGCTTATTTTTGTATGCAGCTGTATGTGCGTGTCTACCAGCCAGCATAGGAAGGCTGATCCAAAACTGTGACAGATGTCTGTGTGTGTTTGTGTGCTACTGTGCGCGAGGCAGCGGAATCACTCCAGCCAAAATTAGCATAGAGGTAATTGGGCCACGAGAACAGAAAATGTGCAGTGGTGATTTTACTCTCCATGACATAAGAGACTCTGAGGAGTTGAATAAAATACATTGTGTGTGTGTGTGTGTGTGTGTGTGTGTGTGTGGTGTGTGTGCGTGCATAAGTCGAGGACAGCCGGGCGCTCTGTTGTCTTGTGCAGATAGTAATAACAACACAGTATGGCGTCACATCCCTTTCTCGTGCTTTCCCCACATGTCGTGTCCACATGTTTCTGTGGCAACATAAGTGGACATATGCTGACCATATGCTTTGGTTTACTTGTTGTAGCTCGTGTGTATCTCTGACTCTCTTTCTTAGTTCTTTCTTACCTCACTCACCTTTTACTCTCATGCACTATGTGATTATACACTACTCTGTATTTAATCATTGGTTAATATTAATCCCTGGCTCTCTTCCACAGCGTGTGTGTATCCTGTCTTCCTCCCCTCAGTCCCAAGAGGTCGTGGCTGATGGCCAGCCAGACGTTTCTTCCTCTTAAAACTAATTTTTTCTTCCCCACTGAGGCCAAAGCACTTGCTCATAGGTCACATAACTGTCGGGGTTTTCTGTAAGGTCTTTATCTAACAGTATTAGTAATTTTATAAAGTCCACCCTCTCTGAAGCCTCTTTTTCACTTAAGATCTTTTATGTTTCTACCTGTCCTCACACCGATGATTGAAATGTCTATGAACGTGTCCATGTGTAAAAAAAATGAGCTTTCTGTAGGTTCTGTGTCATTAATTCACATTAAACGAGCTCAGTAATTCTCATCACTGTGCTCGTGGGGGGATGGACTATTTTCATATGCACACTCAAATGCAACTCTTAAACATTACAGAAGAAGGCCTGTTTGTTTCAGCTGGAGCTGCTTACCAAACGCACGCACAGATCATTGTCTTTCTGCTGCACTTATTGGATGCTTTCCCAGAATCATCTCTTTTGAATGCATATTGGCAATAATTGGTTTGAATGTGAAAACGACATTTTTTTTATGTGTACATGTCGCAATCTTAGTTTAAATAGTTAATGCTACACCACGCTTGCCCCATAAATAAACTCTGCTTCTAAGGACTTGAATTTTGTATGAATCTTTGTTAACCCTCTCAGGCTCAAATTAAGTTTTAGTTACAGGAAAAATCTGATATTTGGGGAAAATTATCAAAAAAAACCCAAACTCATAAAATATGTATGTGGGGTAATCAGGTTGTTAGTTTTTAACTGTTGCAAATCGGCACCGCCTGCCTAGAGAGGGTTAAAACATTAAAAAAAAAATTGCATTTCATCACAGAGTAAAATATTTGGACCCTAGCAGGACTGGTTGGGGTAGAAGGTCGACACACTAAAGCACATTTGTAGTGGATCTTGCAACATAGATGCAAACCAAGGATCAGGAAAAAAAGCAACTGGACAACATCTTCAGTATTCTCTTCTTACAATGTTCCAGCTTCCGACTGTAGTTTGTCTCTGACTTAACCACCAGATTTTGAATATGCTAAACATTACACTCGTAAACATGCCGGCATTGTCAGTACAAGCATACTTCCATAATAAAAGTGTGACTTTAATAGGTTTACACCATTCATGTCTCCCTTTTTTGTTGCCATCTTTATTGATACTATTGAGGATTTGTCATAATTTTCTTTGATTTCTCCTCATTTCTCCTTTTAACTATGAAACTCTCTCCTCTCCTCGCCTCTCCTCTCCTCTCCGGCTTGTAAGTGTCTGCGTGAAAATCAAAGTGCATTAAACATTAAATATGCTGTCAAGAGGCAGAAGACTCTCCATGCTGCCGATGATGGTGAAAGTAGGGCAGTGAGGAAAGAGGTATAGATGGAGAGGAGAAAGCAAAGGAGAAGAAGGGGGATGAGAATGGACACAGACAAGCAAAGATGGAGGACAGAAAAAAAAGGAATGAGAGAGGCAAGGAGACAGTCACTAAAAGCTTTGCACACAAATCATCACACATATTGAACTGGGAACATCTGAATCGATGCATCTGACTTGGGTTGTTTGTGGTAAGGTGTGAGGCAGACAAACGGTGCCATGCGTGTTTGAAACCAAATACCTGCACTGCTCCGAGAACCACACACTGAATGGATTAAGCCAGTAGCACCCTATGAAGTTGGTCAATATCTCTAACTAGGTGACTTTCCATTGTAGGAATTCAGGGCACAATAATCAGTTGATGTGGGATCCACCGGACTTGTGGGGTGACGATAGCTTTAGGAAAGCTTTCAACAATGATGCATCTCAAAACAGTGCATGATTGTAACCATAGATCTGTTAGACCACAACAACATCAACAAACAAGAGAATGGAGCCAAGTTTTCGGTCACTGATAGCAGTTTTTATCATCTAGCTTCTGATAGACTTCTTGTTTTCAAAAATGGCACTTTTTTCAAGTTGAACCAATCAATGTTGAGCCCTGCTGATAACTCCTCCAAGGGTTCTCAGAAGTACCTCTCCTAGAGTGGTTATGTTTTTCTCCATAGATAATAGTTCATTCTGCTAGTTTGTTTATGAGTTGGTTAATAATAAATACACATTCAGACCACTGAGAATTACTGTGTACTTTCAGGCTCTCAGTCTCTCTCTCTCTGTCAGTCGCTCTCCTCAATTTATCTCAAACAAAGCAACAATGCTGCTTCAGAAGCGATCCTAGTTTTAGTTTTTAGAACGACTAGCGACTTAAAATGTACGACACGCATTAGAGAGAAAGGGACTGACTCAGCTGAAAGGTTAAAGCAGGCCTCCCTCTCTGTCCTCTGTTACTATGCAGACTAGCGAGAGATAGAGCAGCCCGCTGCCACAGGCCATACGCTCTGAAATTCAAAGTCAAATTTGCTTTAATGGCATACCACGAAGAAACTAGTGTTGCCAGAGCAGTACAATATATTTGCCACAGTCCCCACAGTCCAATACGTTCACATTAAAATCCCTTCCACCTTGTGTGTCAGTGTGTGTGTGTTCAGTGGAGAGTGTATGCTGTAGATTACTACTTAACAAAGATCCTGAATCCAAACCAGTCAGGCTATGTGAGCCTTACAGAGCTGAACAGTACTTAACTGTAATTCTCACAGCATTATTTAATTAATGTCACATATAAGTCTGGTCTGCCAGCATTCACACATTATTCCATTATTTATCCCAAATGCTTGTACTTGTATCAAATATGTAAATATCACATTTGCAATTTGTTATTTTTTTAAAACAAATTTTGTTAAATAGTCCATAAACTGAAAATGCTGTATAGATGTTGTCTGAATGTTCTTAATATCACTTTTCGGACCAGTTATATGATTAGATCTTAATAACCGATTAAGTCTGATGTTATGTGGTGGGCAGGTGATTTACATTGACAGTATTAAAGAGTTTCAGTGCCTTTCCTTCTCCTGCTGTACTGTAAATGGGGCTAATTAGAGTAAGGCTGTTGTACCATACAGAATTATTTAACAACAATATCTGGAAAATTAGATACAAATTAGACAGATACAGACAGAGGTCAAGAAGCCACTCAGCTGGCTGGCTGTGGAAGCTGTGAGCGATTTCACACGGGCATTTGAGTTATTTTTTTTTAATGTGAAAAATTGATTGGTGAAGCTTTGATGAGTGATAAACAATATAGCTGAAGTACACTATCATTATGCTAGACAGATAAGACTGTCTTAGGGAGGATTCACACAAAAGCATTTTGAGCTTTGACTTTTTCGCTTCTCACTCACTTTGAAAGGGGGGATGTCTCGCAATGCTGAACTGAATTATGGATTCGTCACTTTGCTTGAATGTGTTGAAAACTGAGGGAAATTCAACTGTTGAAGCTCCACTGCAGGCATCAGCCAATCACATCTTGTTTATTGTGATATATATCCACAGAGAGCGTCATTGGTTGATAACGCATCAAATTGTAGGAGAAGTTGATCACTGAGGGAAATAATCAACCTGCTGTATATAGAGATGTCACCATAGCCAATGCTTACAGTACCGTTTAATAGAAAAATGCAACAGTAACTGTATTTTTTAATATCAGGGAGCATATGTATCAAGACAGCAGTTCTTCAAGTACTAAAAGAGTGTTCTGAAGAAGAAAAAGATTGAAGCCCACAAGTACCAAAGAAAGTAGAAGACAACTACTGCAGAAAGGCAGAGTTAGATATGGGATATGGAAGTGTGTTTTTCTTGGGGGGTAGGGGGTTACCAAGGAATGATAACTGATTTGTAAAAGGCAATATACAAACAATGTCTTAGTGTTTTTTGGACTAAGAGAGGTAAATACTTCTTTAGCTACTCGTAATGATCAGTATATTTTTGGTATTTCGATGACCCTAGTTGTATAATTACCATGCTAATGCTAACTGGTAATTAAAGGTAGTCTATATTCTGTCAACAGAATATAGTTGCTGAATGATCATGCCAGCAAAGACCCCCCCCCCAAAAAAAAAGGTGTATTAAAAAAACGTGTGACAAGTGTAAGATGTATAGGATAAAAATGTATAGGGCAGGTGACTTAATTTATATAGGCTTCTCACGTGACATCATGTGCACATTATTCAAAAGCTGTCTGGCATATTAGATCGGATACAACCACTGATCATGGGGGCAAAACAGGGTTCCTGGAGGCTGCTGGCTGTCACTAGGTGAAATCAATTGCAAAGAGGGTGCTGCACCATAAACTGCCTTGTCCTTTGTAGCAGATTGCTGTAGTCACCTGTAAATTCCTTTGGAAGACACCAACTTGTCTGCAAACACTTAGTAATTACCAGCCAAAGGTTATTAAAGCTTGAAAAAATGTGACACAACCCAGAAATAAGAGAATTCGCCTTCAAAGTAAAAGTTGTGCATTAGCGCTGCAACCAGTGCGTGCCATCTCTTGATTGTGTTGGAGTTTTCAGTTTCACTCAGACTTGGAGATTATCTGCCAAGTGATTACAATCAATCCACTACTGACCAAAGCAGTCACAAAGAGGTGTGTGTGTGTGTGTTTATTTGTTTGTATCTGAGTATCACTGAGTATCACTGAGCCTTGGGCTGCCAGTGAGATACTTAAATCTGGCACCCTGAGTCCCAGGAAACTACAGACAGCCATTACTCCAATCTGACATCCTGATGGCCAACAGTAAAAATATCCCTCAGCCTTAAGCCGTGTCCCCATATAAAGTGATATCCCTTTTGTTGCTGACATCTAGTTGCTACTGGATATTCAAGGCTTAGGTGCTTACGTAACCCTCTGGTATATTTCACAGCCTGTCGCATGTCAGTCAACAAAAGTCCTCACGCCTAGTTTTGCTCACCTCAAAGTTAAATAAGTGATAAGTGCCCATTTCCCATCACCAGCTATCGTTTGTCCTGTTATTCCTACAAGTCCTCAAATTTCACAACAATCTGTTATCTATAGTTGTCACATCTCCGCTGGTCTCCTCCTCTATGATATTCATACATTTGCCATGAGATTCCCCTGCACGATTGGCTTATCCCTCAGTCCATATGTACAGAGAAGGAGTAGCATGAGCGCATTATCAGAGCAGCGGGAGTTTCAGTCCTCAGTGCGCAAAACCAGCACTGAGCTGTAGGTCACCTGCTTTTCGTTACGCATTATCAAACAAAAGAAAGTTGTACAATTCCAAGTTAACACCACATGCTAGTGCTAACAGATGACAACAAGTACAGACTGTTTAATTATGTTTTGATCAATGTCTCACACAACACAGGTGGTCTGAACGCCATCTGAAGACTGCCCACTGCTATGTTCAGGATCAATCCAAGTTAGCACCATATTGACTCCCTGGAATCTTGATACACTCCACCATCAGGCGGGGAAACTGTTGTCAGTGACACTGAATCTCTGTCTGTGTTTAAACAGTGACTTTTACATCCTCGGGGTTATTGCTTCTGTTTATCAGCACACGGGAAGATAATAGCCCTTTTGATAGCTGAATAAAAATAGCAAAATTTTTGGTGTTTGTCCAATGAGCATTCTCCAAAGAGAAGTCAGACTCTCCCTGCAACCAATCTGAAGTCAAAGAGCATTTTGTCAGTTGTCTTCGAAATGCGCCACATTAACTCTATCGCCACCACTCACAGGATATTCCAGCACTAAGTGTTTTTGCATTATAAGACACTGTAAAAAGCAAAGTTCTGTTCTTTCGGTATGCATATTAGAAGGTGCTTTCAGCTGCTCCCTTATTTCCCAAGGGTTAACCACAGCAAATGAATCTGCATGTTTAATTTGGCGCATATTTTGCCCTTCCTGATCCAACCCTCCCATTTATCCAGGCTTGGGACCGGCACTAAGAGTAGCTTGCGACACCCAGAGGGTAGATTTGTGTCTCCTCCCAGTTCTGAACCAGGGGGATCTTTCAGACCATGGAGCCACTTCTTTGCATAATCTCTGCATAATAAGAATATGATCAAAAATGATGCCAGTGACTGGTAAGTTCAAAACAATACTCTTGTGGGAAATTAAATATCTAAGGATCAGAAAGGGGAAAATGTTTTACAGTGTATATAACTGGGCAAGATATCTTTAACATTTTAATTGTGGGATAGATTTGTAGGCATGTAACACTGTATGAGGGACAGTTAAAGAAAAAATAGAATAGGGCACGGTATCATTCACCTGTTTTGTCAAAGTTGGCCATATTGCACTGGAATTCTCAAACAACAACAGTTCAAATGGGGAAAAGGAGCTCAAGTTATATTTTTATTATAGTGTATGCACATATGAGCAGCAATTTTGTTTTTTTCTCTTGGACGCCTAAAATTACATCACGTAAAAAGTCGATGTTAACATCTCAGGTTGTCAGATTTAACGAACATTAAGGGGCCAGAAAGGGTAAAACAGCATTTCACAATAGAGAATTTCTAGTTGACAGCATGAGTGCAAAGACTTTTCAAAACTCTGACCGTGCTGCGTGTTTAAAAAACAACAACTTGTGCTTTATGTCTTGACTGGATAGTGGGATAAAAAAGCACAATCCACTAAACAAATCAGTGTTACAGGATCTGCTGCGCCCAACAAGTATGTGACAGGTTTCTGGGTTTAGTGCTGCTTGTGTCAGGTCTGAAGAGTTTCCATTATGGAGAGATGAGTTTACTGTTTACTGCTTGAAGAGAAATCCAAATGTCTCACACCTTTTAAGAGCCCATGTGGCACAACTGAACATATTTTCGGTCTTGCTGAATGTGAGACAACCAACCCTTATTAACAAAAGCAACACAGCAAAACTGTTTCCCATGTAATAAAGACATGGCCGCCGTACCACATGCTCAGAGATGTGTGTTGAGGGGGTTATATCTGAAGAGGGGTGCTTATGTTCCTACAATCAGACCCCCACCCACCCCCAAGAAGCTCTTATTGTCCCCACACTGTGATAACATGCAGCAGTGATGAGTCCCAGCGTACAGAACTGCCCTAAAATCTCTGAAACGAACCTCTAAAATCTCAAGATGTATACTGACGGCACTGCAGAGAACATAAATAATATGTAGCTGCTGCACAGAACGCTCTGTTACAGTCAATTGCAGGCTCTCTCATCGATGCCAATCAGGCGGGTTTTCTTTCTGTTTTCTGTTTTTTTTCCCCCTATGAGATCCGCGTAAGCTGGAAATGAATGCGACGCCTGAACATATAGGCGTGATCGCTCAACATTTACCCTGCAACATGGACATCTGGATTCATTACTGATGCTGTGTTGGTGCCGCTGCATGTGGAAAGGGTGGGTTTGGCGCACGGGGAGTCGTCTACGAAATCCCCATCTCTCTCTCTTTCTAACACACACACACACACACACACACACACACACACACACACAGATAGAAAAACACAGACGAACACACACGCACGTAACCCACCCCTTTTCTTGAAACAGATACTCGAACCTTAACTTCATGCAGACTGGCCTGTTCACACCCTCTCTGAGAGGAGGAGGCCTTGTTGGGGGACCGGGAAACACGGCCTGAACATGCTTCAGGTGTGCGCTACCCGCAGTAGAGAGACTGCGATGCTGAGCCAATGCAGCGGCAACACACGCCCCTCCGCTCCGCTTCTCGCTGCCTGTCAACACACACACACACACACACACACAGATTCCCCTCCAAGTCGAAGGACACACACACAGATACGCGCGCATCCGACTCTCCAACGCCACATAAATGTGCAGTCAACACATCTTGCGCTGTGAAACATGCATCTGGATGGGCAAATGTGCAAACGCACTCGTGTGACATTTCAATGAAGGTGGGGGTGCGAGCGCGGCCGTGTCTACGGCGGGCGCGCGTGCAGCTGTGTTAAAAAAAAAAAATATATATATATATATATATATATTTTTTGAGGAAGGGACACTAAGAAGCATTAGGGGACAAATGAGGGATGTTAATGTATGGAAACCAAAGCCAAAACGCTCAGGTGTAAATCATGGAGCGATTTCTCCCCCTAATATGGGGGTATGCACATGTGTTCGTCTACTTACGCACAGCCTCCTTTTTGGGGTCTAGGGCACTGGCAGTCTGCTGTATTTGGCCTATTTTATTCTGGAGGACCCAGACCCGTTGGTTGGTGCTGATGATGTCGTTTTCCAGCTCCTGAAATAAGGAGCAGGCGTGTCGGGCCAGGTCGGAGAGCTGTCGCAAGGTCCGGGAAAGAACCACATTACTGATGGCACACAGGTCCTCGAAAAGCAGACCATCATCATTGGGGATCGGGTGTCTGCACAGAAGCTGCGGCTCCACAATCCTTTTGGCGAATGGCATTTTGCACGCCAAAGATGATAAGGGTTGTAAGCCAAGCGTAAAATCCCGCTGCCTAGAAGTAAAAGGTAAAAGGGTAAAACGGACAACATCCAAATATATAAATCCACGAGAAGCCCGATGAGGTTCAGGCCGTCTGCGCGTTATCCCCGGGCGTCAATCCAAAGTTCCCAGATTCTCCTTGAGATCCTCCATCCTGCTGCTGGTTTCTGGGGATCACTCACACTCCCGCTCACACACGCACACACATGCACACACATGCAGGACACAGCTAAGCCCAGGTCAGTGGTGTGAGGATGCGTGTTGAGTCTGCGATCATGGGTTGCCTCCGTCCAGCGTCAAATCAGCCAGAGCGAAAAGGAAATGCCGCTGAAAGGTTTCAAAATAAGAATCTGGGTCAACGAAAATAATAAAAAATCACTGAAGAGGTTTCGGCAAAATTGATAGTAATTACACAGGATACAGAGGTGGATACGACAAAAAGTGAAAACATGTCTGGCAAAGCCCTGTTTTTAAATACACAAAGGTTACTTCATAATCGATCTCCGCGTTTGGAGCTTTTATTTTTAGGCCTTCCCTCGTTTTTCCGCCCTCATTGCGGTAATTCTTCTGGTATTTGATGCAACCTGGCTCCATGGCCTGAAGTATGTGCAGGCAGAGAAGATGAGGGAGAAGGCTGAGGTAAAACCCGGAGATGCAGATATGAGTAGATGGGGAATGGTCGTGACATTCGTACATGTCAGCAGACACTGAAAGATGATCATGCTGAAAAATATTAATGTCTTACTTGGCCTAAATGCAGGTGATCAGGTAAGTCTGGGGAAAACAGATCGTTTTCAGCATCCAACCTTTTACACGCAGACTTCTGGAAGGGCATGTTCGGAGCTGGGGACACGAGTTGATATAATTTCTAAACTCATCTTAATTAATAATACTGAAAAAAGTCCACGGGATCTAATTATTCATGAAAACAGCTTTTTCTAATTTTATGAGAATATCTTACAAACTTAAATAACTAATTAAGTATCTAAACTGTACTGAGCAAACGGTTTCATTTACATACGGTGTCATTAAACGGGCCAAAAGCATTTCAATAAGGAGAGATCACTTGGAAGAATTGAACACGATTTATTGAGATAGAGAAATTAATGTATTTGGCAATTAGACTCTGATGACCCATCATGGCAGAGAAGAATCTCAGTGGTGATATGATTTAGGATGTGACACTGGAGGTGGTGGTAAAATTGAAGCTTGGATGGAGCTCCTCTGACTGAGGTGTCTCTGAGGTGGAGATGGGGAGGAGGTGGGTTGCACCAATGAGAGTCTGAAAGGGAGAATGACAGAGAGCTCATATTTGAACATATTGAACTTGCGCATAAGCTTCATGTTTAAATACTGCAGAAAGTAACACTTTAGCTGTGTTTTGATTTTTAACACAATGTTTCTCACAACTCTCTAAACCCCAAATATAGCTGGAATATAATTGTCTCTTGGCGCCATTAGGTAGCGACCTCCAGCTCACACTGGGGCAGTTGGCAGCTGAGTGTGAAGCAGCTGGGAGGAGAATTAGCACCAGTTCTGAGGCCATGCCTCTGTCACGTTTGCCTGTGGCCACTGGTGTTAGATGTTGGCAGAAAGAATAAGATTGTGGATGAAAGCTGCTTCCTGTTTGTGAGGCGGCGCTAGAGCTGCTATTCCTACACATGGAAAGGAGCCAGCAGACGTGGTGCACGCACCTCTGAATTGAGGTGTTTTGGGATGTCCTATCACAAGAAGACCTCTGTGCAGAGGTTATACCTGTCAGCTAGTGTGGGACCAGCTACGTGTCCCCACAGAATAGCCAAAGGAGGTTGGTGCAGGTCTGGGTGTGTCTTTGTAGACTGCTAGCTTGTGTCTTAAATTGGTATCAAACTATATTTCCCATTGAACAAAGAACATGGTGTTTTGTTAGGTCAGTGTAATCTGGAGTTGTTGTTTAAACAAGTTGCAGTTTTGTTTTTCTGAACCCCCCCCCCCCAAAAAAAATGCATGCAAAGACTGAAAACCACAATTATAGATAATGTGGACATAGTAGCTAATGAATATAAACCACGAAACTAAAAAAATTAAGTGTGTTGCAATGCACACTTCACTGCTCAGTATCTTCTCATGATGCACTGAGGCTCCAAATTCATAAACTGTTAACCCTGACACCTCTCCAGAAAGTTTAACTACAGCAGATCCTGTGGGATAACTGAACCATATCCAGTCAACCTATTTTTTCTTTCTTTTTTCTTTTTTTGCTGAATTTCTGTTTCCAGGATGCTAAGCCTGCCCGTTGTCTGTTTCATTCACAGTGATTAGCCTATAGCCTCTAGGCTCAGTCTGTATATAGACGTGTGCAGTAAACTTGCTGTTGCAGCAAATTTGAGGCAGTGCAGATTAACAGGAACCTGTCACGGGCCTCTCTCCAAGCTGCCAAGAAGACAAGAATGCTACAATTGTTCCCTATACAGTTATGCATTATATCCTTTATTATTATTTATAATGAGACAGGATTTGTCATGGAGATCAATTCAATCAATTAGACATTTGAGAAGTTTTAAGACAGCGATATGTGTGAGATCTGCAGTCAGCTAGTTTATTATCTGAAGTCACTTAACTCTGTCATAAAATTGATAACCAGATCAGATGATATCTGGCCATAACAAGTCTTTCTTATGATTTGATTATCACCTGGAATGGTGTAGTTTTACTGTGTCCGGTTTATATAACATAAACCCCATGTACAGTCTGTGGTCTGAATGCTGAAATGCTTTCCTGGAGACATCTAAAATGTTGAGAACTAGCACAAAAAGCATGTTCAAGAACTTTGGCAGATTTGTCCACATGATGGTGTTGCAGCTACACGAGATACAGTTACAGAACTTTACAGGTTTCCACAAGTATTTTTCCCAGTCATTAAAAAAAAAAGTTCCTGGTTTCAAACATAAATTACGTTTTTTTTTCTTTGTGTGTGTGTGTGTGTGTGTGTGTGTGTGTGTGTGTGTGTGTGTGTGTGTGAAAAATCATATTTCTTAATTTCAGAATTTCATACACATTGTCAAAATGAATTGCAAAGTTCACATCGGTCCTGGCTGTACTTTTTACACGGAACAAAACATTTTTTATGTCTAAATTGTTGATAGAATAGATTCCCTCAGAGTGAAGACAGGAGGAAGTACCAATAAAGCCTCAGATTTTTAGGATTTATGAGGATCTAAATAGTGTTTAACCGTGAGACGGAAAGAACTTCCAAGTGCTGAAAGTACTGTAATGCCACTAGTTTCCATAGGAGGGCACTGTTGCACCAGTGTTTCAAATTACTGCCAAGGTAGAAACATATATTTGGAAACTGCCACTTTAAAAGCAGAAGTAAATAACAAAGCAACATTCAAAATCAAGCTTTCCTCAGAATACCCCAAGTCTCAACCCGAGATTGTCTTGGACCGAATTTAGATTGCTGCTGTCGATGCAGTAACAATTCAGACTGGCCTTTAACTTGTTATTTTACTGATATTTTAGTCAATTATTGATTGGTTTGTAGCAGAGAAAGCCAGAAAGTATTAAATAATCTTCGGTGTTAGTAATAAACATAAATATGGCATAAACTTTGTCCTTATGGCTGATTACTTATCAGTATTTAGGGCCTAACAGCGCATGACTTGCAATTTTATCTAGTGCTTGGAAATTCGTCACCAACTGATAAAGTGGTTTCAGGCTCATCTAAAGCTACTGTGTTCTGTTTTTCTGCTCAAATGGTCAGCTTTGCATGTAAAATTACCTCAGCAAATAATTGCATTTTGGGGTTCTGAGATTAAAAGAGCACATAAAGCAACAAAATAAGTAAAATAAACAACATGAACTTAATAAACTTATGAAAGACACAAGAAAAAAGCCAAAAAAGGAGAAGTAATAAAGTGAATTAATAATAAATAATGAAGTAAAACAAAATTAAGATAAGACTGATGTCTTGTTCATAACAACAACCTTTTCACTTCTATCAAAGTATATTGAGAAACCCTTTGAGGAAGTGGCCCTATCAAAACAGCACATTTTGTGCACATGTAACTTATTGTACAGCTTACAAAAGATCTTGATAATTATCAAAGCGAAACTAAGACTTCCCCTTTTTGTGAAGACGGCCCACTGATGTTTGCTGCTTCTCTGAAACATTGTATCTGTAAATGACAACTCAGATACACCCTCCGTTATGGCTCTACTGTCCAAAGGCCAAGGCAGCACAGAAGGTTAATGAAGTTGTATAAAAGAGTCCTTCCCTCTCAGTGAGAGCTTGTCTGTGTGGAGCTGAAGCAGCCAGCATGTCTCCGAGGATTCTTGTAACGCTTCTGGCTGTGTCCTGTGCTGTTTCTGCTCAGTCAGACGTGGAGAACCAGGCGAGGGAGTTCCTGGACAGGTTTGACAAGGAGGCGAGTGACCTTATGTACCAGTACTCGCTGGCATCATGGGCCTACAACACCGACATCACACAGGAGAACGCAGACAAAGAGGTCAGCACTTGGAAAACATTTACTTTAAAATGTGGTTATTTTGTTACCGAGTTACAAAACCTGAAGTCGTTCTCCACAGGCAGAACAGTTAGCGATCTGGGGCACGTTTTACAACAGGATGTCTGAAGAGTCCCAGAAATACCCCATCGACCAGATCAACGACCTGGAAATCAAATTACAGCTCATTTCCCTACAAGACAAAGGCTCTGGTGCTTTGTCTGCAGATAAAGCTGCACATGTAAGACTATTTAAATATTAAATTCAAGTTTGGCAAAATTTTCATTTGGACAAACTGCACAGATATAGTAGTCTTCCACATCAAGTTAAACATTTTATCCCTGTGTATTCTTCCATATCTTCCTGTAGCTGAATAAAGTCATGAGTGAGATGAGTACAATCTACAGCACAGCCAAAGTGTGTATGCTTGACGACCCGCTCAACTGTCTGACTTTGGAGCCAGGTAAGCTCTTCTAATAAGGACCTGTTGTAGTAAAGTGGCTGCCTGCTGCTGTCAAAGACAGGCAGAGCAGTTTATTATTATCACGCTCACTAAGAAGATGAAAATATGTCTGTTTGGGGCAAAAGTTTGTATTTGTTGGAGTAAAGCTACTTTTGTCGCAAGGGATTGCAGCAGCAGGGAACTCCACGTGTGTGATTAGTAAATGAAAAGTAGATACTAACGGTACCTGCAGCAGAATAAAAAGCACTATGTTTAGGTTAGAAATGTGATACTTTATCATAAAATAATAAAATAGCACTAATTCATCGCTCTCTCCTCACAGTCAGAAGGCTCTGGTTTTGAATGTTTTGGCCTGCTGAGGGCCTTTCCCTTTGCCCTGCACAGCTTTTATCCGGGTTCTTGACTTTCTTCCCGTAATCCAATAGAATTCCCTGTTAGATGCATTTGCAGATTTAAATTTGACGTAGGTGTAAATGTGAGTGTGGATGGTTTATCTGTCTTTTTTAAGCCTGTAATGGACTACCTACTTGCCCCAGGCGCACACCTGTTCTTGATCAGTGTCAGAATGGATACAGGAACAGCAAACCCAACTTTACTTTTGATTTTTTTTAGTTTAGTTTTTTTGGGGGGATATAGCCATTTTTCTGTTTTCTCACTTCAGTGTGAGTCTGCCGTGACACCGCCCTGTGTCTTTACTTGTTTACAGGACTGGATGAAATAATGGCCACTAGTCAAAACTACGACGAACGTCTCCATGTGTGGGAGGGCTGGAGGAAAGAAGTAGGAAAGAGGATGAGACCTCTCTACGAAGACTACGTGGATCTGAAGAATGAAGCTGCCAAGCTAAATGGTGAGGAACTAATATGAAAAAATAATGAATAACAGACAAGCTTCATTGCGGTGTGTCCTGATGCAGACTTTTACTTTATCAGCGACCTGTAGAGATATAAACTGATTCTCAGTGAAGGGTGAAGATAGTGAGACAAGAGCTGATAGTGAGACAAGAGCTGATAGTGCTCAGCGATCATGACCACTCCTCCACCACTGAGGTCTAATTTTGCTTTGGCAGTATCTCGCTCATGTAACACTAGTCGTGTCATATCTTACATTATGCTTATTGAGTGTGATTACCATCAATGCTAAAAACACCAAAAAATGTAAAAAAGCATTTAACTTTGTGTTTTTTCTTGATCTCTGACACAAACACTTATTGTGTGCAGGCTTTGAGGACTATGGCGCTTACTGGAGATACAACTATGAGACTCTTGAGGACGACGTCATGTACCATTACACAGGCAATGAGTTAATGGAAGATGTCCGTGTAATATACAAACAGGTACGTCCTTATCTGTGTGACGCATGCTTCACACTTCAGTGCCTCTGCGTTAAAGAGAGTGAGAATGTGCAGTTTGTTATTGACTGTGTGATGTAATTAACATAAATCATTTATAATAATTGTAACAAGAATAATACACTGTTTTTTTTTTTCCACAGATCCTGCCTTTATACAAGGAGCTGCATGCTTATGTGAGAGCCAAGCTTATGGAGGTCTATCCAGGGCATATTGATTCAGATGGATTTCTCCCAGCCCACTTGCTCGGTATGTTTCTGGTTTCAAAGCTAATAATGAAACCAAAGACATTGAATGCGAAATATCCACCTACTAATCTCATAATTACATTTTTTATATGCTTTAATTTGACAAAGTTAGTGTTTTTGGCATAGATTCAGCACAGTTGCGAAACAAATTTCGCAACTGTGCGACCCTAGGAGCTTTATTATCACGAAAGAGTCAAGATTTAAATCTGTTTCATCATATACAGAAAATTAAGATCTTCACTTCCTGTCCTCTATGATTATCAGGCTCCAAATAACTCTGTAATATTTTCTTATTTGATCCTTGGTTTAAGTGTAGGGCTTGTGGGATATAACTGTATCTACGTTTTGACAGAGCAGATAGTTCATGCAAGTCTCATAAGTTCAGAACTGAAAGTGTGTCTCCCTCTGTTGGTCATGTATTATCACTACCTCTCTGTGCTACAGAAAAATAATGCCAACAGACTTATTATATTGTACATGTGGCTTTTAGCTGGAAATAACTGATCCACCCCACATGCAGTGTGCACATATAAAAAGCTACAGTCTGCTGTAGAAGGAGAAACTTTATGAAAAAATAATTTTCTTATTTGTTGGTTGATCAGGTGACATGTGGGGAAGATTCTGGACCAACCTTTATTCTCTATCAGTGCCCTATCCTGACAAACCGGATATCGATGTCAGCCAGTCTATGGTGGACAAGGTATGGCAGAACTTTTTATTTGTATTAAAAAAAGAGAGCCCTGTGACGTGGGGTTATCTGTCCAGGGTGTACCCTGTGTCTTGTCCTATGGTAGATAGACCACCACCCCCTGCCGCAGCAAACCTTATAAGGATAAGTGGAAGAGAGTGGATGGGTGGAAAAAAATATGTACACTTAAAAATTCCCTACCTGTTATCTTAAATTTCAGGGTTGGACCAAGATTCAGCTTTTCCAAGAAGCTGAGAAGTTCTTCATGTCTGTGGGCCTCTACAAGATGTTTGACAACTTCTGGACTAACTCTATGTTTGAACACCCCGATGATGGACGCAGTGTGGTCTGTCACCCCACAGCCTGGGACATGGGAAACAGAAAGGACTTTAGGTAGAGTATATCCACACAGCTACACTACTGTGCAACAGTCTTAAGACACCTGTCATTTCTTTATGAGTTAACCAGTTTTGTATCTACAGACAACCGACAACTTAGCAAAGAACAAAACTTAAATTTCTTAAGGCACTTTGTAAAATTGAAATTAGCGTTAGCAGATCTTACGCAGTGATGAATCCAAATGTGAATTTTCTGGTTCAAATGCATGTCAAAATGTAAAGAGGAGCTCAGTGAGACTCTGAATTTGATCCACAATGGGATCTGGTAATTGTCTGGTTGGCAACAGTGCCATCTTTTAATGTGACAATGATCCCAAACACACTTCGGATAAAGTAAAAGCATACCTGGATGGAAAAGCACACAATGGCCTGGACCTTAACATTATTCAAGCAGTGTGAGATCACTTTAGAGAACAGAACAAAAGGGAGCCAACATCCAAACAAGAGCTTTGAATGTTCTTCAAGAAGCCTGGAGAACTATTTCTGAAGACTACGCAAAGAAATGACAAGAAAGCTTGTTAAGAGAGTTCAAGCTCTCCTAGGCAAGAGGAATAAAGGTGTATATACAAGATATCGACTTTCGAGCTCCTTAGAATTGTACAAACTCTGTCCTTGCCTTTTATACTGTATTTCCAAGCCTGCATACTTCAATAATTTGATGCTCTTGTTTCCCATTGTCTTAGCAAAACTTAGCAAGACATGAAGAACAAGAGGTTGCTCATAACATTTGCTTTATCTATCCATCTGTCTATCTATCTATCTAGGTTCGACTTTTGTTAAAGCAAGTTGGCAGCTGGGAATTATGATAGCCATAAAAATAAACCTATTGGAGCACTGATGTTGTGATGCTATTTAATCGCTGAATCATCCTTTTCTGCTGATAAAGATAACCAAAGTCTAGGTTGTAAAATATTAATATAGTTTCCCCAACCCTGCCTAGAACAACAAAGTTTCTCAAAATGCAAAATAAGCAAAATAATTTTATAGTTACTCGTGTGTCAGTTTGGTTTGAAATTACAGGAAAAGAATTTGCATGTAAAACTGAGGTCCTCTACCTGTATTTTTAATCAGTTATTCTCATTTTAGTGCTTGGAGGTCACTGAGCTCACTGTTGCTCCTTTACTGGTCACTGGTCACAGTATTATGAAGTGTCTAATGAAGTGTATAATTGCTGATATCAACATTTCTCCTGTGATATCTTCAGGATCAAGATGTGCACCCAGGTTAACATGGACAACTACCTCACAGCACACCATGAAATGGGACACAACCAGTACCAGATGGCTTACCGCAACCTGTCCTACCTTCTGAGGGACGGAGCCAATGAGGGTTTCCACGAGGCTGTTGGAGAAATCATGTCCCTCTCTGCTGCAACACCCAAACACCTACAGAGCCTGAATCTCCTGCCTGCTGACTTCATTTATGATCAAGGTACAGTCACTGTGGGCAGCACTGGTTCTCCAAAACATTAAAGCTGCTTTAATCAATAGAATCAATAGATTTATAATAACAAGAAACAGGTGAACGAGTAAGCTACAGAGAGCAATCACCTAACTCTGCAGTTTTTGTATGCAGCATTTTAACTTCTTTCAGCTCAGTGCTTTAGTTTTCTGTCCCCACATGAGCAAAAGCTAGGAGCCCTTTGGTACCAGGCAGCTGTAGAGCTTGAGCATTCAATATATACCCAACATTGGAACTCAGGTAGTCACAGTTGCTGGTGTCTCACTTCTATAGAAGACCTCAAATGACAACCTGAGGAACTGCCGTTTCTGGCTTGATTTTTCTGTCCTGATGCTTGCCCCATGTTGCATAATAAGCTGTTGGCCAGTAACCAAGTTGTCAACATGAACCAAGATATTATGAACACGTTGACCTTGTTTTTATTGCCTCTGCGTGGCAAAAAAAATATATATTTATTGCAGATTTAATTTTGTAATGTGTCTGGATTATTAAATGTAGAGTTAAGATAACTTAAGCACTACATGCGATATCAGGATAAGATGACCTGCAGCCTTATGCTAACTGGTCATTGATTTACAGTCGCTGATAAAGAGGCCATAAACATAAACATAAAGCATTTGTAAAATTTAATTACGCTCTCACTCTGAATCATAAACTGTCTTTGTGTTTAATGCTTTACAGACACAGAGATCAACTTTCTGCTGAAACAGGCACTCACTATTGTGGCCACCCTGCCTTTCACCTACATGCTGGAGGAATGGAGGTGGCAGGTGTTTGCAGGGAACATCACCAAGGATGAATGGATGCAACGCTGGTGGCAGATGAAGTAAGCAGAGTTATGCAATATTTAGTATAAAGTTTACTTCAATATCATCAGATTACAGTTAGGTTCATACTTTTTTTTAACTATTTTTTGCATCTGTACACCCCTATAGAGATTTTAAAATCAAACAAAATGCAAATGAGGTGCAGAATTTCTTGCACTTAAAGCAAACTGTCCATGCAAACTGCATGCAAACTTTACAGCCATTTTAAAAAAAATGAATTCAATTACATGAAAAATGAATCCAAAAATTTAGAGTTCATTTGAAGTGTTGCATTTAAATTTGAATCTCAATTTGAGGTTCAAAGAGTTAAAGTGAGTTAAAGTGAAGTAGGCCAAATTATGCTGAATAAACCAACATAAACCTGTAAAAAAATAGGAGTGACCAAATCAAAGTTATTAAAAAGAATTAATGCACAGGCCAGCTCAATAACACCAAAAGGCTCAAAAGAGCACAGAAGACAACTAAAGGAGATCATGGCAGAAATGTTTCCTCCACAACATCAAGCAAAGACCACAACACTCTCAAGAAGGTCATTGTACCATTATGGAAGTCTATAACACAGATGTGCCTTCTTGACTGGAAATGCAAAGAGTTTACAACAAGGTGCAAACCAGTTACCTAATCTCAACACAACAGAGCCTTTTTTCTAGTTATTAAATGCAATGCAGCAACTGAATGTTGATGCAATAAAGGCCTGTGACAACATTTTAAGTGAACACACATATGATTTATGATGTACATGGGTTATAGACTTCAAGCAGCCACCAAGAACAGTTTTTATCCAAGTATTAATAACAGTCCTTAAATTTAAAAGTTTGCCTCAACAAAAAAAATCAAAACAAAAAAAAATGTCTCTAACTCCTAAACTGTAAATGCAAAACCTAAGTTAATCTTTTGAATTAAAGTCAGCACTTCAACCACATCTTAATTGTTCAATTTAAAATCCATTGTGGATTGGTTCTGCTGGCAGCCATGTAAAATTACAACAAAAACACGACAGAAATGTTAGTCCAAAACTCAGCAGGCATAACTGTAGGGTAGTGACTTAAAAACTGGAGAAATAAAATAAGGTCATAATTTTGTGCAGTTCAGCAGCTGCTTCACTGCAGGCCTGTCAGCTTGTATTATTGATTCTGTGTTGTTTTAATAGGAGAGAGATGGTTGGGGTGATGGAGCCAGTGCCAAGAGATGAGACTTACTGTGACCCACCCGCTCTGTTCCATGTGTCTGGAGACTATTCATTCATCAGGTAACAATCCCAATGTAAAGCTGCATATTGTGTCAATAACAGCACAGATTGTGGATTGACTTAACTTTTAAATTAAAGCAGTTATGACCATTTGGTGCAGTTCTCAGTTCACTTTAAACTGAACCTGTGTGTCTCTCTGTGTGTGTGTGTGTGTGTGTGTGTGTGTGTGTGTCCATTTGTTACTGCTTTCGATCCAGATACTTCACACGAACCATTTACCAGTTTCAGTTCCAAAAAGCGCTCTGCGATGCGGCCGGTCACACAGGCGACTTGTCTGAATGTGACATCACTAATTCTATGGAAGCAGGAACCAAGCTAAGGTGCATACAACTTCCCTTTCTTCATTTTTAACCTTGCTTGCTTGATTTTCTTATCAAAGCAGTCTGTTTATGTTTTCTAGGAAGTCCAACTAGCTATTTGAAATTACAGCATAAATGGTGCAGGATTTCAATTTTGCTATAGCACATTGTATTACTTTTTTGTTCTTCACATCTAAAAGTGCTGGAATGATTTATCATCATCATCAAGCTCATTGTTTTCTCCTAGGAATATGTTAGAACTTGGAAGGTCTAAGTCTTGGACCAGGGCTTTGCAAGCAATATCTGGTGACACAAAGATGGATGCCCAACCTCTGCTGGACTATTTCCATAAACTTTATGAGTGGTTGCAGGCAGATAACAAGAAACACAACAGGGTGGTAGGCTGGAGTGAAGATCCATGGTTGCAGGCAGATAACAAGAAACACAACAGGGTGGTAGGCTGGAGAGAAGATCCATGTGAGTACAAAAGATGCCCACAATGAAAATTATTAGCACTAAAAACACCTATCTGGAGTTATAGTATTTAGAGTCTCTAGAGATTGATACCGCTCTTCCTGATGCCACTACTTGATAAAAGACTGAAAGTGGCAGGAAACAGCTTGTCTTGCTCTGTACTTTCACTTTTAAAGTTCATTGAATGATTTGTACACAAACTTTAGAACTGACAGTAATTTACTTGAATCTACTAACTTGAATCTATCATCCAGCATAATGCAGCTCTCAAAATGCGTTCTTTTTTTTTTTACATTTTGCTTTTTATACTCAAAGAAGACAACATTTTAATTAGTGTCACAGTCTTCTGTTCCCAAACATATGTCCTTGATTTATCACCTGACTTCTCATACTTTTCCTGTCCCGTTAGCCTTTAAGCTTTCATTGATTCTTAAAATCTTAAAATCAAAAGTCTGCTTTTTGGGTCCTCACCCCTACAGCTATCTGTTCTTCCTTATTTCTAGGCTTTATGCTAGTTAAAGTAATATGCTGGAGTACATTTATCATACAGGTATACATCTTTAAAAAGTCTTTAACTGATTGTTGTTCCCATTACAGATCCAGAATATTCAGTTAAAGTGAGACTAAGTTTAAATTCTGCAATGGGCGATGATGCTGTGAGTACTAAAAATCGTCATTGCACCAGAAATTTTGTAGGAATTCTGCATTTATGAAGTGAAATACTGTCTCTTTAACGTCATTCCCATTGTTTTTTATCTACTATGTGTTTCAGTACCCCTGGAATGCCAATGAGCTTTACCTGTTCCGGGCCAACATTGCTTATGCCTTGAGGCAGTACTACAGCCAGAAGAACAAGACTCTTCCTTTCACGTCAGTATGCGGTCGATATTTTGTGCTTTAAGCAAAACAAAAAAATTGTTAGCACATTGGTTTGAGTTTTCTCTGTTTGCACATGCAGAACAACTGATGTCATCACCTATATGGAGACTCCCAGAGTCTCCTTCTACGTTGTCGCCAAAAACCCAAATGCAACCACTGAATTCATCCCAAAGAATGAGCTGAAGGAAGCTATCAGGTGAGGATCAAGTGCATGAGTGGCTACATACAGAACATCCCAAAGCACTGAGCTCAGCATCCTAAGGTAGCTGCAGTAGCCAAGCTAATTCATTTATTTAAAATCTTTTCAGTTGCAGTTTGTAGCTGGATGGAAACGTTGAACTTCCATAACACGGCACAAATTGCTATCAAATTGCTGTTTTATTCACACATCCATGGTCTTTACAGGATTAGTCGCAGGTGTCTTTGGTGATCATCTGACTTTTCATCCATACTATGGCTCAAACCTTTTTCTCATGAAATGAATTGTAAACTTTTTACAATTATTTTTAAAATGTCTTGGTACAGCTATAACAACAGTATAAATTTATAACATATTATTTTTACAATATGAGTTGTAATTTAATTACCTCCTACTACACCTGAAATAACCAACCTGGCAGTAATGTCGCCTGTGGCTGTTTATGAGTTGTAAAACAATAGTAAAGTCATCTAAAATCCCTTCCAGGTTAGCTCGAGGCCGGATCAATGACGCCTTCAAGTTAGATGATAATACTCTGGAGTTTGCCGGTATCCTACCAACACTGGCCTCACCCACTGAGCAACCTGTGCAGGTGTGGCTGGTGGTATTTGGTGTGGTTATGGGCATTGTGGTGGTAGCTGGCGTCTACCTTGTCGTCTCCGGTGTCAAGGAGCGCAGGAAGTGAGTAGACCAAAATATACACTACCGGTTAAAAGTTTTCCAGTTATTTCCTGCAATTCAAGTCATTCAAGTCCAATGAATAGCTTGATAACTGAAAAATAATGTACATTTCAGAATTATACAAAAAAGCCTTTTTCAGGGAACATAAAATGGGTTAAAATTTAAAACTGTTCTGCAAGTCTCCGTTTCAACTGTGAAGAGAGGACTTCGAGCTGCAGGTTTAACAGGACGAGTTGTGTGTGTGTGTTTTAATTATATGTAGTGATTACAAGTCTGTCTATGCAGTTGTGTGTTTTTACCATCAGAGCTTTAGTCTTCCCCTTTTCACAAATGATATCTTGACCTCACACAGACTTGGGGAGTAAAATAAAAATATTCCAATTAAATTAATTATGTGCATAATGTTAAGGAATGTTTATTTTTCTGTGTTTGTAGGAAAAAGCCTGGTGTGGAGAACCCCTATGAGTCATCCACTGATGGACAAAGCAACAAAGCCTATGACAGTGACAATGAGCAAACTGGATTCTGAGTCTACCGCTGTTGTAGTAGAGCAGAGGGAAGATCAGTACCCGTGTCCAGTAATCTCATAGCCTTCTTAGAAATGGGAAAGTAAAGCTTTAAAAGTTCTCTTCTTCTTTCATCAGTCCTGCATGACCTCCAATCAACATTAACAGTGTTAAATGTGAACCATTATGCTGAAGGTTGTTAATTCGCAACAGTGAATAACCCTGTTAACGGACAGTATCCTTAATTTCCATTTACATAATATACTTCCACGTGAATGTCATTAAAGTCTGCTATCATGACGCACTATTATACAGTATTTTGTGATACAATAAGTAATAAGTTTAACACACTGCCTTACCTCGCTTTTTGAAACCCCTTTTTAAACCCTTTTTACTTACCTGTGCAATTATGTATATTTAACTGTAACTAATAATAATAATATTAATAATAATAACCAGTTTAAACTATCATTTTAAAAACAAAGTTCATAATTGAAAAAGTTAAGCAAATTCAAGTCACATTTATGATGATGCCACCTACGTGTCAAGATGCACACTTCAATCACAGCACGCATTTAGTTTTAGTCTAGTTTACTGTGTTTTCATATCAAACCTGAGAGATTTCCTAAAATATCAAATCTTGTCATTATACACCTAGATGCTAAAGAAAAATGATAAAATAAAAACATGAATGTTGCATTAAAAAAAGTCTGCTACACAGTTTACCAATGGAACTTTTTTTTACTTGTCAGCTGCGCATGTGTACAAAAAAGACATTTCTTTCGCAAGCAGTGAGTGACCAGTAAGCGAAAAGAAGAGTAGTACATTTGTATGAGTTGACATTATACGATCAAAGCCTAAAGGTGTGATTTCCAGGACGTCTGAGATGTGTTATTAAAATTAATTTCTAAATACGTGCACTTTAGTTTGGTTGTGTTAATGCATTGGGCCATTATCGTTCATGTAATGTGTAATTTTTCCTTACAGTGTCTTATAATATATTGGAAACAGTATTATTGTATCAAATATATAGATTATACAATATGAGTTCAAAAAAGAAAACAAACAAACAAAAAAAAATCAGCTTGAAAGACTTTAAACAACAACGGACCCCAGCTCTGTTTACATATCAGTACATGGTACACATCAGACATCCTAGATCGCAGGCCAATGATTGATTTTGGAATCGTATCATCGGATCTGCTGCCGTATGTTCCCGACACCAAGGAACAGCTGATCGCCACGTTCGCCTGGTGGTGAGCTGGATCAGGTGGTGGGAGAGGATGCTGGATGGGCGTGGCATATCTAAACACAGAGTGAGGGTGTGCTGGGAGTGGTAGAAGCTCTGGTTTGTGACATGTCAAATTCACACTTCCAGCAGAAATTTGACAACATTGTGAGGGAGATTGGGAAGAGTGAGTGCAACTGGGCCATGTTCCCAACCTCCATTGCTGAGGTTGCTGCACTGAGCTGCGGCTGCAAGGTGGGTGGTGCCCTTCCTGGTAGGCCCAGGTGGAGTGCGGCTCTGAAGCAAAAACTTGAATGTGTTTGGTGAGAGCATACATTAAGATTTCAGTCAGCCTCAAAGTGATTCTGGCAAACCTTCAGGCAACTCAGAAGCATGCGGTGTGTGGTGCAGGTGCTGGCGATTTCAACTGAGGATGTAAGTCGAATGGCGGAAGGAATACTTTGAGGATCTCCTCAATCCCACAGACATGCCTTCTGTAGAGGAAGCAGAGCCTGGGGACAAGAAGGATGACTCATCCATCACTTGGGGTGAGGTCACTGAGGCAGGTAAACAACTAAAGCGTAACGCTACAGTTGGTGTATCTGAGATAATTTTCCACGTCATCTCTCAGGTAGGGACATGTGGAATGACAGCTGTGTAGAGGCATAGCCTTAATGAGATGGAGAACTATGGATTTCTGCAGCAGCAGAATTTGAAACATGGATGTTGGTTTGTGTTGTTAAACCAGGTCACACGAAATATTTACAAGAAATTTTTAAAAATGTAACTGACTTTTCTGAGTCCTGAAAAGGCAGAAGAAAATGACCCTCCATCACTTTTGAATGATGAAGAGGAAGGACTGATCCACACGTCCATCCGGGGTTGCCACCCCCACTGTGTCTGTGTTGCAAACGTTGATGAACCAACCGCGATACAATGCTGACTCAAAACTCCGTCGTCTCGCTGAGTCACCCTTCATGTAAAACACAAAGGAGAGGGTACTCTCATCGCTCTTGGAGATCTGCTTCAGCCTCTGCTTCTCACATGTCTAAAGGGGTGACAGGGTGGATTAGTTCGCTTGAAAATGCCCATTTCCTTATAAACATCTTCAAGTCACAATGAAATGAAATACAACTGACCCCAAGTAAGTTTTAAACTTATACAGTTACACTGAATCTGCATTGCATTACTTTAACATTCACGAAACTGCAATAGGAGTGTTATGATGGTCATTCAAGATTATCCATGAGCCACGATTCAAAACCAATGTTTACTCACGAGCCACTTTATTACCTACACATGTTTAACGCAACTACCTAACCAGCCAATCAGATCGCAGCAGCTCAATCCATGGCATGTGTAATGTGGTCAAGATGACCAAACAATCTGAATGGGGTAGAAAGGTGATTTAAGGGACCTGAATATCGCATGGTTGTTTGATTATACAGAAAATGCTGATCTGCTGCAATTTGCCACACAAGGGTTTACAGAGAATGTTTTGAAAAAGAGAAAATATCAAGTAGGTACCGATGATTTGAGTGAAAATGGCTTGTTCATGTCAGCGGTCACAGAAGAATGGTCAACCTGTTTAAAGCTTAGGAAGGCAGCTGTAATTCAAATAAACCCACGTTACAACTAAGGAATGCAAGAGAGCATCTCTGAATTCACAAAATATTAAACCTTGAAGCAAGTGGGCTATGGCAGCAGAAGACAACACCAGGTTCCACTACTGTCAGCTAAGATCACGAAACTGAGGCTACAGTTCACACAGTACAACAGAAGATTGGAAAGCCATTGTTTGGTCCAATAAGGCTTGATTTCTGTTGCTACATTTGGAAGGAAGGATCAGAATTTGGCATAAGCATGAAAGGATGCATCCATCCTGCCTTATATCAACAGTTCAGCTTGGTGGTGTAATGGATATTTTTTTGAACACCCTTTAGGAGTACCAGCTGTGCATCATTTAAACACCACGGCCTACCCGAGTATTACTGCTGACCTTGTCAATTCATCAAGACTACAGTGTACTCTGATGTCTGCTTCCAATAGAATAATGTGCCAGCTCTCAAATCATCTCAAACTGGTTTGTTCAACACGACAGTGACTCAAACGACCTCCACAATCACCAGATCTTAATCCACTGCAGGACCTTTGAGATGTGGTGGAGCAGGGGAGTCTCATCATGGATGAGCAGCTGACAAATCTGCTGCATCTGTCTGAAGCTATCATGTCAATGATAGTATAATCTCTGAGGAATGTTTCCAGAGGGTTGTTGAAATTAAGGCAATTCTGAAAATAAAAGGGCTCTCTAAAGTAGCTCTCTAAGTCTCTAAAGTAGCCATTTTTGTACTGTTTTGGTTCTTGCAGGCATGTGGATTTTTTTCTCCTTCTCTCTCCTCTCTGTAACCCCTTTCTCTTTATTTCTCCCATTCTCATTAGGCCAGTATTTGGGTTGCATATGAATACAGAGAAATGCAATTTTCATGCCTCTAGCCCGTTCTGGGCTATATTCTCGAGAATGTGCAGGTGACCTGGAGAAAATTAGAGCAGTAACTGAGTGGCCAGTTCCTGCCACTAATTACACAGTCTCATTCTTCAGACACTCTTTTTAATGGCCAAAAATTAACAAAGATTTTAGAGAATATGCACTTATTTTCCTGCCCCATTTGCACTGCTTGTCTCTTGTTCCTGTCTCCTTTTGAAAAGTCTCTTGGTTACCAGCCTCCTTTGTTCACAGCTCAAGAAGGAGGGGGGACAGTTCCTTCTGTTCAGCACCATCTATGCCCCTGCCATCTGTGGAAACAGGCCAAACCTGCCCTCCTCGGAACTGCTGACCAGAATGGTTGATTGGAGGACCCCAGCTCCACAGTGCTCACCAGGCTCTCTTCCAAAGACATTCCTTTAAACTGACTTTGACTCCTTTAAGAAACCCTCACCCAGATTTACTGGACTCTTTGATGTTGTGAAAATAATCAATTTTCCTCAGATTAAGCCTGTCATTTTGTATTGACTTGGTCTCCAAATGGCCCCAGATCTAAATCCAATTGAGCATCTCTAGGATGTGCTGGACAAAAAGTCTGACCCATGAAGGTCTCACTTCATAACTAAAAGGATCTGTTGCTAACATCTTGGTGCCTGATACCACAGCAGAGTCCATGCCTCAGTGGGCAAGGTTTATTTTGGGACCAACACAATATTAGGCAGGTGGTCATAATGTTATGCCTAATCTGTGTATATTTAAACAATTTTGATACTAATACTAATTTGAGGTGCTAACCCTTCTGCCATTATATATTTTTTGCAACATAACTCTGTCTAAGCAAATCTTTAAAGTGAGAAGTGTATCTACATAGAACCAAGGACAGAAACTGCGATGCTTTCATCCCCTGAACAATGATGGCTGAGTCCAGAGAAACAAATGTTTATCAAGCCTTTTTTTTCACTGCCACAATTCAATCAAAATCAAGAGCATACACTTATTACCTCCACTTTTAGGAGCACTCTGTCCGCTTGCTTGCAGCACATGAGGAAGCAGTTGGAATCGGTGAGGTTTAGCACCACCGGCAACCCACTGGAACCCCTTATGAGACCGCTTGACTTGTAATAGTAGATAGTAATTCTCTCTGAGCACAAAAAGGCAACCAAAACAATGAGAGCAGTTTCTCTATCAGAACAGAGTATTTTCTTACTCTACCTAACACTGGAGTAAATGTGAATGATGACAGCTTTAGTAAAAACTCATCTGAAAACCACGAGTTGATGTGTCCTGCTCTGAAAGACAAACCTGGATTTGGAGAAGCATAGACGATCCTCTCAGAACAGATACCTCGGAGGTATTGGTGAGTGGCCAGATTTTCAATTAAAACATTCGACAACTTTTCCTGCCGGAAAGTGCCGCCTCCTCTCGGAACTGAAAGTAAGAATGGGAACAAGGTCGTGTTTATAAGTCATATCCCTTTTTAAAAACAAAGGTGACTGCACTGACCATTTTCAAACTGTGATTTTACGGTAGTGGTCTTGTCTTCTTCACATCGATCGTGACTTTCACAGGTTTCTTTTTTCCTTTTTGAGATTTAAAGTTGCCAGCTGAAGGCAGTTGTACAACACAAAAGTGGTCTATGGGGGTCTGCTGAAAAACTGCCTAGTCACGGTCATAACAGCTGGCAGGACACATTTTGGTTAACGGGTGTAAACACATGACCATTTATAGTAGCTTCCTCTTTAGATAACCACAAATATGCAGAAACAAAAGAAAGACCCAGTTGCCTCACAACATTCAAACACTTTTGCATTAAATACTGTAACTATTAGCAAAGTTAATTATGAGAAAAGAAGAAAATCTGGGAGAAAAGGCAGGAGAGTAAAACTGCTTTTACTCACCAAGCGTCACCGTGCTGGATTCTGCCACCATGATGATGTCATTAAGGGTACATCCTGTCGCATCACAGCCCCTGCCTCTCACCAGGGAGATGCTAGTTTTTGTCATCTCAACGACAAATATCTCATTCTCCTCAGTTTTCGCTTGGCAAAGATCCTCTTCAATATTCCCCGTTTCCTTTTCTTCTTCCTGCGGCTCCACTTCAATTCCCTCCGGGTCATCCTCCCTTGTCATCTCCCAGCTAAAGCTGAGGACTGTGGACTCTTTAGAGACAGGATGTAAAGTGTCTTCAGTCAGGGATGTCTCCTCAGTGTGATCCTCTTCGCTGGCTGGTTTGCACACTGTCTGAAGAGAATGAAAAGAAAGAGGATACTATAAAATGCTCTAAAATAAAATCTCTAAACTTTAAAATCCTCAACTCACCAGCATTGGACTCCCCTCAGCTATCACGTTTGCCAGCTCCTCAGGTGTAAGATCATTCAGGTCCATGCCATTTATCTGCAGAAGCTTGTCTCCTTTCCTGATAAAAACGAAACAGTAAATGAATAAAATAAATATACAATATGCTTTACTGAGCCCTTTGTGTTTGGCAGGTGTAATAAAAAGAGTTAGAGCATATTAATAAAAAACAATTTACTAGTTTTACTCTTTAAAGGGGTTATTTTTTCCACTATAGCAGGTCTCATGTGTACACTGAGCTAGAGTTGAACTAAAAAATATTATCTTCAGTTAAAAAAACAATCCAACCTAAAATTGGATTAAAATCACAAAATAAGGCAACAGAATTATATAATACATCTTAGTTCAATTGCTCAATTCACCTAATATTTCACAGTTTCAAACTTTTCTTGTGTCATGTTGAAATGATTAAGTAGTGCAATTTGAAAACAGAGAAAATAAGAGAAAAAACAGGATTACATAATTAGGTATGCAACAAACCAAGATACTCCAAACTGAACTCACGTTAAAAAAACAAAAACAAAAGAAAAATAAATTCTGCACAAATGCGGACTTTAAGTAATTTTATTACATTGCAATTTTATTACATGTAAATTTTGTAATTTTGTTACATTTTACAATGTAAAATGTTACATTTACATCTGGTTACATCTGGTCAAATGAAATGTACTTGACTGGTATATGTTCATTTTATACCAAGTTTATTTCAAATTATTCCTGAACAATTAATTATTTGAATAAATAAATATATATTTTATTACTGCTTCATGTTTAATGAGGATGAAAAATGTTTTTTTTTTTCAGTGTACATCAATAGAAGGCTCAATCCGTAAGCTGGAGAGAAAACCTCAATGTAAATATCAATAAAAACTAAGAGGGATACATGTCTTTACCAAAAACATTCTTTTTGGTCTTGGTAAAAAAAATAAAATAAAAAAAAAATAAAAAAAATACATATATATATATATATCTATATATATCTATATATCTATATATCTATCTATCTATATATATATCTATCTATATATATATACATATATATAACATGAAGTTGAATGTCCGTGTGAGGTTGTATGACTTTAACTTTTGAGGCTCTACAGTAAAACAGTGTTAACTTATTCCATGTTAGGGGCCAGAAAATAGTTGAAAAGAAAGAATCCGCTAAACAGAGAGCAAATTATACCTGACATAAAGTTTTCCTCCATTGTCATTTTTGTACTTCACCACGTTTTCCACTACATATTGATGCTTTCCCTCATTGATTTTGTGTGCAATCAGCACACCGCCCTTAACCAGAGACTCCTAAAATGTACAAAAAGAACACAAAGTTTAACTTTTCTCAACAAAGGCAATCATGTCAGGATTATGTTTTAAGTGTATATCACTACATGTAGTGCTCATTGTTAGGGGACAGTTAAGCGTCGTCACCTACCTTCGTGTCCATGGTGGCAGCAATGTCCGCTCTAGATAGCTTAATACCACTGACTGAAACAGACTCCGGTGAAAGTGGCAGTTTTTAAGTCTTCCAGTGTGTCTGTGCTTCAGCTTTTCATAGAACAAAAAGGGGAACTGTGAGTGAGAAAACACTGACACTGTCGTGGATGGGGAACTGCTGTCAAAAAAGGAAGTAAGAGAAGATTAGAACACTTTTAATGAAAATGCGGACACAGTGTATGGTTTTGTTTGAAAGCAGAACTTGTGAAGCGTGTGGAAGAAGAAGATTACGATTTAACTGTAAAATATCTTTTCAATAGCAACAAATACAGTGCTTTGATAAGCCACACACTTCCCTGTTCAAAACTGATAAAGACTAAAATATTATCACATAGTATTACTATATAATATTACTCATATAACATCCTTTTTTTCTTTCGCTGGGTTTGAACTTCCTTAAAAACACCATTAATAACAATAAAATAATTATCATGACAACCTGAAAAGCTTCAAATGGAAAACACAAAAGTCAGATTTACAGTATTTCACAGATCACATGTAAGCTGTTGGAAAAAAAAAATCTTCCCCTGTGACAGTTTATGATGGACGTATAATGTAATTAAATATCAGTTCATTTTTACCAGTGGTGGACAAAGTATTCCAAACAACAGTAGAAGATTGTGAAAGTCTAATGCAAGTAAAATTCCTCCATTCAGAACCATAAGTACAGTGTTCACTATTAATTGAAGCATCAAAAGTAAACAGATGCCGCTTCTTCATTAAAGTGATGGCTGGGACTTCCAGTCAGTCAGTCAATCAATTAAAACAGATTATCATAGATTTCAAAATCTTTTTTGATTTTCATATGAACATATTTTATGTCAGGAGTTTAACCAGGCATATAATTCCCAAAAGGTTGAGTCTGTTCATCTAGATGTAACATTTTCAGTGGGAGAAATATTGCATCACTCATCCAAGTGACTCCTTCAGTCTCATATAAGGCATGTAATTCTTTTATTTCGTTCTCTTTTTTGCCATGTTTTTCAAGTAACCTATATTTGACAGAAAATTCAGTTTTTGGTGTGCCCCCCCGTTATTTTTAGTGGGTCCCATACGGCCACCCCTATGAAAAAATTCTGGAGGCACCCCTGGCTGTATAGTACGTATTTCATATTCTTGCTCAAAAAGGTCAACCTACCATGAGTTCAGACAAACAATGGTTTTTAAGTCTGCTTTAAGATTTTTGTGATGCCTCCATGCTACCAGCAGTCATGGCTACCCAACTGAGAGAGATAGATTTAAAGGAGGGTTTGTCATTTTAATGCACATCTGATTACTATCTTATTATAAGAAAAGAAGTCAGCACAAATCTTTGAGCTTAAAATGTATATATAGATCTTTATATTATGACCTCCACACAGTGTCTTGCTTATCATTATTTGTATTGAAATACAGGGTTTTAGCCCACTTTAATGACATGAAACGTGATATAACGTCCTTACAATATGTGGTATTTAACATGTTCCAGCACCACCTAGGGGAGGACACCATGATTTATTAGTGAAGAGAAGAGAGGCTTTCTAGATATTTACTTTACAGGATTGAATGCTGAACTTTTACTTAATATAATGTTGTAATTTCCCACAAGGATCTTTGTTTTTGTGGATTATTGTTTGAGTTATTATTTGAATAAATTGTAATGCTGTTACATTCTTTTAATGCTGCACATCATCATCAAGTGGGTGAAAGAAAGTATTTAGAATTGAGATAAACTCATTTAAATTATGGTTTTAGAATATTTAATATATTTTTTTTATCCTTCTTTGGATCTTGATGTTGTTGATAAAGGGCAGTTTGCGTGTCTTTCCTTTTGCCTTCTAGAGACTCGATAACAAAACTAATGTTGTTTTTGGGTGTAATTATCCAAACGTTAGATCACACGTGTGATGTTTCTAATACCCACATAGCAAAACTGGTATGGCCCGGATCTGGCCCACACAATGTGCTTAGACATGGCCCACATACCTTTGGTGGCCCACACATGGGCCAGCACCAAACACAGTGGTGGTCCCATGGTGGCCCAGAACAGTTTCAGCTCTGGCCCCAGATGTCAGCCTAATGTGTACCTTAATAAAGCCATGTAATAACAACATGTACCGGAACATAATAGTGCAAAAGTAACATGACGAAACTCTGTTCGGACAGTGAATGGACTGATTCTTACATAGCACTTTACTACTCTCCCAGAGTACTCAACACAACATGCCACATTCACTTTCTCTAAACTGAGTGCTTCCTAACTACATTCATACACACATGCAGATTAGAGGAGGGATCGAACCACTAACCTTCCGATAAGTAGGTGACCTGCTCTTCCTCCTGAGCTACAGCCACCTGGTAGTACACATGAGTAAACCCTCACTAGGTTTTGGATAAAGTGTACACTCACAAACCTGACAAACCCGCATTTGAAACGTTGGTTACCATAGCAGTATAGTATTGCAACATGGCTTTTGGGTCTTCTAACTAAAATAGGAAAATAGGAACAGAAATAGCGCCATCATTGCCAGACCTGGCCCACATCTGGTTGACATACACCCTGCCATGACACCAGTCAGTCAGAAGTGCCAGCTTGATGCCATATCTGTGCCAGACCTGTTTTCTATGAGCCTGGGCCACAGAAACCAAACCACAATCGAGCCAGATGTGGCATGCCATCACATAAACACTGCCATCTACACCAGGCCTAGCCCATATCTGGATGACATACCATTTATCATGCCAGAAGTCAGCCAGCAGTGCCGGCTTGACACCAGATCCGGGCCAGACCTGCATGCTATGTGGGTAGTTAGTATTTTCTAATTGGTTGATCTGGACGTGCTTTGGTGGATGGGAGTGAATATATATTACTGTGTGTAAGCGATTGTGTGAACATTGCTTCATTGTAAAGATAACGGTCACCCAGACCCAAACCTAGTACTTCAATAAAAATGTGGTCAGTGAGAGTGTGTGGCAAGAAAGTTCTGGTGACTCATTGTGCAGACTGTCCTAATTATTTTTGTTAATTCACAGAAAATGTCCGTCTTTTTGTTTTCATTTATTGTTTTTCTCTAAACAAAAAAAAAACTAAACAAATTTCTATAGGCAGCGAAAAAAGGAACTTTTCTGTCATTTAATTATTTATCTGTTACTTAATTACTTTGGTGCACTATAAATAGCATTGGGGGAGGTCTTCACCAATAAGAAAGTCTGTAAAAGTCATGAAAATCTTCTCCTTCACTTATTATTAGTCTTTGCTGGGACAATTCTGGTCCCCGGACTTTGTGTTTGATACGCCTGTTTTAAAGCCTCCAGAGAATATCAGTGCTGTCTTCAGGGCTGCATAGAAGCCTGTGAAAACTTTTTCACATGACTGTATGACTGCAAACATATCAGCTATGCAGTGACTTTGATGTTTTGCTGCGGGATGAGTTGTTACTAAATTTATACAAGCACACACACACACACACACACACACAAACGAGCCTGCACACATTCTGCAGTTATTTCCAGCGTGCCCTGTGGAGCCACTGACATCCAGCTAAATCCGTAGATGTTCAGGTGGATTGAATTACATGAGAAGCCCACTCCACTGTGGCAACATTGGTAACAGTGGCACACGGTGGACCCTCAATCCAGTGTTCTGGAGAGATTTTCACCATCTCAGAAGCCAAAATAAGCTGATGAATAAATCCAACCAGGTACTGTAACACACTAAACATACAATGAGACAATGTGCATGAAAGTGTGTGTCATACTCCTGAGAAAGTATGTAGCATTTTATCTGCTTAAATCCTGGCAAGAAGACAAGACAGCATAAGTCTCTATTTGCTTTTTCAGGTGAACTTTGGTCAAATTGTGTTGTTTGAAGTTTCATAAATGGCTTTTCAGAAACTCATTTTTACCTTCTCATGGTTGTCTTTCATAAAATGAGTAATATAAGCCTTGTACTGTTTGACATCATTACTGTATGTGTGTTTCAGATGGTGATACATGATGTGTTAATAATAGGAAGTGGGCCTCATGCCCTAACCCTGGCTAGCTTGCTATCTAGCAATGACTGGGACCCAAACTCAGACCTTAGACATGACTCGCTGCTCTCCACCTCCACCACCAAGTCTCAGCCAAGCACAGAAACATCCAGCAACAAGCCCAATACTAGCAAGATGAAGAGGAAGAAGAGGGTAACAGATGGTATAGTGTGCTTAGCTTTACTTTCTCAAAACTGGGAAGATGTTATAATCGTTGCTGAGGATCTCAGTGTTCACAGGAAAAACGTTTTCTGGCAGTTAACTAAGCTGTCCAGGCAAAATGAACTGAAAGCGGATTGTTTGAGTCATTGCTATGCAGAAATGCCGGACGTACCGTAGATCTCTTTATAAAGCGTGAGGGCATACACCTTATTTTAGCAAGCTCAGCATATTGTTTAGGCTGTTGGTCAAACAAAACAAGCAGACTGAAGAATATGAGTACTGAGAAACTGGGAGTTTTTCATAGTTTTGTACTATTTTGCCATCTAAACTACAAATTATAAAACTCTAAATTACCTTATTATGAATGAATAAAATCCAAGTATCCACATAAACTGAACCGAATCATGATTTTGTCTCACTAAGCAAAGAAATAATTTAGATTTTTTTTCTAATCATTTAGACTTTTTCTGGATAGTTTTTGAATGCACTGTTTAAAAAAAAGCCAGCTTTTGTAATTTCACCAATTTTTCAAACAGAACTGAGTTTCATATAAACACGATGATGAGACATATTTTTATATCCACTCATTCTATTTAAATAAGAATGAACAAATCTCTCTGTTCTCTTTGTTGACAAATGAAAATGCTCTGCAGGCCAGGCGATGGCGCTGCAACAAGCAATAACTTTGCAGCAAGCAAAGTCGGCCGCATCGGAGAGGACAGTTTATGCCCCGCTCAGTCTCAGAGTGGTGGACACCTATGGAGAGTGGACTGCTCTGTGGGAGAGCCAGTTCACAGCTCTGAACATCGCTCATCTGCGCTCACACTCGCTGGTGCACACAGACCCTCTCAATAAGGTATAAACACAATCGACTTCCCCTACTGTGGAAATGAGGTACGAATAAGAACGGTGTTAACATGTGAATATTTTTCCTGACAGAAAGCGCTGCAGGAATTTGCTTTAAGGTGCGAGCGCTCGGCAGAGCTTCATAGCCTCCCAGAGCAGGTTTATATTCTGGATGAAAATGCGTTCTTTAACGACATGAGGCTCGGCAAGAAAGAGAGGAAACGTCTAAACATCAACTCTGCGCTAAAAAAGAGTTTGTCCTTCAGTCTGCCAGGAGCCAAACTAAGTGTGGATTTCTTCAAGGAGCAGGTGAGAGCAGCTGTGCGTGTAAATAGCACGTGTGCTTGTCTTGTTTGAAGGTGCACTGCATTGATTGGTACACTTACTAAGCTTTTATTGTTGCTCTTTTAGCACCACACTTGTGTTACTGAATAGGAGAAGTTTGCCAAAGCAAGCAAAACAGAATATAAACTTTGAAACTTTAAATCCTAAAACGAGAAACTTCTTTTAGACAATGTGATTTCTTCTTTAACTGTTGCTGTTGGGGGGACATCAAAGTTTGGAACAGAGCTGTGGTTTAGGATTTTGTTTTTAGATTCAGATAGTTTAAAGGGTGGGATTTCTTGTCAGCTTCTTGACAGCTTTTATTTTTTGAAGATGTCTAGTTTTAGTTTAGCTTTTATTAGCTTCACAGTTAGTCTTTTTCATTTTTAATGTATGGAGGACATATGCCAGAGGCAAGATTTAAGAATGTAAGAAAACCAGCAAGCCAATACAATAGGAACATCAATATTTGAAAACAATTGACTCGTGGTCTTCCAGACATCCATCAAAGACTCATCAAACCAGGGGCGTTTTTTGGGGGTGCTATAAATCAAAGCACCCCCAGATTTTGACAATATTTGCTGTTTGTGTGACACACTACAAAAATATCAAAACCATACAGTACTTGGTTGAGACGTAATATTTTAACAACAAAAGTATAGATACCTGCCTCCCCCTCCCTCCCAAAATGGTTTGTTCCAGCTCGCCTCTTTCTGCCAGAGCGAGACGCAGCGGTGCGGAGGTCCTGGCGTAAAACAGGACATGTTAGCTTTATTTAACCTTCAGTTACTCTTCATATAGTTAGGTGGGAATCAGACCATGTTTCTTTTTAGCTGAAAAACATTACACCCAGGTAACCTGCAGTGTTGAAAACGTGTTTTCCGACGGTGTTTGCTACCCTACAATCCGTCCTGCTCTGTAGTAAAATCAGCGATATTTGACCGTCCTGTTGCTCCCATTGACATTTATACAGCCTATTTAAAATCCTAAACATAAAGTTGTCCATAGCCTACTGTTGTTATTACTGTTCTGTTTGAAATGTAATGAGAGAAGCTGCTTATTTTGTCATATGTGCATGTGCCGATATTAAACCCAAGGTACTAACTAGCTAACTGAGTGGATGTCCATTAACCTTATAACTCCTGTTGTGTGTGTGTCTGTGTGTGTGTGTGTGTGTGTGTGTGTGTGTGTGTGTACAGAGAGACAGCCAGGTTCATAATGGATATAAGGACGTTTTTTTCAACAAAAAAAAGGAGCCACATTCAGGTAAAAGTGTAAGATCAAATGATCCGTCAATCAAGAATAATGTTGGATCAGTGTTTCAATTTTTTGCGTTCTCCCTATATAAAAGCTGCTATACAGAATCTGCAAAACAAACTGGGTTGAAACATTTTTGACCCTCTTTAACAACAATTCAACATAACATTATCATTGATTGGGGAGATTAAAATTAATGATATATTTTTTATGTGGTTCAGCCACAACTCTACTAAAACCTCAGCCAATAATAGGTAGGTATATGTATTTTTTTTATTCCAATCCCTTCTTCTTTTGCAGCATTTAAATAACCTTTATCAGATTTGATGGTTTTGTTACAGACTTTTCAAAAAAGTTTTTTGCTTTTCTTTCACAAATGTGGGGATTAAATTGTGTTAAAATGTACAAAACAGTGATGTCATGTTTTGTGACGAGGTCCCAGGCACAGAGAGACTTGATGAATTTAAGAATCTTATGATTTAATAAAGAAATTTGCAGACTTGCACAGAGAAGGGAAACATTTTGATGACTGATAACGGAGATGAAGAACAGATGACGAGGACAGGGAGGAACAGGGGGAGGAACAGGGGTTTAAATGCACCAAGGAGACAGTCAGAGAGAACTCGGGACAAGTGGAGACATTTAAGGATGCAGGGACTGACAGAGACAGGGAAGAAGTCTCATTGTGACGTGTAAAGTTTATCTTGCCTGGCCGGGCAGCTCTCTGAGTGCTCAGCTCTGATCCTAGAATCACCCCTGCATCAAACCTTATTCTTATAATTTAAGAAATAATCGAACTAATTTTATTTCCTCCATATTTTATTTCAGTTGGTTTTACAACTTCACAAAATTATTTTAGTTAGTTTCAATGTTTGAATTGTTTTTAACAGTTGTAGTTTTTATTTTTTATTTTAGTCAACTAAAATGGGGTTTTTTTCACACCTAGTTTTAGGTTTGAGTTTAGTTTTCACTATTAAAAAAAACTTTGCAACAATGTAACTAATGTTGCATGTTTCGACAAACTCACCAAAACACCAACGCCAACACTAAATTGCTAACTGCTACCACTTATCCTGCCAAATTTAAGCAGCATGAGCACCAAACTTTGAGAATTGCTGCTTCCTCAGCTATTTCAGTTAAAACACAGGTGGAGAGATACAAGTTGGACAAAGTGCTGCTGAAGGGAACAGTGGAGCACATCACCCCTGTGAAGGAAGACGAGACAGAGATGAAGGACGAGAACATGAAAGAGGAGGAGGAAAATCAGAGCGACGTCCTTAAAGTGTCCGATGCAAAGAGAAATGGGGCGGGGAAGAGAGCTAAATATTTTCAAGTCCAACTTGAAGATGGCACCATCCTAAGAGCCTACCAGGTCGTCATGGCAACAGGTCCGACCCGTGCCCAGATGGCGAACATCCCATCGTGGGTGAAAAGCATTGGTGAAAGCTACCCAGAGGAGCGTTTACTGCATACAGTTCATCTCATGCATCATCTGCCGAATTCCAAGCAAAAACCTCGAGAAACAAATTGTGTGAGAGACAAAGATACTTTCGCTCCTCAAGGTATGTGAGATTTCTTCTAGACATTATTTGATTACATAAACATTAAAGCTTCAGTGGCCCAGCACCTTAAAGTAAAAATCCGCTTTGTGAGTTGTTTTGCATATTTCCCAGAATATTATAAGCTTTGCTTTCTGATAAATGTCTTTGCTTCTGCAGACTTCATTAGCCATTTGGCACCTATCCTCACACTTGCTCCTCCCTGTGCAAATACTGTGTGCTTGTGTGTTTCTGTCATTGTATGTAGTCTGTGAGGCCGGCCAGAGAGTAATGGTCATTGGTGGAGGTCTGACCAGCGCTCACGTCATCTCAATTGCACTGCAGCAAGGTGCCAGCCATGTGACATGGGTTATGAGAAAACACCTCCAGGTTTAGAGACTGTGAAACAGCACGTGAACCAAAAATTAATAATAATTCTGTCCAACTCGAGTACACATTTTAGCTCGTGTTGTTTTCTTCCACAGCTGAAACAGTTTGACGTGGGTGACGTTGAGAGTTTGGTGGGTCGTTACTCTCACGTGGAGCACGGCATCAAGATGGATGGCCAAGCCTACCTACGGCAGTTCTACAATGAGAGGAGTCTCCACAAACGCCTGGCAATGATTCATCAGGCAAGGAAGGGAGGGGCCGTCACCCCGGAGGCCTACATCCAACTGCAGCCTTTCATAGTGAACGGACAGGTGGATGTGAAGACGTACTGTCAGGTTTGTATTCAGTGTAGAAGGTCCCAAGAGTAAAATGAGATATGACCCACCAGGTAATGACAAACTCCTGAGTTGTACTACCTTTCCAGCATCCTAATGTGGACATGTCACCCATGTTTCAGTTGCACAATGCAATTACCTCACTGGCTTGACAATGTGTGCATTGTATGTCAAATAAGGCCTATAATGAACAGGGAGATGAAGAATCCGAACCTGAATCTCACACCGTCTAGGTGAGTGAAGCCAGCTGGTGCTACAGAAACCAGGTCTGGAGCCTTTCCCTCAGCACCGGGGAGCACTGGACTGGAGATAAGATTTGGATTGCCACCGGCTGCAAACTTGATGTGAAACAGGACCCATTACTTTCTGAAGTGATGAAGGAATTCCCAATTCAGGTGTGTTATGTAGAGAAATGTGTAGTGTTTGTGCATGTACAACACAGAAGTGTATTGTACATGCACAAAAATTTTGGAAATTATTTGGATGATGAGGAATTGTTTTATGTTTTCATGTAGTTTTTTCTGCAATCAGTCTCAGGATATAAAAATAGATTAATGATGACATGTGTTTTGTGTTCTTTAGGTGATAGACGGATGGCCGTGCATAATGGAAAGCTTACAGTGGACAGAAGAATGCCCGCTCTACCTGATGGGGCAGTACGCAGCTCTTCAGGTAAGTTTTACAAATTGTAGTTGAAGTGATTTTTTTTTTTTTGTAGTTATATTAAAGGCTGTCCGTGCCTTTTCCCCCCAATTTCTCACATAGGTTGGACCTCATGCAGTAAACCTCGCTGGAGGGCAGGCTGCCAGCATGAGGATTGCCAAGGACATTATAGGCCGTCATCAGCAGAAGGGTGGGCAGGCTCTTGAACTAAGTGGACACAAACCAAAAACTGAAGAATACATTCAACAGATGCGAGGTCTGTTGTGGCTGTAAAATGACCATTTAGCCTAAAAAAGTCAAAAATAGCTGTCAGTCATCTCTTCCTGGTTATCCTGGTCAAAGTGTACTTAGAGAATAATCAATGTGGACGACTGAATATATGATCAAGTGACTATTTGGGAACTTCAACAAATGTTGTTTTAATAAAACTTTAATTTTTATGGGTCAAACAGTATTTTATTTATGGGCCGTCAGACATACAGTCCCAATCAAAAGTTTAAGCCCACTAGAAAAATGGCAAAAAATCCAATTTTGCATGGTTGGACCTTAACAAGGTTCCAAGCAGAGCTTCAACATGCAACAAGAAGAAATGGGAGTTAGACAAAACATTTTTTGAGCATGCACTTTATTGAAAACAACAAACAGGCTGTTTTACAGCTGATCAAGAGTTTAGGACCACATGCCTTTAAAAAGCCAAATCTGTGCAAAAATGTAGATTTATTGTCATTTTCTGTCAGGTAGTCACACTGTGATGACGTTCTGATGGCAAAGGCAAAAACACGTTTCCTTTTTGAACGTCGTGGGGTTGTTGAACTGCATAAACGGGGTCTCTCGCAGCACGCCATCACTACTGAGATGGGACGCAGTAAGATAGTCATTTGGAATTTCTTAAATGATCCTGAGGATCATGGAACAAAATGTCAAGTGGAAGACCTAAAAAATTTCACCAGCACTGAGTGAAAAAATTGTTGTTTGTTTAATAAATAATTTTGATCAACAAACTTTCTATGTTTAAAGATGCCCCATGGCGTGGTCTTTCTTTACTTGTGACTTCTTGATGTTGGTAAATACAATAAGTGAAAAATATATAATATACTTAATAATGTACAACACATTATGCTTCTGCTCTGAGGTCCTGCCTCCATGTACTTATGCAATTAATCACAGGACAGCTGGACAGGTGTGTTTATAAATAATATTAAATTAGGCCAATTTTCTTATCCATATTTTTGACCTGAGGGTAGAATTGATTGTGAACCGGAAAAGGAAAATGCTTATGAACTTTCAAATTAAAAACGTGATGCATTTAAGGTCATCCTGTTTGGTTTTTAATATAAGAAGAGAATTTGTTTCACTGTGTGATGGCAGAGTTTCTTTTCTTGGAGATAATTTCTCCTGCCTCAGAGAAAATCCTCTCACATGGAACAGGATGCTGGAGTGCAGAAACTGTAGACATGCAGGTGTACGGTCTTCCTGGGTCCCACAGACTATCAGCTAAAAAGAATAAACAAATTAAATTGCTGCACATTTTGTAGAATAACATTTTAAAAATACATATTTTTTATTATATTAAATTTAAGTCAAATGGAAGTGTTTCTTAAGTTATATAATGATATTTATTGTCATGGTGGGCTGTGTGGCAGGCAGGCAGGCAGGAAAAAGGACCCAAAATGCAGGACTCTCAAAACGGGACTGGAACTCAAAATCGCAGCTTTATTGCTGGCAAAACTTTCTCATAAAATGAAACTCACAAAAGCAAAACAAGATTCAGAACAGAGGTGCTGGAAGACCAAACATAAACATACAGCATATAGAGGGTACGACACAGAGTACAGGAAAACACGGGAGTAATCAGGGAATGGGCAACAGGAGGGAGACACAGCTGGGAGAAATTAGACTAACGAGGCAGGGGAGAAGTAAAACTGAACACACAGACATCAGACTTGGACTATCAAAATAAAACAGGAAACACGAAACAAATCACCAAGACGCAGACTTGTCACTGAGAGGCAGACAGAAAAAATATAACACATGGAACTCAAACTACACTAAACATGAGACACAACCGAAGAACTAATCCCTCACCAAGAATAACAGAAATATAGATTTATAATAATAATCAAAGCACAAGAGAAAAAGAAAATAATCCATAATGCAAAAATAAACCAAAACATAAGAAACTCAAAATGCTGGGTCGAAACGACCGTCATGAACCTCCGGATCTCAGGTCAGCCTTTCCACGCCGCTCAGCTCACTCTGGATTCACATCACCCTTCTCTCATCACTCCCTTCCTCCTCCTGCAAGTAAGAATAGTTATATAATATACTCACCAACTTCAGAGCTCCTCTCCACTACCTCCCTAACTCCTCAGTGTGACTGCTTAACTGCCCTGTTCCAGTCTGCATCTCTGGCCCAATTCCCCCTTTCTATATCCACGCCCGCCTTGCCACGTCAAGCTCTGTGTTTTTGCCTTTTGTTCTTGTCACGTGTTTAACTAATTAACTTTGTATAACAACCTGTCTCTGCTCTGGGTTCCTGCACCCGAGTCCAGTTTTAGTACCGACCTTTCAGTCTTGTGACACTGATGGAGAGTGTGTGTCTGTTCTCTGGATCAATGTGAGTAAGAGAGGAGCTGCTTTCAAGTTTACCATTACAGAAAAAAATCTTTTTCATGATATTCAGACTCACTGAGATCATCTCGTGTATGTGAGCTCTATTTATACTCTTTGCATGATAACCGTGAGGTGTTTGTGCCGCAGACTGGACCTGGACCAGGAGACTAAGAATCAGGCCAACAGCTTCTCAGCTGAAGGAAGCAGAGAGGACACTTTCCATCAGGACAAACCAGGATCAGAGAACCCGTGACTCCCATCTCTCTTTGAAACTACAATCCCTCAGCTGACTCTGAACTCGGAGATTTACGCTTAGCTCATCTGAACATACGCAGTCTGAGAAATAAGCTTCTTGACGTTGAGAAACTATTAACAGATTATAAAATCCATGTGCTGGCCCTGACTGACACTCATTTGGACAACAGTCCTCAGATATCTACAGAGAATTTCAGATGTTACAAGAAGGGTCCAGACAGGCATGGAGGTGGTGTCGGTTTCTATGTTGACAGTCACATGACAGTTATTCAGCGCTCTGACTTAGATCACAAAGATCTCCAGATGATCTGGGGTGAGATTTACCTGCCACATAGCAGACCAGAGTTACTGGGATGTTGTTACAGAGAATATGACTGCAAAAATAAGATGATTATTTAACACCTCGTATGTGATGGGAAGGACTCGAAATTTGATGCTGGACCCACAAATTATAAAAGGGCCACACAAACTGTCACACACCAGAAAGTGCCATGAATTCTAATCATATGTACAGTGGGACTGCTCCTTCTAATTTAGTTTAGCCTTCTTTATGCTTTCCTCAATACAAAGAAGAGCCTTCATCAGGGCAGCTGAGCCTTGTAGAAATAACAAATATTGAACAAACCTCATGCCTGTTGCTGACAAAATGCACTGAATGTGTACTTCTGTCTTATTTAGGTCATTTTTGTAGTCAGAGAAAATCATTTGAGTTCATTTTTTCCTTAAATTATTTGAACCGTCTTGGCATTGAAATTGGTTTGGTGCCTCAGTGCCACAATGAGCAATAAGGTTACCACAGTGTCACAGTTTTCTGTATATAGTCGTTTAGTAAATGCATGAGAAAACAACTAATTGATTCCAAATTTTTATTTGAAGCGTTTAATGGAACAAATAAATAAATGGTAAACTGACTGCTTTTTATATGGTGCTTTTGTATTCAACTCAACACTCCAAGCGCTTTATACAACATGCCTCATTCACCTATTCACCCAAACATCCATACAAGCACCTTTTCTACAGCTAAGCGCTTTCTGATTCACACACACATTCGCACTGATGAACACCACATGAGCAACTTGGGGTCAGTATCTTGCCCAAGGATTCTTTGTGATACAGACTAGAGCAGGCAGGGACATCCCATCACTCATTGCTGTGATCCCAATCCCTGCTCCAACACATTCAATTCAAATAATGCAAATGACCAGCTGGGTATTATGTGCTGCACCTGCCTAATAACAGACTGATCATTTGAATCAGGTGTTTTGGAGTGGGGAAACACCTAAAAACCTAAAACAAGCAGTCCCAAGGACCAGCATTAGAAAAACTGCTTTTCCATTATTGCCCAAAGAAAAGTGGCCAAACTGCATAATATTGCACTAAGGCAAAGAAAAAGACCAAAACATGTTGCTTTGGTAAGTAAATTAAACCAGAACCTGTCTAGAAACAACTAAAAATACTTCTTCAGATATTATTGTACCTGAACCGATTTTATTTTTTTAAACAGCTTATTTCAATTTAAATATGCATAAAATGTGACAGCTGGGATAGGCTCCAGCGCCCCCCGCGACCCTGGAAAGGATAAGCGGAAGCGAATGGATGGATGGATGGATGGATGGATAGCTAGCATGGAGATGTGGCACCTGAAAGGACCCCCGGTCAAATCCTCTGCTGCTCATAATTTTACTCAACACTGAGGTGTTTTGTGTCACAAAATAAGTACACAAATGGAAAATACATTTAAGGGACAGTGTAATCACCCAGAATTAGGGTTAATTAATGCCACTTTTGTTCCACTCCTCGTCTGAGTCTAGTTACATTTAAATACTGATACTTCAATTTTGCCTGGTTTGAGCTCCATAAAGCAGGCAAACCAGAATTAATCACAGAAGGTGAAAAAACTGCACAGCAGTGTTGCCAACTCCTCAGTAAGGAAAATCGCTATTGGTTGTCCTAAAAGTCGCTATAAGTCGCTAAATGACGTCATCGCCTAATTTGCATAATTGTTCATGCTAATGTCATTGTAACCTACTTTGTTGGAAAGAGAAATAACATCGTGGAAGAGACAAAGTGAGTGAAAAACGTCCTATATGCATTTAGAATTTATTTAGAATTACAAATTAAATTTCAATTAATTTTTTTTAAATTATTGTTTTTTAATGTCACAATTCCAACCCTGCTTCTTTATCCGGGCTTGGACCGGCAAAAGTGACCCGAAGTTGGCACTCTGGTGGAGTTACTTAGCTTCACTGCAGAGCTGCTTTTAGGTTTTGTACAGGACACATTGGAGCTTTGTGAAGTGTCAGGAGTACCCCTCAGGTCTTCCCAGAATTCCCCCGTGCATGAAGTCTCGTCTGTCCACACCACCACTAGCAAAACTGTGATAAATCATGAAATAGCTCTGAGCAATCCAGCTAATTCCACAGTACAGGCTCTGATGTCCCTCTTGAATAACTTGTTCAATAAAATTACATCAGAGCAGTGGGACGAGCTTTCATTAGGTTTTCCAGATAGCTTCACTGCAGAGCTGCTTTTGGGTTTTGTAAAGGACACATCGCAGCTGTGTGATCAGTCACTAGGAGTACCACTCAGGTCTTCCCAGAATTCCCCCGTGCATGAAGACTCGTCTGTCCACACCACCACTAGGAAAACTGAATTTTTTCCTGACAATTCTGCTGAGCAGGAGTTTACCAGAGCACAGAATATAGATGATAAAACCCAAGAAACAGCTAACACAGAAGAAAGCTGTCAAAATGCTGACCAACACAGTGCTGCAAAAGCAGGAATCAATCCAACCCCAGATCCCCAGCAACACAAATCTTGTGTTGAACATAAAGCCAGCATCCCATTGTTAACAGACACAATTCAACCGGTGTCGTGTGAAAAGACAGAGAAACACAGATCTTCTGTAGCCTGTGAGCCACCCAAAAACAACCCAGACTTTGAAACATGGCTGAGCACACTAATTCAGGCTGTGCTTTCAAAGCTTAGTAAACTTTCAGAGTTCCCACCTTCTCATTCTCTCCAGAAACATTTGTTGGCTCGAATCTTGACTGAAATCCAGGACATGCATTTGCATTTAGGCCCAGAAGTGCAAAAATATTTTGACAGCATCGCCAACGCCATTTTCACTGATATTTCAGAGAAATTAATTGTCACTGGGGATGAGTATTTAATGGATTTACTTGATTTAGAAGACCTAATACTTAATAGTGTAACTACTTCAGTATTCCAAGAACACCTGTTGGCAATAACAGATATCGATAGTCTGGAATTATATCAAAAGAAAGAAACACACAGATGTTCAGTGGAAAACTGCGTGGAAGAACTGCTTTTGCAGGTTGTAAAACACTCAGGCATAGTCATCAGTACGAAAAGTTCTGAAGCCATCTCCAACCGGCTTACTGTGAAAGTCTGGGCTGAACTCCTTGAATTTAAACCACCCAAAACATGATAAAGATATCGTTGAAACTTTCAAAAGGAAGCTATCCAAGGAGCCAAGTCGCATATCTCGGTTTTTCTCATCTGTGCGTGCATTTTTTGGGAGGTTTAAGGGAAGAAACAAAGTTTCCCCCGTGTAGTGACATCGTGATATCAACTGCAAAATATTTGAGAAAACTCACTGGACACTTTAAATTAGCTAGTTTTACATTTACATCAGGTAAAGTCATTTCTGAAATTCCCAGGACTGGTCGCCACCCCGCCCTGAGCCTGGTTCTGCCAGAGGTCTCTTCCTGTTAAAAGGGAGTTTTTCCTCCCCACTGTCGCCAAGTGTTTGCTCAGAGGGGTTTGTCTGTTGGGATTTCTTTCTAATAAAGTTGTTACCTTACAATGTGAAGCGCCTTGAAAACACCATTGTTTGGTGCTATACACATTGAAGTGACTTGAACTGAGAACATATCTAATCTGGAAATTCAATTTAACATCAATAAAAATCTAAAAATATTACATATTGACTTCTGCTTGTTTTTATCGTCTGTGACTTGAATGAATACAAATCTGTAATTTAACAGATTTGTTTCATAAAAATTTGAATGTGTGAAATTACAACCAATAAGGTTGACCGATTTTCTTGAACTATTTTCCAAAATGTTTGACCACATCCCAAACACCATCCCACACAACACTAGTGCTGAGGTCCAAAATAGCTGTTTGCCATAATGAATCCACTGACTATGGAAAGTATGTTCCTTTTAAACTCCAGTGAGAGTTGCAGGCCACCACTTGATGGCTTATCCAAGCCTTATAGGACCCCTCTTCACCCTCATAGTAATTACCATTACGACAGGCACCAACCATCTTGCAGTCGCAGCTCCTTACATGTTGGCCCCTCTCACGGGGGGGCTATACCTTCTCCCTCATAGAGAGAATTATGACCTTGTTTTCTGCTTAGCCGTCACCTAAGGATTTACATCCCTGACAAGGAGAATGAGTCCCACTATCTGTTTAGTGTCTCCCATTACATTGACCTCACTGTGTTAACATTCCACATGCATGCAAACTGGTGACAGGAGTGTTTTACTATAGTAAAGTGAGAAAGTGATATCAGAATCAGAATCAGAAGACTTATCTTTATTTTTCCCCGAGGGGCAATTAACAAACAACCGAGCAGCATACGTTGAAGATAAGGACAATAAGAACAGGCAATAGGAGTGAAATAATAAATACACAGAATATACAGTATATACAGTTTTAAAATTACACCAGTCTGAAGGTGAATAAATAACTGCAAGTGACTAAAATGAATAAAGTGTCAGTAGTGTAAGAAGAGTGTAGTGTATGTTTATGGGTGTGGGAAATGTTCTTATCGGCTGGAGTTAACAAGCAGAGTGGCTTTGGGGACAAAGGTGGCTCTCCTCCTCTCAGTCCTGCATGAAATGCAGCGGAGGCGTTGCCCAGAGGGGAGCCATTGAAATGCGGGGTGAAGAATGTGAGAGGGGTCATTGATGATTTTAGCTGCCTGTCTAAGGGCCTGTTGGCTGAAAACCTGTGCCAGAGTTCTGACAGGCAGTCCAATGATTTTAGAGCACACTGATGCAGTGTGCTGCAGTCTGTTCCTGTTCTGAAGGCTGAGGGAGTGGAACCAGCAGGTGATGGAGAAGGTCATGATGCTTTCCAGGAAGGCATAGTAGAAAGTCATCATGATGGGTGTGCTGACTCCAAAGGAGTTGAGTTTCCTAAGGAGGTATAGCCGTTGGTGACACCTCCTGAGAATCTCCTCTGTGTTGGCAGAGAATTTCAGGAGGTTGTCAAAGATGGTTCCCAGGTATTTGTATTCCTCAACTACCTCCACTGGCTTCCCGTGGATGGTGGTGGCGACTGAAGCAGCCAGATCCATCTGCCTACTGGAGAAGGTCACCACCATCTCTTTGGTTTTGCTCACATTCAATTCAAGTTTGGAGCTGTCACACCACTCTACAAACTCCTGAAGAGTGGGCCCGTGGTGTTGTGAGGGGCCTGACAGCAGTGACAGGAGAACTGTGTCGTCAGCATATTTCACCAGGTGACAGTTGGGCTGTGTGGATCTGCAGTCATCGGTATAGAGGATGAAGAGCAGGGGGGAGAGCACACAGCCCTGGGGGGAGCCAGTGGAGGTGGAATGGAGGGAAGAAAGAGAGTTGTTCACCCGAACTTTCTGAGTCCTGTTGGTCAAATATTACTATATTATTACATATTATATTATATATAATTATATATAATATTACATATTACTATAACTAATGTGGTATGATTAAGTATGTGATTAATACATGAGAAAAGAGATTCCAACCTTTGGGATGATTTCTTCCAGCAATACTCTGGCTACTGCACCTGTATCTCCTTACTACAATGAAAAACCTCTAACCATTTGTAAAACATATCAACCAACATCAATCCACATTTTCCTTTCAGTTCAGTGAAGTTTACTTATAGGTCATCAAAACCATAACCGCTCTGTAAGCAGGTTCACTTATTCAACCTGAACTAAACTAAGAGTAAATTTTGGCTTTTAGGGAGAGGTGAAAGAGCCCACTGTAAAATAAAGGGGAGTGGTTGATTCACAGCAGAAAAATAAGAACAAATGAGATCTTCAAAGTTAAAGGAATGCAAGCTGATAAATGATTCGACCCTGTGGCCTGAGACACTGATCAGTAAAACTGTGGGCCAGTAAGGAGGGTCAGATGTTTCTGAAGGTGGGTGTGATGTTCAAAAGGAACTGTATCCTTCTCTCCGATGTCTATTTTAAAACTTTTAAATATATCTACATCACTTCTAGTAGCACAACAATAAACTGTGGGGGGAAATCTGTAGTCTCAAAGAATCACCTGTTAGCACTTTAAACATTGTTGAGCTGGATGTTCATGTTGTTTGTGTTGAGCTTATTCCTTGGTCATTTGGTGATGACAGGATAAAGAGTCAGAGGGCTCTGTGTGAACCTGTGATGGCACAAGTGCTGAAATTGTACGTTTTTATTTTACTGTATAGGAGAAACAGGAAGTTGGTACATGCAAGAATGAAATGTCCCCAGTAACTAGAATAGAATAGCTCTTTAGTCACTGTACTGGGTGTGATGACCTTGTGTGCGTGTCTTTGGTTTATTCACGGTTTTTATTTCTTAAGCTCTTATTGATCATAGTTCTCGCTCCCTCAGGAAACACAGACAGACTACACACAGGCTAAGATAAAACACTGTGTCGTTCCTGTCTGTCTCGCGCTAGCAGCGCCTGTCCATCTTAAATTCATCATCATATTCTGTGTTATAATTTACTTTTTTGTGTTTGAAAAGTTTTGTGTTCTTGCCGCATATGTCGCAGACTGCATCTTGGCTGTTTACACGGCTCCACTTACGAATAACTAAATGAGCGAACACGCGTGAGCCGTGATCCATTTACACAGCCGTATTTTGCATATCATGACGACAGGGGGAAGAAGAAGTAGTTCCTACCAATTCTAATTACTTTCCATTTTGTTCCTGTTACTGATAAAATCCAAATTTGCCCAAATTACTAAAATATTGATATGTTAATATGAAAATCGATTCTTGAACATAAATATCTGCTATGGGAGGAGCAGTGGCGTGTCTAGAAAATTTTTGTTGGGGGGGCCAGGTAGGGGCACAGATTTGGAGAAGGGTGGCAGATGTAATTGGCAGATAATGTTAAAAAAAATTCTACCAACAGTTAACCATCATTCAATAACCCTGTAAACCTAATAACTGAATTTGCTTTTGACTCTTATTAGAATGAGGTTTTAACCACTACGGTGCAAAGTTTTTAGATACTGCGTTGATGAAGTACAAGAGATACAATCAGTGCTTTGTCAGTGTTTACTCAGCATTCAAGGACAGCAATATTTGCATAGTATTTTTACTGACATATAGTGCACATATGTTTTGGGCAAAAACATTTTTGAATATTAAAATACAAACATTTTTAACATACAATTGCCAAATTAGCCAATGCAAAACTTTATCTGCCAATTAAAAAAAGAAGATAATCTTCTTACAAACTGGTGTTTGATTTTGAAATAGGAAAAAAGTGGGGAAACAAATGAAAAGACTAACATTTGAATGAAACCTGAAAGCAAGTAAATACTTTCTATGCTGCCTTATGGTAAACTTTGGTAATATTGATGTATAAAGAACAACACTGGCTGATGATGAAATACAGTCAGCTGGCATGGTGACACTGCCAGTATTAACCTGCAGGGCTGGACTGGGACAAAAAATTGGGCATTTTGACCAGAGACCGGCCCACCAGGTATTAAAGCCATAAAGCCTTTGAATGAAAACAAACGCTGTTGTGACAGTGATGTACACTGTCTTGTTGGTATATGTATGATTTCTATCAATTTTACGTCAGATAAAAACTTTGTTCGCAAGATTCAGATAATTATTTAATAAAAACTAGATATTTTAAATGAGAATAAGTAAGAAAAGTATTTCTTTGTGCCCCCCTTTCCTTGTTAATGCCCTACCTGGCCCCCTGGCATAACTTTGCTAGATCCGCCCCTGCACAGTTACCAGCTGTCAGCTACATAGAAAAGGATCCTGGTGTTATTTGTCTCTCAGAAACAGTTCATACCTTCCCTTCAACTCATCCATGTCACCTAAAAGGTAAACCTGTTTCTCCATCACCTGTTCAGCTCTGATGATTCAGTAAGGACATCTCCTGGTTTCATCTTCATGTTTCCCTCTCACCACATTTCCAAACTGATATCATGACCAGCAGCTTTTACAGCTGTGTCTCCAGCAAACATCAGCTGATACTAGAAATTAATATTAAATAAATTCTAACAACAGCTGATCAAGCTTAAACGTGCTGCTGCTGTTTAGCGCGACATCTGCTGGTTTCCTCTTTCTGGTGCAAAGTGGGCGATAAATAAACAAGAGAGAAAAGCCGATCAGCTGATCATTGATCAGTTTCATGATTGAAGTAGCAACAGGAGGGGGAGGGGAGAGAATGAGAGAAGAAGAGACAGCTGTGCAGGGTAAAGACACAGAATAACTCCAGCTTTGTGTCTTTTTCATTCTAGCTTAAGTTCGGGACAAACTGCGTCTCTTCTCAGCTCAATACGAAACGCGTAATATTGTCTCTGAATGAGGGACCATTCCATTTTTTAAGGAGCCGTTGGCAACTCTACAAACTAACCTTATGAATAAAATAAAGTTCACCATCAGTAACATCACAGCACCCACCCAGCTGTATATAAATTCCGTCATGCTAGCTAGTACGCAGTACGAGTTATTGTAACTGACTGTAAAAAGTCAGCACAACGAAAATAAACTCCACCTAAACTTGGTTTATATCTGACCCAGATAGACTGCAGGTCATAACTTCTTACCTGAAGTTCAGTTCACCTGACGCTCGGACCGGCAGCCGCCTCGGGTCTCTCCTCCTCCTGCCTACCCTTCCCTCATCCACCTGCTAGCCGCCGTGGAAGCTCCGCCATGCTCGATGGCCAGTCCAGCTATGTTAAACTGTTAATCTTTCGCCAAAAACCTGTTTTCTGTGATGCTGTCTTTCATGCTTGGCTCTCCTACCTTTGCTAACATGATGCTCATAGCGCAGAAGCCGATGCTGCATTCACTTACACTCAGATATCTGAGCTTCACTGTGAAAACATAATCGTACATTTGATATTTCATTGGATTTTATTGTTTTGGCTTCGGGGTGGCACCTGGGGTGGCCAGTCTGGTTGGGGGGGTGGCCTGTGCCCCCCAGGCCACCCCGCTGGACACGCCACAGGGGAGGAGTCGATACTTCAGTGTATTTCACGAAACTGGTCAAGCACCTGCTGTTGGGATTCTGGAGGACTGCAGGAGAGCAGGTTTGAAGCAATGACTGTGGCTTTAAAGTTTATGACCTATACTGCAACCAGATAGCAGGGGGCGGTAGAAACGGTTTGAAGAGGTTCAAAACCGCGCCCCGTGTGCCCGCACTGGGCAAATACCTGGGCCTAGGGACACAACCGTTGCGGCATTTAATCATAAGGCTGAAAAATGATTAGTCATCCCTCCGCCCCAAACACAAACATACACACGCTTCCGCCCCTGGCTTGTTATAGTAGGCTACAATCTGAGCAGGTGAAGTTCCAGAAAAAAAACTCGCTCCTGTCCGGCAGGTGAGTGTAACTACAAGCTAACAAGCTTGTATGAGCTGGATACAACCTCTAAAAAGCCGAGGAATAGACGGCTAGTGTTTCTACACAGAGTGAGAACGGGCTTTTTCTTTACCGTGGTATGCTTTTTTTCTGTAAACGTCATTCTCGAGTCGCATTTAAACATTACCGAAAGGGCTTTTCATGGCAGGTAATGCAGTGCGGTGCGCCTTTATTTCCTAGAATATGACGCACTATGTGTGGTTAAAGTTGTTCACTAAATAGAAAAGAAGGGACTGTTGGTCACGTGATCACCAGACCAGACTGCAAATCGGCTTCAATGAACGGACATCGTTTCAGGAAGTGATCACACAACAGAGCCGGGAGCGAAGAGAGACGGTGTAGGCCTAACAAGGTCTGAAGAAGTATCAGCGAAATACAGCGAAAGTTACGGGACCGAGCCGACAGCAGGAACTGATGATCAGCTGACCGATCAGCTGATCACTGCCGTCAGACTCTGTGAGCTTTTCGCAGTGGCGCCAGATAAGCTGAGATCCTCCAGTTCGCCCAATCTAGTGTTTAGAAATCGGGGAATGAAATAGGGGCTATTTTGTCATATCTTGGTATTTTACAGTATTTTATTTCAGAATAGTCGCCTACAGTAGAGTTGCGGTTTTGTCTTCAGGATGAAATAATTAATAATCTATTAAAAACATTTATTTACTTTGAGACTTCTAAGTCATTTGAGACACGACAGTCTATAAATACAGATTTTTTTTAGAAAGGAGAGGTGAACTGAAACTTTCAAGAGTAAGGAAGTGCTTTAATAGATAAAGATGGAGAGTTAAAATCTGAGTAATAGATATAAAATGAAAATTATTCACAAAAGTTATCACAAGTAGTGAACCAACAAATAAAAAAGGCATGCCACGGGAAAAATAAAGATTTTCTTATTATTATTATCCTCTTTTTAGTGAATGCTGAGGTATGTTATGTATTGTTTTGTATCATTGTTTTGTATGTTTATGTATATGTTATATACGTTGTAGTGACTACTGAAATCTTCCCCAGAACGATGAATGTGAGGAGAGTGCAAAAGACAGTTCTGAGTGTGGAACAGGAAGAGGGGCTCGGCGCTCGGGTCCGCAGGAGCATTGGGAGAAAGGAGGTATGTTCTTCAGCTGTCATGCTGCTTGCTGAAAATGCACTCAACAGCACTCCTCAAACATATGCTGCATATTTTATTTCCAGCTGAGGAACCTGGATCCTTTTTTGATGCTGGATGAGTTTAGAGTGAGCAAGCCAGCGGGATTTCCAGACCATCCTCACAGAGGATTTGAGACGGTGAGGCTGTGACCAAAGATTTACAAGTTCCAGATTCTCAAGTTTGGGAATTTGCTGCTCTTCCTTCCTGCTTTTGGTCTTTCTGTTGGGGGTAAAAAAGCAATCAGTTTTTCTATTTTTCCTTTTCTTCTTTAGAAAATTATGAGAATTCTTTCAGTGTTTTACAACACTTAATAGACAAAAAAAAGAAAAGATTTCAAATTTACATTTTTAAAATCAAAATCTGCAACACTGCAACAGGTTGCAAAGCAGCGTATGAAAGTACGACGTGAAAGTACTGCAGTTGTGAGCCTTTCAACAAAACGTGGTCACACTAGTACATCACCAGCAGGTGAAATTCCTCCTTTCGTCACTAGATGGTGACATCAGGACAAGGCCCAGGAGATAAATGTACCACATTCATTTATACAAACGTTATTTCAGGTTGATTGACCTTTTTAAAACATAGATGAAGTCCAAAGTAGAAGAAACACTAATATTTCATGCCACTGACTGTAAACGTTGCATAAACTCACCTTTTACCCAGAATGCTTTGCAAGGAAACGTGCAAAGAATCAAATGAAAAAAAAAACATCCCCTATTTTGAAATGAACAAATGCCCCAGCTATTAGTGGAGCAGCTTTACTTTTGTGGGAGAGGTTATTTTATACATATTATGAGCACTTTAAAATAATGCCAAATATCTGTGCATATTTTTTTTATTGAATTTTTGATCCAATTAAAGCAAATTATTTTTAAAACGGTGATGTTGTCTTCAACTTTTACATTTTACTTATTAATCAGTTTATGAATCACACAAATTAAATATGAAGTAGCCACAGCTCTTTCTAGAATGGACATCACAATTTACACAAAACATTAGCAAAGCTGCTACCACAGCTATGAATCAATGAAGTGTGGCAGGCTCGACTTGTGTCTTCGTAGTCTTGAAAACCCAGACGTTGTCCTTAGATTGCCGGACTTCCCCCAACTTTGTTTGACTTGGCAGATGCGACTTAAATCTCCTGGTGTGGGTGGACAGGACTAGGCTTCACTCCCAGCATGCCTTTCAGCAGGTGTGTTTGTACACACTCACATGACTTTTGAAATCACACAGCTGTGGAGACAGATCGCATGCAGTTCACTGCGGGAGCCCAAGCGTTCCTCTCTTACACAGATGTTCACCTTTGACCTTCTGGCCTTACTGTCAGTACTTCTCTTCCTGTCTACTCTGACCACTCTGAAAAAAAAAATCCATATTTTTAAAAGTTCCTGCTTAAAAATAAATGCAACCATGCCTTTTTGTGTTAATGAAGCAAATAAATCAATGGTAGAGTTAATGAAAAAATATTTATGTTTTATAAAGGATTTTGCCAAAACCTGTTGAGTAAAGGTGCCATTAAAGGGAAAAAGTTTAATCATGCCTTTTTTTAATTTTAACTGTGACTAAATACTGATAATGGCTGATTATGCTGTTTATGTGTCTTTCAGGTAACATATCTTTTAGAGGGGATCATAGCTCATGAAGACTTTTGCGGCCATTCAGGACGACTGAAATCTGGAGATCTGCAAGTATGGCTTTCTACAAGGGGACCTCTAATGATTTTTCCTATGTATACAGTATACATAGGAAGAACATACAGTTTTTCCTATGTATACAGTTAAAATGGCGGATGCTCATATTGAAAAAGGTCAAAGTTTCAAATAAGGAGTTCTGCACTGGCAGGAGTATTCCCTCTGAGCTAAAACCTTAGACCTTGTTCAACAAATCATACACTGTACATAAAAGATGGAAAGAGCCAACATGATGTCACCCTTTAATTTGTATGCCCTTTAATTTGTAACTCTGAGTTCATAAGTTACCAGCTAAGCTTGGCTAGCAAGGTGCCTCCATATATGACATACCAGCTAATTAGTGCAACAGTCAAAGAAAATACAAAAGTTCAGATGATTAAACTAAAATGTTCCAGCAATGCCAAACATGGTACATTTCAGCCATTTGAATTAGCAATGCGAAGTCTTAAGAGACAACTAAGACTTTAGCTGACTGCTTCAGCATCCACTAGGTAAGTTCAATATTTTGATCACAATTTAAACAAGAGTGCTAAAAAATCAACACTTTATAGTTGTCATAAAAAGGGAAATTAGTTTTAGAGACCAAAACTAAACTTGGATATAGCCCTTTATCAATCTGGAGATTTAATGGTCGTTTCTGGGATTCATTCACTCTTCAAGACAGCCTCAAGTGGTCATTCAGGTAGCTGTTCCCTTTTTTTTTTCATTTCCACAGTGGCTTAATTTTTCAGTCCCAGAGGCTGCCAGTTGGCACTGATATGTGGATTTTGAACCAAGCACAGCTGTTTCCCAGTGTATCCAGTGTTTGCGCTAAGCCGCTATTGACTACAGCCTCATATTTGGATTCAGTGAGGCTTCAACAGTAGAACAAGACTTAAGTTTATGAGAGCATATGAATCCCCACAAAACTCATTACATATGCATTAAAATGTTGTGCACTCACACTAATTGGATATTGTGCCCTCTGGGATGTTTCCTCTGTTTTAAAGTAGTAAAGCAATATTCACACAAACACAGCCCACTGACTCAGCTTCAGTGTGCAGCAGAGGTTCAGTCAGTTCAGCTGGATTTGTTCTAACCCACCCCGTGCACCCTCAGTTGACTCTTGTGGGAGCTGCAGATGCTCAAACAAACGCCTGCCTGTCCTAACGGAAAAGCTAGATGATGTAGATGAAAGCAGGGTTTCATTAGAGGAAGCGGTGAAAGAAGCGATCAGCAAAGAAAATGTTTGAGAATGTTCTCAGGTTAAGTTGAGATATGATGGAGCGGCTGCAGTCGTAATGATTTTAGATGGTGACTCATTTTTTAAATCCAAACCAGAAGCATTGTTCTAAGTTACAGATATTTCATGCCTATTTAATGATAACAGATATTTCGAAATTATTTTCAAATTTTATTCTCTGGGATTTCCTAAGGGTTTGTACTAATTTTCTGCTACATTTATACATCTTTAATTTTCCAGTTTACATCAAGTAACTGATAAATAAATACCTGCATGATGAACACTCTCAGATAAATGATAAGTGGGCAGATATAGTTACACAAGGTTGGGAGCTGAAATTTCCAGCCGGTCTAAAGGAGATGAGGAGATACTCCCAATCTAAATTTGCAATTTTTGTCAAAGACTATCAGTGGTTCTCGTTGCTTCTAGGCTGTGCTGTGTGTGTGTGTTTTTTTTGTTTAGGTGGCTGTCAAACAGTATTACAGGACACCCGCCTAGAAGAACCCAATAAATATAGTTGCTCTTAGTTGCACTTAGTTTAAGTTATATTTCATTATTTGTATACATACACACTCAGTGAGAGTGTTTGCTTGCCTGCCTTCTATCTCTTCTATCTAAAAAACACACATTGGCATAATGGTGACACCAGACCAAAAATGAGGGGAACACCAAGGTTACAACACATCCCCTCAGGGAGATTTATGTCTGTACAAAATTTCAACATCCACTGGCAGCTTTTCAAAGCTGTTTCTTCCAAAGTGATGAACCAGTCGCTGATAGCCACCATCCACAAGTGTTAGGCCCTACACCAAACCATTGCAATGCAAATAGTATCTAGCTCACCTCTAATCCAAACACAAAATTCAAGCAGACAATAAACTGTATTTTTTTTTCATTAGTCCTATCATACACATTCTTGCACATCATTTATGACTGTGTCTTTTGTACATGTGAATTATGTCTCCTTGTCCACCAGTGGATGACTGCAGGACGGGGGGTGGTCCATGCTGAGATGCCCATGTCAGAGGAGCCGGTAGTGGGCTTACAGTTGTGGGTTAACCTGTCAAGGCAAGAAAAGATGGTGGAGCCTGCGTACCAGGAGCTTAAAGGGTCAGATATCCCCAAACCCAGCCAGGGAGGAGTTGCGGTCACTGTGATATCTGGAGAAGCTTTAGGAGCAAAGGTGTGTGCATGTGTGTTTATTTTTATAATTCATCTACAGGGATCTGATATCACTAAAACCTTTCTCCTATCAAGTCCATAAGAATAGCACTCTAAAACTGGGCATGATGTTTAGTTTCCTGTTAGCTGCTGATCTCATGATGATTGCTCATTTGCTGGATGCTTGAGGCAAAAAGGAAAAACCTACAAACAGTGTGTGGGTGTGGATGTTCATCTACAATAGGGGAAGGAGCCTGTTAACTGCACTGTTTGACCAGAGTGAGTGTAAGCAGTGTCTGAAAGGTGGAAACTACAAATAAGAAGCAGATTGTTCGGCGTTGTGAGGGTTGAGTTTTTAGTTAGTTGTGGTTTGCCTTTGTGGTTGTTTTAATACTTTTGTGAACATTTGATGTGGAGGTTGTTTAAGGAAGTGGGCACTATTGACAAATTTTAGGCTAAATGTAAGACTGAAAGTGAAGGAAACTGATGCAACTAGTGGTTTTTAAGTATGTGTTTGTGTTCATCTATGTATGTGGACTTTATTATAATGACAATCAGAATGTTTTATTAATACCAGAAGACATTATGTTGTCACAATTGCTTCACGACAGTAAGAACAGTAACTAAATAAACTAAATTAAATAATAGAATATATTACACACTTGTACATTGAGGAATTGTATAGTGAGGAATGATCCAGTTTGCTGCTTGTGATATACTTTCAGAAGAATATCAAGTTCAATGGCCTTTGTAAAGATACAAATACGCGTGTGTGTGTGTAATGAACAAGGTTACTGCCGGTAACATTAAATCCTCTGATGTGCGCTGTACAATTATACCACCCTGTAAAAAGAACAGTTCAAAGAAATCATTAAAAGCCTCAAATGACACCGACGCCTGACCCCAACATTACATTTTTTGGATAAGCTCATCACTTTGGTCTTCTGCCAGTCGTATCCATTTTTTAAACCGGCAAGTTAGTTTAAATTTAATTGTGCCCAGTTTTATTCCCACACTTTGTAAATGTTTTCACAAGACACTTTTAAGTGCTGTTTACAGTAAAGCGCTCTTGGGACAGCAAACATGTCACAATACACATCTGGTAACAAAAATAAAGAGACCAAAGTGGAAAAAATGTAGCCTATGACTACATTTTTTCCACAAAGTACTACATGAATGTGATGACATTCACATTTGAAACACATTTATTTTAATGCATTTATGTGGAAGCACTAATCATGTGTCTGAACTATAGACTAACATAATTATTACAGTGGAATTGTTTTTCTGGTTAACTGACCAGTATTTGCTTGCTTTTGGCAATATTCTTGGTCTCTACTAACGTCTGAGGGAAATGCGTGAATCTTATATCGTCACATGCTTCACCAGCTATTTGTTAAAAACGTCTGCTTGCTGTTTGATGTTGAGCAGATGTAGTGGTCTTTTCTGTTGAAAACAACTGCCTGTTACAGATAACAACAATGGAGAAAGAGAATATGCAGCAGTTAGCTATGCAGCTGATAAACTGCAGTACAAAACTCATAAAAACTGTGAAATCCAAAACTGTGTTTTCAGTCATGTGCTGTAAGAAATTATATTTGCGAGTATTGCATCGGTACGTGTTACATAGGTGTCTGGTGGAGTGCGATGTGGAGTAAGCTATGGTAAATTAAGACTAGTAGTCTTAATAACTGTTTAACAATTACTCAAATATACTCAAATATTTTATATCTTCAAACAGAAGAATAACTGTGTAACTCTCCTTGTTGCTGTCTTACTCTTGTTTTCTTTTTCTGTTTCCTTTTGTTTTTGTTCAGTCCAAGATCTACACGAGAACTCCGACGTTATACCTGGACTTCAAATTGCAGGCAGGGGCCACGCATGTGCAGCCTGTCCCTCAAGGTAGGAAAAATTTAGAAACTAGTTTCTCTAACATGAGTTGATAATAATAAAATTCTTAATCATGTCTTTGATGATGCTTACATAAACATCTTGTGGTCACTTTGGGACTGACGCCGTCTGGTACTGAACTATTGGTTCTCAAGTGTTGTTGCCAGGAGAGGACTCTGTTCTCCACAGGCTGTGTTGAATATTGGCATATTTGTAAAAGAGACAGAACAATGACTAATGCTTCTGGATATAAAAAGTGTTTCAACTTACTTTTTTTAAAGCAACAGAAAAACAAACTCAAAACAAATGTTTGGCTTTTAAAATGAGACTTTTTAGAATAAAAATTAGGTTGAATCCATGATTATTAAAGCCTCTTGTTTCTATCCATGTTGGATTGCATAAGAAAGGATAATGTTACTGGTGACTGTGACTGCGAAATATAAATTATTCTCTTAGTTAGTTACTTTGAGACTTGGTATTCTGGAATCTTCAAATTTTCATATGTTCCCTTTTCCAATAAATAAATAAATAAAAATCCTATGAGCTTCCTCCGAAGGGTGGCTGGCCTCTCCCTTAGAGATAGGGTGAGAAGTTCGGCCATCCGGGAGGGGCTCAGAGTAGAGCCGCTGCTCCTCCACATCGAAAGGAGCCAGTTGAGGTGGTTCGGGCATCTGACAAGGATGCCCCCTGGGCGCCTCCTGGGTGAGGTGTTCCGGGCATGTCCCACTGGGAGGAGGCCCCGGGGCAGACCCAGGACGCGCTGGAGAGATTATATCTCTCGGCTGGCCTGGGAACGCCTTGGTGTTCCCCCGGATGAGCTGGAGGAGGTGGCTGGGGAGAGGGAGGTCTGGGCTTCTCTGCTTAGGCTGCTGCCCCCGCGACCCGACCTCGGATAAAGCGGATGAGGATGGATGGATGGAAATCCTAGGTCACAGCACAAAATGTAAATAGCAAAATGCATCTGCAAATAATTCTAAGGCTTTATTTCATTAAAACATAAATGACCAGTGATGGGAATAACGGCGTTTCTTTTTTCAGTAACGAGTAATCTAACTACTTACTATTCCTATCGTTACAACGCCGTTACCGTTACTACCAAGAAAATGCGGTGCGGTCGCGTTTCTATTTTTCAACAAACAGACGGTTGAAGCTGTCTTCAGCTTACTGCACCTTATATCAGTTGCACGGAAGTAGCTGCCAATGTGTAACTAATCTGGGCGCTACAGCTTTAAGCAGCTGCGCGCGCTCCCGCGGGCGGCAATCACTTTCTTGCAGACGATCACTTTTTGGCACAACACCTTTGGCTAGGGGGCAAAAGAATCGCATGAGTGCTGCTGTTTGACTGAGGAAGAATAAAGTAGTCGTGGTAAGCCAATCACATGACGACTTCAAGATGACAAAGCAACAAGGTGATATATACCAGTTTTTAAATTGTGTTGATAGGCCACATAAGACCAGAGTCATGATAAACAATATATACGTGTTTTTTCCTGAATAGTTTCGTCACGTTTCCTGTCTAAGGATGGCGCTAGCAAGCGCTCTCTGCTTATGACCAAAAAAATTTTAAAAAACAAAAACAAAAAACAGCCCTTTCGTGTTGGCGGAAAAATGCACCATGTCGACCAATCAAAAAATTATATGGCAACATGACATTTGGTTGTTTAGGAAGAGGGGGAAGTTTTAGGCGTGATGGCGAGAGAGAGAGAGAGAGAGAGAGAGTTGAGATGTGAGAGATTTGTGACGTTTAGCGTGTGGAGTGTCTAATGTGTTGTCTTGTGTAGTTGGTGTGTAGTGTTGTGGATAGTTTTGTGTTGTGTGTCAGAATGAGGTGACTGCTGTCTCCAGGTAGAAAACAGTAGCGATACACCTGCTGCTGTCAGACCTGCAGGTACCAGGCTGTGATGTTCTCCTTTATAGTGGACAGAAGTTTTTGGAGTGGCACAAATAATTTGTGTGGCATCTTATTGAATGCAGAACACCTGATTTTTCTTTAAATAGTTTGAAATGGTTATTTTAAAAAAGGGGGTAAAAGGTAAATGGCTGCAAATAACTTTGTTGTTTGCAAAACTTATGATTTTAAAATTGACAATTTATATTTGCATTTAAAGTTATGAAATATGATTCATTAATGTTTGTGGTTTTTACAGTAAAAATATAACTTTTTCTACTCGGATTTTATGTTTTTTGTCTGATTTTAGATCAATTGTGTTAATACAGTATGTCAAAATGAAAACATAACTGTAAATTCAGACACGTGAGATTGTGCTGAAAACAATGATGCCAAACAAGGCAAAGTAAATAGTTTTTAAAGATGAAATGTAGAGGGAAAATCAAAAGTAGGTAAAAATGGCCAATTATACCCTGGACCCCCGAGGGTTAAACTTTTTTTTTTTTAAAGTAACGCAATAGTTACTTTTCAAGTAATTAATTACTTTTAGAATCTTGTAACTCAGTTACTAACTCAGTTACTTTTTTGAAGAAGTAACTAGTAACTATAATTAATTACTTTTTCAAAGTAACTTGCCCAACACTGTAAATGACCTGTCAAATGTTAAAACTGAGACGTTGTGAATTAAAATTTTTGATGTCAGTGTTGACAACCTTTTTTCTGATGCCTACAAATCTCCAAAAACAGAATAAATTCAGGTAGAGGTGAATTGTCTTTTAAAATGATTAACCTATTCTATTATTACACCTGTACTTAAGATATGATGTTTCTGCGCTTGACAGGTTGGACCACGTTCATCTACACACTATCAGGATCCACTCATGTTGGTAAGTTTCTTCTTTATTTGACTAATCATTACTTTCCTAATACCTATTTTATTGTTTCTTATTGTTTAACAGCTCAGATTTATGTAACGAGATTGGTTGTACATTCACCCATGCTCCACCTGAATTCTTCTGAAACTTGATCTGGTAATTTTTGTGTATGCTTGCTGGCAGGCAGACAGCCTTTTGGGGGTCGCTAATGCGTCGGGTAGTGCTCTGTTTGGATTTGTTCTCTCCCTGGTTTCCCTCCTTGCTCGTCCTGGGGCCTTATCAAAGTTACAAAAATGTGTGTGATCTCAGTCCAGCTGCATCTTCCTTTAAGCTTGATGGATATCGACTGTCACTCAGCTATGATCTCTTTAGACTAGATCACTGCAGATGATCCAGCATCTCTGGAAATATTATAGTGCACCTGTGTGTAAAATACCACCATCTCACTGTTTGACTTCTTATCAGTGAGCTTATGTTCATGTTATAACTGCAGCATGCTGCGTCAGTGTTCCTGTTTGGTCTGTGAACTATATCGGGAATTCCCCTCACATGCGAACAAACTCTCTCAGAGAATGAACTCATTTTCAGAGGCTTTGTTAGTTTGTTGAAACCTGTTGTTTTGTTTTAGAATTTCCCTTTTAATATCCTTCATTATGATTCAGTTGCTCCATTGTTACGCTGCAGGGTCTCTCAGACTGGGTGTAATTTCGAGCAGATGTTTGATGACACGAGAGGATGAAAATGACTGCTAAGATTAAAGAAGTTATTTGATTTTAAAGTCTCTAACTCTACAGGCAGTCCTCCCAAATCAGCACCAGCTGGCTTTGATGAATGAATCCAACACAAGTGGGATTGGCTGTGTTTCTCAGCATTTAGTGTTGGTGTTGCGAACAAACAGCTCAAATAGTTTGAAAGTGTAAATGGGTGAAACGTGGAGGTGGCAAATTTACTCCCAGTGGTTTTGATGCTAATGATGCTTATTTCGACTCACAAACTTAATCACTTATATTTGATAATTATATTTTGTGTTGCTCTTTACATGATTTATGACAAAGTACAACTCTATGAATGAAATGTGCACTCAGTTTCATTTGTCATAAGAAAAAATGGGATTAATGTGGCAAAATGGTGGGAAACTGTCACATTTAGAAAATCAATACAAATTAAGAATTTAACAAATGTTATTATTATAATTATTAATATGTCAAACTTAGAATATTTTGAGATAATTTAGGGCATCTTAAAAGAAGAATGACTCATTTTACTCAAAGCAAAATAATATATAAACTCATATCAGTATAAAAAGTGAGATCATCACGTTGAATTGTTCTGCAGCACGATAAAAGATACAAATATGAGGCCGTAACAGCTGAACTTGTGCTTTGCTTTTACTCGCTCACAAATATCACGCCTTGAATATTGGACTTCCCTTTCTTTTCAAGGCCCAGATGAGGAGCAGCAGCAGGTGGAACCTCATCACACTGTGGTGTTTGGGGATGGAGACTGTGTCAAATTTGAAAACAAGGTTGGAAAAATATCTTTCACCAGTAATATGCTATGGGAATTTCCCATCTCATGTCATCTAGTGGTGATTTTCCTGTCTTTGTGAGGTGTTTTTAGTGTGAACTGTCAAGATGCAAGATGCTGAAACCTAGATCTTCCCTCATGCTGAGTGATTGGTAGAAAGCTCTTAAAGATTTATGTAAAAGTGCTGTGTAAATGAGACTTGTAGTAAAAGTGCTATTTAAGCACCAGTCCATTTACCAAATGGTGAACATGTCTTCGGTCCCTGTCTCTAAGCTGGGAGCTACTGACTTTGAATTTTTCATGAAAAACTTTAGCTCGTCTGTAATTCCAACAAATATTACTTCACTTCCTCTTGTGTTTTTTTCCTTAGGGCTCCGAGGTTTCCCATTTTGTGCTGATTGCTGGACAACCAATCAACGAGCCTGTGGTACAACACGGTAAGTCACTGGTGTCATTTCCTCCACAAAGTCACTGACAGACAAAAAAAGATGCTTTGTGTTTTTAGGGTATAGTTGATGTTTATAACAGCTGTGATGTAACACTCATGTTGTGTCTGCTGTTCAGGTCCATTTGTCATGACCACAGAGGACGAGATCAGAGAAGCTTTCAGAGACTACCAGAATGGCAGAAATGGCTTTGAGAGGGCTCCAAACTGGAGATCCAAGATCAGGGATTCTGTTTGACCACCACATCCTGATACTCCTTTGCCCGTTAGAAAACATTTGTTTTTGAGAACTTGTTTTTATTTCTTAAGCTATGATTTATGTGTGATTAAATTAAACTTGTTACATGAAATGACCAGAGCAGGAAATATGCTTGTAAGAACTTTGTTGTGTTTTGGTACAAAGGTAATCAGGGTTTGAATTAAAGTAGAGGATCTGCATTTAACATGAAGTTAAGGTTACGGTAATGCAGTGGCCATGGTAAGAAGAGACACTGGCTATCAGTTTGAAACAGGAAATGGATAAACTACCCTGACTTCCTCACTAGACTGAGAGTGACTCTATAACACTGAACTTCTTATGTTATTATGGCCACTACAGGTCACTGTCAACAAAATGTTTCAAAGGGTTGCTGCTTGAACAAACAGCTGTTTCAGTCGGGGCAAAATCATTTTCATTTGTGTGAGAGTTACAGCACTGTGCAAAAGTCTCGAGCCATACCTCATTTCTTTATATTTTGCTTCCAAGGTCTGAACCAACAATTCTGACCAATACTGACCAATTAGGGACTTTGTTACTTGCAGCCTGTCACAAAAACACATCATTTATTCACATTTTTTTTTAGCTTAATCTCTGAAAAATGCCAAAGAAAGCATAGTATGACAGATATAAATAGTAATTCTGTACCAGCAAGGTGATTCCCAAAGAGGTATCAGCATGGTGTGCAGTGGGTCCTTAAAAAAAACAGAGGAAACTGGGCAAATGGAGGACAAAAGAACAAAGCTGAAAAAATGATCTACAGGAAATGAGTAGTATCAGAAAGTCATGTCCTTAAGAAATCGGAGAAAAACCTGACATGGGACCTTAGAGATGTATCTGACATTTCATTTGATCCATCTTTGGAAAGCTTTAAAAGACTAGATGACATGTGTAAATGCACTTCTCAGATGTACTCATGCTTTCTTTGTTTTTAAGTTTTTAAGGTTTGATCAATGACCACTATAAGAATCATCCATGTTATTTTACACACTGATTTGTCAGCGTTTCTGTCCAAATTTAACCACTATAAAAGTTTCTGTGCTAAATAAAATGTACCTAATTGCAAGCCTTCTGCTCCTACTTCTCTCCCCTTCTTGCTGTCTCTTCTCAGCCAGTGTCTGAGGTTCATTTTCCACAAACACTGAAAACACAGTTTAAATTCCCAGTTTGCTCTGCCTTCTCCTCTCTCTCAACATCACAAATTAAATGTTTTAGCATAATATAACATGATAATTTGGGGGAAGCTTAGCATGTGCTCTCGTCTTAGCACTGCTAGTATACGGGAATAATTTAACAAAAGTAAAGTGAGATTCTTTAAATATACTGGTGTGGGCCCAGTTAAAACCTAATAAACCACATAAAAGTTTTAAAGCATTCCATAGTCATACAAATAATTGATTTTATTTATATGTCCTCACAGCACACATGTTGCTAGTGGATTACATTCAAAGACAAATGGGCTTGGAGGGGTGTGTGGGTGTGGTGTCTGTGAGACAGGGGTGGTGCCAGCATCTTGTTTCTCCTTACATGTTATAGCGGTCTGGATTGCATTTAAAACACATGGTATTGCTCTTTGGCTGTGTGTGGTTTGGCAGCTTCAGAAGAAAGGACATCGGTAGGGGGATTTAACAGGCAGGGGACTTGATCACTTGACAGATGGACATTAAAAAAGGGAAAACGGGAACACGAGGAACATAAAAAGCTGCACTTTGAGGCTGCAGGACCAGCAGCAGTGAAAGAAAGACAGGCATTCAAGCCTCCTGGAACTCAAGAGGCATCGAAAAACCACAGCGGGAAGAAATGAAGATAGATAGTGGTGAATTTGCAATACAGATACTGTAACATAGCACTTATGAGGAACCTAGAAGTCTGAACACAGAGGCTTTTGTTTAGTTTATCCAGCCACAGGCCTTTAACTATATCAGGCCTTGAATCTAAAACTGAGTGTGTTGATAAGAAGTCTTCAGGATAACCTTCATTTTCTTTTTGTCTGAGGTAATTTGCAACGTTTAACTTGTAATAGCCTCAGCATTTAACTGGACATCTCGGCTTCTCATTAAAGCTTCAACAGGAAGAGGTGCTTGTTTTAAACACCCCCTTTCTCCATTTGGCTTGAGGGTGTCTGGGTGGCTGTGACAGGTTACGCCTGGCTCACACACACACACTCACAGACGCGTACACACACTAGTTTTCGTCTGTAAGACCAAGAGTTTGTTTTGGACATACCTGGTCTGAGAGGACTTTGTGTTTGTGTGTGGTCTGAAGGACTCAGCTGGTCTGGGAAACCGAGTCAGAGAGGCAGCCAGCTCTAAGTGCTCTCTGCCAGCAGCATAAGGAACCAAGATCACATAGCTTCCTCAGAAAGAACAGCGAGAGTCAAAGGATGATGATGAAGATGAAACGGACTCTGTGGAGAATTTCTTGCTTGGTGACTCTAGCGGTGGAGCTCAGCTGGATACATGTGGGCCACAGCGCACACAGGGAGGGAGCAAACAGGGTGAGTGTGGCATGACGCTTCACGTTTGTAAGTTTTTGTTCTGTCTAAACTATGAAAACATGTAAAACGTCTGTGAGAAAAAGTGCAAGCTGATCTGTAACTTCAGCTGATTGAAGTGAGCCATTTCATTTTTTTTGCTGCTTCTTTCCTTCTTTCATCCTTGTTTTTGCCTTACAAACTTATACTGCCACAGTTACTGCGATCACATTAAATTCACATGTGAACATGTTTATTTGCAGCTGAAAATACAATTGTAAATGTGCGGCTGAAAGATGTAATGTACATCAACATGGTAGTTACATTTGAGGGATTTTTTAAAAACAATTTAACTCTTTTTTTTTTACCAAATTTTCTTCATCATTAGTCATTTCCACACCAAAAAATTCAACCTCCTTCAGGTTCCCATCTTTCTTCTCTGTCCTTTCCCGTTTTTTTGTTGCCGTCTTCCACATTTAAGTAGAAGCAAACCTGCCCCACCCTCCTCTTTTGTAACACTCTAATCCCATCAGAGGGTTTTGATCCATATAGCTGTCCAGAGGAAATAAACCGAGCACTGTGGAGCCTGTGACCATCCATCCTGTCGTGCCTCCACCCCTGTTATAGACCTACCATCTGGCATCACGCTTTGACTTACACCCCACAAAAAATGCGACTGGGAATTCCAAAATTTTAACTCAACTCTCTCCTTTCTCCTGCTTGGGTAGTTCACATCCTCTGCTCTTTAGTGTTTTACTGTATTTTAGCATGTCAACACAACAACAGAGCGCTGAAAGTTGCGATCCTTTCGCACGTAACATTTTGGATTTCGTGTGAGAAAGAGTGAGAAAAAAACTTGGCTGTGTTTCATAAAAGGTTACTCACATGTCTTATTCATTGTATTTTCAATGTATTCTGTCAACATCATCACTTCTGCGGTGGCATGACGTATAGCGTTTTGGTTTTGAGTCACAGCTGTTCTACTCTTTATGGAGTTCCAAACAAAAAAAGTGTTCATATAAGTCTGGCATATGCATTTTGGCCAACATGCACTTAAATGGTGAACAAGGAAACCGCTTAAAAATCAACATCAATTCAATGTCGTCTTGCTATCTGGGGAAGCACAGTTAGGAAACTTCCTTTTAAGCAGTCTTCAGAAATAGGGAAATGTAACAAAAATTCTGTAGCAGCTGTTACTGAATTTAGTTTTATGCTCCATTTGGTTGTTTTTTAATCCAATGAGTCTGAAGCCACACTAGCAGCTCTCGGAGGACGTGCATACAGGATAGGCAATGTTTTTGTAGAATGCTAACGGTTAAACGGCTAACATGCTAATGATTAGCATATGGGATTTTCCCAGGAAATCCTTCATTGTTCACTAAAAGTTGCTTATACCCCCATGTGACTGTCAAGATGTCGGAAGTTGAAAGTATGAAACTTTGCCTAACATGAAGTGAAAAGAATTAAGTTACTCCTGTAATTTATTGGCAAAGATTCATTTTTGTTGTAGTTTTGCACCCGTATACCACCGCAGGGGATTTTAAATCAAAGAATCAAGATGTGACTGACTTGCAGACTGTCACCTTTAATTCAAGGAATTTTACAAAACTTTCCTAATTAACAGACATTTTTATAAACAGTTCCCCATTTTAAGAGGCTAAAAAAACAACTGAATAATTGACTGACTTTGTCTAGTGGATTGAAATAAAGTATTTCATTAAAGACAGATCGATTTTTTCCACAGCAGGCTTAGTGTTGGAGTACAGAATAAATTATAAAAATAAATTTCAAATAGGCTTAGTCTACATGTGCATTTCGTCTAAATTCAGCAAGTAGGCTACAAATAGGTGCTCTGTTTAAGATAATAGATTTCTTCTAGTAGAACAACAACAGTTGTTGTAAAATTGTTTGCAAACAGTGGGAAAAAATCAAGTTGTTAAGTTACATCTAATAGATGTTTCTTACTGATCACCAGGGAAACACAGACATTTGACACTAATGAATTACTGTAGACCCTCCTACTACTCATGCACAGAGGCCAGCTGTAGTATCAGTATTCTCTGAAAAACTGAATCAGTATATGGTGACTGAATAATCCATACCTGTTGATCTCTAATCTAGATTTGCAGCATAAATTACCATGGTCTTGAACACCATGGTGTCTAACACTGAGCTACCTTTGTAGTACAAAAAACCCAAGGTTAACCTTGAAGTTACCTGAATAGGTCCACAATCAAGAGACTCATAAATGTAACTGCAGAGTGAATACAATGTGATGCAAACCACTGGTCACATCCAAGAACATTAAATACAGAATTTGCCTGAAAACAACTACAAGAGCCTGATCAGTTCTGATAGAAACAAAATTCTTTAGACAGATGAAACCAAGATTAACTAAGAATAATGGGAAAACTGGATTTTCTTCAGTGGCCTAGTCAACCACCTGGTTGGCAGTTAGGAAAGTCAAAACTGAAGGCAGAAAGACCCCAAAACAGGGAGCAACTGAAGGTGGCTGCAGTAAAGACCTAAAGCAGCACATGATGATGTTCACGGGGTCCAGACAAGCTCCAAGTCTGCACTTCAATCACATTTGTGGCGCTAGTGAGGCAAAAACGAGAAAAATTAAAAAAAAAAAAAAAAAAAAAATTAAGGAGCTACCTGTATTTTATCTTTTAAAGCATGCTGTCTTAATTAAACTTGCTAAATAAGAAATTCCATTTGGTGGCTTTAATCATACTTGTGCGCTCCTAATAGATCTAGTGTACCTATTTAAGCTATATAAAAGCCCAGTATTGGATCAATTTAAAACTTCCATCCCAAAGCAACCAAAGATATCAAATAGAATTTAGATTACTGTTTTTATGGAAATGCGAGACTTTAAAAAAAAAGACTGTCTGTCATTGCAGCAAGTAATCAAACAGTGGGAAAGGAAGGTGCGGTCGTCCTCAAGCCTGGATGAGCTGCTAAGACTCGCAGACTTTCCTGACTGGAAACTGTGGAAGTGTCGACTTAGACTACAGCAGCCAGAGACCCAGCCAGAGACCCTCACTTCTCCTCTCTCAGTGGGGTCACACCGTTCCACACGCTTTGCTGCTGAGTCCTACAGCTTGGAGATTCTTACAGGTTGGATAACTATGCATTACATGTAATGTGCAAGTCTTTGTGTTTTATGTGCATTGAAACACTGCATTTTTCCTATTAAGCCATAGACGAAGAGTGGCAGCGTACACAGTGCATGCCCAGGGAAACATGTGTTGACGTGGCTAAGGAGCTGGGCACCGACCACTCAGTGTTCTTCAAACCACCTTGTGTGTCTGTCCACAGGTTTGTTTAAGATGGAGCATGAAACCAGAAATTACACCAGTAACAAAAGGGATCATCACTGTATACACTGAAAAAACTGAAAGGTTTTCACAGGACTTATGTAGTTCTCATCACAGCATTTCAATCGGGTTAAGGCCCGAACTTTGACTGCAACACTTTGAGTCTCTTTTCAGCCTTTCTGTTATAGAGTTGTGCTTGTGATCATTGTCCTGTTGCATAACCCTTTTTGATCCAAGTTTTAGATGTTGGGAAGGTTACTTTTGAAATGTATTCCACTACAGATTACAGAATACATGCCTCAAAATGTATTTTGTAACGTATTCCGTTACGTTACTCAATGTGAGTAACGTATTCTGAATACTTTGGATTACTTAATATATTATCATGCTTTTTACAACTACATGAATGTACTATTGCTGTGTGATTTATTACTATTACTGAAGGTTACTCGCCATACCAATACCAACTAGATTTTTAAATCTTAATATAAAATGAGTAACAGTAGGGTGGACATTAGGTAAGGCTGCATTTGTTGCAGCGATCTCGTATTGTAAACTATTCTGCGCGTATATAAAACAGGTCCGCGGCTCTGAACCATAGTAAAGGGACCTCTGGCTAATACGTCGGGTTCATGTCGGGCTTGTAGCCAAAAACTAGCTTTACTTTGTTGTCTGGGTCAACTTGGCTAGCGAGAGACAGAGAGAGGCGTTGAAAGGCTGCTCCAACGGAACTTATTGTTTTGGAGGAAAACACGAACACAGTGTACAGTTGAGTCTTAATAGCTTACTTACAAATGGGCTCGTCGGGCACTCTTTTTGGCTGCAGTGGTTATTATTATATTTACATGCTTCCATCTCCCGTTTCTGGTGGGGTGACAACTCCTACATTTCGACTGTCCTTTTTCTCCCTCCCTGGTGCTCACAGACACATAACAGGTATGGCAGTCCATTCTCCCTGCAGCACGGACTACACTGCCCATGAGGCTACATTCTTTAGGGCTATGCCTGTAACACTCTGCCTATTGCTTTCATATTAAATCATTTTTTGAATAATAATTTTAAAAAATATTTCTTCACGTCATTATGCGGGCCGCAAGTAGAGGTGACATGGGCCACGAGATTGAGACACAGACATTAGAGCCTCTTAATGTGTGTTTTTTGGAGGTTTCCACCGGCGTGGAATTACCAAAAATAGAGAGAGCATAGCCTTATGAAACAGGAAAAGACCGCCATGTAATCCATTTATTTCAACAATTAACTGTATTCTGAATACCACCTTTTTAAACGGTAACTGTAACGGAATACAGTTTTTATTTTGTATTTTTTTTGTACATGTTTTGTATTTTAAATACGTAACGCCGGTACATGTATTCCATTACTCCCCAACACTGTATAGAAAGGAGTTAATGAGACTCCAGTTCTGCAAAATGCCTCTGTGCGTTACAATAACTGACCTTGGACTCAGTTTCCTGAGACATCCACTCCTGGAAGGATTGGCAACAATCTTGAATGTTTTCCACTTGCGAATAATCTTTCTCGCTGTAGAATGGCAGACGTCAAATTGTTTGGAAATGGCTGTATAAACTTTCCCAGACTGATGGGCACCAACAGTTGTTTCTCCAAGAACATTGCTGATGTTCTGATGCATTTACTAGCACATCCATTTCATTTTGGCTGTTTTGGTCCTCCATACATGTTATATTTTATGATCATTTATACATGAAGAATCTTAAAACAAGAAAAATGATAGGTGCTCAGTCCGTGCACTTCATTTTACATGTTTTGCTGCTGCTGACAGATGTAGTGGCTGCTGCAATCAAGAGGGCGTCACCTGCAGAAACACAACTACTGAATATGTCAATAAAACTGTAAGTGATCACATCTCAGAAGACTAAGAGATTTCCTTTTCAGTTATCCTTTAATTACACCACGATTTGTCATCAGTCAGTCAGTGAAACCTGCATATTTGTGATTATGTGTGTGTATTTTTATATTATTAGGTCCTCAGTGTAATCCCATTCAAGTTTGTACCAGAACCTGTGCTAGTAAAAGTTGCAAACCATACAGAGTGCAAGTGTTTGGAGCCTGCAATAATACGACGTAACGCTCAACCTCACAGGGGCAATGGGTGAGTCCCAAATCCCACTCGTGTCTCTCAGCTGTGTCTGTTTGATCTTTTGTTTTCCTCTTTTTCAAGTGATTTTGTTTGTTGGCAGCTGTGCTTTGGGCCAGCTGTCACAGGCAGAGGACTCCAAGAGACTGTGTGCCAGTGGATTCATTTGGGACTGTTCATCTGAAAGATGCATACCTTACCCTTCCAGTACACCAGGTGCGTGTATGCAAACATGTTCCTGTCGTTTCAAATAGTTCCATTGTTAGGATCAAATGTGTGGCTGTGAGCAACAGACGGGACTGGCATGAGATCCCACCTAACAAGGTCTAATTCTCTGTTTGTGTGAATAGTACTTCAACACCGAATCTAAAAAACTTGGGACACTGTGTAAAATGCAAATAAAAGCAGAATGTGATGATTTGCAAATTTTCTAAACCCATATTTTACAGCACAGACAACCTATCAAATGTTTAAACTGAGAACAACTTTGAAAGAAAGAAAGTAAATTATTTTGAAATTGATGCAGTAGCACATCACAAAAAAACGGGAACACAACCATGTCTGCGACTGTTTAGCATCCACTCTTCTTTTAACAACAGTCTGTAAAGGTCAGGAAAGTGACGAGTTCAGCTGCTGGATATTTGGGAGAGGAATGATGTCAATGGGAGCATATGTGGCTCTTAAAAGTACATTTCAGCTTTCCAGATGTGCAAACTGCCAATTCCTGAGGCACTAATGCACAGATACACCAGCAGAGATGGAGGCGTTTGAAATGAGCACTGATAACAATCCGGATGGATTAGCTAATATTTTCTTAAAATAACTCATTTTCCCAGTTTAAATATTTGATATGTTTTCTGTGCTCTTTTGTGAATAAAATATGGGTTATTTATTATTAAGATTTTATTTACATTTTACACATAATTCCAGTTTTTTTAATCAAAGTTGTAAACTCATTTTTCAACAAGGTGATTATCAAAGTATAACCTTGTGACAATATAGTGATTCAGCTAATCGTGTCGTACTTTGGTTGTGCCCTAAAATTACCTCATTAATTTGTCTTTCTTAGAGCTTCCGCTCAGTCCGTGGATGCCAGATTGTGAGATAGACGTGGAACGTTGTGACTGTCTTCCTAGAACTGAGCCAACACTCCAGTCAAGAACCACCCATCGCTGTCAAGTGAACTCCTCTATCTGTGCCCACAAGCATCAACGCTTTGACGAGGCATCATGCAGGTAGACCAGGGAGGGACCTTCACAGTATGCAAATTAGTCTGGGACATCTCTGTTCAATTTTTATCTTCAAGGGAAGTTATCAACAGGCATGAATGGGAGAATTTAGCCTCCCAGAAAACCTCATTGGATAATAATTTTACATTTCAGTCACAGTTTCCTTGGGTTCAGGCAATAAAAATAATTAGTTTGGGGAAAGATTGTGGTTTGGTTTAAAACAGCCCTTTTGATTAGATCTTATTGGGAATTGCTTACAGAAAACCTTGAGGGCAAATGTACTTACTGCTAACCAAAATGCTTCTGTTCTTGGCAAATATCTCCCCACGCTCTGGCAAGCGAGCAGATTCACATCAGCAGCAGCCATCTTTATCACTGCCACAGTGATTAGCCCAGTATGGGCAAAGTTGGGTGAGAGTTTGTTTGAGCAGAAATGCTCCAAGGCTTGTCTGACTAACGATGGGTTTTTCAGATATACTAATCTGCACTGGAAAGTATCATTACACATATAACAAGCCAGTCTTTAAAAAGAAAATACTGAAATTTTGAGATGAAGATGAATAAAACACAAAAGAGATGCTGTATAAAGTAAAATAATTTTATTCCTAGCAGCTACTCATGCAGGATGAACATCAACATCCACTCCTGCTGAGTACAGGTTCATGCAGGGTGAAGGAGGCGTGAACTAAATGACTCCTCTTGTCTTCACAGATGCAGATGGCCCAAGTAGACGCCCACTGTGGAATAAACGACCTGGCCTCCAAGGATGTTTGGAGGCAGAAAAAAAAAAAAGCGTTGTAATTTATTTACAGTCCTATTTATGCAGATCACTTTAACTAATTATATTAGCTCACATGACCATGTTAATTGATGTTTAACATGCTTAATTTTGTTTTAATCAATGTGTAAAATGGAAGATTTGTACATTTGTTTTATGCACTGAATAGTTTATATTAAAAGACTATTTTTATAATATGAACTTAATGTCTGGACTGTTTCAGTGTTTTGTTCCTTTTAGGTACTGGTTAATTTTCCCTATTGAAAATAAAGACTGATATAACCAGGAATTACGAGTTGCCCCTGCTAAATAAGACAACCTCAGCTTGTCTTAGATAGCTATTTTAAATGATTTTTCAACATGTCACTCTTAAAAAATGCAGTCATACAGTCAGCAACACCCACCGAGTCAACGGTTGTTATTTCAGATGCACGTTTAAATCCCAACTATCTTGTTCCTTTGACTTTATTTCATGTGTTTAAATATTTTTAAATATTCAATCAAAAATAATTAATTAAAAAATATTTTGTGTTAATTTTTTTTTTAATGTCAGCATAGCCATATAATAATCTGTAAAATAAAACAGAAAACATTTGTCATACAGTGTGGGAAATGTAAATTGTGACTGCTGAACCCTGTAATTAGTTAAATGGAGGGCCCCTGCATGATGACCCAAGAAGTTTCAAACTTAAAAGCACATGAATATGTTTGGCCTGTGAGTTCAAAAGCCCTTCTCTTAATTGCTATAACACAGTGGTTCCCAAAAACATCACTACTTCCACGTCTAATTGTCTGTAATGGAGGTGGAGTAAACCGGATCCACCTTGGCAAAACACTGATCCTGCCAATATTTGTTCGCCCGGTTCAAATCACGGACAAACAGTATCCCACAGTTGTTTATGTTTTTAAACCCATTTTGCACAGAGAGACATTTTTTGAAAAATGTATTGATAGCAATGTTGAATATTCTTACACAGTAAAAAAAAACAAACAAACAACTATACGTAAAATAATTAAAGATGATTTGTTTTTCTGCTTTTTAAAAGAGGTGGTGGTTTATTTAATTGCAACCTGTAATCTGTTGCAGTTAACCTTTATTTTTTAATTGTTTACAAAAGGTTTGAGGTGTGGAATAAACTGCAATGGAGTTTGAAAACAAAATATGGATGTGTGTGGTTGGAGGATGTGGGGGGCCTAGCAAAAAAAAGTTTGGGAACCACTGCTATGACATATCTTGCCAATTTAACATCATACAGTGAGGATTATTTCAGGAGTTTGTGTTTTTGCAAATGCATTTTTGATTGAGCCCTTGGTTATACTCCTCTGACAGCCAAGTCTTCTACTCCATGAGTTCAAGGACTTGACGCTATTCATTTGCCAATAACTCGTGTAAATATATTGATTAAGTTCACGACATTAAAGCAGAATGCTGGATTGTGGTGTATATGGACCTGCCCACAACATTCATAAGAAATACAAGCTTCTGAGTAGTTGTCAAATATAAACACAAAAGTCAGGCTTAAAAAAGAAAACTGCAACTGAAAAAAATAAAGCAATATTCCCAGGAACGTCAGTGGCAGCAGACGTACAGATTCAAAGACACCTACGAGTGCTAAAACTGGGAGCTGTGCTTCACCCAGTCCTGATAAAAAAGCAGGTATTTCCCTCCTTATTAAAATCAACAGATTCTGTCAAGCACAGAGCAACAGTGTGTAATCCAGTAGTCATTTAATTTAAGCAGTGCTTTGCCCTGTTTGGCTGTTTGCAGATCTTTTGAGGTTTTATGATCTGCTGCTCATATTACATTGTATTTAATCCCATCAGATAGAGACATTGTAAAATTCAGGGAACAGTTTGGTGCACAGAGCCATTGCTGGTGAGTTTATGCTTTTATTAGTGCGTTTAACTGTGAAAGGTGCAGCATTTTTTAACGAGGTAAGTGAGTCATACTGGTTTTAAAGATAAGATCTCCCCTTTTCTACTGCAAAGAGTACTCTGCTATGATGGACCCGAAGCTTGCCTGGTGCCTATTGATGATCTCCAAGTCTTTTATTGGCATCTTTACTTGCATTGTCAGCTATGGAGATTTCAATAAGCTGAGCTGTGGGCAAAAGATGAGAAAGTACCCCATCTGCATGAAGTGATGAACAAAATATATGCTTAGGACATAGCATTTTTCATGTCCCAAGCATAAAAATGCTATGTCCCAAGCATTTTTATGCTTAGGACATAGCATTTTTCATGTCCCAAGCAGGAGAATTTAACGTGATAATACACACTGTGAATGAAGACTTCCTGGTCCTGGTTCTTCTTGGTACCTGGCAAACATGTTAAATTACTCTGCAGCGTACATCGGACTCTCTTGAAGCATTTGCACGGATGAAACATGACATAATCAGAATCTTTGCTTATAAGTAGAGACTGCCAAGGCACTCTTACCCTGCTGACATGCTGTGCCACTGCTTAGAGCAGTGTTTCCCAACCTTTTGGAGCCATGGCACATATTTCATATTAGAAAAATCAAAAGGCACACCACCAAACCAAAATGTCACAAAAAGCAAATTGATAACTTTTCCCCACGCACCAGGTATAGTGGAATTGGCTCGGTTTGTCCCCGTATACCTTTTTTGCTTTCTTCTGAGTGACCACTATGCTAGGACCTTCATCTGGGTCGGAGTTTTCTCCAGGATCCAGCTCAGACCGACTACTTTTTCTTTTCAAATGTTTATCTATTGCTATTAGGTTTTGTCTCACAGCATGACTATTATGTAATTTCTTCTTTATCTTCTTCTTTTTTACTGGCAGTTGGCAACCCATTTAATTAGAGCAGGTAGTTGTACTGCCCTCTAACGGAAAAGAATGTAATTGTTCTACCTGTTACTCACGCTGATTGCTTAAAGTACTAACCAGGTGGAACCAGATAATCTTCCACGGCACACCTATGTGCCACGGCACAGTAGTTGGGATACACTGACTTAGAGGTTAAAATGAATGTATTAAAGGGCGTTTCTAGAAAGAAAACCCGATGCTGTCTCCAGGAAACCTCAAGCTTGTTTCCTAACGAAGCAATGAGACAATTCAGTACTGCACAAGAACTTCACTTCAAAACAGCTTTCTTTGTGTCCTTGAGCAGCTGCTGAGACAACAGCTCAATAACTGCACTTGAAAAAAGGTTGTTCATTCACAACCCCAATGCAAACTGACAGCTTAATCAATTTTGCAAAGAATGAGGTGATTGCACATGTGCTATGTGTTAGAGGCCTGTCCTCACAGACTTGAGACTGAAACTGCTGCATCTACTGAATGCTGGTTTGGGGAAAGTGAATTTAACTGCAAAAAAACAAAAACAAAACTATTGTGTATTTTATATTTGTCTTTCATTTAGATCACTTTGTAGAAATTTACCTTTGACATCCATTTTTCCCTTGTTGATGACTGTCATGAATAAACATCTCCATTTGTGTGGTATTTGACATACTGTCTGTTATCTGACGTACTATATATGTGCATCCAGATAACCTCCATCATGTCTAATAGTGTTGAAATTAATCAGGCAGAAAACAAACAAAACGTCTCATTTGTAAATGTGGTTATTTATGTGTTACTGTTGTTGTTCAGCAGATGTATTGATTTTCAGTCGTGTACACCAGTTTTGTCTCCTACATGTTTTAGCCAGCGTCAGAATTGATTTTGGACTCATCACAAAGAGGCAAAATGACAAGATGTTTGAATGTCATTGCGTCTCACAGTTCAGGGAGATGAATTCATAAAACAACTGCTCCAGCCTCAGAAAGGTCAGTTCAGCTGCAAAGCTACACAGAGTTTTGTCTCCCCCTTGCTGCAGAATTTGAGCGATGACTATTTCTTCACTCATCTGTTTTAATTGCAGAGAAACGTCATTGGAAACAGCTATTTTTGCACTTTTACAAGCAATCATGAATTCACTAATTTTTTACTGAATTCAAATTTGTGTAAAATCCATTAATTCTTACTTCTCGAAAATATGAAATGGATATGAGATAAGTGTAGAAATTTCAGATCATGATGAACTTAATGCTACAACACTGAAACAATGACAGCGATGATTTCATTTCGACTAAAATGATGTGAATATTTTGTGTGACATTATTACGTATTATTTTATCTGAAATTTTTGCAGAGTTATTGAACTGATTTAAACTTGTATCTTCTGTTCTTCCAATCCTGTCCAACATTTTGGGCACAACGACCACTTTTGTAAAAGTAGATTGAATATGTAAGTATTCATTGTAGCAATGCAGAACTACAGTATTCTATATACATACTCATTTCAATTATACTTAACATTAACTTTTAAACTCAAATAAAATTTATAACAAAACTAAATTTAGGGTCTAAGGAGAAAAAAATGTGTTAGCTGGTCAGAAACAGGTGCACTGTAAAATCTAATTTTATTCCCAGAACTTAATTCGTTGCCTTGAAAAATTAAGTACAATTTGCCTAAGGTGACTAAGTTAGATCAACTTATTCATTCTAGGGATGTCAATTTATTCACTCTCTTATCTTACCTGAAGCTCAAGGTGTTCAGCTATATATAAGACTCACATCACCGGCCAAAAGAAAGGATTGGCGCTACATCATTGACTCCCTGAGGTGAGCAAAGTGAAAATAACAAAATCTATTAAGTGTTGCTGTTTAAAAGGGGTGATACAGTGCATTAAGATGTTTGGAAATAATCTGTAATTTTGTTACAGTGCAGCACATTGTTGAACAGAGAAAGGTCTTTGCTTCTGCATGAATTATCTTTCTTTCAGAGAGTCGGAGCATCACAGTATTTCTTCATTTCTTTAACCTTTTCATTAATTTACTGGGTCCGATACAGTACAGAGGTGCGCAGTAGACAATGTGATCTTTTAAAAGTCAAGTCACATTTTAAAGAAAATTGTTCACTGGCTTTGTGTCACTGATCGATCAGGTAACTATCAGGTAAGAATGTACTTGGAATACAAAATGTGTCACTCTTTTGTTACAGGAGGACTAAAGAAGTGAGTTCATCAATTCTGAATTTTACTGATTTTACTGACACGGTTCATGTTAAAGGATACTGACATCAAGTCAGACAAAAAGGAAACATGATGACATTTGACAGTTTTCACATGTGCTTGTCTTTTAACACCTAACTCTAACAAGGTGGCCAGCCACATAGATCGATACAGATTTCAGTGAACGGATGTCACACCTACACAAACGCAGACCTTGAAGCTGAGTGAAAAGTGTGACGAGTTCAGGAGAACTCAAAGTGTTCTTCAGGGTCTGTTCATAAATCGACGCTCTTAAAACAAAAGAAGAAGAGGAAGATGAAAAATGAAAAGGAAATGAGTGAGTTGAATGAGTTGTCACTAGATAGAGTACTGCGCAAAGGTCCTGAGTCACCCCTCAATTTTTTTCCCGTATTGCTGACGTACATTTTTGTTTTATAGATCGCTGTATACACTCAGTGTTGTACCTCTCTCCTGACCTCCTCATTAAACATTTCAAATCTGGATTCAACACTACATCAGACCTGTTACCACTGATACTCAGATGAGACTTCAGTAAAGAGTAGATGAATCAGCAGATGTATCTCTCCTGTGTCAGGTCTTTTCCTGTTTCTTAAGGACATGACTTTCAGACACTGTTCATATGCTGCAGATAGTTTTTCAGGTCTTACACTTCTTCTTTTCCCCTCCATTTGTCCTATTTCCTCAAAGTTTTTATGAACATGCTGCAAACTATGATGGGATATGCCAAGTCTTCAGCTAATAGGACTTAGATGCCTTTTTATGCTTGAATAATTCATAGGTCGACGTTAAGTGACTTAAGAAACAAACAACAAAACCTTCGGTCATATACAATGACCGGAATTAAAATGAGTGAAAAATCAGCCAATGTTGAAGAAAAACTTCGAAAGACTCTCCCAAAGCCTAGAGAACGATTGCTCAGGATTATTTTTTAAAAAGCTGCAAGAAAGTGTGACTCTTTGAGAGCAAAATATAAAGCCATGAGAGGGGGTTTTAGACTTTTGCACAGGCATGTATGAGGACGACAGATGTGACCGTGCAGATGACGAAAAGAGCTTTCAGAGGTGGTTAATTTGCCAAAATAAACTTTTCACTAAACTATTATAAACTGTTTATTAAAGCATGTCTCATTGTGGTCAGCATCTTGGGAGAGCCGTGCACACTAAAACACTAAGATTCATATTTTCAGGCTTGAAAAAACCATGTGGAAATTTAACTGCAGTTAGATTTTTTTAAGCTTGTAAACCCAGTTTTTCCACATTCAGTTAGAACAGGAGTGAGAGCAGGTGGTTGAATTACAGTTAAAATTTGTACCCAGTTAATTGAATTGAAACTTAAATTTAACCAGAGCGCAGCGGTAACTAAAAAATGAACAGAAATCATTTTGATGGTGAAGAAAACTCCTTTTAAGACTGCACAGCTCATTAAGATGCAGGATGTTCTGCAGGATTTAGATGTACATTTCCAGATGAACAATCAACAGAAACGAAGCAAACAGAGAGTAAAAAGTGCAGAACCCCCCCCCAAAAAACAGGAACAGCTCACGGCCCAGACCATGCCTCCTTATCTGCCAAACATGGTGGTCTATTTACCCTTTGGAAACATTGTATACAGCTGCAAATGGAACAGACACGCTGGAATTTATTGATAATTTCACTGCTTACAGAACCAGCAAGTCAAACAGCAGCAGAGGAGCAGGAGGATATGCTGGGAGGACATCTCACCATTTGGCAGAACAACAATTATAAACATTTAACATACAACAAATAACCCGAGAGCTTTTTAGGTGAGCCTCCAGATCGTAAATGAAAGTGTGTGTCCAGATTTGGCCTTAATCTGACTTCCTCCATTATTTAACTGTTAAAGTTAATAACCTATCCTATTTACATTTGAGACTCTTCACCGAATGAGCCTGACGGTACAGATGACATGTTAAGTAGGGGGTTAAGACCATGCAGGACAGAAATTTGGCAAAGTGCTCAAACCACAATTAAACAAACACTACCCAAACTGAATTATGCACGCACTTATTACAGCTACAGGCATCATCTTCTCCCACTGTGAAACACCAAATTAGGACATTGGGATGTGACATGCTGATGGTAAATCTAATTATGTGACAGTACAGAGTAATCATGGCCAGTGAGCACACCGGTGTAGAAAATATGTGGCATATACAAAGTCAACAGGACTAAGGGCTCTGGTTTTGAATGAGTTTTATCCTATTGTAAGAGAAAAGTGATCGATACACGACAGTCTGACAAATTACATGACATTTTCGAAATTTAATTTGCCCAAAAAATGCATTTAAATGCAAAATTACACAACAAAAATATCGCTGTGGATTGTGCTGCCAAATACCACAGGTGTGGATTTACATTCACTGTTTACTGCTCACGATGCCAAGTGAGGCATTTTCCTACAGAGGACAGTTGATATTTAAAATACATTTCTGAGGGTGAGCATCACAGCTGTATTTGGTTTTGTGCAAAGTTTTACATATAAATCAATGGGGCTGCATACAGATTACATAGGATAAGCTTATTTTTTAAAAACAAAATAATAGCAAATGCATACAATACTGTTTAATGCGTCAACGTTTCAATAGTTGTTTTCCCGTTTGTGGTACAGTGGTTAGAATATGTAGCTAACACACAAAAGATCCCTGGTTCAAATCAGGAGGAGACACAAACAACCTCGGGGAGTCACAAGCTAGTATGCTTCTACTACCAGACTCAAGCCTGGATAAATGGTCTGCTTCATTCCCTTTGGGAATTAAAGCTTGAGATATTTCTCAAGAAGCAGACCATTTATTCAGGCTTGAGGTATTTCTCACCCTCTTGTGGTATTTTCCTTTGGGAAATAAGGCAGAAGACAAAAGTACCAGATATATCCAATTACACAGTGCTGGTGTTGTTTCTAATTCATCATATTAATTAAAATGATTGGCCAACTAATCAGTCATGTTGCTGATGACAACATGAGACAAGGGAAATAAGAGAGAGAGAGAGAAAAAACTCTTTTGTTCCTCTCCTCTATATAAAAAAGCAAGTCCACTAAGTCTGTAGGAAATGAAAAGGTCACATTTTCACCAGGGACCGTTTCTTTGTCATTAAAAGAACAGGATACTGTTGAATTATTAGTTCAAGACTCGCTTTTCTTGAATTCTGGTGTCAAATAGAAATTTAAGCTAACTTTGCCCGGGTATTCTCCTTTTCAGTTTTTCATTTCCACCGTCACCAAGTGTTTGCTCACAGGAGGTAAACTGATTGTTGGGGTTTTCCTTCTAGTATTGCAGGGTCGTTACCCAGCAATGTAAAACGCTTTGAGATGTTGTACTGTTGTGATTTGGCCCTGTAAAAATCAAACTGAGTTGCACTGAATAACTGTTCACTTCCTATAACAGTTATAGAAACCATTAATATATTGTGTAAATTTCTTATTTAAGGAAAATGATTATCCTACGGTGGCCCTGAGAGGCCAAGCGGACTGCAACTTAAGAAAACACCAGCAATAAGAAAAACGCTGCAAAAACACACAAAACACAACGGAAATAAGAAAAAACAGATTTCCAAAAGCACAAGGGAAGTGTTTCTGGGGAGACAATAACCTGATGGACCAGTTGCAGGAACCAAAATATGCTAAGAATTGTGCTGGGAGACACTTAAAAGAAGTGGAGGATCTATTGGTTTTGTGAGGAAAGAAAAGATGACAGGTAAGTGTGTTAGCCTAACTATTAGCCTGAAAATCCATCATCAGTATTAAATGAATTATGATAAAACACGCCTACCATGTTTTGGGTTCCTGCAACTGGTCCGTTGGGTTATTGTCTCCCCAGAAACACTTTCCTTGTGTTTTTTCCTATTTCTGTTTTCGTTTTTTCTGTTTCCGTTGTCGCGTTTCCTTTTTCTGTTTTCGTTTTTCCTATTTCCGTTGTGTTTTGTGTGCTTTTGCAGCATTTTTCTTATTGCTGGTGTTTTCTTAAGTTGCAGTCCATTTGGCCTCTCAGGGCCACCATATTATCCAGCCAAATAGCTGCTTTTTAAAATGGACTCACAATAAGACAGTTAACAAAGACAAATATTACACACCGCAAAAGATTCAAGAACATCAACAAAAGATTGATTGAATTGACTGTCTAGATGTGTAATGTTTTTTGAGAAGACATCACTATTTGGGCTTACTGTATCATGTGGAGAACTGAAGCTACAAGAAAACCACACAAACATATGTTACATGCATGATGCAGTTCACTTTCACGCTCACACACAGTCCTCCTGACCGAGCTGCCTACCATTAATGACGGTCATACTCGCCATAGAGTGATTTAAGCTGCGGACAGAAGTCACACGTGTACTGTAATGTATCGGGCTCTGTGAGTGTTTGATGATGATGCGACAGCAACAGCACAGGTGCTGGTTGAACTGCTTCTTGAAGGAGTTGCTCAGCAGATAGAGGGCAAAGGGGTTCAGGCAGGAGTTGGTGAAGGCCAGGATACGAGCTACAACGCTGCAGACGAAATGAAGCAACGAGGTGTCCACCTGGCAGGCGAGAAGGAGATTAAAAGATTAGATTTGAGATATCAAAAAATATTTTTTTAAAAACCTAAATTCATCTGACTTGCCTCTTTTTAAAAAGATCTACTTTATGTGAGCCAACAGATTTCTCATACACTCCAAAACAAAATTTCTATTTAAATAGCATATTTAAAATCAAGCGCTGACGGCATTTTCAGATCAGGGATAGAACCAAAATTAATAAATCAATTGATAAATCAGATAATTTTGTGCAGAATAGATTTTTTTTTTAAAGTTGAGATATGTTCCACTTACAATACACAAAAAGACAGAAACAAATTTGATTTGCACTGTTACAACTCATCCACCTAACACACAGTGTGTTAGGTGGATGAGTTGTAACAGTGCAAATACTGCAATAGCTACACCCTTTTGCACATGCTCTTCTTTCTTATTCAGATATTTATTAGTAAGTGACATATATATATGCATATATTGCATATATTGTGCTATTTTTTACTTCTTGTATTGTCTGTTTCTGTTACTGGTTGTACTGGAGCACTGTAACCAACATAATTTCCCCTAGGGATCAATAAAGTATTCTGATTCTGATAAAAAAAATAAATAAATAAAAAATTTGCCTACCTGGGAGTAGTGATAGGAGCGGTATAAGTATATAACGTGACTGGGTAGCCAGCATAGTGCAAACAGACCAACAAACACCAGCACTGTCTTGGCCAAGCGTTTTCTTGATTCAATCTGCTGATCACATACAAAAAACAAAATGTAAGATTAATTCAAATTTTGAGGACCATTACAAACGTTTACAGGGGAAATATATGGTACATTTTAAAAGACTACAAACATGGTGGAAATACATTTTTTTCCAGTATGGAGAATTATTCCCCTAATTTTTTGTTTTGACTGTTTTTGTTTCCTTGGTAGCGTAATAAAGACAACAGACAAGCAACAATCGTTTTTAAGTTGTCAGTAAATTTCATGTCATAAGAATAACCCAAAGTGATCTATAGCTTGCCAAGTTACAAACTTAACACTAGCCTGTCGTCTTGCATGCACATTTCCCTCCACTGGCAGGTTGCAGGTGCTCCTCATCAGGCTCTGAGCGATGAAACTGTAGTACACAGATATGACCAGCAGCGGTATTATGTAGAAAATGAGGAAAGAGGCCATGGAGTGAATCTGAGGGTGCAGTTCAACTCCATGGGGATAAGGAGCACAGGTAACAAAACTCTCATTAGTGGAGGTGATGTTGAAGGTGTGGAGGTCAGAGAACACAGCCTCAGGTATAGCCAGGATCAGGGACAAGACCCAGATAAGCAATGCTTGCAGGAAAATGCTGGTAGTGGAGGTTGATGTCTGAACATCCAAGGGTCTTACAATGGCCCTGTACCTAAAAGACACAGACAGAGGTAAATTAAACACACACACACACGCACTCACAGTTAGACAAAGAGATAGTAATAATAGTGACTGACTCAGACCAGTTTGGAATCTACAGCTTCTGTTGTTTTCAAAGGTGTGTTCCTGCCCCATTAACAGTCTGGAGCTGGGAGAACTCAGAGGTCAGCAGCTTTTTTTCTTTGCATATTTGCATACTGTGAATGAATCTCTGGTCTTTGACTGTTTATGTTCTCAATGGTTTGAGACACCTGCTTCAGATGTTACCAGTACATTCGATGGGCATTATCATAATCAGCACCATAGATATCAGCCTGCTCTTGCACACAAGTGCAGATGTAACATTAACAAGTAAGGAAACAAATTACTCTGTGATTTATCGTCTTTAAAGCTGAGGTTTCTCTTTCTGAAAAATGCAGTGTGAACAAATTTTCTATGTAAAATCCTTTAACATTCTTTATTTGGAGACGAGTGGAGAAAAGATGTCTAGGAAATGTGCAGCAAAATGAATTGATTGTCCTCGCATACTTACATTCAAACATTTAAACAATCGTGTTTCTTGTCAAAGATACGTTTAAGGTATTTTTTTTCTACTCTCAGGGTTAGGATTGCATTATAGGCTATTCAGATAACAAACTCTTGAAGCGCAGGATGCACAGGAACACTACAGGTGCAGCATTTATGTTTTTCACCAAAAGCCGAAGCATTGAACATTTTTTAATTGCTTTAACGAAGCTGTACCAGTGACTGTGTTATATATTTAAATAGCAATAGTTGCCTAATTCTAACTAATACATTTATACAAAATAATTGTGATTGTGTAGCTATTGATTGCATTTATAGCTTTACACGTGGCAACAGACCACACTGTTAGACATTTTATTGTATTTTTACAGTAACTTACAGGCAACACTATTGCCAGTAAGTTACTGTAATTACTGATCTACAGTATCTTTACTGTTGTGATGTTTTACAGTTCAACCACTTTACTGTAAACATATATTACAGTATAACAGCTTTACTGTAAATGTTGTTTGTGGTAATGCAGCTTTACTGTAAACGTGGTTTACAGTTAGAAAGACTTACCGTGATTAAGTTTTATAGTATCACTGTACTGCAAATGTGGTTTATAGTATAACACTGTAATTGTGTACAGTATAATTTGTTTAGACTGTAATTGTGTTTTACAGCATATAAAATAATATTAACATTCATATTCAATATAAGAACATTTACAAAAAACAATATAATTCAATAAAGTAGTCTCAGAATAGTGAATTAAACCAACATTTATTGTTGATAATTTTTTTTTAACAAGAAAAACATTTTTCAACTGATTAAAAACAATGTCAATAACCAAAATAAATAGAAGCGTACATGAAAACTACACAGTCCTTCACCTTTCTGTGTTTGATTTTTTTAAGGAAAACAGTTTTTCATTCCACTAAAAACAGGACAAACCCACCAGCATGAACATTAAACAAACTATTACAATTGTAAAACAAAAATCATTTACAAAATGTAATAATTATCAGTGGGTCCCAGGAAATAGAATGTGACATGGGATTTAGATTTCCGTTACCAGGATGGTTGGGTTCAGCGTAGTCTTTATCACCACCTGTCAAAGACACATCATCAATATTCATGTTTGCTCAGGTTATTCACTTGTTCACATCTGTCTGAGATCATTCATACTGTTGTATGGATGTGTGTACAGTATTTATATAATTATCAGCTATGTAAAAGATATTATCATCTCTGTATTCTTACCTAGTTGGAAGTCCTCCATTCAAACTCAGAGAGCCGCTGGAGGAAGGTGGTGATCCGAGGGCTGATGCTTGTAACCTTCCTCTTTACGACACGACCTGTCTTGCGGCTTGTACCAAGTTTTGCAGGGCATTTTGTTCCCATGTCTGGATTGATCCTCACAAAGAACCTTTTAACGGAAAAAAGGCTGCTTTAATTTCAAAATTAAAACATACATTACAGCAATCACCTATATGTTTCTGCAACTGTAGTCAAGCTATCACATATATTTCATTCTTAAATGGTGTAAGCTTTAATGGTGTAAAGTATTTACCTCTGTATCATCTCCAGTGTGATGGACGCTGACTCCTGATACTCAAGGTTGAAAACGTAGTATGACGCAAAGAAGACAGCAAGGGTGCTGGCAAAGTCATGCATCTGCTCAGGCTCATAAAATACCTTGCCCTCCAAACTGATCATCCAGCGGCTTGCAGACATGAAATTATTCCCTAAAAACAGACAAGAGTCCAATAAGACAATGTGCTCACCCTTACAAATAAGGTTTCCACAAGAATGCTGGATAGCAGGCCTCACACTGTACAAAAATAGAATCCACACGGTTTGCTGCTATTTCTCTTATTATTTATTATGTAATGAAAATTATGATCAATTACAGGAAAAAACTGCCTAATGTTTTGGCATTTTGGCCTGTGCTGAAATGTTAAGGCTGTTTTTTCCTGTTGGTCATTGTGTATAATAAATAATAAGAGAAACAGCAGCAAACTGTGTGTATTCTATTTTTATACAATATAAAACAGACAAACCCCTGTTAAGTAAGTTGTTGTGGGTACAAATACCACAATAATTACATAGATTTTTTACAAAAATATTACAAGAGGATTGAAACTATTTACTTACCAAGCGCTATTACCCTTGGTGTGATGGGTAAGGTCATCTCTCTCTCAACAGACATCTTGGTGGAAAAAGCCTTTAAAACACAAAAGGAACTGATTTGAATGATGATACCCAAAATCATTGAAATATTTTTCCTTTGTTTATGTTGACAGTATTGAGAGTGCATGTGTAAAATTTTAAATATAATTACGTCAGCCAAGATGAAGATTGAGTCCTCTTTTTCTTGGAAGTACTTCATCAGAAGAAGGATGGCTGCTGTGGCGATCTGGTTGTGGTTCAGCTTTGCACTGTCGCACTCACGTAGCAGATGTTCAATCTCCTTGTTACACTGAAGTCTCTGGCTTTGATCCTCTAGATGATCACATGGAGTTGGAGTCAGATTCTCCTCAGAAGGCTGAGTACAGTCTATATTTTCGGGGAGAGTTGACACCTGAGTTGTTATCACCGGCTTATGTTTCCTGGATAAATGTGTGGCAAAAGATGAGCGCACTCTGAAATGTTTGTGGCAGTCATCATAAGGACAGACAACTTTCTTGCCATCTATAATATGAAATCTCAAGTGAGTGCATAATGCTGAAAAATTCTCTGCCACATAGAAACATGCCTCAACTCCACAAGCAAGATTTCCTTTAAAATGGGTGTGTTTAGTCTGAGCCCTGCGATAGCGGTGGTTCCTGTGCATATGGGATCTGAATGCAGAAAATGTTCGATAGGAAGAAGGACATTGCTCTATTCCACATGTGAATCGATAATTAGCTGTGTGCTGATGTTTCTTCGTATGATAACAAAATTGTCTTAATTCTGAACTACAAACACCACAAAATTTACACCTGTACATGGCTGCATGTGTCTGAATTTGACTTAACTTTTAATTTGCAAAGAGCATGGCAACAACACAACAGTGACTGAAAAACATCTCAATCTATTATCTGTTTGTTCTATTATTAAAGAAGGGATCTACATTGCTTGGGTTGTATCAAAAAATGGGAAAAAGTTAAAAGAAAAACTATCTATAGATCAATGTTATTAACTTAAACCATGCAGACCCTGAAACACTGGAGGAAAAATTTTGGAGGGTCTGTCAAGCTGACGTTAAACCCCTTAACAATGGCACTGCAACTAACTGCGACTAATTTACAGACCACTACACTGTCTTGCTTTTTAAATGGAACCTATGAAACAATAAACCACAGTTGAGATTAGAGCAGGCTAACCTGCATGAGAAACTTCAAAACTGGGTTAGATTGTTTTAGCAGTCTTTAAATTTCCCAAAAAATGTTGTCTACCTTTATTCTCACTAAATATGTCTTTTTACCTGCTGTTTTGTCTTGTCTCTCAAAGAACTGAGGCTACATCACACTGTCAGTGCGGCCAGCAAGGGCAGGAGGACAGCAATGCACCACACTGGGCGGGAAAAGACAGAGAGACAATTGTTAATTTAATGTTGCATTTATTTAACCCTTGAAAAATATATTTACATAAGTAAATAAAAGAAAAAAAACACACAACCCATCTTTTCCAGAATAATTCAACTAATTGCTCTTTTGACCAACCTAACACAGACGTTACATGGTTTTCCTATGAAAAAGACCCTGGAAGACGTTGTATTAAAGGAAAAAAAACATGCTCCCCTTCCCACTTAAAAAAATAATAAATATTAAACTTAGGTTCAAGGTTCAAGGTTCTTTATTTGTCACATGCATAGTTATACAAGTATAACACAGTGAAATGTATCCTGACACGCTCCTTGACATGTGCAAAAACGGGGGGGGGTGTAGAGGAATAACATTATAAATATATATAGTATATACATTGGGTGAATGTGCAGTAGAAGCAGCAAGCAATGTGGTTGGAGTTCCTCGCGCCACCAACCTAATGTTATATTAACTTTTTAATGTTGTGTACTGCAGCTCACACAAAATTAAATAAAGCAGGCTAACCTACATGAGCAAGCTCAAAACTGGATAAGATTGTTTTAGCAGTCTCTAAATTTCCAAAAAAAAAGTTGTCTTTCTTTATTCTCATTAAATGTGTATTTTTACCTGCTGCTTTGTCTTGTCTTTCAAAGAGCTGAAGCTAAATGTCCCACTGTTAGCGTGGCCAGCTTCTCAATAGTCATAGAACAGAAGCGCAGGAGGACAATGCACCACACTCGGCGGGAAAAAGACAAAGACTGTCGTTGCGCCTGTGTTCCTCGCCCCTCCCATGGAAAATATATATCTAAATATATATTTAAATAAGAAAAGAAAAAAAACACACACAACCTATTTTTCCAGAATAATTCAGCTAATGTGCTATTTCGACCAAGCTAACACCGATTTTAAGCCCCCCCCCACACACACACACACACACACACACACACACAAAAAATATATATGCTCTTAAAAATTAATAAACGAGTATGTTAGGTAGGAGAGTCCTTTGCATTACCTTATGACGTCCCGTTTGCAGTTTCCACACAGAGGTCCAACAATAACGAGGTGCAAAATCTTTTGTCCTCTCGAGCATATCGTAACGAAGAGTTAACAAAGTTGGCCTGTCTTTCCTCTCCTGTCAATCACTGGATCACAGGTCATGTCAGTCAGGATATGGAGTGGTGGTTGGTAGAGGTAGGTAGGTGGGCGGGGCCAGCATGCATTCAGTGTGTGTTTCACTAAGTTAGGTTGACTAGTTCCCAGAAGAGTTCTGTACATGTTGCACGTTCAGTAAATGAGCAATTCAGTTACTGCTCGACTGAGAAGCCTCCGCCAAATTATTACAATATTCTCCACTGACTGAAGTTCGCCTTTCTGCGTCTTTTTTAAATAACTTTATTCACTACTTGTCACAAGTACAAAATTACACAAAAACAGACAGCAGCAACAACCTAAGTGAAATCCAACAACAGAATAGTGGCAAGTAAAAAAATTAACAAAAGGAAGTGTGAATCTTGTTCAGGGTTAATCAGAGATAAGTGATGGAGATGCAGCAATGTGAATTCTGCCTTTTTTATTTGTAGTTAACCTTATAGTCTTTACATATGAATGGAAGTCAATTAAGAAAACACAGAATTTTGGGAGAGATTTGGAGAACCTTGCTTTATAAAATTTCCCTACAAGGAGGCCTTTCTGCATTCTTTTCCCTCTCCCCAGGAGCAGCTGTCACTTGAATTGATCTCTATGGCAATGCAGTGGCAAGCACACATTTGCAGCAGCTGTGCATGTGCATACAACTGCATGCAGCAGATTAGATGATCAGAATTCTTGAACCTTACACACAGGCAAGTCCCCTAAAAAGTCAAAACCATAATACATTCACTGGTATCATACTGACAAATGGCACTAGGTTGGAGGAAATTCTGGAAATGGTTGGCAGTGAAAGAGTTAAAATGTAATGCACTATTGCAACCAACCACTGAAAGAGTAAAAATACACAAACAGTATGATGAACCATTCAAATCACATAATACAGTAGCACTACTGCTAATGTGTTAACGGTAGGTATAACTACTACCGCAATTTTAAAAAATACAGTAAGTTACTGTAAATAACCTTAATATACCCATAATGCAAAGCAAATTACAGTAATTAACTGTAGAAATGTTTTCAGGTAAGTTACTGGGCATTTTGTGGTATTTTACTGTGAAAAATACAGCAAAGGTTAACAGTGCAGAGCAGAAGCTCTGTCATGCGTAATTTTCCGAGGATCGATACACAGGTAAATGTCTACTTAGACATTAAGTTTTTACGTCCTGTGGTTTCAATAGAAGAGATACGGTCGTTTAACTTCTTTATGGATGCTCCTTAAAGTTATCTTGAGTTATGCTGAGGTACACTGGTAATAACAACTAAAACCTACCTGTCAGCGGACAGGGCTGTGAGAGTGAACACAGAAACCCCAACCGAGGTGAGCTGGATGAAGGGGATGACTTTACAGCCCAGTCTGCCGAACAGCCACTCCTCTGACAGGTAGCGGCTGGCATCCACCGGAGCGCAGGTCACCAGCAGTAAAACATCCCCGAGCGCAAGACTCGACATGAAGAGATTCGGTACATTTCGGACGGATTTGGCAGAGCAAAACGTCTTGATGAGTGTGATGTTGCCGACTAGCCCCAACACAATGATTACACCGTAAACAGAAGCGATGGCTACACCGGTGTACAACATCGTCTGTGCCGGGGTTGAAGGAGAAATGAGGCTGCGCGACGCGTTTGTATGCTGATGCTCCATCTCCCCCACCGTCAAACCAACTGACTGCTCCAGAGATAATTTGGGATAAATGTTTAAACTCTGAGATATGACAACACGTCCTTTCAGGGTTTCCAAAAATAAAACAACTGGAGACGTTATCGTGATATTTTGATGATGTGTGCAAGTCTCAAGCGGCCACCCGGTGCGCTTAGTGGAACTCAAAATGCACCAATAAAGAGCAATCAATAAGTGTGTCAGTGGTATTTGATTTTAGAGAGAAAGCCTGAAAATGACACACACAAAAGGAGCAAAAAATCTATTGTTTCACAGTTCTCTAAAGGTGGATTAAAATGGAAAGACGTTTTATAATTTTATAACTTTCATATATATATGTATATGGAGAGAGAGAGAGAGAGAGAGAGAGAGCATAGCTAGATAGATAGATAATGTTTTTGTATGTTTGTCACACTAAAATTATCTTCAAATAAATTTTGATACTAACAAAGAAAACACAAGTAGACACAAAATGCAGTTTCTAAAGGGAGCTGTTTATTATTACGGGGAAAAATTCTTCCCACCCACACCCCACCTCCTCCCTTATTATGACATGAATTAACTTTTGTGTATCACATCTTTGGAAAGCTGAGTTTAATTTCTTTAGCCACACCCAGGCCTGATTACTGCCACACCTGTTCAAACAAGAAAACATTAAATAGCACCTGCCTGAGAAAGTGGAGTTGACCAAAAGATCCTCAAAAACCAGACACTTGTCAGGAACAAATGAGAAACAAAGTAACTCAGATCTTTCCCTCTGGAAAAGGTTATAAAGTCATTTCTAAAGCTGTGGGACTCCAGGGAACCACAGTGAGAGCCATTATCCACACATGGAGAACACCTGGAACAGTGGTGGACCTTCCCATGACTGGATGGCCAAACAAAATTGCTCCATCAGCAACTCATCCAAGAGGTTTTTGACCTCAAGCTGAAGCGCACTTGGGTTCTGCAGAGAGACAATGATCCAAAACACACCAGCAAGGCCACCTCCGAATAGGTTAAGAAAATCAAAATGAAGATGTTGGAGTGGCCTAGTTAAAGTCCTGCCCTGAATCAGATTGAGATGCTGTAGCACGACCTTAAAAAGGTGGCTCATGCTCAAAAACAATGTGGCTGAATTACAACAATTCTACAAAGATGAGTGGGCCAAAATTCCCCCACAGCACTATAAAACACTGCCAAAACACTGCCAGTTATTGCAATCACTTGATTGCAGTTCTTGCTGCCAAGGGTGGCTCAACCATTTATTAGGTTTATGGGGAAATCATTTTTTCACACACTTACATGTAGGTTTGGATTTTTTTTCTCCCTAAACATTTTCATTTAGAAACTGTATTTTGTGTTTACTTGTGTTATCTTTGTCTAATATTTACGTTTTTCGTGATAATCAGAAACATTTAATTGTGACAAATATAGAAAAAAGGAAATCAGGAAGGGGGCAAACACTTTTTCCCACCACTGTGTGTATATATAGATAGATAGATCGAGAGAGAGGGAGAAATGTCATACAGCCAAAGATAACTGTTTGACAGGCATAAAAATGTATTTTGGTACCAACAAAAGGTTGGTTGAAAAACCTGACAACTCGACATGGTGTGCAGTCTGTGCTTAAAAAGAATGAAGAAACTGGACAAGTGGAGGAGAAAGGTGGCAGGTCTAAAAAAAGAAAACCCAGCATCGAGCTGCATCAGGCTGTTCAGTTGATTCATCCACTGTTCACGGAAGCCTCATCAGAAATGTCTGTGTCAGTTCTCAGTCATCCAGGTCATGGTAATCTAAAGAGCTTGGGAATCAGAACCATTCTTAAGAAAGGGACTGAAAATCAGTTGAATCATATGCATACATACATAGAAATGAGGCAAAAATAGAGTTTGTACAGTTCTAACAAGCTTGAAAGTCAATGTATGGTATGACCACCACTATCCTTCAGTGTAGCCTGAGCTCTATTAGGCAGGCTTTCTTGTAACTTCTTTAAGCAGATGTCGTGTGCTCACAGATTAGTTGCTTGGGTGATTTTTCCTGATCTCCTGGAGGCCTTAAATCTGACAATTACCCAGCAGGTTTCTGTAGAAAGTGATGTCTCAATGGACTCTCAGCTGCCACACCATAATGGAACTTCACGGGCATCAGAGAGAAAAACCAAAGCACACACTCAAGTAGAAAAAATGGTCTGTGAGAGACTGATTACTGCTGATCCACTGAAACATTTATTCAACACAGATTTCACAGAACAATAACAAAGAACCCAGCAAGCATCCGATGTGTCACTGATAAAGAACATATCTAATCTAATCCCTGGTTGTGTGTGTGTGTGTGTGTGTGTGTGTGTGTGTGTGTGTGTGTGTGTGTGTGTGTGTGTGTGTGTGTGTGTGTTTTACAGGGCTGTATTCTTTTCTCTCTGCTTTGCTTTTTGCCTTCTGCAAGGATGCATATTTGTGCATTTCTCTGTTTTGTGATGATGGATTGGAATGTGTGTATACACTTGGTCGCCTGCTGGGCACCAACTGGTTAGTTTTGAGATGTCTTAATTCATTAATTAATTAATTAATCAGCTACAATGCCTGGAGCTAACAATAGCCTCTTTTATATCTTACAGTCTTCATTTGTTTGCCAAGGGCAATCCTGGAAGACCCAGGGTGGATCTGAGTCACAACACTTTATCCACACTGAGCTGCCACTTGTTATGTTTTCCATTCGCCCTGGACCTGCCTCCACACACCATGTCCACAGTTCTCCAGTTGTATGACCGCTGTGGTATTGTTTCAAGCCTCCTGCAGGTCAGGGCCTTATTTTGCTCCAATAAAGACCTCGCCGACAAACATAGTTCTCTGATGCAACACGGGATAACTCTTGCACTAGTTTTGTGTCTGGCATGCAGTACTGTACACCTAGATGTCTCTGTACTTTTTTGAGAGCAGTGTTGTTGATTGTTGTTGCCTGTTTGATGTGTGTTGAGTTGTCTGTGTGATTTAAGGTTTTTTGTGCTTTTGCAGGTAATTGAAACCATTCCTCTTCAGCTACTGGAATTGCCTCTCTCCCTTCTGAGCCGCTTGCTCCTGTGTGATCCCCACCACTCGATTGACCACCTCACAAAAGCAGCTTCTTCCTTTTTCTCGCCATCCTGGGATGACCAGCTCCCTGCCTCCAGCCATCAGAGTCCTCCAACCAGGACTGCCAGCTCTCTGCTCCCCGAACTCCTGCAGCTGAAAATTCTGTGGGAAGCTGCTGTGGAGCTCCTCACTCTTTTATCTCAGATAGCCCGTTGTCCCTCCTGCCCCCTGCAACTTTATGTAGAAACCTCAGTGCTGCAGCATGCACTGGCCCACTCATATGAGCAGATCAGGGCTGCCACGTGTAGATTTTTAGGAAATTTGGATCCATTCAGGCCTCTCACACAATGTGCCCTCCAACCTGACATTTTCAAAGCCATGATAAACTGTCTTAATGATTCCTGCATGACTGTCCGGCAGGTGGCTTGCAGGGCGGTTGGGAACTGGTTGGGCTATGTTGCAGCTGGGCTACATATGGACAGACCCAGTGAGAAGGGGATATCTAGAGAGAGTTGGTGCATAGAAAATCAACAAAATAAACAGAGGTACTCAGATACTGAGGCAGCAAGTGATCTGGAAACAATAAGAGAGCAGAGAATGGAGGAGGAGGTGAAGAGGAGGTGGACACATGAAGCTAGGAGGACGGTGCCCATGCTGGTATCTCTAATCTGTGATCCTGATGCCCTCACACATCGTCACTGCTGCGCTGCCCTGGGAAACCTGCTAAATGTTGATGGAGCCGTATCCTTGTTACTGGAGGAAAATGTGCCCGGCCTACTTCTAAGAACTGCATGCACAGATTCCCATAGTGCAGTGAGAAAAGCTGCCATAGGATCTTTATACCTGTACAGCCAGCAGGATGCCATGCGTCAGGTAAGGAGCAGGTCACAGCAGGGCACATGCTCACATTACAATAAGACAATCTCTGTTTGGAGAATTTGATGCTTTTGAAATAGTCACATTTGACTTTTTAATTAGAAAAGCAGAAAACAGTTCACACCTCCTGGTATTGAATTTAAAGCTGTGCTCTTAGGCCCAGAGGCTGTTCTGTCCTTTAGATACATTTGTTCACTGTTTAATCTTTCACAAGTCAGTAACACACTTTGAAACACACATTTATTTATTTTATATTTTGTTTTTTCATTCATTTAAAGGTCCTGATGTCTCTTGCTGCCAGTAAGAAGCTTGTTCAGGCTTCACAACATGCTCTTCCACAGTGTGACTATCAGCGGCTCATTGGACAGCTGACTCCACCAGAAGAGTCAGCAGCTTAAAAACCTGCTCCCTGTTTAACTTTACAACAACATATTTGTCTGAAGCCATGTGTTAGAGAACGACGGTTTCCCTGTTTATGAATCAAAACAAAACAAAACTGTTTTTACTGTTTAACGTCTCAGTTCGTGACAGCAAGCTGTTTTAATTCCATGAGAAAAAGAAACGATGTAACTTCTTAAAAATCACGGTAGGTTTTCTTTTTCATAACAATAATTCAGTCTTTATAAAAGTGGCGAATGAGGAGTTTCATTAATTTCTGAGTTATGAGTATTTCTACAGGCATTTCTACTGTCGATTTTTGAAAAGCTTTTCTTTAGGTGTAGCGAATGTTACTGGTGGATTTTTAAAGGCACATTTTTCCATATGCAGATCAACATGTGAATTTAGAGGCTTTTGCATTTCAAAGCCCTTTGAGGTCTTCTAGAAGTCTGTGAATTTGGGCTAAATAAAGTAGAAAACAACAAAGCCGAATTTTGAAGGATTGGACGTCGAAAGCGTTTTTAATGCTTTTTATGATACATTTTGTATCGACTAAACCAGAAGAGATCGATACCCATGAAAGTTTTCAGTCCTCTCTGTGTAACTGTGTCTTTCAGCTGTCTGCTCAGCATGGCTGGGTGAGAAAAGAAGCTCTTGTCAGGGTCCTGAGAAAATTATTCCTAAAACCCTCAATTTTCTATATGAGAGAGACAGAGAGAGAAGATTTATGCAAAGGCATGCAGAGGAAGGCTGCACAATTGATACTAGTAACAATTTTTGCACACAATGAAAAAAAAAAAAGGTTTACATAAGGAAAAGTTGCGTGCTCCAAGTCTGTAATCTCCTCCCATGATACTGCAAATAACACGAGAAAAGAAGAAAAAAAACGTAGGTTTTCATTAATATCTCTATGTCTACACAATGTTTATGCTCGAAAGGAAGCAGGATGAAGTTTACACTTTTTCTGTTCCTACTCCCTTATTTCTAATTTCACTACTTACAAATCAATATTTGGAATTCAACATTATATGATCCATACATCTTTAAATATATACAAGTCTACACTCATATACAACACATAAAACATACACACATAAAACTATCTCAGCATGTAAACCAAAACAACAACAAACTACATTTTTACATAAACCAAGCACCCTGTGGTTTACACCTGCTCAATCTCTGAGCTTATTTTATATCTATGTGACTCTTAATCAACACTTTAAGCTTGGGTTAATCTGGCCTTGATCTATAAAAATGAGGACAAGGCTTCAATAGAACACAATGAGACAACTCGGTCACTGAGAGCAAGATTTGATTCATGCGATTTATTATTTTTAAACAATCGTGTGAATTTTTGTATTGATGTACTTTTCTTAATTTCATCTGTACAGGTGTTCCACACACTAACTCCTGTGACTGTAATTCTGTGATATTTTACATTTTGCTTACTACTGGCTTGATGAACATAAGGATTCCATTCAGATCCTTTTCATAGTCATTTAAACACACTCCACGATGTCTCACGGAAAGCACCAAGAAACACAAGAAGTTTACCCCAGCTCTTTTCGCTGGGATGAACCAGAAGACCCTTACCTCAGTTCTCTTCCTTGGGATGAACAAGTAGAACTAGAGGAGAAGCGCTTGGAAGAATTGGAAAATGAAAATCTCTTGAACAGAGAGAAGATTGTGTTCCTGGTGCAAGAAAATGAGAAAATGAAAGCTGAATTGGAAAAACTGTCCTACCAGCTTCAAGAAAAGGAAGGTATTATTGTGGAGAAACAACAGGATCTCCAAGACAAAAAGAACCAGGAGCTCCAAGCAAAGCTTGATGAAGCTCTGGGACAAAAAGAAGAAATCCTCCATGAAAAAGAACAACTGGAGATTAACCACAGAGACATGCAGTGCAAACTCCAAGATATGGAGATAAAATACATGGCGCTAGAAGCAAAGCATAATGAAACACTGTGCACAAATGAAGAATTTCTTCAAGAGAGAAGGCAACAGGACTCCAAGCTTCAGAATATGGAAAAACACAATCAAGGCTTGCAAGTAAAGCTTGATGAAGCTCTAGAAAAAAACAAAGAAATCCTCCAAGAGAAAGAACAACTGGAAATAAACCAGAGAGACATGTGGTGTAAGGGACTCCAAGGGATGGAGGAAAAATACAAAGTGGTGCTGGGAAAGCTTAATAAGACACTGCACAAAAATCAACAGTTGCTTCAAGAGAAAAAGCAGCACGACATGAAACAGAAAGAAATGGATTGCAAGGTTGAAGAGATGGAGGAAAAATACAGAGCGCTCCAAATAAAGCTTGACAAAACACTGCACAGAAATAAAGAGTTTCGTGAAGAGAACGAGCAACACGAAATAAAACAGAAGGAAATGGATTGCAACCTTGAAAAGATGGAGGAAAAGTACAAAACGCTCCAAATAACGCTTGATGAAACACTGCAGAAAAATCAAGAGTTTCTTCAAGAGATCGAACAACTGGGCATGAAACAGAAAGAAGAAAAACTTCTTCTCCAGATGAAAAATGTCAAACTGCAAGAATTTTATAATGAAATGAAATTCAAAGCAACCGAACTGGAAGAAGAAAAGAAAAAATTGGAGAGTAGGATCTCTGCAATGCTGAGAAAAAACACAGAACTGGATGAACTTTCTAACAACCTGAAGTGCAAAAACACTGAAATGCAGGTGCAAAACCAACAACTACAGAAAACACATCAAGACCTGCAGTGCACGCTTCAGGAAATCCAGAGGAGAAGTCAGCAGGTAGAAGACATGAGCAAGAAAGTACAACAGAGAAATAAAGACATGCAGAAGGCAGAGCTAATACAGGAAACATCTAAAAAACTGAAAAACAAGCTTGAAGAAAAACAAGCTAAATTAGAAGAAGTGGAGAAAAGATGTGAGCAACTTGAGAAGCAAAATGCACAAACAAACGATGAGTTGAAAACCCTCATCCTTGAGAAAAAAGTGCTCATGGAACAGTGCCTGAAACAGAAGAAGAAGAAACGCTTCCGCTTGTTCTGGTGGAGGGACACTGGTGCTCCTCACCTGATGTAACCTCGTCTTCCTCCACCTCTGTTCCATCTTAATTATCACCTCTCTTCTCCCCTCTTCCTCCCCTCCCTCAATATCTCTCGAAACACCTCTCCCCTCCCATCTTCATCCTTTTTTTTTCAGCCTCATCCTCCAACCAGTCCCGGCAGTTGACTGACCCCTCCTGAGCCTGGTTCTGCCTGAGGTTTCTGCCTGTTTAAAGGCAGTTTTTCCTCCCCACTGTCGCCTTAGCGCTTGCTCAGAGGGGATTGTTGGGGTTTTCTCTCCTCTATCCCTTTCCCCCCCTTCTACCTTTCATTTACCCTCTTCTTTACAAACCCACCTGATTTTTCAATAAACCAATTGGCTATATTATACATGTGTCAAATCAATGTCTTCATTCAACAAGTGTATGAATGTGTGTGTGAATGGGTGAATGACTGGATATGTAAAGCGCTTTGGGGTCCTTAGGGACTAGAAAAAGCGCTATATAAATACAGGCCATTTACCATTTAACAATCTTAAGTAGAAAAAAATAAGAAATGGGTAATAGCTGCATGTGTGTTTGTGTGTATGCGCACAATATGCATACTTTCCCTGTTGGATCTAATTCCCAGAAGGAATGAGATAAAACGAGAAAACAAAACAAAAAAATGTTTCTCTCTCTTCATAGGTTAGATTTTAAATCCTGATTTGTATCAGCTACCAGTTAACCTATATTAGTAGCTTCAGATTAATCTAAGTTTCTTTTAGTTGTTGTTGTAACTCTCCCAATAACACTTCAATGAGTTACCTATACAACTCCAGCAGAATGAACTTGATTGCTGAAGATGAAATCGACTGTTCACAATCGACTGTTACAAGAAAATCCTTTGAATTCAAAATCCAGTGTGTAATAGAGTTGGATGTCTCGAGACCGGTCTCGAGACCACTTTTACGTGGTCTTGGTCTCGACTGACTTTGGTCTCGGTCTTGCGTTCTCAAATCGACGTAGTGTTCGGGAGATTTGGAGTCAACCATCAGCGGAGCGCGGGGGTTGGGGGCATACTGGGCTTAAGCCAGGGTCATTTTTTCAGAAGCATGGGGTCTTTTGGAGTGTAATTTATTAGTTAGATGCCTGACTGACAACTGTATAAAACAAAAACAACACACGAAGCACAGAGCGCACCGTCGTAAATTCCCCCTAATTTTGGTATGATCCGAGCTCAGGCACTAGGCGACTGAGCTCAGCACACATGTAAGCGAGGGGGGAGAAGCTGCTCCCTGCGAGTTTGCTGCAGACAGAGGAGAGCTTAAGTTTGACCAGGTACCAAAGCAAATCATTCGTACTGTACAAATAATGTAAATATGGCGGTGTATCACAAAAGATTGATATAAACTGATCACTTGGTTGCGTTACTTGCTCTTCGAGTGAATCAACAAATGGATAAATAAAAAGCCGAACGACAATGCTGATTTTTTTTTTAGAGTCTTAGCTTACATTTCATATTTTCAGTTCTTACCCTCCACGGCTAAACAAACTCTCTGAATCAGTTTCAATTGTGTACTGATGTAAACAACAATGGACATAAGGAGCTTCTTTCAAAGAAAAAACTCAGGTAGATGTTATTTTATATATTATGCTTTCTATGTTGTTCAGTATATTTCTATGCAAAACAAGAGGAATTCCAATACACAGCAGTATATTCACAGTTGAAACCAGATGTTTACATACACTTTAGGGAGAAAACATAAAAACTTTTTTTTTTACTGTTAAACATCAATTCAGAGTAAACTTGTTTTGTTTTAGATAAATACATGTTGAAATATCTTCTGAATTAGTTAAATGTCAGAATAAAAAGAGGGAGCTGTCTATTTTAATCACTTTCATCAAATTTAGGAGTACATATACACTAAGTTTATTGTTCATTAATAAGAAAACTCCAGACGATTCCATTCTGAGCTTAAGAAGCTTCTGATAGGTTAGTAGAGTCCATGTGAGTAAATGTGGTGACACACCTGTGGATGCATATAAGGAAAACACAGAGCCTGTTTCTTTGACATGGGAAAATCAAGAAATGTCAACCGAAACACCAGGAAAAGAATTGTGGACCTCCATAAGTGTGGCTCAATTTTGAATACAAAATACAAAAGTTAACAAATATGTTTTTTATATTTATCAATCTAAAAAAAATAATAATTTAGTCTGATTTGATGTTACAATGTTTGTGTTTTTATCTGAAGAGTATGTAAATATCTGGTTTCAACTGTATATTTGATGATGTTGGTGTTTGGCTTGATTGTCAGCACAAAGAGAATGAGAGAGAGGAACAGAGAGGGAGATGAAGGAAGAGGACAAAACAGAGATGGAACAAGAGCAGGTGAGACACACATGCTAGTCAAATGGCTGTTTGCCAAAACTCATCAGAACATGTATCTAGTACATAGTGTAACTTTTTAGATACCATTTGTTACTTTTCAAATTCTATATTTATTAAGTTATGCAGGCTTATGAAGGCTAAATAATTATATAAACTTTTCTGAATCTAAATAGTGTACTTTGGTAGAATTAAAAAATAAGTGTAGTGCAGGTCTATGATGATTTTTAGTGCTACTATCATCTAGTTTTGATTCTGGTTCTGTTTTGGTTAAGTCCTAAGTAGTCCTGATTTTGAACTGTTGTAGTCCTGTTTTAATTCCGGATCAGTTCTGGGTCTGGTTGAATTGGGGTTTAGTCCCTGTGTCTTGATACAGTTTAAGGTGTCCTGGATATGTGATATTTATTTTTTTCCTATATGAAGTCATTCTTTTTTTAACAAAACTCAAAACAGAGCCTTATAATCTTTCAGTCATTTCTACCCTCACTTAATTTCCTTTTGCTGCTCAGCTCTCACACAGTGGCTTAGCTATGCTCCAATGCCTCCATGTTGTGGCCAATCACATGCGAGGATATAGGATAATATCATTATGTGAAAAACAGAGAGGGTGAGAGACGCGACAGTCAAGTGGAGCATGCGTCTGTTCTCTCAGTAAGTGAGTGAGACAGTAGACAGCGGTGAGGAGGGCTGTGCGAAAGCAAAAACACATAAATATGCCTGACACCCGTAAACGTAGCAGCATCTGGCTGCAGTTTAAAGACTTTTTTGTCTCGGTCTTGGTCTTGGTCTCGATACCCTCTGGTCTTGGTCTCGGATTAGGCGGTCTTGACTACAAGTCTAGTGTGTAATCAGTTCATGGCTGAAGTCCTCTGCACGCTGCAGTAAGAGAAAATATTTTCAAGGCGTGCTATGTGGTAGGTGTGATTTTAGTAGAAAACTTTAAAATGTAAATGACACATTCTCATCCCTGACTTTCATGGTTTTAGTCCCATGTGATGCATTTGCAGTGCTGCCACACACACAAATGTGTTCGGCCCTTTGACGGTAAAATCCACATTAAAACATGAAGAAAAAGTATCAATATTTCAATTACTTTACAGAAAACGAAGGAAAACATGATATTGGGCTGTTCAAAAAAATAGCAGCGTCTGCATTTTTCATTACAAACTCAAATATTTACCCAATAAACTGAAAAAACCGTTAAGATTGAGCAGTCCTGTGAATCACTAAACTAATATTTAGTTGTATAACCACTGTTTTTGAGAACTGCTTCACATCTGTGCTGCATGGAGTCGACCAACTTCTGACACCTATAAACAGGTATGCCAGCCCAGGATGATTTGACAACCTTCCACAATTCTTCTGCATTTCTTGGTTTTGCCTCAGAAGGAGCATTTTGATGTCACCCTACAAGTTTTCTATTGGATTAAGGTCCGGGGATTGGGCTGGTCACTCCATACTCTTAATTTTGTTGGTCTGGAAACAAGATGCTGCTCGCTTACTGGTGTGTTTGGGGTCTTTGTCTTTTTGAAACACCCATTTCAAGGGCATTTCCTCTTCAAGTATTTTGATATAAGCAAATTAATCCATGATGCCTGGTATGTGATAAATATCCCCGACACCTTAATAAGAGAAACAGCCCCATATCATGATGCTTGCAGCACCATGCTTCACGGTCTTCAGAGTGTACTGTGGCTTGAATTCAGTCTTTGGGGGTCATCTGACAAACTGTCTGTGGCCCTTGGACCCAAAAAGAACAATCTTACTTTCATCAGTCCACAAAATGTTTCTCTATTTCTCTTTAAGCCAGTTGATATGTTCTTTGGCAAACTGTATCCTTTTCAGCACGTCTTTTTTTTTTTAACAGTAGGACTTTGCATGTTTTCTAGCCTCACACAAGCATCTTCTAATTGTCACAGTACTCACAGGTAGCTTCAGACTGTCTCTGATCTCTTTGGAGCTGATCATTGGCTGAGTCTTTGCCATTCTGGCTCTTGTTCCATTCATTCAAATGATAGTCTTCCACTTTCTTCTTTCTCTCTGGTTTGGCTTTTGCAAACATTGGAGAAATATTTTAGCTGAGCAGCCTATCATTTTCTGCACTTCGTTATATGTTTTCCCCTATCCAATCAACATTCTGATTAAAGCACGGTGTTCTTCTGAACAATGTCTGGCATGACCCATCTTTCTCAGGTTTTCAGAGAGAAATGCATGTACAACATGTGCTGGCTTCATCCTTAAATAAGGGCCACACAAATGACACCTGTTTCTTCACATAATCAATGACCTCACTGATTGGACTCCACACTGCCATTATTTTGATTATGCCCTAAAGGCTTTTTATATAGAGTCCTGGCACACTGGCCCAGGTGTTGCCAGTGTCACTGATTGTGAACGGGAACTCCGCCTCTCCAATACCTGCAAACAAGACACACATGAGCCAAAAGGAAGGCAGGGTGCAGTGGGTCATCACACAGGTGCATTTATATCATGAATGTTGGGTCTCTCTGACTCTACTACACCAACTGATAAATTATTTGCCATGTATAATAATTTATACCAAAAACACTGATTGATCTGGTTAGTCATGTTGGACTGCTGTTATTTTGAACACAACTGTACCTGACACTCGGTCATTTCTTGGTCTTTCAGGATGCCAACAACAAGGAATACTGGGAGAATCTGGCCCAACTATCAGATCCAAGCAGAGAAAAGAGAGAGATATTAGATTAAAGTGTCATTATACCTCAGATTAAATCCAAGATCCAGGCATTTAAAGCTCAGGTAATTTGTTTCAGCGTTTCACTCTGAGTGAATTTCTCCTTCTTCAAAACAGGTTTGTATCTACTCTTTTTTTCTTTGCTTGGACAGCTAAAAGGGGGCGTGGTAAAAGAAGTTCAGCAGATTCAGTGGCCAATGAGAGTCCTACATAATCTGCTAGTGATGGCTGAGGTTGAGAAGTTGAACCACGTTGGCCTTGAACTTGGACTACCCCGTGTCCTCTTTGGCCCGATCCAGGATACAGTAGACAGCTCAGATTTCATTAAGGTTGCTACTCTGGATTGAAACAGTGTTTCACAATGAACTGATCCTGCAACAGTGTTTCTCACTTCTACTTTGGTACTTTGCCACCTGTTCAGCACCAGCAGAGTATCCCTGTCCTTCAAGAAATGATCAGAGTGGTCCTGATCTACTGGGAGAAGAACTGTGCCTGTCTGTCTGTGCTTTCTTGTTTAAACAGCATGAGAATGGCCCTTTGCCCTCGGGTTTAAATGCAGTTTTCTTTCTGAATCTGTGTAAAAAGATCGTTGTTTGCCTTGAAGGTGTAACATCAGACTCTGACTTCTGTTCAGCAAATGGTAATTATACTCATCCTGTGAAACCTACGATGTCTGAAAACAGTTCTAATGAAAAAAAACCAAACTTTACTTCTTTGTGTGTGTGTGTGTGTGTGTGTGTGTGTGTGTGTGTGTGTGTGTGTGTGTGTGTGTGTCGAGAAGTGTAAGTTAATATGGTTCAACTGTAATAGCAAATGATGGTAGTGAGGTCTTAAGCCATTATGTGAAGGCGAGATAAAGTCAAGAGAACAAGGAAAAGGAGGATTAGAGCCCAGAGAGAAAACCTGGAGCTGAAAGGATGATCTGGTCCAAATTTGAAAGCACAGAGACATTTACACTTCATGACAGAAAACACATTTATGCAACCCAAAACTGTTTGATTACTTTTCACTATTTATAAAAATGACTCTGACCTTGTAAAATCATTAATCATTTCACGAGGAAAAGGTTACACAAAGCCTTAAATGTCATGTAAATATCAAGGAAGCAATATTGTGATGCTCTTACAGACATTCACTGTGTGTAATTTTACAGTGAAAGTAGACAGCTCAATAACCTTTTACCACAGCTCCCTGCCAGTTATGTGATACAGCATGAAACGCTGTGTTGAACTTTATGAAACTGCACATAATTCAGCAGGATTTACAGAAATTCGGTCTACAGGTTTCACAAGAGTCATGGGAAATCTAACTGACAGACAAAAACCTTTAATCCCACAACAGTGTGTATAGTATCTGTAAAGTATTTACATTTTTTTTTTTGTTTTGTTTTTTTGTTACAATTCTTTATTTACTGGGATTCATCAAGTCTGTGACTATATATGTGATGACACATATAGATACTGATGCTTTATATGGAAGGTACTCTTAGATTATGAGATTCATCCATTTCAAGAGGGCACTATATAAAAATTAAACATTTGGTTTACCATGCGCATGCTAATATGTCAAAATGTATTATTTTCTTGTTGTTTTCATATAAGGGCTAAGTGAAAATATTGAAAATCAGTCACAATTACAGAAATTAACGTATATCTTCTCTGTTTGATCTTCTACTGAACACATGTAGTCATTTGCTGAGTTTATTTTGAAAAGATTTTTCATTTACTAGTTTTTAAGTGTTGCCTGATTTGCGGCTCCACCTTATTATGTATGTCTTGATAGTAATGCGACACCTAATGGACGGCTGCATTAATAGCAGTCACTAAAAACACAAAGAGAGGAGGTTCTTCAAATGCTGTGCTTTTGGCCTACAGTATATGGGACTATTAATGTAGCAAAACTATTTGCGCTTGTGTATTTCAAACTGCATGCGTGTATCGTGATCTATGATGGATCACAATACACAGATATAATCGGACCATCTGGAAACTCCAGATGGAGTTTTTGTTCCTTTCAGATTACACTATCTACTGATGTTATTGTTTTTCTGGTGCTACTTGGTCAGCACGGTGGTGTGGTGGTTGTAGCAGATTGGTGACCTCTTGCTGGGATAGGCTCCAGCTCCTCCATGACCCTGATAAGGGTAAGTGGAATAGAATGGAAGGATTTTCATGTTAAAAGTAATCAACATGTTTTCTTTAGCCTTTTTGCAAAAGGCAAATGTATACCATTCAGACAGAAGACCTTTGTTGATTTGAGAAGGAATAACTCTTGTGGGATATTAGTCATGAAATTTAATTTCAGTCAGAAGGTGGCGCTACATGACAACATAATGGATTAGCAGCATTTCTAAGGTTCATTATGAGGGTGGCATGAATGCATATATTGTGCCAAATATTGCAATGCCACCATTAATAAAGTTATTAAATCTTAAAATTAGGATCAGTTACTATACTGCATAGTGGCTGTGTGGGTGATTACCTTTGTCACTGCAGACTGTGGTCTAAAGTCTTTTAAACCTGCAGAAAATTTCAGTCAGTTATTTTAAACTACTGCCCTCTTGCAAAGTCCAAACGGTCAGTTCTATGGTGTTCAAGGAGACGAGGGATTGAAGATGTGGTTTTTTTTAAGCCCTTCAGTCTCAGATGCTGTCTGATGGTTACGGGGCTGCAGTCAGCACCAGTAATGGACTTAATTTGGGTCGAGGATTGTGCAGTGTCTTGACAGACAACTGAATCCTCCCGCTCAGTGCTGGTGAAATATTTTTGGGTCTTCCACCTGACTTTTTTTAGTTCCATAACTCTCAGGATCATTTAAGAAATTCCAAATTACTGTTTATGTCATTCAACAACCTGACCATATTCAAAAAGGGAATGCTTTTTGCCTTTGCCATCAGAACATCATGACAGTGTGACTACCTGACAGAAAATGTCAATGAACCCTCATTTTTGCACACATTTGGCCTTTTAAAGGCATGTGGTCCTAAACCTTTGATCAGCTGTAAAACAGCCTGTTTCAGTTTAAGCGTTTTTTTGGATAAACTGCATTCTCAAAAACATGTTTTGTCTCACTCCCATTTCTTGTTGTTACATGTTGAAGCTCTACTTGGAAACTTGTTAAGATCCAACCATGCAAAATATGATTTTCTGCCATTTTTCAAGTGGCCTTGAACTTTTGATCGGGATTGTATATGAGATCTTGTGCACTTATCTACTAACCACATGATTTTCCCTGAGGCCTCAAATCTGCCAGTTACCCAGCAGGTTCCTGCAGAACGTGATGTCTCGATGAATTCTTAGTTGCCACACCATAACGGAACCTCACAGGCATCAGGGAGAAAAAAGAGCCAATGGATGCAAGCAGTCAGGCAGAAAGTTTAACTGTGAGAGACCAATTATGGTTGATCCACAGAAACATTTATTCTACACAGATTTCACAGGTACAAACACAGAAAAAAAATCAACCGCAAACCTAGCAAGGTGCCACGGATAAAGAACATATCTAATCTAATTTATGTTGCTCTGAAGAACTGCCAGGTATATGCTGTAGTGAGGTCTGAAGCCATTATGTGGAGGTGAGATAATAAAGTCAAGAAAACAAGAAAAAGGGCATTAGGAGAAAAGATGGGGGCATGGACTAACACCGGTGAGGCTCGGGTGTGAAATTTATGGTTTTCAGGGTTTTTATCGGGCTTTATCATTATTTTTAATAGTTTTTATCGTTAACTCTGTTTTTTGTTATATTTATCCGCACAGGGTTAGAGCAGAGGATGCAGAGGTCACCAACTTCTTGCAGAGTCAGTTACTACAGCTTTCCAAACTTTATGTGGCCTTCAGCTCAAGAACAGTGCACAGAGCACTCCTAGAAAAGGTTTTCAATGGCCATGCAGCTCGTCACAGCCTTACATCAATGCCTTGCACCAGTGCACAAAGCAAGGTCCATAAAGACATGGATAAGTGAGTTTGATGCAGAACTGGACTGGTGTGCACAGAGTCCTGATAGAACCCTCTGTTGAGATGAATTAGAGCAGAAACTGCTAGTCAGGCCTTCCGGTCTGGAAAACCTAACTGAAAGGCAACCACATGGGTGACTTAACAAAACCTCTAAACCAACAACACTGACTGTACCCGGATTCTGTTTTTCATGTTCAAAACCACCCAGTGAGTGACAGCGCATAAAGAAGCTGATGCAGGTACACTCATGACATGCCCACTGTCTTTTTGAAAGTTAAAAATATACGTTATTATGCTCAGAAGCGTGAGAAAAATGTTTATCTGTTTTAATGTGCTGAGACCTAACTGTTGTTGCTCCCTAACAAAGTCAAAAAAGGCACTCCTCACCGAGAGGAAGTGGCAACAGTGCCCTTGTTGTACCACATGCAGATGATAACCATGAAAGTATTCTCACACTATGTGTTACACATCAGTTAAATATAGACATACACTTTTATTTTCTCTACTTCCTTGGTTGTGTTTCAGTGTTACGATTGGGTTTTAGGTAGCCTTCTGTTTGAATCAGTTTCGATTTTATCAGCTGTGCCGGCTTTCTTTGCAGTGTTGCTGACTGAGGCTTGTTTTTTTAATTTACCAACTGGTAATTGCAGTTTTAATTTTTTGGGAGAGGAGATGGTTGGTTAGCAAAAACAACATCAAGGGCAAGTGAAAGACAGGAAGTCAGTGAGTAGCAGGGAAGGAATAAAAATATGCCATGACCTTTTTAAATACGACTTAGAAAATATCAGAAGTTATGTTACTGTGAGAAAAATAACATCAAATCAAAATGCTCAATTCTAATTCACTAATATAGACAGAGCCAGACCAACTATACTGGGAGATTATGACTGGTTATTGCACTTAGAAACGCAAACAACCACCTGACAGACCTGAAGGAGAGTGTGGAAAAACACTGTATCCTTACACTGTGATAGAGGAAGTCAGCTGACATGACACAGTCGGTATCAGACTCATGCCTACAAAATATCAGATGACAGTGGTGGTGTCATGTCTTTATTTGATTACAGTGCTTACTTACAAGTTTTGGAGACGCACAATTATTTTTTATCAGTTTTTATTCAGCTGTAAAGCTACAACTGATGACATTTAGTCAACACAGGAACTCGTCAGCAATATTTTAATTGTGCAGGTTGCACAGTAAAAAGGGATGTGGCTAGGGTTTAGTTCTTGCACGTGTTGCCTTCTGATAATGGAGTTGGTAACTGAGTTATAGTCATGAACTAAATGCTAAAATCTTAATAATAAAGGCAAACAGGCCACCATTGATGCCCATGCAGCACAGATAACACACTGGCTTCCATCTTTGGGTCAGCCCCATTTTTTCTTTTTGTTCAATTTAGCAATATTTATACATTAAATCATTTGTAAAGGATTATTGGACACAAACACGGAAATTAAGGGTGAGTCCCACACAACCCAAAATATACACAGTCCTATTAATTATTATTTCGAAATCAGCCATTTTAAGAGGACAGCACGCTTGGTTTTAGTTTCAGCGTTGCGTCTTTGCGTGTGATGCCTTAGGGTGATAACCCCTGTCAAACCAGTTTGACGGGGAAACAAACAACCGCGCCGCCTACTCAGACTGTCGAGTGTTCGTCATGCTTTTTTTTTTAACGCCCTTCGTTTTTCTCACTCTTATAAAGTAAAACCAAATGTTCAAAAAAAAAGAGACAAACAACAAGAAATAATAAAATAAAATAAAGGAGATACTTAAAAAGTGAAAGAGTGATTATTTTCATATTTTGTTCTCTCAACAAGACAAACTAAAGATTTCGAGGTCCAACTGTCTAAATTGGGCATGTAATATTTTAAAATTAGGCCTGTGGTGGAAATAAACTTGTTGTCAAATCCTGAGAAGCCGAATCTAAATAATGGAGTATCTCTGAAAAGGCAGGTACGCTGGAGCAAACTACAAGCTAAAACACGTCAGGTGGGCGGAACAAAAATGTCACCTGAACCTCCAAAGGCGACGTGATTGGCAGGGAGCGCTATCAGTCAACCGGAGGCAGCGGGCGCATCATTGTTCGCGGACTGTCGAGTTTCGATGCAAATGTTGTTTTCTCATTTTTCTGTGGCGAAATAAGTAGATACTGAAGAGTCAGTGGGTTTTAGTTTGAAGCAAGTAAGTGTTTGCCATGGAGAAGAAGAACTTTTCCTTGACGCTTCTGTGTCTGAGTGAGTATCTTTTTAAAGAAACTCTTCTTTTTCTGCGCCTCATCGAGCTGCCACACCTGTTTGCGCACCGTCAGGATCGCCGTCTAAAAAGGGAGCAGGCCCGAGAAGCCTGATTAGAAGGCATTCTTATTTTTAAATGGCTTTTAAAGTACCATATTCCAGTGTAAGCAAATGAAGTAGTAATAAAAGTCATGAAAACAATTATTTAATGGCAGGCTTTTTAAAAAGTAAGAACCGATTATTTTTCGCCGTCTATCTTTTGTACACGGAACTTGCTCCAAAATTGAGCTGATACTCATGGCTGTAACAGACCTTCGTTTGTTTGTTTGTTTGTTTGTTTGTTTGTTTTTAAATATAATCAAATAATGATCATAAGTTCCTTTTTCAAGCTTGGTTTATTTAGTAGGTGGGTGTGGGTGTGGAGCAGTGAGTTATTGGTCAACTTTGATTTTCTGCTGCTGAACCATTATAGCGAAGAATCCATGAAGACAAATGATTCCATATCAGAACGTAGTGTTTTTATACATACAGGATAGCTGAGAGTGCTTTATATTGATCTGTCTGATTTGTTTTTATGTCCATCACAGTGCTGTCAGGTGTCGGTGCCGTTACTGTTACCATCCCCCAAGGTCAGTATGAGTATGCCAGAGGGGACAACATCACACTGCCCTGCTCCTTTAGAACTATAGTTTCGATAACCTCCCAGACACAAGTCGTCATCACTTGGTCTTCTTTGACTCAACAAACTACCATTGATGAGGTTGGCATCTACCTATCTTTATGAATCTTTCCAAATAAATATACAAATCATGAGATGCAAACATGTCCTTGTGATTTTTATTATTCCACTAATCGTGTCATTTTCTAACAGACAGTGATCGCCACCTACTATCACAGCTCTACCCCAACTACTGACATAGACACTGACTATGAAGGTCGGGTGTCCGTGGATGTAGATGTCACTCAGGGAAAGGCTAACCTGAAGCTTTTCTCCATCTCACTAGCTGACAATAAAAATTTTGAGTGTCGTGTGCAGATCCCAGGTGACAGGAGTGGCAAACAAACTGCCATCACAAACTTGGTGGTTCTAGGTAATATGTCAGCTGTCCTTTCTTTATACATTATACAATGTTAAACTCTGATGTTTAACCTTAATATGTTCTAAAATGTTAGTTATTCCTAATGCAATGAATTATTAAAGACACTGTATCCTGTATATGCATATTTTGAAAGGTCATAATGATTGTGGGCTTGCTCCTGCTGTTCAGAGATATCACTGTTAATGGCTGAATCCGTCTGCTATACGTCAGCCCTGTTCGGGATGTGGCTTGCCTTGTATTCCATTACTAAAGTAATCACACTACATTTATATTTGTCTTCTTTAGTGGCCCCCTCTACACCCGTCTGTAAGATCCAGGGAACAGCACAGTATGGCCAAGATATCACATTAACCTGTGCGTCTGCAGAAGGATCTCCAAATCCCACTTATAGCTGGAAACGTTTTAATGTGCAGAATCAGTCTGTTCCTCAAGACTCCAGAACCACTGACAGTAAGTGACATTCTGATTCTTTCAAATCTACGTCCCATATCAGAGCATAAAGTTTTACTAATCTTTGCTTGCAAGAACAAATGTGGACATGATCAGAGAGATGCTACGCTTGGTGTACAAGTGAGCTTAACTTTTGCTACACAGCCACTGTTTGGTATTTAATATTGAAGCATATTAAACATGATGAAAGTGAGCAGGAGGTGTAACATGAATGACATTCTAAAGATGAAAAACCACAGGAGATTCAGAATGGTCTCTGCTGCAGTTTGGTCTCACTAATGAGGCGACACTTAAATATTTGTAAAAATATTAAATTCAGCTCTGTTTTAGTTTGCTAAAAATAGTTTTATTAGTGAATCCATGCTGAGTGTCTATTTTATTTTAAAAAAATTAAGGAGAAGTGGCAGAAACACAGAGGCCAAGAATGATATCAGTCAGATGTACGGTTTCATTCTTCTCTTTCGCATCCTGTATTTATCTATTTACTCGGCATACTTACTTTACTCAGCATACTGTTCAGAATGGCCAAAGATAGAGGTCACATATTTTTCAGTATATGTGACTAATTCTTTGTGTTTCAGAGGATGGCATCCTGTCTCTGTATAATATCACCAAAGATACATCAGGATACTACGTCTGCACCTCACAGAACAAGATCCGTTCTGCTACTTGCAACCTCACCCTCTCGGTCATGCCACGTAAGAGAAACATTTTTATTTTTTTTCTTTCAATAAATAAATCTTTACTGAAAATTATTTTGATGCAAACCTCTGTATTGTTCCTGCACTTAACCTGTCTGTTCTCAACCCTGCAGCATCCATGAACATTGCTTCCACTGCAGGAATAATTGGTGGAGTTGCTGCTGTCTTGGTTATACTCATCATCGTCATCTGTTGCTGCTGTTGCCGAAAGAAGAACAAAGATGAGGAATACGCCATGGGGTAATGTTCCTCTTTATTATAGATACAAGCAATTAACACAGAGACGCTCGTACTGAGTGAACGGGATGTTTTCTGCGCAGTATTCTTGTGGAATAATTTTTTTAAGTGATTAAAAAAATGATAAAATTTGTACATATTGTGTTTGAGGTTCCATATGGCTGTAATCAATGGAAGTGGCCATTCCTGCTGAGCATGCAAAAGACAAAAAAGGAATTTTGTTGATTTAATAAGCAAAGTCACTTTGTTTTTTAAAATCCACTTCATAATAAATTAATGGTGACAGGAACAGATGCTAACAAAGGAGATGGTGCAAAAGAAATCAATCAAAAGAAATCAGCTGAATAAACCACATCGGTTCTCCCAATAATTTCTCCACACTTGATGTCTGTTGTTTCCACTTTCTAGAGTTCGTGAGGGGGATGAGTACCACGACAATGAGCCGGATAGAAACGGTGAGGGTCAACGTGTTGAAGGGCAGGGGAAGGACAGTTATGAGGACTCCAGTGTAAAGAAGACTGAACGCAATGAGGAAAAGAGTCAACCAGATCGCCGCGATTACGATGACCGCCGCAGCGATTATGACGACCGCCGCAGCGACTACAATGATCGGCGGCGCGATGATTATGATGACCGCCGCAGCGACTACGACGATCGACGCAGCGACTACGACGATCGGCGCCGCGACTACGACGATCGGCGCCGCGACTACGACGATCGGCGAAGCGACTACAGTGACCGTCGTGAGCGCTATGATGACGATCGCCGTCATCAAGATCGTCGCCGTGATGACGACCGCTATGATGATCGTGACCGTGATAGACCACCAGTGCCCAACAGTAAGCCCCCAAGGAGGGACTACGATGACTAAAACCTCCAACCTGTAACAAAGCACCAGCTTTGTTACATGAGGGGGGGGACCTAGCTATATCAAAATGGACCCCCATGAAACAGCAAAATTAGGGCTGAAAGAGTAATCTGTTCGGAAGGAATAGTTTTAGATCCTTTTGAGTAGGGACAGAGATTTGTGGGGTTAATCTTTAAAAAGTTTGAACACTGCTCAGGAAAAGATTTGCATGCAAACGTCCTATTCTACGTATATAGAGAACTGGACAAACATTTGACAGAGCGCCCCCTAAATGTATGTTTTAGAGGTTCCGATTTTCTGAATTTTTTTCTTAAGTAACTTATAACGTTAGGATAAAGACAAGATAAGCAGCTTATTCCCCTGATTAAGATTCTGAGCAGGCGTGGTGATTTATGCACACATTCTCTCACAGTATACAAGCGTTGACAAAATTTTTGTTGTACAGTAAGAGAACAGTTAACAGTTGTCTCTTTGTACTGCTAGTTTTATGTAGTTTTTTTTGGTAAATAAATTTTGTTCTATCACAGTTTTTAAATTTTAACATGTTTTAAGTCATTCTCTCTGATATTTCTGTGCATGTGTCATGTTTTCCTGTGAATTGTGTGCGAGTGTGACGCTGGTCTGGTCACATTCTGAAGTGAATCATGGCTCGACACACAAACACACATCGAGGCACAACAGATGTTTTATTGAAGCTGTTTTTTTACTTTTGTTTTCGGGCATTTTCTCTCGCTTGGTGTTTTCTTTATTTAACATCCTTCTACGTTGGTATTACTGGTAGTAGTCACAGCAAAAACTCTCCACTGCAAAAACTCAAAATCTTACCAAGAGTATTTGTCTTATTTCTAGTCAAAATTATCTCATTACACTTAAAATAAGACAGAATCAGCTCAAGGGCAACATTTCAGTAAGCTAAAGGAACTTGTTTCAAGACAGCAAATCTTAAAACTAGAAAAAAAACTAGACAATTTTCACTTGTTTCATTGGCAGATTTTTTTACTTAATACAAGATATTTTAGCTTGAAATAAGTGAGAAAATCTGCCAATGAAACAAGTGAAAATTGTCTAGGTTTTTTTCTAGTTTTAAGATTTACTGTCTTGAAACAAGTTCCTTTAGCTTACTGAAATGTTGCCCTTGAGCTGATTCTGTCTTATTTTAAGTGTAATGAGATAATTTTGACTAGAAATAAGACAAATACTCTTGGTAAGATTTTGAGTTTTTGCAGCTTTTGTTGCATATACGTAAATATGTGTGTATATGTAACAAAAACTGGCACTAGAAGATTGATGACTTTTTTTTTTTTCTCCATCAAATTCAAATATTGTTTTTGTACACTGAATATATATACTGAGAATCATCAAATTCTTATGCAATTTGTTGCATGAAATATGCTGTTTATATACGATAAATAAAGTTGACAAGGCTTGGCTTTCGACATGTGATTTCAGAGCTCAGTTGCTTAATGTTGAGTTCCATATATGCTTTTAACAACTAAACCCCTTAATTATATCTGTGTGGTCATTACATAATTGACTGATTATGCAACTGCATTACTGAGCAGGTTTTCAAATGATGTGGTCATGTCGCCTGTGTCGATTTAAATTTTAGTGTGTTACATTTTACACATGTATTTGATGACTAGTTGAAAAGCATATGGATGTAAATAATGCAACATAGTTTAGACAGCGCCACAGCTGAACTCTAATACTGTGAAAAGGGCTAGGAGAAAACACAAGGTGATAACTTGGAAAGCAAAACTCTAGTAACATAAACATTAAAGAAGGTGTATTCATCAAGTCAGTGGTGTAAAACAAGTATGGCTGCGTGTTAGTCTATATGGAAAGCAAGAGAAGTAGAAAAACACTAAACCCCGGTGTGATTCATCCAGGTAATCGCATTTAGGTCAGTACCTGCACTGCAACTGAAAAGAAAAACAGAGACATCTAGTGCTCGGATGACTCCGGCAGAGATCACAACAGCGAACACAGTTTTGCTTTCTATTTACAGTGACAGAGTCGCACAGCGAGTCTTCATATTTGAATAGCTGGAGCACAGAATGTGGACAGGTTTGTCTTTGATAAAAGCTTAAGCATAACTAAAAATGACATGAACTCTCACTGCTGTCACAGGGCAAATGAAGTTAGAGTGTGGGCCACAAAAAAAAGAATAACTCAAGTGTAATTTCTCTCCTTGCAATACAGGAAGGACAAAGTCAAGTGCCTTTGAATTAGGGTAATCATTTTTGGGGATGGACCCACAAAGGTGTGTACCTGGAAATACTACACCCTGGCACCTTTGCTCAGGAGCTGAATCATCTGCTCTATGTGGAACTGAACAAATTCACTAAATGTGTCTCATATCTCCTTGTTCTCAGAATAACTTTAGACTTTAATAAACACATCGAGGACTCACACTTACCACAGCAGATTTATTTTAAATGTATCAATTTTAGTTTAATTAAACCAGCTGAAATGTATTATTCTATTAAAGCAGCTTATACTGCTTTAATTCCACACACACATACCATGTAAGTGGCACTGATATTGCTTTAATTGTAAAAATCAGGAAGCAAGTTTTTCAGGCAACATTTTGGATCTATTTGACATGTGTTGAAATTCTTTTTTTGAGAGAAGACAAATACGCTCAAATTATATGTTTCCAAAATGTATTATTAAACAATTAGAATTTCTAAATAGTTTTACTCTCTAAAAGTTGAAGTCCTTAGATCCTATGTCAGTTTCATCTACTGCACCTTTCAGACATCCTCCTGTAATGGGAGATGATTCTTCCCACTTCACCATGGCATCTGTAGAGGCAGAGAGAGAATTTATAGCCTCCATCATTGTGTGCAGTAAAGTATAAATCACAAATGTGTGATACAAATTATGAGGTAAATATAAAAAGGAAAATAGTGAGGTATAGAAGCCCTAGAGACAAAAAATAAATTCTAACACATGACGCTGTCATCTGGTTTGTGGTATGTGTGTTACAGTGTGTTTTTATCACAGAACCACTTTTGTTGTTGTCGTGGTACCCTCATCCTATATGTAAGTCTTCATATCTGTAGCTGTGTAACTGGTGTTCGAGACAGTGCACATATGGTTTGTATTAGAATATGCTTTTAGAAATAGTGACCTTCATGCTCCAGGCACGTACCTTAGTAGTGAGGTTGGAGGACGCCGGGAGCGTGTACCCAAGTGGAGGCTGAAGTGGGTTGAAGCGGAGAAATCTTCTGTGTGGTGTGCGTCATTGCTGCAGGGAAGTTGATGGAAGTTATTGATTTACCTGTTCCTTTCCTGATCATATGCCTCTTTTTTGAATATTTAAGAGTTGTAAGTATGTTGTTTATAGGGTGATGCAGACTACATTGTTCTCCATGTTGCAATTAATTATGACACTTTGCCCTGTATCTGAGGTGTAGTTCTCTTTATGTAGACTTTGTGTAGTCTTTAACCGTTATACCGATTAGATGATAGAAACTTAGTTTAACTTGTCTGTGGCTTATATGTAATGTTTGTATCAGGTGGAAACTAGTGGCAAACTAGACAACATATTTGTGGAGGGGCCATGTGAAGGCATGTCTATCTCGCTTATGGCCTGTAGAGCCACTAGATGGCACTGTTGATTATATTTAAATATGAATGCCTTAATTCCTATATTGCTAGGAAATTTGGTTTGAAGACAAATCTCTAGATTAGTACTGATTTAGGAACTGTTAACAGCTTAAGTAACTTAGGATATTATATTCATATTTATCTGTATATTGTGTTCTGTTAATGTAATTGCTATTTCATTGTTCATTTACTTTCAGACCATACACTGTCATTCCTACTGGTGCTACTGGTACAAATGCAGTCTAATTCTCAGACTGCATTTGAGGGGACAAAATTACACCATTTAAGAGATCCACCTTACATACAGTCCTACCTGCTAACACTGTTCAATCATTTGTGAGCATGTTTAATTTTATTCAGGGAGATTTGAGAAGGAAAATTTTAAATGTTAAACAGATTTCTGTGAGGAGTCACAGTTTATTTTTACATTCATAACACTAAATATCATACATAAAATAACATGTATCTCAGATTTATAAACACTAGGGTAGCAGCACAAAACCAGATGTTTATCAGCTGGTAAAAGAGCGACACGACCAGTGTCACTGATGTTTTTAACCACAGGTTGAAGAGGTTGGCTTTTTCCCAACTGGGACTTTTCTTTTTGTTTTTCCTTGCCATGGTTCAGAGTCATGGGGTAGCTAAACACAGCAGAGCAGGGAGGAAAAGTGTGCCTGCATGAGAGGAGCACTGCTCGTACGTTTCATTTCTGATGAACGGGAGCATCGTACTGAACTTACAGGAGACAAACAAACCAAACACAAGGCCCGAGGGCCAGAAATGGCCCATCAGAGAGTTCAATCCAACCCACTGAACGGCAGTGGAAAACTTTGGACTTTTAATTGTATTTACTTAAGTTTTCCAACTTTTCCTGCTAATAAAGATCCCCCATGCCTAGTCATACTACACCAAATAAATAAAAAGTTAGATGATATGAAGTTTCAGTTTTTTCACTATCTACTACAAAATTTTATCATTTTTATATAGGTAGATAATGTGTAGTAAAAATTCTGTAGACTGAAGGAAAGCTGACTTTATTTGGTCTGGCCCACTTATGATCAAAGTGGGTTGCTAGCAGTTGTCAATGATTAGGAAACAGTTGCGAAATTCACCTTGAGGATTTTGTAACATGTCTTTGCTCCATAAGTGGTCGCATGTCTGAGAGGCATGCGGTTCAACTGTGTACACAGAGTTATGTACACAGAGCTGAAACAGGTTGTTAAACTGTGATCGGATTAACAGTTATGTTTGTGGATGATGAAGCTGCCCTGCTCACCTTTTTGTGTTAATGACTGGGGAGGACGGAAGGAGAGAATATAGCATGGATTCCATAATGTCTCTCTTTAACAATGATAAACTCTTAACTTGGGTTTTAATGCTTGTTGGTCCACTGAGCTGCAGTCGACTGTTTGTTGCTTTAGTCATGTGTCAAGTAATAACACTTAGACAGACATTAAACAAATACAGAAGCATACAGGGGATGACAAAACAAGCGTGAAATGATCTTGAAATGTGGGTACGTGTGCGTTGGTATGTGTAGGTGTGCGTTGGTATGTGTAGGTGTGCGTGCACATGTGTGCATTTCTGTGCCTGTGTCCATTTGCGTCTGAGTACAAGGGTGAAGTGAAAGAGGACGGACAATGGATTTTTTCCCCTAACTTGTTATTTTTACAAAATCTTGCAGCAGGGTACAACTACACACATAAAATCTTCTGGTGCCACTTTATTTACTATCGTCATCAATTACTGTGTGTTATTGATGATTACCACCAAATGTTAAACAAAATGTGTGTATCACCATTGTGTCAAGTCTAGTCATTCCTTGTCTCTATGTCCGTGTGTTTTCTGTTTTATTTATTTATTATTTTATTATTTATTCTGTTTTGCTCCTTCCCGGTCTCGTTTGATCAGTCACAGCTGTTCCCCTCCTGTTTGCTATCTCCTCAATACCCTCTGTGTGTATAGTGTGTGTTTCCCTCTTTTCCTTGTTGGACTGTCTTTATGTCTTCCTCCGTGTTGCCTCTTTTTTTTTCCTCCATCAGCTTACCTTGTGTTTCCTGGTTTCTCATTCCTTGCTTCTGGTCTCCATCCTCAGATTATGTGTTATGCTTAGTTTTCCCCAGTCTAGGTTTGTGTTAGTTTTCTCAGACCCTCCTGTTTACAGTGTTTCGCAGCCAGAAATAAAGGCTAACTTTCTGTTATCATCCACCCCTCATCTCTGCGCCTGCATTTGGGTCCACAGTCTTCTCATGCCATGCCGCTGCTCCGACAGACGTGACATTTTGGAAGGACTCATCTGCTAGTTGGTTTTATGATTTAGGAATCTTACACAAGTATGTATAAATACATTTATTAATAAAGTTACTATTACTGTTTCATTGGACTCTGTCGTTACTGTCCATCTTTTAGCTGGGATGACTAACTGGTTAATTTAAATATGCACGAGTAATATACAACGTATGTATATTGTATTTATGTATGTGCAATACTATTTAGAAATGCAAGCAAAACAGCGTACTCAGCACTCTTTTGATTCAGCAGCAGGTATGGTGGATGTTCTGATGATATCATTCTTTTTAGGCCACAGGACAGAGTCTGACCTGTACACACTGACTAATGTTTAATGTTTAACTACATTTAGTTTAAAGGTTCAGAGCTCTTATGTGCAGCTTTTATATTTGAAAAACAAAAAAACACAACAGCGCTGACTGATGTAATTAAACTCTCTGCACTTGTGATGATCAAATGAGATCAACGTTTTTTTCTGCTGCAGTAGGCCTACTCTCACATCTTATTTTCAGCACCAGTGTTCCACTTTATTGTAATCACTTTCATACCTTTTAAAAAAAATAGATCTCTATGACCCATTTGTCTGGTACTGTCCTTGACTCCTTGACCAGAGTAGGTGGTACAGACTTTATGTATTTTGGGGGGGCAAGGGAGGAACAGTCAAATGATCATCAAACACCCACTTTTATGCACACAGACCCTGAAACAGAAAGCCTGAGTTAACAAAGAAAATATATAAAGCAACTTCGTGTCATCCCTCACACGGATTTTGAGTTTGTATGCGTGTGAGGAGCAGCTCAGCACAGTTCAGCACAGCTCAGCTTCCACCTTTGATTTTGCCATGGAAGAGAGGATTTCTGCGTTGATGCTCCTGTGTATGGGTGAGTTATTCTACTGGCAAACATTTGTTTTTTCCCTCTGCGCCTCACCAAACTGCCTGAGAAGCCTGTTTAGATGTGATCAGTCTTACTGAAACTTACAGATTTACTAAATTGATGATTTAAAGTGTGATTTTTTCCAAAACAATATGAGCAAACAAAGTAGAAATAAGACTTGGTTGTGTTAGCCGTTGATAAGAATGGGTTCTGTTTCCCTCAAAGCATAGATGGATTGCTTTACAACATTTATTCAATGCGGGATTGTAACAGATTAATATTTTCGTGTGCAATTTATTTGTGTTACCCAATGGCTGTAACTTCTTTTTTTTTTACAACCCCTCCATTTCCAGCAAAGAATCTGCACATGAAAAATACCACAAATTACTGTCTTTATAAATGTAAAACAGCCACATACCCAATATGACATAAGTGAATGTTTTTATGTCCATCACAGTGCTGTCAGGTGTCAGTGCCATTACTGTTACCATTCCCCAAAGTCAGTATGAGTACGCCAGGGGTGACAACATCACACTGCCCTGCTCCTTTACAACTACAACTCCCATAAACTCCCGGACATTAGTCATCATCACTTGGTCTTCTTTGACTCAACAAACTGTCATTGATGAGGTTGGCATCTACCTATCTTTATGAATCTCTCTAAATAAATATTAAAATCCTGTGATGCAAACATGTCTTTGTGTTTTTTATTATTCTAATCGTGTCATTTTCTAACAGACAGTGATCGCCACCTACTATCATGGCCCTGCCCCAACTACTGACATAGACACTGACTATGAAGGTCGGATGTCCATGGATGTAGATGTCACTCAGGGAAAGGCTAACCTGAAGCTTTCCTCCATCTCACTAGCTGACAACAAAGATTTTGAGTGCCGTGTGCAGATCCCAGTTGACAAGAAGGGCAAACAAACTGCCACCACACGCTTGGTGGTTCTAGGTAATATTTCATTTGTTTTCAAAGAAATGTTCTTCTGAAGTTAATTGTTTCTGCTTTTCTATATATCATATCTACTGCACATCATACATTCATATATAACACTTTAAAGGTATTGTTTACCTGTTATCTGTTCTCTGATAATGTAAGCGGGTCATTCTTAATGCAAGGAAGGATAAACAAAAATGGGTTTGTCTTTTAGCGGCTCCCTCTAAGCCCATCTGCAAGATCCAGGGAACAGCAGAGTACCATCAGAATATCAGCTTGATATGTGTGTCCGAGGAAGGTTCTCCACCCCCCACCTATAGCTGGGAGCGTCGTGATGTAACGAACAACCCTGTTCCCCATGACCCCAGTACCACTGACAGTAAGAAACACATTGATCCTGGAAATCTATGTCACATAACAGGGATTGGCTTACACAAATTGTTTAGATTTATTTCAATTTATTCTACTCAGTTGACCAAGTTTTTTACTGCATATCTAATTCTGGGAATCACACACATGCAGCACTTTTATCTATGCCTGTGATTTTTAACATTTATGTACACACTCTCACTCCAATGAATGGATCAACGGGGAACTCTAGGTTCTGCACCTTCCTAAGAATACTTCACCACACAGACTGGAGGAGTCACAGAGTGATTCAGATGACCTGCTCAACCACCTTTCATTTTGGTCACTGAAGAATAACTAAGTGACAACTTCATTTAAAAGATTCAAGGAGAGAAGGTGGCATAGGCAAGGAGGATTTCCTTGCCTCAGAGGCTTCACTCTGCTGCATTGCACTCTGTATATACTGATTACTGATCACGCTCATGTTTTCCCCAAGCAGCAGCACTGTAGAATTTGTTCATAACTACAGTAAATCATGATAGCAGTTATATACTCACTAAGTATTTGTGACTAATTTGTTGTCTTTTAGAGGGAGGCATCCTTTCTCTGTATGATATCTCCATATGGACATCAGGATACTACATCTGCACCTCGGAGAACAAGATCCATGCTGCTACCTGCAACATCACCCTTTCAGTCAGGCCACCTACAATAAGCTCTTCTTTAGGTTGGCTTTTGGACATTTTGAATTAAATGGATCTTTGCAGAAATATAACATGTAATACTATTTCTGTATTCGGTCTGGATTTCTGTAGCAAAGATATTGTTGTGTCTTGTTATTATTTTTAGTTTTTAGTATATTTACATTTAAAAAAAAAAAATTGTAAGTCGAAGCACCTTTTTCCATCGCCTTTTGAGTGAGGCGATGCTGGCTGAAGACGAAGTTCTTGGTGGACGTGTACATGTACATAACATTAAGGAATTTAATTCTAAACATTAAAACTAAAACTTACATTTACGTTAATTAATGTACGGGCATTTTCATAATGCGGGCATTTTGCCATACCACGGGCAGAAATATTGCCGTTAAGTGCCTTCGTAGCTTGAATTTTTCGTTAAATGGGGTCTTCTTAAGCCGGGGTTCCACTGTATTTAGCAAAACTGATTAGTAGTTAAATATTATCATTGAGGGGCACAGGCAGGACTTCACTCGCACACACACATTAAAAAAAATAATAATAAAAATAAAAGAAGGTCCTTTATGCTTGGCACTGTGACTCACAGTAATGGTCCCGGGTCAGCCCTGACTTTGTGTTAAAGTTAAACTAATCCTAAAGTGGTACTTCTAATCACTGATATACCACAACTTAATCCTTTGAACAACTACAGAAAGTTAAGGAACCTAGCTTTTATGACCCCTATGGGATATTTATATAGCAATCCTCCAGTTTGAAACTGTATTACCCTTCCAGGTAGTGATAGGTCGTGAACGAAACAGCTCTCAGAGCCGAATCTTTGAAGTGAACGACGCGAGCCAGCTCCTTATTGGGAGCTGTGTTTTTTTTTTTCTTTCTCTCACCCTCTTGCTCGCTCTCTCTCTCTCTCTCTCGCGCCCTTTTTTTTCGCTTCACTCCGCACATGAGCCTTGTGCTTACGCTGAGCAGAGGGGGGAGCATTGTTGCCTTGTGCTTACGCTGAGCAGAGGGGGGAGCATTGTTGCCAACTTAGCGACTTTGTCGCTATATTTAGTGAGTTTTCAGACCGCCTTAGCGACTTTTTTTCTAAAAAGTGACTAGCGACAAATCTGGCGACTTTTTCTGGTGTTATTGGAGACTTATTTATGACGAATTTTTGACGCGAAAACGCGTATCGCTCTTACTCTCAACAACCAGCGGTGCTGCTGTGGGCACCTCACCATGCCAAAGCACTCACAGGCGGAGGATAGTCCCCCCCCAGCTGCTATCAGAGCAGGAGATGTTCACGTATGTGTCTAAACTGCAAATGAATCGCGCATGAGCGAAGCCGCTGCTCCAGCACTGACTGTAACGCAGTCAGTTCTTCTTTTACTGTTATGCTGTTTTGTGGACCACAAAGTTTAAAACTACTAATAAACACACAAAGTAACTCCACCAGAGTGCCAATTTCGGGTCACTTTTGCCAGTCCAAGCCCAGAGAAAGGAGCAGGGTTGGAATTGTGACATTAAAAAACAATAATTGCTAAAAGAAATTTAATTTGTAGTTCTAAATAAATTCTAAATGCATTTAGGACGTTTTTTACTCACTTTATGTCTCTTCCACGATGTTATTTCTCTCTCCAACAGCATAGGTTACAATTACATTAGCATGACCAATTATGCAAATTAGGCGATTACATCATTTAGCGACTTCTAGCAACTTTTAGGACAGCCAATAGCGATTTTCCTTACTGAGGAGTTGGCAACATCTGGGGGGGAGGGGGCGGTAATTAAACTCGCAGTATGTCTGTGAAGGTTCTCAGTCATCCAGGTCATCATAGTCTAAGGAGTTTGGAACGAAAAGCGTCTGGACTTCTTTAAGTTGCTTGAAGACGTTTCACCTCTCATCCATGAAGCTTCTTCAGTTCTAGGGTCAAATGGTGGAGAGTCCCAGATTCAAGCTCTGTGGGTGTAACCCACCAAGAGGGACAATGGTCCCCCTAATGATCCTCTACCTAATCACATGAGCCAAGGTGTGAAAATGGGTGTGGGTCACAATCAGCCAAGGTTTCGGGTGAGCTCATTGTGAAACCTGGCCCCACCCTATCATTTGATTTCCTGAGGTCAGATGGCCCAGGATGTGAGTGGGCGTTAAGGCATCTGGGAAGGGATCTCAAAACTGGATTATAGATGGCAGACAGTTGGTGTCATAAACCACCGCCTCTGTTCAAAGATGGTCGCTCACAGTGGACATAAATTCTTTTACTCCTCTTTCAAACCATCTGTCCTCTCTGTCCAAAATGTGAACATTTCAAATTTTAACTATTTAAATTTTCAGCTTTTTTGTTTTAAACAAATTTAAAGTGAAACAACACAAAACACTGCAAACCACAAATATAAATTAAAATATGCAAAACAAAAAGAAGAGGCACATTCTCTGTCATATAGGCCTGGGATGATTTTTGGGAGTGTTTTCCTGCTTGGAATTGCATACATAGGATTCACTGCATGAAGAAACTCCGAAAGAGTCGGCTATCTAAAAATATCCGGATTTCCCATCACTACATCCAGGACCTGAAGCTCAGGCTGTGTCCCACTGGATGATGTGGGAACAACGCCAACACGAGGATATCAGATCGTCCCTCGGCTACACAGATCACGCTATACGAGAGTGAGATCATCTTCACCCCAGTATGTAGGAGACTCACATGCTCACTAGAGGGCATCATGTGTGTCACACTTTACCTAGGCGTGAGGTAGGTATGCATGCTTGGGTTGCAGTGCCAGCAGGGGGGTGCTATCAAACACAAATATATACGTGTGTCTGTTGGACTTGGGGATAGGATGATTTAGTAATTCACAAAAATGTAACTCACAAAAAAGTGTACAAGATGTGTTGTATGTTGGTGTGCTATCTGATAGTGTTTTATTAGAACTAACAATTTAAATAAATGCATCCAGTGACATATACGTGACTATTTGCAAACTGGAATAACTTAGATCTGACTCTATGAGCTCAGCCTATATGTCATCATTTTTCCTGAGGCTGCTTCACTCTCCAGTGGTTGTCTCAAATTAAGAACCATGCAGCTCAAAGAGCGAAGTTGTGCTGGGTCGTTTTCACAGCTACAGTGTCATCTAACAGTGACTTCACTGCCTTTAACAGCTGCTGGTATTTAAATCATTCTTAACCTGTTAGTTAATACAGGTCACCAGTTTGCCTCCTGTTGCTCGCCTTGCTTTAGTTATTCTTTCTTGACAGATTACATTTGCCTTCTTGGGGAAAAACACAACTCAGTGTGCATAAGCAGTCTCAATCAAAGAGTAGCCCTGAACAGACAGGTAAGCTAAATTAAAGGCAAAACCAAACTCGTCAAGTGGGCGAAACAAATGTTACCCAAAGAGCAGAAAGCACCGCCAATCACCCAGAGGAGGCTGGCATCGTAACTCACAGGGCTATATTTTTGAACAGATTCGTTTCCTTTTTATTTTACACAAAACTAGCAAACAAGGAAGAGTCAGTGGGGTTTAGCTTAAAAAAATGTTGCTTGCCATAGAGAAGAGGCTTTTTCCATGTACACTTCTTTGTCTGCGTGAGCATTCTTCTAAAAATCATTTGATTCTTTCCTCGGAGCCTCACCGAGATCATCGTGTAAAAAAGAAAACAGGCCCCAAAACCCTGCTTAGAAGTGATCCGTTTTGTTGATGGGCTTTTAAAGTATACTTTAAATAATTGAAAACAAAGTAAAAATGAGCCCCTTGAAACCAGTTTTGTCAGACATTAGTTGCCTTTTCCAACTTCATTGTATCATTTTTCATTTATCTTTTGCATTTGTTGTGAAGCAGATTTTGGGTAGGCTTTTACGTGATGTCTGCAAATGCAGCACTAACACCCACACCTTCCCAGTTAGAGACCTTATAAGAAACAGCTGCACTTCACTACCACAAGGAGGCATTTGGCATTCTTTTCCCATCCAAGGTGGCTGAGAGCATTAGGTGGCTAAGCACTGCAGAGCAGTCTTATTTCTTCAGGAAAGCTGCTCATTTTACTATTGCCCTTTAGAGAGTGTTAAGTGGGACTCTTAAACATTTGTTATAATGTGGCATACGGTAGGGTGGACCTAGTTATTTTACCAAGCTGCTATTTTAATTCGGGTAGCACTGTAGCAGCTAGCCTTGTCTTTTTAATTAATGTTTGTTAATTAATTAATGGTCCTGCACTGTCAGCCCTGCTACCTTAAGAAGTTCTCTGATTTTATAGCTCTATGCTAGTAGTTTTCCCTAATAAATTTCGATTTGGAAAATTAACCTGCCTCACCTCTGCTTGCTAATAACGAGCCTGTGGGGCTTTTGTAACTAGTCTAACATTTGCATTGGCTATAGAAATCTCTCCTGGCCTGTTTCAAGTGGCGTTGTCAACATCCTTTAGTCACCTTTACTGGTTATCCTCCTTCGTGCCACCACACATTCAAGACTTTCTTCAAAATTTAGCTAGCACACTCACAAACCTGCATTTGAAACGTTGGCTACTATAGCAGTATAGTATTGCAACATGGCATTTGGGTCTTCTAACTAAGAGGAACATAAACAGTGCCATCATTGCCAGACCTGGCCCACATTTAGGTTGACATACACCCTGCCATGACACCAGTCAGTCAGAAGTGCCAGCTTGATGCCGGATCTGGGGAAGACCTGTTTTCTATGAGCCTGGGCCACATAAACCAAACCACAATTGAGCCAGATATGGCATGCTATCACATAAACGGTGCCATCTACGCCAGGCCTGGCCTATATCTGGATGACACCACTTACCATGCCAGAAGTCAGCCAGCAGTGCCGGCTTGACACCAGATCTAGGCCAGACTTGTCTCCTATGTGGGTGCAAGTGTATAATACTAATCGTATCTGTTTGATTTTGTTTTTATGCCCATGACAGTGCTGACAGGTGTTGGTGCCACTGAAGTTACCATTTCCCCAAAGTCAGTATGAGCATGCCAGAGGTGACAACATCACACTGCCCTGCTCCTTTACAACTACAAGTCCACCTCACCTCATGTTATGTATTTTCATTGTTTTTCCTATCAGCCTACCTCTCTGACATGTCTTCCCAATGTGATGCTTGTGTAAAGTGTCAGAAGGTTCCTTTGTAAGTGCATATGTGCCATTAGCATGCTGCCTGCTGTAACCCATAATTTCCTTCGGGATTAATAAAGTATTCTGATTCTGGTTCTGATTAAACATTGTACCAGTAGTTGTCGTCACATGAACAGCTGTGGCTGTGGAAGCAAATGTAAAAAAAAATGTCAGTATCTACCTTTAATCTATGTATCTCTGATTAAACATTATGAGAATATGTCTTTGTGTTTTTATTACTCCTCTAATCCTCTCATTTTCTAACAGGTTTCGATCCTCACTTACTACTATCCTATAAAGAAAACTGACATCACATCCCCCTATAAAGGTCGGTCCCTGGATGTGGATGTCCCAAATGGAAAGGCTAACCTAAAGCTTTCCTCCATCACACTGCCAACAAAGAGTTTGAGGGTCATGTGCAGATCCCAGGTGTACAGCCAGATCCCACAGTACGGCCAGAATATCAACTTAAAGTGTGCATCTGAAGAGGGATCCCCCCCCAATTGCTGGAAGCGTTATTGTGTGCATAATCACCCAGTTCCTCAACACCGCAAAACCACTGACAGTAAGCTTAAATATTTGTTTTTAAAAAAGGGATAAAATCCAGCTTTGCTTTGTCCATTCTGAGTCTATTTTATTTAAAAGATTCAAGGAGAGAAAGTAGCAGAGGCACAGAAGAAAAGCAGACCAGCATTTACATATACATTCAATATATGTGACTACTACTTTGTGTTTCAGAGGGAGGCATTCTGTCTCTGTATAATATCTCCAAAGATACATCAGGATTCTATGTCTGCACGTCACAGAACAAGATCCGTGCTGCTACCTGCAACATCAAGGATGTTGGAAGAATGGGCGGGAGAAACACATGGAGCGCTGTAGTAGGATTGATAAATGAATGAATAAGACTCTGTCTCTGATTTCTAAAGACTAGATGGCAACAGAATGCAACCAAAATGACTTCCATTATTAGCAATATGTCACTACTGAGCTTTTAACTGTGTGTGAGAGACCGTGCTTTATTTCCAACTGCAACTTTAATTAAATTTTAATCTTCCTCACCGTGGTTTTGACTTTACTGCCACGATCCATTGTTGCAGATGCTGGAAGGTGCGCCTGGGAGCCTGCTGTAAGCTGCACAACTGATAGTGAGCATGGCAACATTTGAACTTTACTGACTTCACTAACATTTGAACGTCAGTGGTGGAAAAATCTTCCCTCAGTAACATTTGACAAGCCATGGAGGTGATCTGCTTTTTCTTTTTTTCCCTTTTTAAAAAAAAATGTTTTAATTCACAGTGTCATGATATAAGATGAGATTAGATATTTTTAAAAATGATTATAATGCCAGACCAGAATAATAATTTTCAAAAAATTGGTTACCTTTGAATATTTTGAATATTTATTATTATTTTTATACGGTCTAAGAACTGAGTGGAGTTTGGAACTTACATTTATTCACTGTAGCCAGTGAATAAATGTATAATAAACTGCATATAAATCTTGTCTAAAGTTATCATTTATTTAATGTAATGTAATATGAGTCTTATATAAAGCTATTCATGGCACCCTGAATGAAATGTAGAATAAAAAAATACACTACCGAAAGAAATCTGGTTCATCTGGACTTTTATATTTATTAAAGCAGTTGCTGGAATTCGTCTTATTTTGGTAAACTCCCACTTTTGTGGAGACGCTGTCCTGTTATGTGTCAGTTAACTGGGCATTGTCACTGTCCTTTCGGCAGCAGAAAGCTGCTGAGCGCTGGAGAAAGAAGCACGGCCATACCAGCTGAAATGCCTCACAGACACAGAAACTGTTGGTCATCCTCTGTGTTGCCACTGTCTTCAGCCTGCTGTTGTTATGTCTCATCTAAATAACATACATTTCTATATAGCTAAGCTTGGTGAGTGATGCCTTGTTGGCTGACATTTATGTCTTTGAGCGTGTGAGAACTTTAATAATTCTAAAACCACATGAATTTGACAAATGTCCTTTGAACTGTCAGCTCATAGTGAAGTACACTGAGCCACCGTGAGCTCATATAATATCAAAATAGAACCTGCTACCTTTGTCAAGAATGGCTAAATTTAAGTGCATACTACTGTTAATTACATTTTTGCTTAATTTGGTAAAAAATGTGCTTTCTATGTGCAGAGAGTGTCTTCCAGAGGAATGGTTCTGTGGGGATTGTGATGTTCTACATCATAAACATCAGCCGCTCCACAACAGAGAAAGTGTTATTGATATTTTTTTAGAGCCATTCCTCCAGCCACATGCATTATCAGAGTGGATGGTCAAGACTGCACCCATATTCAAGGTATTTCCTAATGAGATACTCAATTTTGCTTTTCATATGCATCTACAACCAGTGAGAAATAATCTATATAAGTGGTTTTCTCTTTTTTGGCAGCTTGCATTCTGCCAACAGTGAAGCTTCGAAAGTGCTCCTGTAGATGCATAAACTTCACAGTGTCAGCAGGAAACACAGTGATTTTAATCAACATTAATGGTAAAGAGCAACCTGATATTTAGATTTCTGTGAAGGATTTGAACATAGTGTGATTGAGCATGTCTTCAACCCTTGCTGTACAATCAGAACATGGTATTGCACTAACAGAAGTCATTTGAGAAGGCAATAGTGTATTAGTTATGTTCTTTATTCGCCTTTTTGGACCAAGGACGTTATGATGCGCACCAGCCGATATACAGATGTCAAACATGCCAGCACCACTGGAGCCCTGATTTGAAGGAGTGTATATTGGTCAGCATCTATCAATGTCTACCCCTTACACTTTAGACCTCTCGAGCTCCTTCCAGGAATTAAAAGTAATTTCTCCAGGATTCTCCAGTCAAGCTTTTGCAAAACTGTTGGAACATCGTACAAAGTGTGGGGGAAGGGTGAGTGTAGTATTTCTTTGATATTCTTTTTCCATAAGCAGATGCAAATATTTATTCCTCTGTTACATTTATGTACATACAGACTGCAGCACAGCTTTCTTGAATATTCTTATACATTCTATGAGGAAGACCAGCTGCCCAGCATGCACACCTGAAATGTTGGAGGTTTCAGTTAATGGTAAGAGAATTAAAAAAGCAGGAACTCCAGCAACACTTGAGGAAAGAAGAACAACTTTAATAATTGACCAACCCGTTTCGGCTTGTGGCCTTCATCAGGGTCATAGTAAAACATTGTAAAAAAAAATTGCTTAAATACAAGACAGGAAACAGAAAAAAATTCAAATTAACCAGTCAAAACTTCACAGATAGGTCAGCTGACATATAATAAGTAGGTATTGGTTAATTGGTTAAGTCACGCCCAAGTAAATACTGGACTAGAACATTAATGATGAGGAGGAGAGGGGGGTGACATAACCTCCATATGTCTGAAAATAATACATGCATGAATAGCATAAGAAGTGCACAGTTAGCAGCTGTCAGCTAAGTAAAAAAGGATCCTGGTGTTATTTGTCTCTCAGAAACAGTTCATAACTTCCCTTCAACTCATTCATGTGCCATCGGGCACCTGTACGCTGATGGCCAGTCCAGCTATGATAACAATTAAACCATTCCTGTGTGTAAAAGTACATTGTCAATATCAAAGTGAAGTTAATGTGTAAATTTGACTGTTCAGCTTTTACCATCCCTTTTGAGTTATCATGTTGATTTTTTTCTCTTCCCTCTCTGCAGGAAGGAAAGGTGTGCCTGGGGAGAAAGGTGATGTAGGCTCCAATGTCCAGGGTCCCCCAGGGGTCAAGGGATTAGTAGGTACCTCTACACAAGTAACAATTACCGAATTTCCCGGAGTAACCCACCCGATGGATTAATAAAGTTTTATCTAATCTAATCTAATAATTAAGTACATGTAAGGTGAGTTTGAGTGTTTTGTTATTTGCACCTCAAATAACATGTATTATTACTGTTTTAAAATGTGTATCAGGATCTAGGCCTGTTTTTTGCTTTGTTTTAACTAATGAAGTATATGTGTAAGTGCATGCCAGCCTGGCATGGTCTGCAGAGGGAGTCTGATAGGACTCATTGGACTGAAGCTGGACATCCTCCACGACAAACCCCACAGTCCTGGACCAAACCTGAAAACAGGTGATCACATAAATAGATCACTGCAGTGCATTTGTCCTATGATATTGACACATTTTCCTTTAGTTCTAGAAAGAGTGGTAACTCGTAACATAGCAGAATAGATAGTCGAGGCTCTTATTACAGTGAAATCGCAGCTTTTAGATTTGGTTCTGTTGTGTTCCTCAGATTTACCAACATTCGCAAAGCTATGCTTCCTCTTTTTCCTTTCGTTGTCACTAAAATATCTGGAAATTGCTTCTCTTGTTAGAAATAGGTGGCATATAAAGTGTGACTTTCAAAATGATCTTTTTTCCACTTCAAGTCTTTTATCTTCTGCATCTTGCGTTGTTTGTTTGTTTGTTTGTTTGTTTGTTTGTTTGTTTTTCCCACAGAGGGTGAAGCTGCCCCGTTCCTGCCCTGGCTCATACCTAGGGTCAGCATGAATGAAGAATCAAGCGGAGACAGCCTTGTCTCTCGGCCTGGACCCCACCCTGCACTCAGACCTGCTCAAACTGAAAGAAGAACTGTCAGCTGATAGACCTCAGGCCAGACCCTGATACCAGCATGGTGCCTGTCGGAAAAAATCAGCTGCTGGCAACCCTTAAAGAGAAGATGTGGAGGGTGAAGGTAACAGTGGTCCCAGTGGTAATCATAGCACTAGGTGCAGTGGCTCCAGCAGATTCCAGGAACAACATCGGAGAGCTCTGTCCAGAAGAGCGCTGTCCTAGGAACAGTAGAGGACATGAGCTCGAAGGATAGACCCCCTGCAGAGGCAAGAGGGGAATTTGCATGTGGTTCTGTGGTGTGTTTCATAATGTTTATATTCTGATGTACTTTTTAATGAACAAATATATAACAAGCAAAGATTAACCTCAGATGTTTACTCAGATTATAAATCAGAAACACTGATTTTCCACCCTGTTGTAGTCTGTTCCATCCTGTTATGTTCGATTTGACCTTGTTTGGAAAAATGTTTTTAAAAATAATTGAACAGAATCATTAAGTCTTGTGAAAATTGTTGTGCCATGTTGAGAAGTCAAGAATCTTAAAAGGAACAATTATGTATATGTTTTTAAAACTGCAAGTATTTTCCATGCTGTTGGAAAAAATGGGCTAAAAATAATTTGTTTTTTGGATAACACAGACCTATAGTATTTGTAATTAAATTACCTGTTACAGTTTCATGAATAAAACATTATATTAACAAACGGGACATACTCTGTCTAAGAAAAAGTCACTATTGATCAATATTTACATGTTTAACTATTTCTGGTCTATATGTAAACGTCCCTAACGGGGTGGAACACATTCAGAGGCGATGTTTAAGAAACCTACCTGTAAATACTATTTTATCGAGCCCTGAGCTTGACCATAAAAAAACAGCATTGTACGGGTAGATGTCTGAGTTAACTAATCAAGCGAAATGTATCTCACTTCATTGTTAAGGACACAAGTTTCAATCAAAGAATAGCCCTGAACAGTACAGTGTACTACATTAAAGGAAAAGTCACACTCAGGTGAGACAAACAAATGTTACCCGAACAGCAGAGGGCACCACCGGTCCCCGAGAGAAGGCTGGCGTCCCCAGCGGGCACATCATCGCTCACAGGGCAATTTCGCTTCCCTTTTATTTTACAGAAAACAAGGAAGAGTCAGTGGGGTTCAGCTTAAAAAAAATTGCTTGCCATGGAGGAGAGAATTTTTCCATGTACGCTTCTGTGTCTGTGTGAGTATTCTTCTAATAATCTTTCAATTCTTTCCTCAGAACCTCACCGAGATCCCTGTGTAAAAAAGGAAACTGGCCTAAAAACCCTGCTTAGAAGTGATCCGTCTTACTGGTGCGCTTTAAAGTGTTTTTTTAATAATCAAAAACCAACAAAGTAGAAATAAGACGCCTTTAAACCAATTTTGCGAGACTTCTTATTATCATTTTTCGTTTATCTTTTGGATTCAAGCCTTGCTTTAAAATTTAGCTAGCACACAGAAGAGGGTTTCAACAGACCGTTATCTTTATTAATGAACATTTTTCTCTGTGTCATTTGGTAAAGAAAATAGTAAAATCAAAAATAAATTCTCATCATGATTCAGCAGAGGAGATTTTAATGGTTTTGTTACCCCAAATCAAAAATAAATAAAGTTTATTCTGAAACTAAAAAACAATAATTATTTTAGAGCATCACAACTTTTCAGGCTTGGTTTATAAACTGCAGATAATTATTGTATTTAGTAGGTGGGTGTGAGGGTGGAGTAGTAGGTTTTCAAGTTTGATTTTCTGCTGCTGAACCATTATTAGTAAAAAATCCATGAAGACAAATGATTCAATATCAGAACGTAGTGTTTTTATACATACAGGATAGCTGAGAGTGCTTTATATTGATCTGTCTGATTTGTTTTTTATGTCCATCACAGTGCTGTCAGGTGTCGGTGCCGTTACTGTTACCATCCCCCAAAGTCAGTATGAGTATGCCAGAGGGGACAACATCACACTGCCCTGCTCCTTCACAACTACAGCTTCGATAACTTCCCAGACATTAGTCGTCATCACTTGGTCTTCTTTGACTCAGCAAACTACCATTGAAGAGGTTGGCATCTACCTATCTTTATGAATCTTTCTGAATAAATATAAAAGTCATGAGATGCAAACATGTCGTTGTGATTTTTATTATTCCACTAATCGTGTCATTTTCTAACAGACCTTGATTGCCACCTACTATCATGGCCCTACCCGCGTCACTGACATAGACACTAACTATAAAGGTCGGGTGTCTCTGGATGTAGATGTCACTCAGGGAAAGGCTAACCTGAAGCTTTTCTCCATCTCACTAGCTGACAATAGAAATTTTCAGTGTCGTGTGCAGATCCCAGGTGACAGGAGGGGCAAACAAACTGCCATCACGAACTTGGTGGTTCTAGGTAATATGTCAGCTGTTGTTTCTTCCTTTATATATTGTAGAGATGTTGCACTCTGATGTTTAACCTTTATATGTTCTGATATGTTGGTTATTCCTAATGCAATGAATTATTAAAGAGAGTGTCTATGCATGTTTCAACACTTACTGTATCCTGTATATGTATGTTTTTATTGGTCATAATGATTGTGGGCTTCCTCCTGCTGTTCAGAGATATGACTGTTGCTGAGTCCATCTCCTGTAAGCTTTGCATTCCACTACTAAAGTAATCACACTACATTTATATTTGTCTTCTTTTAGTGGCTCCCTCTAGACCCGTCTGTAAGATCCAGGGTACAGCACAGTATGGCCAGAATCTCACATTAACCTGTGCGTCTGCAGAAGGATCTCCAACGCCCACTTATAGCTGGAAACGTTATTGTGAGCATAATCAGCCAGTTCCTCAAGACCCCCAAACCACTGACAGTAAGTGACACTTTGATCATTTAAAATCTTTGCTAAAAAGAACAAATGAGGACATGATCAGAGTGATGCTACACTTGTACAAGTGTACAAGTGAGCTTATCTTTTGTTTCACAGCCACTGTTTGGTATTTAATATTGAAGGATATTTAACATGATGAAAGTGAGCAGTCAGACGTGCAATGTCACTCTTCTCTATCACAGCCTCTATTCAATTATTATATAAAGTTTGTTGAATATCAAACCACATTTTTTGTGTTTCAGAGGACGGCATCCTGTCACTGTACAATATCTCCAAAGGTACATCAGGACTTTACGTCTGCACCTCACAGAACAAGCTCAACGCTGCTACCTGCAACCTCACCATCTCGCTCATGCCAGAGCGAGAGGGCGAGAGAGAGGGTAAGAAACATGTTTTTTTATTGAGAAAATCCTACAGAAAATTATTATGATACATACCCCTGTTTTTCCCCCTGTTAACTTGTCTGTCTTCAACCCTGCAGCATCCATGAATGATATTACCACTGGAGGAATAATAGGCAGAGTTTTTGCTTACCTGGTCTTTCTCATTATCATCATCATCATCATCTTCTTCTTCTTTTGCCAAAATAAATAGCAATGAGAAGAATGACACTGCAGGGTAATGTTCCTCGTTCTGGAAGATTCAAGCATCTTTTTAAATAATTTTTATGAGACGACTGGGAGAAAGAAGACACTTCAGGATCCTTTTCAGAGGAGCAGGGACATTCAGTGCTTTCTCCCCCCTGTTCTTTCAACCCCCCCCCCCCCCCCCCCCCCCCCCCCCCAAAAAAAAATATATATATATATTTAAAAGTCACATATTTGTCTTATGATGCCTTTACTGCCACCAGACCAGAGTCTACACAAGTATTTGATTAATATTTCCTTTCCAAGCTGTACAGAAAGAGGACAATGCGACCAACACTGTGTCATTTCTCTATATATGAGGTTTGTTCTTTTCTTGTAATTAAGGAATTTATTACTATCACACAATTTTACATCTAGCCCGTTAAATTCTTTCTGTGTGATCTTTCTGTACACGCATTAGGTTTATCTGTGAACTGTGTACAAGTGTGACTTCGCTGCCGTTCACTCTGGGTTGGTCACATTCTGATGTGAGTCATTGCTGGATTGCGTAGAGGCAGAAACCTAGACTACCTTCAGTTTTCTATCAAGTGCTTTCTGTTTCAGTATTTTTTTAAAACCACAGTATTAGGGAAACAAAAATGAGAACTTCCACTTTTCTTTGACTGTATGAATTTCAGGACTCAGTCGCGGTTAGCTGCTGCTAACTGCATGGATTTCGTTTTCCGATTACTTAATCCCCAAAGCATCAGGAGAGTGACCAGATACACAAAAATGGTTATTACTGTCAGCCATAGTACTCTCACTAACAATTTATCCCCTGAATTATATTTGCATGTGTTTATGCACAAGTTGGGGAAGCAGTGTATAGTAGTAAAACAACTGTCTGACTGTGCAATTGCATTAGGCTTTCCAATGAAGTGTTGGCAACATCTATGTGGTTTTCGTTTTTTATGAAATACATTTAAAGAAGTGGAAAGTGTGAGGGTGGCTGTTCAAAAGGAAGATGGATTGATCGACAGACGGACCTCACGTAGACTTCTGCATTTCAAATCGGTGTGTTTGCATGCTGATGAGAAGCTGGTCTACTTGCTGATGCTGAGCTAGCTTTTTTATTTACATTTATTCTTTTACTTACTTGTTTACTGCTTTAATACCACACAAGTGGGACTAATATGGCTTTAAAATGTAAAATCAAGTGACTGAGATCTCCTGTGTGACATTTTTACTCTGGAGTGTGATTTTTCTTGTTATAGTACTCTGCTTTGCACTGTAAGAAGTGACAGTCTTATGTAGTCTGTGGTATGTTGGCTGTGTGTATTTTAGCACATATCTAACCACTTGTTTTCCTGTTAGTGGCACCCACCTTCTATATGCAGGTCTTCACATCTGCAGCTGTGTAACTGCTGGATAGACATGTTGCAGCAGCCAGTGGCTGTTGAAGTCCCTGATAGAGTCTCTTCTTTTTCCTCCTGTCTGTCCAGAGCTCCTGGGTTTCTAATTATGCTTTTCTAACACACATTTGCACATTATCTGTAAGTCCATGTAAATTTGTGCAATCGCATTGATTTAAGAATCTGATTATGGTCAGCACTGAGGCGTCAAAATCCTGTTTTGCAGTTATGCTTAATCTGTTACTGTATGTTTTTTGTTTTGTTTTGGGGGGGGGGGGGGGGTTACTATGTTTTATAAATATTTTGCTCTTTTACAATTTTTTTTTACTGCACTATACTGCTGAGTGACTGTCTTCTGCTCGTCAAGTACATTTCATTGCAGTGTTGACCCTAACCCTAACTTGCATATGAAAAATAAAAGTGAAACTGAAACTGAACTGAAATACATTTCTAATCACACATGAATACAAACACATGGGGTGATGTGCTTAACAAATAAAATGCACAACAATGTTGCAGTAAAATATAAAAGAGAAAAAATACAACAAGTCAATAAACAAGTATTAAAACAGCAACAAAAACTAAGGTTGTTAAAACCAAAAATATTTAGGTTGATGTGTGCTAAAAGGCACACCATAAAAATGTGTCTTTAGTAACAATTTAAAATGTTCGAGCATTTGTGCAGATCTAATATTAAGAGGCAGACTATTCCAGAATCTGGGACTTGCCACAGAGAAGGCTCTGTCGCCAGGAGATTTAAGTTTAGTCTGTGGAATAGATAAGGTTAGTTTTAACCAGAACCTCGTGGTTCTATCTGGAGCGTAAATAAAAAGGAGCTCAGACTGTTTAGCGATTTAAAAACAAAATGAAAAATTTTAAATTGGATCCTATAAGAAACAGGCAGCCAGTGTAGACAGGCCAAAACTGGGATAATATGCTCCTTCTGTTTTGTACCAGCTAGCAGATGAACAGCTGCATTTTGGACCAACTAGAGACGATAGATAGAAGCCTGGTCCAAACCAAAAATATAGAGAATTGCAGTAGTCCAGTCTGCAAGTAGTAAACAGATGAATAACATGTTCAAAGACATTAGCTGGAAGGTGTGGCTGAACCTTGGCTAGCTGTCTCACATGAAAAAAGCTGGATTGGATTACTACGTTCAGCTGCCCACACAGTTTAAAGGAACCTTCGAGGTATGCAATGAGGTTTTTTACATTTGACTAGTAGGAAGATAAGGGGTCCAGAGCACTGTCACTGTGTTTATTAACAAGGTTGCCAAAAATGACAACTTCTGTTTTGTTTTTAATTCATTTAAAAAAAATGTAAAGACATCCAATGTTTAAAGTCAGCAAGGCAACGTAATAACAGCTGAAGTGGGTCTGTCCCTGCTTTTAAAGTCAGATAGATCTGCAAGTCATCTGCAAAACAGTGAAATGAAAGGTTGTACCATGAAAAAATGGTAAATGGTAAATGGCCTGTATTTATATAGCGCCTTTATGGCCCCTAAGGACCCCAAAGCGCTTTACATAACCAGTCATTCACCCATTCACGCACACATTCAGGGGGGGTTGATTAAGGAATCATGGGCGAGAGAATCACACATGGAGCGCTGTAGTAGGATGAATACATTAATGAATAAAACAATATCTTTGATTTCTAAACACTAGATGGCAACATAGAACCTCTCAAAAAACCGTGTCCATCAGCTGATAACCAAAATAAGCTGCACTTCCGTTGTTATCATTAAAGTGATTACTGAGTTTTTAACTGAGGGTGGGAAAGGGTGACTTTTTTTTGAACAGCAACTTTAATTTTATTTTCCTCACCGTGGTTAAGACTTCACTGCCGCCATCCATTGTTGCAGACGCTGGAAGGTACAACTGGGAGCCTGTGTGTAAAGCTGCACAACTGATAGTGAACATGGCAACATTTGAACTTCAGAATAAAATTACAATCGGTCAATGGTGAAAATCTTCCCTCAGTAACATCTGAGAAACCATAGAGGTGATCTGCTTTTTTTTCTCAACACGTTTTACTTCAAAATGTCACAATATAAAACTGTTAAAGGATATTAGATATTAAAAATATTGAGTGATTACAATACAACACCAGAATAATACATTTTGGAAAAGCTGGTTACTACTGAATATTTTGAATATTTATTATTATTTTTATATAACCTAAATACTGAGTGGAGTTTGGAACTTCGTCTGCAATCGGTGAATAAATGTATAATGAACTGAAAATCTTGTCTAAAGTTATCATTTAGTTAATGTAATGTAAAATTGTATTTATATAGTCTTATAGAATGCTCTCCATGACACCCTGAGTAAACTAAAATAAATACACTTCCGAAAAATGTTGGTTTATCTGGGCTTTTATTTTTCGAAAGCAGTTGCCGGAAGTCGTCTTATTTTGATACACTTGCCGGAGGTCCCGCTTTTGTGGAGACGCCGTCCCGTTAAGTGCCAGTTAAATGGAGCCTGGATACCGTTCAGGGGCGAGAAGGAGGCGAAGAGAAGGCGGCACTGGTCAGAAAACAGTTACGAAATTCAACTCCAGGATTTGGAATATGTTTTCCTCCCATAAGTGCTGGATTGTTACTGTTTTTCTGGCAGGTAAGAAAGAGGAGCATTAAAAAAATTCCAATGTGATTCCCGTGTGTGTACAGCGCTGCAACAGGTTGTTAAACTGAGATTGGAGTAACGGTAATGTAGTCTTTGTGGATAAGTAAGGTGTCCTGCCTACTTTGTGGGATAATGACTGGATGTAGTGGGGGAGAATTAAGCATTTAGATGCAAACATTTCCCCTCACGTTAGTCACATCAGTTAACCTTTAACTTGGGTTTTAATGCTTGTAGGTCCGCTGAGCTAGCCGAGCAGCAGTCGACTGTTTGTGGGCTTTAGTCATGTGTGAATGATCCGACCATAAGCTTTAAAGGAGGCTGTGGATTAGGAGGTCTAACATCAGACACGTTTACTGGGTCTAAATTAGAGAGAGAGAAATCCCTACAATACTTGAAAAAATAAACAACAAGTAAAAATGTTTACAAATGACAAGTAAAACTAGAAAACTGCAGTTCATCATTTTTATTTATGTCCTGATCCATGCATAGTGACTGTAATCAGGAGTATGTGGAATATTCCATAAAACACCTACATTCTTTGTTACAGTTTATGTAACATGTTTATGAAATTTATAGTACTATATAGACACACTGGAACTGCCAGCTATAAGTAAATGTTATATGTGTGGTACCAACATTATTGACTTTGACTGGAGAACAGCTCTGAAAGACTAATGGCAAATCATTTAAGAAGCAGATTTACAGATTTTTAAGTGCCACATGTTTTCATCCGATTCTTTTCACATGAAGGCAACACATTTGACCGACAGCAGGAAAAAACATTTGCTAGCCACTCCCATCTCCTCAGTACTAATATCCAAAACACAGAGCCCCTCCTCTGACTTTTATTTTCTCATCTGGAACAAGAGCGACTCTGAAAACTTAATAAAGCCAGGATGACCCCACAGTCTGTGATCCCGGAAAGAGCTGACTTGTGGGTTTGTTTGTTTTTGGGCTCCAGTTCTTAGAAATCAGAGTGAGGTTCCCACCTGAGGAATTTATGTTTCAGCAGACTTCAGTTTGACTCAATTCATTGCTTCATTTATTTAAAAACCTAAGACTTTTACCTGAAAATATAAGCTGATGATACTAATAATAAAAATAAATTAGAGGACAACTTCAAATATTCAGCGTACAGGTATTTAAAACAAAGAAAATAATCATTTTAAATCCGATAAACCAGAATATCTTTCGCATAATTGAATTAATGGTAAATACATGTAAATAATGTGTCATTTGATTTTTTGTTGATTAGTTAACCAAGTGGTCCCCAAGCATTTTGCAGCATGCTGAACTTCCGAATCCAAAAAAGTCCATACCCCCAAAACCACCAGTTTTATCCGTCAATAACAAAGTCTAATTGTATTTAAATAAAAGTCAGTGCTATATCGTCAGTCTTTTCTTATGTTAGACAAAGAAATTTACAAATATCCTGCTGCTTGCCCCACTATTTGACTCTACTGAGCTTATCAATCAGCTGACTAATTGTTCCTGTTGTACTAAATAATGTAAAGTAATGAAAATAATGTAAATAAATTGTACTAAGCCATTGTTTAACATTAGAAATCTAAAAGTTCTCCAAAACCACAGTAGATAAATCAAATCAATATTTGGTGTGACCACCCTTTGCCTTTAAAACAGCATCAGTTCTTCTGGGTACACCTGCACACAGTTTTTGAAGGAACTTGGCTGGTAGGTTGTTCCAAACATTTTGGAGAACTAACCACAGATCTTCTGTGGATGCAGATACATGAAGAGACATCCTTCTGTCTCTTCATGTAATCCCAGACACACTCGATGATGTTGAGATCAGGGCTCTGAAGGGGCCATACCATCATTTCCAGCACTTCTTGTTCTTCTTGACGCTGAAGATAGTTCTTAATGACTTTGGCTGAATGTTTGAGGTCGTTGTCCTGCTGCAGAATACATTTGGGGCCAATGAACAAAAATGTTTATTTCTGAAAGCATTCTTTGTTTACAGCATTTTTTCACACCTGCCTAAAACTTTGCACAGTACTAATAGATTATTCTGTTGTATTCTCTTCCAAACTGAGCGATCTTTACACACAACAGCTTTCACAAGGGTGGTATGCTTTAATTGAGCTTGAAAAGATATATGTGGGTATCTGGGAACTCTGGTATAATATGAACATTTGTGTTGTGTTTCTGTTGCAGTTGTTACACCGCTAGTAAACACAACACTGTGCTCGCCCTTGCTGTAGCTTGTTGCATTTTGGATAAATTCACTCAGCTCTCTCCCTCAGGAGCGGGCGTGCTTCATTCTCAGTAACAGAATGAAAATAAAAGGGCCTGGTCTTGATTAAGCCAAGTCCCCTCCCTCTTCATTCCTACCTCTGCCCTTCTTCGCTGCTCCAGTCCTCCCACAGCTTGGCTTGACACATATACACAAATGCGCACATATGTTCCTGGGCGTGTGTGTTTGTGTTTTATTTCACATGACTACCTCTCCTGTGTAATGTTGTTAGTGGACTGTCGATCCCAGGCCCACCTTCATCATGTGACCCTGAGTAGCACAGCTTCAGATGCCCCACAGCAACATCAGGTCAGCTCAGAGTCAGATTTCACTGAGCAGAAGCAACTCAAACCAACACACACGCTGCTTCATTTCATTACAGCTAAAGGAGGAAAGAATTCTTGGGAATTCTTTTAAGTCTGCTGGTATATCTAGATGACGTCATTCACCATCCTCTGGTAGCATGTTTTTCAGATATTTTTAAACTCTGCAAACAGGAGCAGGTGTCTCTTCAGGCCTCGATTCAGTATCTGAATCATTGTGTTGCTGTCTGCAGTGGTATTCCTAAAATGGTGAGGAGGAAAAACTGTCTTTTAACAGGAATAATCATCTAGCAGACCCAGGCTCAGGGTTCCATTTGCCATGGCTGACAGAATAAATTGGACAAAATGTAACAACATTGTAGTAACACACTGGGGGAGTGAAACGAGGTGAGTGGAGAAGAAGTGCTTAGTGGTCTCACGTGAATTCCCACATTACAGCCCAAATGTAAGCTTAACCACAAAGGAAAGGTTTCAGTCTAATCTTAAAAGCAGAGGGAGTGTCTTCCTTCTGAATCCAAACCAGGAGCTGCTCTGCAGAAAGCTATCACTGGATTGTTTTGAAGAACATCTCTCACACTTTACTAAGCCTTCTTCATCATCTTCTCCCACAGGTGTCTTCCCTCCATCCAGCTCCGGCGTCCAAGTGTTTGTGAGAGACGAGAAGAAGTATGCAGTGCTGTTCCAGTCAGTGGTTCTGCCGTGCCAGTACACCACCGTGTCCTACCAAACCGCCGTGGTGCAGTGGGTCTACAAGTCGTACTGCCGTGACCGCACCAGGGATTCATTTAGCTTTCCCGACAACTTGGGCGGAGGCCTGGGTGGGGGAGGGCTGACGAGCGGAACGGGAGGAATCAGCGGAGGGTACGAGAAGGGGATGGCAGCCAGCTACCTCGACTGCTCTGACAACAGTCGGACCGTCCGAACTGTTGCTTCCATCTCTGGTTCCTCGGTCACATTGTCAGAGTACTACAAGAACAGAGATATCTCCATCATCAACAGTAAGCATCTGTGGCACTACCTCTGGTTGTGTTTTTTTTTTTCTAACGTACATTCAGGTCACACAGCAGCACTTTTCTGTGGCATAACAGGCTGAATTTGAGCTCACCAGCCTTACAAAAGGAATTACAGCATGCTTGCTTGCAGTTGGCAAGGGCTGCAAAGGTAAAATAATGTGGACATGTGATGCGTGAACAATATTTTTAGCATCACAGATTTCCCTCAGTGCATTGGTTCAGTCTTATGTTCTTCTTTCTTGTTTTGCCAAGCCTGGCGAGGTTCATAAAACCTACAGCTTGGGCACAGGCTCACCTTTCTCCCAGATTCCTTAATACTTCAATATCCAAAAGGAACAAATCAGATGCTGCAGCATGTGGAGTCTGTTAACCTGTTGCTAAAATCGGCATACTTTTTAACACTTTCAGCTGTTCTGAGTGTGAATACTTTTTCAAAACCACCTTTTCAGAGATCAACAGAGACATAAAATATGTATATAAAAATCTGAACGCCGTGTATACAGGATTGTGTGTAGTTGTGTGTGCCTGTATGTGTGTGTTCTTGTTGAATACAGAGAGGTAGTCTTGTGTGCCAGCCTCAGATTTATGGAGCTTCTTGAAGAATTGGCCTTCTCTTCACCAGCCAGGGCTGCAGACAAAAGAAATGGTTTTCACGCTGTTCACTTATTCACTCTGACCTCTTACTCCTCCCTCTGATGTACCTCAATGTCCCGCTTTTAGTTTCACTCTCTTGATCATTGGACAATCCCACCCTACCAACAGTCACTTCTCTCAGTGTAAGGCTCTTTGAGTTCCTATTTTCTCCTTCTCTTCTTGCCTCTTTCTGTCCCCACTCCACCTCCTATCACGAAACAGGTCAGTGTTGTAAATGGACAAAAAAAAGTGAAAAATTTCAACCTTGCTGCCTTTGGAGACGCCCAGTCATCCATTCCCATGTAATCCTATTCAGGGTCCCAGGGAGGTTGGAGTCTGTGCCAGCATGCACTGGGTAGGGGGTGTTCTGTTAATTAAATGGCGTACATGGTACGCACACAGTTTAAAGGAGATTATAACATACTCTGAAGACAGCAAGAATTAAAAGAAAACAAAAGGAGATGTAGTTTTAAATGAAAAAAGTAGTATTAAGTAGTAAAAGTAGATTGTATTCCAGACTGGTGGCAGCTTGTCTCTCCCCTTCCTCAGTTAGCAGGAAAAGGAAGTCAATTATGCAACCTATTTCCTGTCTGTATTTATATGTCAACCTCCTCACAATAGAATCATTGGACCAACATTGTCCTTTATTTTGACTCCTGCGCCAAATGGAGCAAAGTCTGCAAGCTAGTCATATTTATGCACGTGGCTCTCCCTCTTTACGTCATATCACCATCATATTACATCTTACACCAAACCCACCCTCTTATTTGGTGTTCTAGCTAAGCTCCGTGATTTTCCTCAACTGTGACAATGACATGTTACTTTTATCACTACATTTCTATATGTAACATACAATCACTGGTCTTTTTATTAGGTACACCTTGCTGTGCTGGGTTGGACCCACTTTGCCTTAATTCTTTGTGGCATAGATTCAACAAGTTTCTAGAAACATCTCCCATTCCACTAAATTGAGATCTGGTGACTGTCGAGGCTATTGTCATGTTTAAGAAACCACTTATTATATATTTGAGCTTGTTGACATGGTACATCATCCTGCTGGCAACAGCCATCAGAAGATGGGTACATTGTGGTCATAAATGGTCAGCAGCAATACTCATGTTGGCTGTGGGGTTTAAATAATGCTTGGTTGGTACTAAGAGGCCCAAAGTGTGCCAAGAAAACACCCCCATACCATTGTACCATTACCACCAACCTGTACTGTAATATATCTATATATATATAGTATATATAGATATATATCTATATTATTGCTAATATATATTTGTAGTATATCTATATTATGGCTAAAGCTTCTGGATGGATGCAAACTGCATTTCGTTGCCTTGTACCTGTGACATGTGCAATGACAATAAAGTTGAATTCTATTCTATTCTATTCTATCCTAACCTATTCTACTGTTGATGCAAGGCAGGATGGAGCCATGCAGCAGTGTTGTTTATGCCAAATTGTGATTGCTACCGTCTGAATGTGGTAGAGAAATTGATAATAAGCAATGTTTTTCCAATCTTACTGTTCGGTTTTGGTGAGGCCATGCAGATTATAACCTTAGTTTTCTGTCAAGAGTGGCGCCTGGTGTGGTCTTCTGCTGATGTGGCCCATCTGCATCAAGGTTCAAAGTGTTCTCTGACATCACCAGAGATGGGCAGTGTAAGCCGATTACTTTTTTCAAGTAACGAGTAATGTAAGGGATTACCATTGCAAAAACGGTAATTAGATTACCGTTACTTTCCCGTAGGAACGCTGCGTTACTGCGTTACTAAAACCGTGAGTTTTTTGCAAGAATGTCTCATGACAGTGACGTAAGCGAGTGCGACGTTCGTGACAACAGCTGTGTGTAGATCAACAATGGAAGTACTGACCTTATTTTGAGTTTGATTCCATAAAAAGTGACAAAAACATTAGTGTCCGTTGTGCGTGGGAAGAAAACTTCTTTTTACAGCGAAAAAAACCCCTAAACTTCCAAGCAAGCACCGAATGCGCTACGACTGTAATGGGAAATTCACAGAGAAACTCGCAGAGTCTTCAACTGACCGCTGCGGCACACCTGCACCAGGGCAAACCTCCGCCTACCCCAGTCCTGCTTTACAGGTGAAAATAGAGCAACTAGTCTTTGACTTTATTTATTTTCTGCTGTGTTTTACTTGCATCTATTTGAAAGAGTGAGTGTAAACACAAAAAAAATATTTTATTTTATGTGCTGGAATGTGCAGAAAATAGGTTTAAATGTTAAACAAATTTCTTCCAGTCAGAGAATGTTGCATATAATTTAATTTTTGCTTGATGCATAAAGTTAAAAGATTAAAACTAACAAAACAAGTTTTAAGAAGAGAGTTTTCCATTTGATTACATTTTGTATGATGGATTATGCAGAAAAAGTAGAATTGGGCTGAAAGATATATCGCTTTATCACCTATTCAGGTTGTAAATTGTGTTTTTAAAAAGTAACTAAGTAATTAATTACTTTTGAAAATAAGTAATCAGTAAAGTAACGGGATTACTTTTTTGGGGAAGTAATCAGTAATTAGTTACTGATTACTTTTTTCAAGTAACTTGACCAACACTGGACATCACCAAAGCATTTCTGCCCAGAGAGCAGCTGGATGTAGCGTTTTCAGTGGGAGAAACATTTCATCACTTTTCCAAGTCCAATTGACGAAACGTTTCCGCCACTGAAAACGCTACGTCCAAATGAACAGAATCAATTTTGGGGATTTCTTTACCTGGATGATTGAGCATGCATCATTGCATTAAATCACCTTTCTTCCCCACTGAGATGGGGAGGTCTTACCTAAATGCACTGAGCTGCTGCCGTGTTATTGGCTGATTTCGTAGTTTTGTTAACAAGATGTTTAACAGTTCTACAAAATAAAATGGCTAGTGAGTATAGACGTAAGGAACAATTAGCTTGGACCTTTAACTCTAAATCCTAAATGTATTTTGCTCTTTTAATGTGTCAGGGATTTTCAAATATGCTAAATGACATTTTTCTGAATCCTTTCACAGTCATGGAAACATAAAAACAAATAACTTCATAAATTATCCTGAGCTCACAGACAATATACTGAAAACCTAACTAGCCTGCACATATTCCTGAACTGCTTTGCTACGCAGACTGTGAGACCGGCCTTATTGCCCAACATCAGTGGCCACTTCACTAAGGGACCATTAAGTGGCTGAATGGAAACAAACCTGCTGCCAGGCTCCGAGACCTTATTGAAAGCTTTTCCACAATGGCAGTTAGCCTAATTAATGCTTGTGGTATTCAATGAGATGTTTGGCAGTGTAATGCGTGTAATACTTTGTATCTGAGTCTTTGAACTTTGTAGAAATGCAAACAAACAGGGAAGATTTATTCAGGGTAATAATCCCAACCATGCATCATTCACGTGCTTTTGAAAGACATGCTTTTTTTTTATTGTTATTTTTGATTGCAGAGTGCCAAAAATTGTAAGACACTTGTTTATACTTTTAACCACCCCAATTCAGAGGCTGACCTGAAGATAGGAGAGGTCCAGTGGGGAGACAGTGGAGTATACATCTGCAAAGTGGTCATATCTGATGATCTGGAGGGACAGAACGAAGCATCTGTAGAGCTTTTGGTTCTTGGTAAGTTGCTTGTAATTTACATGGCATTTTTAAATGAAGGATAAGAACTTGCAGTCAAAACTAAGAAGTGTCATAATTATTGATGTGACCCGCAAATATATGTAGCTTGTAAATCAACTGAAACGCTGTGTTAAAAGTCATTGATTTCACAGAAATTTGTACAGTGTTAGACCTGAAAACTAAGTCCTTCAGCGTCACTGTGTGTGTGTGCACATGTGTATTTTGAATGTGTCAGTAGGGTGTTGTGTTACAGTAACAGTGTACTTGTCTTTGTTCACTTATATGTTACCAGAGAAACTGTTGAGAGGCTGCGTAGCTCTTGGTGCCTTAAAACACTCTCAGGCTGAACTTTTGTTAGGCTGCCACTCAAAGACTTATGTGTATGCACAAAAGGACGCAGTCTCTCTCACACACACTCACACACACACAGAGGTGATCAACAGTAAGCTTTTACAGTTTCCTCTTGACAGAGTGAGTTCCACTCCGTAGGTGTGTTACAGGTTCCATAACTGTGAGTTTTCACCCTGACGTGATAGACCCTAAATCCACCATGGTGCTAAAATGCTATATTTTCTGGTTTTAGTGTAGCTAATATGGCATGTGAAGCGCTTCTTGTGTTTCCATAACAACAGTTGAGGCCACAGTGAATGGCTGAGGGGATCTTTTGTCTTTTGAGCAAATGGGTTCACAGCAAAGAAGACAGGGAAGATTTAATGATGTGGAGGAGGGTCGGCAGAGCACAGTGATAGACAATAGATGAGGGTGATGCTAATGTGGGCCTTTGAGAGCTCAGTGGTTAATAAAAAGAAGAATCCTGCACCCGAACAGTCTGGTTTTAAATTTACAGTCAGAAATGATATGCTTCTGATACAAAATTTTCATTAAAAAACAAAATGTACATAGAGAAAATAATTCAACAATTTTCTGCTGCTTTTCTGGGTCAGCTAGACTTCCCTCTTTTGGTCAAGCTCTGATAGTCCAAGTTTCTCATGTGGTCTCTTTTGGGACTTTGACATATGTTTCATTTTTTAGTTCCAGACGTGTTAGCTAACATTAGCTAACATCTGATTTAAAATATTGTGTTGATATTTGTAGTTTTCCCCCTTCAGATAAATTTTGACCAGACAGGTTTCATTAGATAATACAGGCTTTTCTGACTAGTGTTGGCTTACCTGCTAACACAGATAAATTCTGTGATACCCACAGCCAGCGTGCTCACTAACGTTGTTGCTGGCAATCCACTATCTAAAGCCATGCCAGTACTACTTTTGTCATTTTTTATAAAGAATTTGTGTTGTACTGTGAATTAACCACTTCACTGATTAGTGAACTCTATTTTTTAAAACTGCTGTCAGCTTAAGAGCAGCAGAGAAGGAACAAGGTGAGACACTTGTATAAAGTATAAGTGTCACATGGTTGGATTTTTGCACAAAGTCCGGCCTCCATCCTTGAAAAAGAAATCAGTCCATAGACTATAAAAGGCAACTGAGAGGGTTAGGAAAGGTCTTGTTTCAAGATATACATAGATATACAGTCTATTTGGATATTTACAAAAATAGCATCTAAGAAATTCACAGTGCACATTTACGATGGAGTATTAGGTCCCATTAGGAAAAAAAAAAAGGAAAATGTATTTTGAGAAAAAAGTCGAGATGTGAAGATTACAGTTGTGTTTTCAAGACAAACTGCTGTGGTTGCTATACCCTCTGAGTTAGTGAAATTGTACTTCAGAATTGGTTTTAGTAAAAGGAAGGAAAGAATTTCTCTTTTACCTCATAAACACAGTGTGATGATCAGTCTAAGGACATTGAAAAGATGATCACTAATATATTTATTTTTCTTAATCTGGTCCTAATACTACATGTTTAATGGCCTAAAATGCAAAGATTTGATATATTTTATTGTATCTACTTTATACATATTAATGGAAAATTCTAGATACATGGTTAGTGTGATAGACTGATCTCTTGAAACAGTTTAGACAAGTTTGATTTAACCCCGACCATGAGCCTACAGGAAGGAAGGGCTCAATATTGTATGGTTTTAGTGTGTGAAAACAGCCCCAACATATAGTCTCACTTTCCCCATACATTTAATCTCTAAAGGAGTATGGCGTTATTTTTGTGCCACTATTCTGAGCGCATGTAAAAAACATTTGCGGGTGCAAGTGTCGCATTTTGAGGAAAAATTTATTTTGAGCGAAGAAAAGCTAAATATGAGTGAACAAAATTCATTGCTGCGTGCAAAAAATGTATTTCAGTGTTTGCTATTATCCATACACACACACAATAGCAGCCCCTCTCGCTCAGTTTTTGCATTCGGGCTTGCTCGCAACGTGTTGCTCGCGCTCTCAACGTGTTGCTCGCGCTCTCAACATTTCTGCCCGTGCGCGCTCAACTCTTTCTGTACACCGTTATATGTGTGCCACAAAACCAGCCAATCACAGACTGGGATGCAAAAAAATCTGATTGGCTGTTTTGGTCTCCAATCAGATCGAAATGACGAAATGCAATATCCCAGAATCCATTTCGTCCAAAACTCAAACGAGGCAGTGGCAGAGGAACACAGCGTGGCGGAGTTTGAAATATTACTCTTTCTGGGTCACAAAATAAAGTTTTAAGATATTTTCATGCGAGAATGGTGCTGTGTAAACTTCAAATATCTGCTCGATTTATCAAGACATCACATATTTGCAAAAGTGCTCTAACGTTCTCCGAGATGCCTGTTACCCACCAGCTGACCGGGTGGTCACTCGGGTTAAACGTAATATATAAGGCTGAACTGACAAAAAATCGGCCGACTGCACCACCAGGTATTATAGGAAAAACCATAAAGCCTTTGAACTAAAACAAACGCTGTTGTGACAGTGATGTACACTCCAGCAAACATCAGCTGATACTAGAAATTAATATTAAATAAATTCTAACAACAGCTGATCAAGCTTAAACGTGCTGCTGTTGTTTAGCGCAACATCCGCTGGTTTCCTCTTTCTGGTGCAAAGTGAGCGATAAACAAACGAGAGACGATCAGCTGATCATTGATCAGTTTCATGATTGAAGTAGCAACAGGAGAGGGAGGGTGAGAGGATGAGAGAAGAAGAGGCAGCTGACAGCGTAAAGACAGAATAAATCCAGCTTTGTGTCTTTTTCATTCTAGCTGAAGTACGGGACAAATCGCGTTCCTTTCCCCCTCAATACAGATGTATTGTAATTGGTCCAGCCCAGAGTTGATCATGACCAGTTGGCTAATCCACCACCTTTCATTGTTTATACCGTTACAAAAACAAACAAACAAACATAAAAATGAAAAATCATTATTGGCTCACCGGGCAAATGCCCGGTATGCCCAATGGCCAGTCCAGCTATGCGGTCAGCTGGTGGGTAACAGGCATCTCGGAGAACGTTAGAGCACTTTTGCAAATATGTGATGTCTTGATAAATCGAGCAGATATTTGAAGTTTACACAGCACCATTCTCGCATGAAAATATCTTAAAACTTTATTTTGTGACCCAGAAAGAGTAATATTTCAAACTCCGCCACTCTGTGTTCCTCCGCCACTGCCTCGTTTGAGTTTTGGACGAAATGGATTCTGGGATATTGCATTTCGTCATGTCCATCTGATTGGAGACCAAAACAGCCAATCATTTTTTCTTGCATCCAAGTCTGTGATTGACTGGTTTTGTGGCACAAATATAACGGTGTACAGAAAGAGTTGAGCGCGCACGGGCAGAAATGTTGAGAGCGCGAGCAACACGTTGAGAGCGCGAGCAACACGTTGAGAGCGCGAGCAACACGTTGAGAGCGCGAGCAACACGTTGCGAGCAAGCGCAAGTGCAAAAACTGAGTGAGAGGGGCTGCTATTGTGTGTGTGTGTGTGTGTGTGTGTGTGTGTGTGTGGATAATAGCAAACACTGAAATACATTTTTGCACGCAGCAATGAATTTTGTTCACTCAAATTTAGCTTTTCTTCGCTCAAAATAAATTTCTCCTCAAAATGCAACACTTGCACCCGCACATTTTTTTTTTAATTTTTTTTTTTACGTGCGCTCAGAATAGTGGCACAAAAATAACGCCATAAAGGAGATGTATGGCTTTGTTCAACGGCACCCATCAGGATCGCATGTAGGGTCAAGTATGCAATCCCTGCGTATTTGAAAGAAAACCTTGGTTTATCACCAGCCTTCGGGCAAATTCAGGCTTTAGTAGAAACTGGACATGTGTTATCCTTCAACAGCATGAGAAACACAGAAGACATAGCAGCAGATAAAAACAAAATTACAGCGGTCTGAAGTAAAGCAATATAAATGTTGACATCGTTTTTTAAATGCAATAACCTTAATAGGTTTTTTCTGTTTTCAAATCCAGCAAAGAACATGTATAGCCTCCTAGAAAGATATTAAATAAGGTATGTGCACTGTCAGCTAGAGTCAGGCCAAGGTAGTCCAGCTTGCACCCTTTCCAAACTGTTTTTTTTTTTTTATACTTACCACTCCTTTCTTCTCTTTGCCAGAATGACACACTCAGCAGCAAAATACCAGTGTTTGTTGGTATCACACACTCATATGCTGGCTTTTTCACTTGTGCACCCAAACTAAACACATTCACACACATTTCTGCACCGGCTCGTGACACAGTTCCTCATGTTTTATCAGACATTTGTTTGACTTCTTCTTTAAAGATGTGTTAAGGAACATTTGAGAAATTTAAAAAATAACTAGTAAACTAGTATTTATTTTTTATCTTGATATGACTTTAATCTGTCTAACCCTAAACTAAAAGTATTATCTAAAATCTATTTAGTACAATTCAATTTTATTTGTATAGCACCAAATCACAACAATAGACATGACAAGGTGCTTTACATTGTAAGATCCCTACAATAAATTGAAGAGAAACTCACCTTAAATGACCCCTTATGAGCAAGTACCTGGTGACAGTGGGAAGAAAAAAAACCCTTTTAACAGAAAGAACACACCAGTGGGACCAGGCTCAGGGAGAGGCAGCCATCTGCTGTGACTGGTTGGGGGTGAGGGGAGGAAGACAAAAGGCACAAACTCTATATGTAATATTATCGACAACACATCAGCCTTAACATGCGTCACCAAGCACACTGCCGTTTTAGTGGAAAACATTAAATTAAATGAAGTGTAAAATTGTGCAGTTAGGTATCTAACATATGTCTTTATTTCAGCCCAAAAAACAGTGCTAATAAAGCTGGGCTAGTTAATGTAATTATTAAGTACTTGGAAGAAAACTTTTGCTTAATAGGTAAATTGTTTCCAAAGTGTTACAAACAGCATAAGAAAAGTAACTGTATAAATAGGAATCAGTAAAAGAAGAGCCATCTGGAGTTCTGATTTTAGCTGACATTTTTAGTGTTTTTTGCTGTAGCAGCGACCTCAACAGCCAATCTTCGCTATTCACCCGAATAGTTGGAGTAGTTTGGCATTTCAGGAAATACTTCAATATTTCAGGTGCGTCTTTCAGCACCATGAATGAAGATATTTATAATTCTTGAAGCTAAAAGCTACGTGATACACTTGAACTTTCTCTAGTAAATTTTGTCGGCTTCTATAAAAGCAAAGTCTCATTGATTTGGCAGCTATATTGATGACACTCATTCAAACTCCAGTCTGTTTTCTTTCTTTTTTTTCAGCAGTCAGACAATCAATCTTCTAATCAGTTGATTTGAAAGGTTTCTAGAGCAGGAACCATAAACTGTACGCCGAGGGCCACATACAGCCCACTTTGATCTTAAGTGTGCCAGATAAGTGAAACTTCCATTTCTGTCAGTGTAAAGATGTTTAACTACATATTTAATCCCTGAGATATAAGAAAAAGACATGTCAATTTAATAGTAGATCTCAGCTTTTCAACATAACAAATGCTGGTGATGCGTAACAAAGTTTAAGCTCTAGTAGCTCTTTTCTGTCATTTAATTGTTTATCTTTGTTACTTTGGTGTGATATGAAAAGCTGTGGGAAATGTTTTTACCACTAATAGAAACTGTAAAACATGAAAAATACAGTTTAAAGTCAAAAATTTGTATCTTCCTTCCTATTTTCCAAAGCTGTCTCGTGGACTGGATTGTTGTCTTTGCCAGACCAATTCAGACCCCTAGGCCTTATGTTTGACACCCCTGTTCCAGAGAAAAACCACAATGTCCTCTCATGCATGCTATTTATCTGTCTTTTTTCATTCCTTCTTTGTATTTTGCTCTGTCTTTCTCTTAAATCACTTTAAATGCATGCATGCCGCTGCTGCAATAACTTTCTTCGAATCAGTCATTCCAGTTTATATCAACTCCATTGCTTCTCCTCTCTCTTTTCCAATCTCCTCTCCTCTCGTCCACTGTGCTCTCTCTCTAGGTTTCTCAGGTGTTCCTGAAGACCTCCTGCCAGACTTTGATTTGAAGATAATGCCAGGTAGGGGCCTAATGCATTTCCCCCCTTTACCTGCTTTCTTTCATTCATACTAACACTACTTACTGCTCAGACTATAAATATAGGAACTATGTAGATGGGTGTAAGAATAAAAAAGATCATTTTTTACACCATGTTCAGTGGTTCCTGTGCTAATACTGCCTGTAACACTGTTTAACCTGTTCTTCAACCACAACATTTAATAATACAGCAAGTGCTGGTGATTCACCTTCTTTTACCTCAGAGACTCATCCACACCCATCAAGTAATGAGCTGGTCGTTGCTCCACTAAGATGAGCTGCTCTGGAAAACAGCTATTATGGTCATTAAAGTTATTTGTGGTTGTGGTCAGCAAGTATTCCCACACCATTTGGATAATATCAAGTCGAAAACACAGTAATCTGAAGGAGGGGAGGGCTTTATGATGCATCGGATTCTTTTGTATAAATGTATAAATGTGCACGTTGTATGGAAGCAACTCCCAGCATGACTTGCTGTCCACGATGACTCCCACAGTGTGCGTGTGTGAGTGTGTTAAGGAGTCATTACGGTTCCAAACGATATCACATAACAAGCAATTTGGTCGTAACAGCCAAGCGTTCAGTAAACTGTCCTTTTCCTTCCTGTAGCAAAAACAGGTTTCCTGCACATGAGTGTGTGTTTTCTTTTGGTGTCCTTTAGTTTGTTTGTATGAGAGAAAACATCTTTAGTTTTATATTGTTAAAGACTTCCTTATCTGCACTCGCCTTCCCTTTCCTTTGCCTTCCCCCCAGACAGATACATCGAGGTTATCTCTTGAACTCACTTTATCCTTCTCTCCAAAGCTGTGGTATTTAATAACACATTTTTCCTGTAACTCATATTCCAACTAAGATGTCATTTGTTCCCATTTTCCTATCCAAAAAAACCCGACAAGGTTAATAAGTGCAAGAAAATCTACGAAATCTACGAGGGGACATAAACTTGCAGCTTTCCAGCCTTTTGTTCCTTTGTGATGTCCCAGTGCGTTTCAGTTCACTTTTCCTTTTTCCTGCTTTGACAGGAAATACATCACATGAAAAAAATGGTCAAATTAAATCAGGCTACACACAAACACAGACAAGATGTGCCGTCAGTCATGCATGTCAGTGTTTTACCTTATAGAGAAATGCTGCTTTAGTGATTAAAATAAATCTGTTAGCATGACTCCTTGGGCTGCAGTTGTGTTAAATAAAATAAAAGTTCTGAATCTTCTGGTAGCTCACTGGTCAGACTGTCCTGTAATTATAAAACAGAGTTCTGTTAATTCACAACAAATGTTTTTGTCTTACTGAAAAAACCTTCCCTGCCATTTTTAGATACAAAGTAAGTAGATACTAAAAAACAGAACCCTTTCTGTCATTTAATTGTTTTTCTGTTACTTAGTTACTTTGGTGAAGTATGAATGTAGCCAAAGCTGAGCTAAGAAAACAGTTGAAAGTCCAATATGTATGCTCTCTTTCACATTTACCAAAGCCGTGCACTGGGGCTGGATTGGAGCCTGTGCTGAGCCAATTTTAGTCCCTACCTTTAGGTTTGACACCCCTGCTTTAGAGATTATATAAACACGGATGAAGAATAAAATTTGCTGCTGATAATAACATTTTTAACCTTCGGTTTCTCTCAGCATTACATTTTACGGCCATTGTGTTTATGAGCAGGTTGCTTGAACTGTTTTATGCTACTTTTTCTTTTTTTTAAGGTTTTTTTTGTTGTTTAGTTATTACTCATTATTTTTCACGTTCTCAGAATACAGTATGGCTCCGGAATGATCAAATGAACCTGATCCTGTGTCAGTGTGCTGAGTAGGACATGTATTTATTTATGTGCAGGATTTTGTGCTGTGTGTGCTTGCAGAGTGGGTGTTTGTGGTGGCAGTGGCACTTGGCAGTGTGTTATTCCTGCTCTTGATTGGAGTTTGTTGGTGTCAGTGTTGTCCTCACTCCTGCTGCTGCTACGTCAGCTGCTGGTGCTGCCCCGACACGTGCTGCTGCCCCAGGCATTGTGAGTATGAACATACACTCAGAGATGCACAAGTTTGTGGTCGGAGAACTGACGCATTTCTGAATGAGATTATATTTTCCTTTTTTTCCTTCTTCTTCTTTTTTTTCTTTAAGTGTATGAGGCAGGAAAAGGTATAAAGACAACCACCTCCTCCCCTCAGACACCTCCCTACCCACCGTATTTCGTCTCTGGTGTCCCAACCATGGTCCCAATTGCTCCTCCCTCTCTGGTGGACAAGATATCTTCAGTCCCCGGCTCAGATGGGACTCTACTCACAGCAGGTGGGGGCTTACTCCTGATTACCTGATTGCCATGTGTTAACTATATTTCTTGTCATTTGAGCTAGAAAAAAGGGGAAAAAAATGTAGTCAGTCCAAATGTCCCTGTGATACACTATTTGTGATTTATTCAGTTTATGGTAAAGTAGAAAAACACCAGTATGGTCCTCAAACTAATAAAACACACATCCAAGTTCCCTTTCTGATGACTCGAGTGTGTATCTGCAGTGCCCATGCACGCTGTAGGGGTTCCCTACCGGGTGCCTTCACCTCAGGATCAGGATTCTCTCAGGGTGCTACAGTATGTAGAGAAACAGCTGGCTCACTTCAACCCTGCCAGGTCCACCAGCCACCAGTGTAAGCCTCATAAACCTACTCTGTGGCTTTACTCTACTACTAAAGTGTTCTGATGCTATCTGCAGCTTTGGTAGTGTCTTTTATTTGTTTTCTCTTCTCTTGGCATGACTCTCTGCACTCAGCATATCTGCCTTCTGAATTTCCTGTAGTTTGGATGTGATCTAGTTGCAGTTTTGCATGCCTACTTGCCTGAAAGTGTTTTTTTTTTTTAATGACTCTCACTTCACACTTAAGGCAACTTCTTTAAAACCTTGATGTTCTTCATCTGCAGGGTCTTGTTCTGGGAGAAGGGCTCTTTTAATTAATTTTTTGGCTGGTGTTACTTATTTGATTAATTGTATTTATTTTGTCCTATCTAGCCTGTGCCCTGTCTGAACTGAGCTCCCTCCATGAGGGAGAAAGTGGCTTCCGCCAAACATATCGCAACATCCAGAAGAACGCTCTGCCAGCCATCCCTGATCACGACACTCAGCCTGAACCTCAGCGCTACCGTGAAAACCGCAGTCCAGAGCCACAGAGTTACCGGGATAATCCCCCATCTCCCCACCATTATCGTGATGACCCTGACCCAGAGCCCCGCCACGTCCGGGACGAGCCTCTTCCTCCGCGGCGATACAGCGATGACCCTCCATCTTCGTCTCAGTCGCGCAGGCCCGGCCGGAATCAGCGGCAACAAAATCACAACAATGAGGAAAACCACAACAGGTGGAGGACTGTCTTATTACACAGAATGCCTTATGCAGAGATACAGGCGTACACTTAACTCATGTCGTTTTTTTCCAGGTGGAACCCTCGCTCAGAACACCTTCACAGAAAAACATACCGAACTGCAGGGCGAACCGGCTCATTGGACGAGCTGGAGGAGTTTGCCGCTTGTTACAAGCAGAGAGGAGGCAGAGGGGCAGAGAGGAGGGACGAAGAACAGCGAGAGTATGAGATGGAGCATCTGGAGTACAGCCGATACCCTTCTCACCGAGATGCCCCACCGCAGCATTATCACAGTAATGAAAATGACGTTGAGGACATCAGCGACCGTGAAGAGCAACCCAGGCGGATCAAGAAAAACAGACATGACATCAGCCCACTACCTTCACCCAAAAAGAGGAGGGACACGTCAGACAGAGAGCGTGCTGTCCCACCACCTCCCACAGCAGGTCCACCTTCGACTTCTTCTCAAGAGAAGGACTATGATGCCACCTTCCTCAACAGCCTGCTGGAGCGTAAAGCTAAGTTGCGAGGGGTTACCCAGGGGAGGACTGGGGCTCGGGGCGATGAAGATTCAGACACACCCTCGAAGAGCAGCCTGAAAAAGAGCAGCGGAGAATCCAGTCAGCACTGCAGTCGTTCGCCTAGTAACAGGCCCGACGCAGATTTGCTGCCTCCTCACACTGAGACAGAGCGAGTAAGAACTGACAGGTCGTCTCCAGGAAACACTCACTCCCCTCAGCCGCCCGTTCATTCCTTAGCGAGTCACAGAGAGGATCCCAGAAACAAGTCCAGGAAAGTGGTGAGTAACATCGTGAATTACTGGGATTGTATGCAAATTTAAGGATTTACAGTAAAGAGTATACTCAATATTTTTTCTTGGTTGCAATTAATAAAGATACAGACTAGAAAAATGATAACACTAGGCTAATTTCAAAGCGCTAAACACCCAGTGCTGTATTTCCCCATTTTTTGAAGGTGTTTCCAATAAAATGCACTTGGCTAGGAGCCCACAAAACTGTTGAGGAACTCATGAGCTAATCCAGGGTACTTAGAGATTCTGTACAATAGTTTGAGGGCAAAGTATCATGTTAACAAGGGCAGTCGAACACAGCAGCCACTTCATAGCAATATTTGATGATTCTGGTTTTACAGATTAGGTTAAAGTTATTTTCTGTTTCCCAGAAAACTGGGCAGAGCTAAGCAGAGCTTCATTCTACAGAATGAAGCTCAGAATGAAGACTTAAGCAGGCCTCTGCTTAAGTCTTAGCTCTGCTGAACTCTGGGTAGGTTTCACTTAATATTCAAAACACCTTCAAAAGATTAAAAATTCTCCTTCTGGATAGCTTTAGCTTTAGCTGCTTATCTTTGGTTAGCATCTTTAACATTTTGAGCTTGGTGAAAGTGAAGGTGTCTCATTCGGTTTGTTGTTACAAACGTTTTCATGGTGGTTGTCCCCATGGTTTACTTTGGGAAACTTTGCGTCGTCGCTCACAGTGAAGAACTCCCTAAAGTTTGGCTGCTCATAGCATATGGCTGGGAGTGTGCGAGCAACTATTTGTTCATGCTGCTGTGCGTGTGTTGCATTTGCACAAAAACTGAAAGTCTTGTAATGAGACATAGTGTCTGACTCTGGTCCCTGGCTGGTTGATTGCTGCACCTCAAAAAAAGGCAACAGTGGCTAAAATATGCAAAAATTGCTCATGTGGACTTGCAACTTTTTAGGCCTCAAAGTTTTCGTGACTTCCTGAACTTGAAGAACGCTCCAGTTGGATTATACAGAAAATGTATTTTATAACCGAAATTGCCTCATATTAAAATGTCTTCTTCAGGGAGCTGGCTGGGGAAGAGATGAAAAAAGGTTTGTAGGCCTGTAGTAAGTGTTGTTGTTGTACCTTTGACAGGTCAGGTTCAGATGCTACCAGAATGAAAACTAGGTAGAAGACTCTGTTCTATCTCCAACTCCACTATAACAATAATAACTGGTTGTCTCCTTACTGACAAACCTGGGTCAAAATGTTATGTAGTGTCAAAGACTTCTTCTACAAAACACATTGATTGAAAAGAGACTGCTTTTTGACCTCAAGTAAGGTCTTGAAACGAATCGTCAAGTGATCTCACGAAAGAGTTGAAGGCACTTTGTCCCAGGTTCCACTTCACCATAATAACCACGTTTGGCTAATGTCCACTCTCTCTTTACTGCCTCACTCTGTTCAGTAAAATATGCTGTGTTGTTGCTTTGATCACTTATACTTTTTTTATCCTCATCAGAGCACTCTCCTCAGCCGAGACTCCCTTATCGTCTGATGGACTTCAGTCTTCAGTACAGACTGGAATCGTCGTGCAGCCTTGATGCTCTACAGGAACTGCTTGTCAGCTGATAAAAGATGACGAACTTGGATTCATAAAGATAACGTCAAGGACAGCAGACTGTGGGAGAGCTGAATCAGTACTGATGAGTGAAGACGAGGACAGCAGAGGCACCCGAGATTTTTACTCAGCTGTTCTGCTTATGATGTCATGGTGAAGTCACTGGCTGTGTGTTATGTGGACTAAGACTGAGCTAATGCGTGCAGGGAGTATGACCTGGACCGTTCCTGCAAGCAGTGCGCTGTTGGTCTCCCCTTGTTACTGTCAGAAAAGGCTCTGAAGCAGAGAGATTTACATTACATTTTCAACACAATGCCTGCATTCATTTCCATCTTATGAGTTACGTGAATGAAAAAAGAACCGCTGTAGAATTGAGGGTGTATGACAACGCTGTTATTGTGAAGAACAGCTATGTCACCTTCTGTGTCATTCAGTAGTGTATTCAGGGACTAAGGCACCTTAGTCAGAAAGCTTCTTCCAGCAGTAATCAGTATTACCAAATGTTTACACTTATTTATTTTATGGGACAGTTGACATGAATGAAACAACAGTGGTTATGCGTCAGAGGTCAACAGAGCTAATGTGGATCCATCATCTGAATACAACTAAAATGACCAAAGGAGCTAAAGCTTTTTTTGACTTACGATAGGAGAAATGAGACAATGCTGACAATGTGACACAACACCAGCAATCTGAAACAAAACAAAACAAACTATTAAAGACCTTCAACAAGTTGCCCCGTAGTAGCTCAAATGTAAAAGTAACAAATGCTATAAACACTTTAGCTTCCCTCTCATCAGAGCTGAGATAAACACACTGTTCAGCACCAAATCAATTAGAGGCACAGTTAGTGATTAGATGCTGGACAGGTTCTCTCAGAAGTCAAAGAGTAACAAAGCAGAGCTACACGAGGAGAATATCTAACATAAATTCATTATTTAGGTAAAAACACAACTCCAAATGAATGGTAACTTCTTGTGGTAACTTCGAGTGACATAGTCACCTATACGAATGAGGTTTATAATATACGGTATAATTCCATGTAGCAACATGTATCAGCTAGAAACATCTGAATTGATTAAGTTTTGCATGTCTACTATTAAAAGTTTATAGCAACAAGATACCTCAGAATGAGCCTTTTGTAGGTGGTTACAAATTTGAGCATTAAGCTGCCTGTATATAATCTGTAAATGACCTAATATGACAGAAATCTATGCATTTTTGAACATTTTAAAATACCTGTTAAGTCTGGATAAAAAGATAAAGCTGCAATGACGCAGCACTAAAGTAATGAAGGTGTGGATTAACTTTGCCTATACTGACCTCTGACCCACATTTGCTGCAGCATTAGCAGCAGTGATGCAGTTAACTCCAGAACACTAATGTGCAGTTTTCTAACACTATCACTAATGTCAGGTATATATTTACCTGATTTAATATATGCAATAAAACATGCTTCCCATCAAAATATTTTAATGTACAACAATACATGACAAACTGAAACGGTATGAAAGTAGTGAAAAATTATCGAATCGTTAATAATCGTTAATTTAACGATTAATCGTTAAATCGTTAATTATTAAGTTACATTTTGTATTATCTGTAAACATTTAAAGGTATTGAACTGCAACTTGCCTTTGAAAGATTTTTCTACTACACTTTTGTACGGGACTATTTATGCAGATGGTGTGTTTGTTTTTAAAATTTGTAAATGATCATGTTTGTGTAAGCACTTAAGTACGTACATAAGATGAAGTCTGTATTTCCATCACCATAATTCAGCCATTGCTTATCACTGTCGAGCTAGCAGTTAAACCAACTCCATGTTATCAGCAGCCACACACTAAGCGTGCTTACTGGAACAGTCATATCAAATATTTTGCTCTAATATTACCCCATCCAGTAATTCATCACTCCCGTGTTGGTGACACCTGTTATTGGACAAGTGTAATTATTTTTTAATGGTTGGTGAAAAATTCCCCCTTTGTTTTGTCTTGTGTTTGGTAGAGACAACTCTGTGTGCGGGAGTTAGCATGAGCGAGAGAGATGACTCTTTATTTTTCTGTTAAGGAGACAATGTGTGATTGCGTATGACTCATGTCTTTGTTCATTGTTTTAATCACAGACTGCCTGTCTTGACTACACAGCTGGCTCGACACTCGCATATCGGTTCTTCCAGCAAAGCTGCAGATATCCTCCCTGTTTGTCGCCGACATACCACATTTGTTACAACAATTGCAGACAGTAGGTTGCTAAAGCGCCTACTTGCAGGGTGGCAAACATTAAGGCCAGCAGTGTTTGACTTTGCAGCAAAATAAAGTCAGCAGAAATAAAACTCCAGGGTTTATTTAAAGTTCAGATGGCTTGTTTTAAATTGCAGAGACATCAGTGGAGGGTGTTTCTCTTTCATGCTGCTTAGTATTTCTGTTGCATCGTTATACAGACTTTACTGCATTTACTGTGTAACTGTCGTTTCTACTTACTTTTGTGGATAAATATTTTAAACATTAACCAGAACGTTGAGATAATAAAATGTTGTCCATCTAAAGACATGTCTGTATAAACAAACCAATAATAGTCATTTATTTGCTTACATATTAATCAACACATCATCAAAATCTATAATCCTTCATAAGAAATACTTTAATTAGAAGATTTTTTTTTTTCTTTTTTTGGTTTATTGGGCCAAGCTGACGTCAGGTTGTTGCAATTTCTGTTATCTGGCCACACCTCCAGAGGGAGGGTTTAGCATGTGAGGGGCAACCAGTCAAAACAAAGGGGACTTTTAAGGAGGGGCAGCTTTGGAGACCCAAAACAGGTTGACATATACTTGCTTTCTACTATCACACTTGTGTCTGTTTGCGTTAGCCTTTGCCTACAGAGAGGGGCTTTCAACCACTGCAAATGTGTTTCCGTGAAGTCCTCTAAAATGCCAGCTGCACACCGCTCAATCTAGATGAAGCACAAAAAGACCATCAAAGACCAAAAAAAGAGAACATGAAGGGTACAAGCAGTGGCTGCTGTAGACACTTTTCACTCTTCACCACGGGTGGCTGGTGGACCAACAACAGCACAAGCAAAATTAGCCCAGTGACTGGTTATACCACATATTTATGCAGTCTGACTTTCTGCCCATCTGCCACCACTGAACCATAATGTTCCCATAACACTGTGATAGCTTGCTGCATAAAAGCTAACTATAAATAAATAAGAACTTAACAGTAGAGCTACTCTGGGTCAAAGTTTTTACCTTTTCCCGAGAAAGACTTCATACTTACCCCCAAGAATGGCCTTTACTGTTGCTACTTCTACCCAAGTGAAAGATTTGGATACAGTTTGTATTTACTTGTTAAGATAGGATAGGAAATAATTCACTTTAATAATTCACTTTTTGACCTCTTATTCTGTGAGTTTATGTGAGCTCCTTCACTGCATGCTTGTGATGGGAGGGTTCAGATAAACCAGTGACCACTCACAGCTTGAGAAATGTCAGGAATGCTGCTGAGCAACTCTCATCTGTAAGGAAGCTTGGCTGCAGAGGAATATGACATCAACATATGCCACAGCGGATCTTAAAGGTTTGGTGTGGATGAAAGTAATTAACTACCAAGTGTTTCTGGTCACTGGTCAAAAATCTGATGGCAATCAGTGGACTGTTTGGTTACTGTAAGTTAAATCTGATTAAACTGCACACAGCTTAAATTAGTGGTAAACACATAGAAATTTACCTGTTTTAACATCTGTGTCATTAAGTTGACAATTTAACCACAAATATTTAAGTATTCTGTGTAAATGATTGCAGCTTTCCATTAGTATGATATGAAATGAAATGCACAAAAATGGTGCAATCATCGTCAAGTGAGTGTGCCGTCTTCATGCTTGAGCGCCTCAGCACAAGCACAGCCTTCAGTCTTGAGCAAGCAGGAAACACAGAGCGGCTCTTGGCAGACGGAGGTGCAGAATGGGTGTGCTCACGGGCGAAACAGTCTTTGAGGAATTAAAAAGATTGGAAAGCACTTTTGCACAACACAAAATATAGCGCCAGAGTGCTGCAGTGGTTGGCACTGTTACCTCGCAGCAAGAAGATCCTCGATGTGAATCTTTCTATGTGGAGTTAGCGGGTTCTCTTCATTCTCTATGTCTGGGTTCACTCCAGCCTCCTCCCAGTTCAAATACATGCAGTTACTGGTGTTAGGTTAACTGGAGATTCTAAATTGCCCATAAGTGTGAGGATGACTGATTGCCTCTCTGTGTTAGCCCTGCGATCCTAGTGGCCTTCATGCATAAGACTAAGATGTTTATGAAGATTTGAAACAGAAAACACAATAATGATGCACAACCCATCATAAAACCTGCTTAGGCTGACGACCAGAGTTTTTAGTTCATAACCGGACACAGTTTTCTACTGTCTAGGCTGATAGCACTGATTCAGGGTCACTCTCTTGTTCTACAAGTCTTCCTTACTTCAGCCAGATGCCATTACATTTTCAGCCCCCACTAACTTTAGCCACTGCGCGGATTGCGTCTTTAAAGGTTCCCGGTACTGTTGCCATAGAAACGCTACAGAGGCGTGCGTTGTTAGAAGGTTTGGAATGTAGTCTTCTGCAGGAAGGAGAGTAAAACTTGGAGACCATACAGTTTATTCTGGCTGAAATTTGAAAAGAAAACGCATAAAGTCATGTTCTCGCAGCTAACGCCTGAGGAGTCGGCTTCACGGTGAGTTTGTGTGCTGCTTCTTCCCGTCCGAGCGAGTGAAGCCCAGCCAACATCAATCTGAGCGGTCAGTGCTGCTAACTTTGTGCCGCTGCTTGTGTGTGAACAGGATGTGGACAGCAGCGGGACGCGACAGTAGCTGTGTCCTTTTAGAAATACTGGCGTTACAGCGAGAGGAGAAAAAGCTGAAAGCTAAGTACGAGGAAAGCAAACAGGTGCGGAATTTTTTCCTCGAGACCTGAGGCAGTCACTTCTCGCGATAGCCGAAGCGTCAGTCTGAAGGGTAGCGTGAACTTTACCAAAGCACTGTAAACAATGAACGATTCTGAATGTTTAAGTATTTCTTATCTTAAAAACGAAAAAATGTATTTAAGTTTGATCAAACGAATTAAGAGCACGTTATTAGGAGCATCTATTCATTCCTAAATAATTATCTAAACAGTCAATTATCTGCCACTTGGAGGCAGTGGCAGGGCTGTACCATCATTCAGTGATTTTAACCATTCAATGATTTTAACAATAAACGTGCAGGACTATATTACATGATATAGCAGGAAGTATTTGTATAAATGCCATAATCATTAAAAGAATTAAGCGATTATTCATTACAGTACAACACTAAAGAATTTAAACGATGCAGTTTGCAGCTGGTGGTCACAGATATTTGCTCTTTCCTTATCCCTGACAGATTTTTCTATACATTTAGTTTTTGTCACTAGTGGTTGCATGAGATGATTCCTTCAGCCCATTGAGGTTCCACTAGTTGAGCAGCTCCTCCAGGATTACACATTTTGAAGGAGCTGTATGTGCCTTCACAAGAAAGCCTGTTGTTCCTCCCAGCACAGTCTCAGTAGTAGAAATAATAGGATATTGGCTGTAGAAGGGCATCAACCCAGTAGGAGCACCAGCCTCTGCACTTTTAAGTAGGAACAGGACAAGCACTGCTAAAATCCTACAAAATTACCTCCAGTGAGCTACTTGTGCATGTTTCTGAACAAACTATCAGAATTAGACTCCATGAGGGAGGCATGAGGGACCCACCTCATTTAGGGGGACCCGCTGGATTGAAATTCACAAAGAATACGAATGCATCTTCACACTATCATGCACCCACTGCCAAACCATGCTGGTTGGTGTTGCAGGCAACATAACATTTGCCATAGTGTCTCCAGACTCTTTAACCTGTGTAAAATATGCTCAGTGTGAACCAGAACCAATTTTAGTGTTTTCTGACAAGACCAGAGGTCTGTGGTCACCACCTGCAAAACCATTTCCTTTTTGGAGGGAAGTCTTATTTGTGCCTCTCCAGTGTACCTGTTGTCACTTTTATTTGCACTAAAGCAGGTGAAATTGATTAGCATTGTTTTATGCTTCCTAACTGGGCAGATTGGGATCCCTTAAGTGCAACTGACTTTGTGTTTTACTGTGATGATCAAATGTTTGTCTTAATTGTTTTGAGCAGTGTACTTTAATATACAGCAACTAATTTTATAAGCACTTGATATGTTTTGTATAAAAATATCTTAATTTTGTTACCCGTGCTCATAGAAGAAGAAGAGTAGGTCTGCATTAGATTTGCATTAAGATTTGCAAGTAAAATTTAAGTATCTCTAAACTGCACTTGAGTAAATACGCTTAGTTACAGCCCAGTACTATGGCATGCTTATCTGCTTGTAGCGAAAATCTCATACAATTCTTGGCATAATTAATTTTTTTTACCCTGTTATGTGGGTTTATGTAGGTGTTGGAGAGTATGCAACAGCGTGAAGAGGATTTGCACAAGAACATAAAGGAAATACAGGACCTGCATTTAAGCTTTGACATGTATCACAAGGTACGACAGGAGATCACGTCACATGCTATAAATGTTATGGGAGGAACAAAAAAAGTAAGGCCCTCAATCTGCTTCTAGGATGAAGAAGCTAATCGAGTAATCGAGAAAGCAGAGCAGGAGAGAAAAAGGGTGCTTCAAAAAGAGGCAGAGATAGGGAGGCTGAAGGAGCAGTTTGCCAAACTGACTGAGGAGAAACAGGAGCTCGAGCATCAGGTGAAGAGACACTCTGTGTACAGAGATCTCATGGAGCAGCTGCTCAAAATAACTAAGGTACTGTAGCTTTTGAATACAAGTATTACAATAAATGTGACAAATATTATTCTCAATTCAGTGCATCATCTGATTTTTTTTAATGCCTGTTTTTAACATATATGGTTAAAGTCAGATATTTGACTGTCTCATAAAAATATCAGCTATATTTGAATGTGATGGCATGAATACATGGCAAAACAGTTTGGGCAGAGTCACCTTTTCCAGTGTGTAGCATCCTGTCTTTTAACAACAATCAGTAAATGTCTGGGAAGTGAGGAGAGCATTTCCTCAAATTTTGGGAATTGAATGTTGTCTCATTCGTGTTTGATGTAGGATTTTAGTTGCTCAGCCGGCCTCGGTCATTGAGCAGGCAGGCCGGTTAAGCACTCAGACTCTTCTACTACAAAGCCACACTGTTGGAACAGATCACAGGCACCCAATGATGATTTTCAGCCATGTCCCTTGCACACAGAGATTTCTCTTTATTTGCTGAATCTTTTGTTGATATGTTCTGTAGACCATGATATAGTCAAACCTTGAGGAACATTTTCCTGAAATTGCTGCAGCTTCCTTGTTTCCAAATAGATTAAGACAAAATAGACACAGACAAAATATGGATTTATGGGATTTGCAAATCACTGCATTCAGTTTGTATTTGCATTTTACAGAGCGTCCCATCTTTTTTGGGATTTGGGGTAACGATTGCTAATGATAGCAGTGGATTTGTTTCAGATTGCAGGCAAACTCTGGCATGTTTGAAATAGATGGCAATTTGCTTTTCAGGCTACATCCTTAATGAGAGTGTAATTGTGTTACAGTTTGAAGATGTGGCGGCGCTCACGGATCATTTAGAGAGTCTCCTCCACTTCAGATGCCAGCTCTCTGAGAGGGAGAGTAAGGCACAGGAGCAGGCTGACGAGCAGAGAAAAGCACTGCTGACACTGGAGCAACAGCACAACCTGCTGTTGCTGCAGAGGAACAACCAGCTGTCTCAGCTCCAGACCGAGCTGGAGAAAACACGCTCTGAAGGTCTAATATGGGTATGACACATAATCCTGGATCAAAATCCCAGCTTCAGTGCTAAGGCGGCCTTAGATCTTGGCGTCTTCTGAATGAACTCTGGTTGTCCTGTGTTCATACAGGAGAAGAAATGGAATAATATACAGGAAACGGCTACAAAGAAAACACTGAAGCTGGGACAGATTAAGATGTCAATTTTAAATCTGTATGAAATGACTGGTGGCCAGATAGGAGGAGAGGAAGGTGTGGATGTGAATGACACTGAGAAACAGCTGGAGCAGGTGTGTACCTTCACAGAGCAGAGACGGTGAGCAGCTGACAGTGAAACATTAAAATGAAGATTGTAACACACACCTCCCTACTGTCTTTTCCTTAGGTCAAGCAGTTCTTCGAGGACCAGACGGACATAGTGCAACAATATCAGCCTCACTCACAAAGGCGTAACAACGATCAGGGAAAACGGAAAAGCAAAAAGCCCACAAATAAAGAAATGTGAACAGACTGTCTTATGAAATTATTTGTACACTGGATCTGTTTAAATATTGTTATTGCTATTTTTATCTAAAGTTCATTTGTGTGTTTATGATTTGAATGAATTAACTCAAGATGAAATAAGTACTGTAATGTGTGTATATATAAGTGCATACGGCTTTAAAATTTAATTCGCTGACTCAACTTCAGAAATGAATTCAGCAAACACTGATGAACATGAACTGCAATCAGCAGCTGCTTTGCGTATACTGTCTATTTATGTACTGTCAGGGTTAAAGTAATAAGGGGGCGCATTAAAATAGCAGGCATGTGCCAGAACTGAGAAACTTTCCATCTAACTACAAATGCACAACAAACACTTGTAGTACACACATAATGAGTTAATTGGTCAGTACGACATTCATTTAGCTACTTATAAGATCTTAATCCAATAGGTTAACAACAACAACAAAAACTTGATTTATATAGCACACTTAAGACCAAGGGTACACCAAAGTACTTCACAATAGTACAGCAGATTAAAACATGAATAATAAAAAAGACCATTAGCAATGTACCAAATATGCTAGCAGGTCAATGGCACTAATTAGGCAAGAATAAAAGTTAAATAAGGAGTAAATATCAAATCATAATCAATAGAAATACATGGATATCAAGTGAAGGGATATATACAATGGCAAGCACGTAAAATGAAGATAGTATAGGAGTATTAACTAACTGGAAAAGCAAGGTTAAATAAGTGAGTTTTTAGTCATGACTTAAATGTCTGGATGGAGTCGGACGCACGAATAGCAATGGGAAGGTTGTTCCACAAATTAGGAGCAACCAGGGCAAATGCACGGTCACCTCTGGTCTTAAGCCGAGATCTAGGCTGTACCAAGAGTAATTGGGCTGATGATCTGAGGGCTCTCCCAGGGGTGTATGGTCTAAGGAGTTCAATGAGATAGCTAGGCGCTATATTGTTTATGATTTTAAAGGTAAGCAGCAATATTTTAAATTTAATATGGTATTTGACAGGGAGCCAGTGCAAATCATTACTTAACTTGTAACTTGGAAATAATGGCACTTGTTTAGTCCCTGACTCCTACTAATAAACATATCAGTGCACAACTCATGAACCCAGTGGATTGTTCCAGTTTCACTTACTTGGTTAATTAGACCTGTTTCCACTTGGAAGTTGGAATAGAAGAAATTATGATGCTGATCATTCAGAACAGTTAGGCTACAATAGTTTTACACAAGCACATTTGGTAAGTACACTTGAATATGAACATACCAAAGAGGTTGGATCTGTGTGTGGTTATATGAGTGTAATTTGTTTTCACTAAAACACAGATTATTATTGTTGTGGTTTTTATGAAAGACTTAGAGAAGACTTTGATTCGTCTAGGAAACAAAGGCATGAAGAGCAAAGCCCAGCTTCAGTTTTTCCCTCTCCTGTATTATTCATTCATGAGTCACACAGCTGCTTTGAAGGGATTTCGAAAAACATTTCCTAACACCTCCAAGAGCAAATATTTGCTTAATAGGAATAAGATGAACATATTTTTTCCTAATCCAGTGATGGTTTCTCTCCAGCCAAGTCAAAAGATTGAATCTAGAGTTCAGAACACTTACTTGAAAAAAGATTTGTAATTAAATTTTTATTTTTGGTTAAATGTATTTTTAATTCAATTTGAATCATCTAGAAAACATTTTAATATAAGAACACCATCTTTGGGCTTTTTTTTTTAATAAACTGGGATGCTTTGCTCTCAGCGAAGATACTACAACCTCGATTTCCCCTCTTCAGAACAATATTCCTCCATTTTGAATTCAAATGCTAGACTTTGACTTCTTTCTTTCAAATAAATGATTCCAGGGAATCCATTTTTAGCAACCACTAGACTTTAGACCTCTTCAAGGGCTCGGGGATTAGACTTTTCTTCGTGTCACAGTGTCATACAAACAAAATACTCCTACAGCCAGAGAAAATCAGATAAGACCAGTGAGATGTTACAGGTAATATCTGTTTATGCGCTTGCAAATGATCGTGGCATCCTGCTGCTTAACACCTGCCTGCGTCACAGGAAAGCTCACCTGTTTCGGGGTGGAGCCACAGATGAGCTCAGACTCAGGGATCAGCTACAAACATTGGCTACTCTTCAGTGGTACTCGTAGGCGGAAACAATGAGCAGTTTTGGTTAGGCCAAAGTGAAGATAGAAAGTCGTGTTTTGTGGAGTTTTTTGTGGTTATTTTTATTTATTTTTTTTTATCTTGGGAGTGTTGCCTCTCTGTTTGTATTTGGAGCCGAAGGTTTTGGGTTGGGTTTTTTTTGTACCCTTTGGTAATCATGCAGAGACTTCCTGTCGCAGTCGTACTGCTGTCGCTTCTGAAAGGTAATTTTTTAATTTTTTTACATGTTAGCTTCATGTTTGTGTAAAAACAAGTGGACTAAACCAGTTTATCAATTAAATGTTAAAAAAACACAAAAATGAACATAAGTATCGGTCACATGACACAGGTGTTTATATGAAGCAATCAAACATGACCGTCTTGTTTCATAGTTGGTTAAGCAAATTATGTGTTACTCGTCTTTATAACCGATTTAAACATTTGTCTGTCGGAGATCATTAATATTTGGGTCCCTTTAGAGATACTTGGGACCCTGAGCATTGATTCACTCTTTAAAGTTAAACCAACGATTTTCTTTATTTCCACTCTGGAAAGAGCCACTGCGCTATGCCCACACTTAGATGAACTCATCGGGTTTCATTCCACCTTTTCAGTGTTTGTTTGGTAGTTTCACAGTAGGCCACTTCCTGTGTCTCTGTCTGTGCCACCTGTTTTTCTGGTTCTGCTACTTTGACATTAACTCCTTGGCTCATAGTAGCTCTCACTCATTGTCTCCTTTCCACTATTCTTCTTCCTGGACTTTTGCTGATAAATAATGTAACCTAATGGATCATTGTATAATACTATATGGTTACTCTCTGTCTGTTGTCTTTCTGCAGTGTCAGTATGCGTTCAGGTGAACGTTCCCTACACGCAGTACAGCACGCTTATGTTTGCCAAAGTGGTCCTCCGCTGCGACTACTCCACCTCTGCGGACCTCCAAAATGTTATTCTCACATGGACTTTCAAGTCCTTCTGCATGGACCCTGTACTGCAGTATTACACCACAGGTACAAAAGCAAATGTCACCTGAGGTGTAGTTGTTTAATGTCACAGAGAGGGTGCTGCATTTGCATTGTAACACAAATATCTCTCCCTGAACTACGCTGTTGACATGAAATGGAGCAGGCAGCTAAAGTGCGGTTATTTTTCAATAAATTCCAAAATGTGGTCTGCCTGAAACTACCTCCATGCCAATTATGAACAGTGGAGAAGAGTAGGGGGGGAAGTGAATAAAGAAAACAAGTGCATAAAATACTATTTATTTAAGTTAGAGAGTGGGGGAAAAGAAGACAGCCATAATGAATGCTTTTCAGACCTCTGTGTATATACTGAGACCTATACAGTAGTTTGCTGTTTTGTTTTAATATAAAAAAAAAAACCCTTTTATATTAAAGTACCAAAAAAACTCCCCATATAGGTGACAGAGATGGAAATCTTACATGTAGATTTAAATTCATATACATTTCTTTGGATTTCTACCCTCTGTGTTCATTTGAACTAATTATTGTTTTTTCCAATCAGTTCTTTATTTTTTTAAATTTTTTTTACTCTCACCTCAGTTGGCGTGGTGCTTCCTACTGCACACATTTCTCATCACAATAAAAATTTGCTGCACTGGAGTGTGTGCTTGTGCTATAGTTTAAAGTAATAACATAATAATAACATAACATTGCTCATCCCAAAGCTGCAACGCGTCTTCTGCCCAAAACAAGAATATCAATTTCATCTATGATCATTTGGGGGTTGTGCCTGATGATCTTGTCTTTTGTGAACCATCAGTTTTATCCCAAACAGCCAGTAACATGTTGTGGCCAGTTGTCAGTCTTTGCATTATTAAGCTTTTATATCTGGTTTTGCAGCATACCAGGCTCAACTACAGTTAGGACAAGATCCGTCAAACGACTGTCCAGATCGTGAACGGACAATACGCACTGTGCTCCAAAGGACAGGAAGCAACCAGCCTATACTGGGAGCAGAGTACCAGCAACGAAAGATTACCATCCAGAACCGTGAGTTCACGCCAAGATGAGCCTAAATCTGATTTTTGAGCTGAAGCACCTCATCTGTGGTCTTGCCTGTATAAATCTTTAAAATAGTTGCTTGATAGAATGTGAATTGTTAGTTTTGATAAAACAACTGTGAGAACTTTTTTTTGTTTTGTTGTTCTTCCTTCATTTTCATTATGTGATAATTTTTGCAGAAATAAAAGATTAATAGTATGTTATCCTGATGGCCTTTTAATTTGTTAGAATGGAAGTGAATTGACTGAATGCTGTCCAGTTCTTTGAGCTTCTGAAAATAGGGCACAACAGAGGAAGTTGAATTAAACTTAATCATGTATGTTTGCATTGTCTGGACAGAGGCAGACTTGGTGATCAATGAGGTGATGTGGTGGGACAATGGGGTGTACGTCTGCAATGTTAATGCTCCTGGAGACACCAGTGGGATCTCTTACAAAGAAGTCAAACTCATTGTCTACAGTAAGAAAGAGAATATGAATGTATACGATTAAACACACATACTGTAATCACATGCACTGCAGCTTCTGTTAATGTCATTAGTGCTGTAATATAGTCTGCTTCTTAAGACACAGAACACAGAGCGTCTCCCTTTTTCTTCATCTTCCTACAGACTGGTTAACTGTGTTGCTCATCATCATCGGTGCCCTCCTTCTCATCCTGCTCTTATGCATCTGCTGCTGCCAGTGCTGCCCTCAGATATGCTGCTGCTATGTCCGCTGTCCCTGCTGCCCACAGAGGTGCTGCTGTCCTGAGAAAGGTAGAAGCTTTCATTTAAGGGTGCTTCAACAACAGAAGTCAAGGAATAAGGCAGCTTGGGAGTTGAGGAGGAAAAAACCCCCCAGCAGATCCCATGAAGGAAGAATATTTAATTGCCTGTATATCTAGTGAATGTTTGATTGCTGTTTCCATTGCTCCACTCAGTTTGGTCATTAACAGATCCTTTCTGCAGGCCTTCATTTGTGTTTGAAAGTACCTATTGCTAATAGCCTTAGTGAAATCAAACATGTGACCTTATCATGCTGCAGATAAAAAGCCCATATACTTTTAGATAACCTACATAGTAGAAATTGTTGTTCTCACCTTTTAGCTGTGATGCAGCATCGTATGGTGAAGCAGGCTCAGAAGGCCATGAATCCTTGGTTAGGAGGACAACCAATATATGCACCACTGAGCCACGTCTCCAGCCAGATGCAACCCAACCCGATGCTCTACCCTGGTACATGCACACATTAATCTGCACATATTAAAATGACAGACGTAAATAGCTTTTAATTTTCTGTTTTCTGACCTTTCTAAATGCTCCCCCCCCCCCCCCCCCCCCCTTCTTTAGGATCTGTTGCAGGGAGCAGCATCCCTTTAAAGGCAATGCCTCTCCCTCCTCCTCAGTCTTCAGCTTACAGCATGCCCCCTCCCAGTGTCCAAGGTAACCGCACACCAGCCAATAACAATCACATGCTCGACTACCTGGAGAACCAAGTGAGGGGGTTGGACGTGACCAGTCCTCTTCTACAGGTATGTTCCCACGACTTTTAATGTAAACAAAAAAACACATTCAAATCTCTTCTTTATTTTTTGAACATCTGAAAATTCTCCTCTACCATTTTCTACAGGCCAGTTTCAATTTCTAAAGCCTACACATGGTGATCATCTAATGCAGGGATGGGCAATTAATTTTCCCCAAGTGGCACTAATGAGCTGTTGAGGAAGGAGAATTGATATTAAAATAACTGTATTGCTTATTGTTACATTCCTCCACAGCAGTCCCAGTTACTCATGTGGCCCCTTTTGGGGGGGGGGGGGAGGAATTAATTCCCCAACCCTGAGATAGTGGGGCTCTACTTAAAATATGCTTGAGGCAAAGGTCGTATTTGTATTTGTTGGTTTACAGGCAATAATCTGTGAACTGTAATGTCTCCTATGCTTCATGGCCTACTACGTCATGGGCGTTACACTTCTTTGAATACTTTTGCTTTCTGTATCATTTTTTGAGCTAACACAAGTCAGTTGCGACTACTTTTTATGACTTATGTCTAATTCTCTGATGACATCAGTCAAAGTGTGACCGTTTCAGACGGGCTCATCAAACCCACAGTGAAGAGAGAGCTTTTTGCTTAGTTTTAAACACGTCTTTCACTTTTTATGTCAAGAATGCATATAGTTAGAGACATTCAGACTTAACACAACAAGTTAATCACAGCATGGTGTTAGAAAATTAAATATTACACTTTAGAACGTCACAAGTGACTTGGTGTCCTCAACCTTGTAATTTTAGTTTCCTCAGGAAACAAAAATTGTTAAAATGGTGGAACATTCCTGCTTTTCTAAACCTGAAATTCCCTGTAGTGGTTCACTTCATTTCTGAGGTTTATCATATTGAGTTATTGACGATAAGTCCCTGATTGATTGATTGATTGATTGATTGATTGATTGATTGATTGATTTTTTTTATTTTTTATGATGCAATTACCATAACGGTATATACTCTATTTGTAGCATTGATCCTGGGCACAGTTTTAGTTTATTTTATTATTTTTTTTAAGTTTTAGTTATATTTATTTCTTCGTATCTCTCTCTTCTTTCAGTCCCAGCCACCACCCCCACCTCACGCCCAGCACTATGCACCTCCTGCCCAGCAGTATGCACCTCCTGCCCAGCAGTATGCACCTCCTTCCCAGCGCATGCCCGTCAATGTCCCATTTTCACCAGGCCCCCCCAGCATGATCTCTGGCCTCGACGATGGCCCAGCAGAGCGTCGTGTCATTACACTTCCACCAATAAGGGAGTCGCAGTTAGGCAGAGTTCCACCTTCTGCGCCCAAGACTCGGCCACCGAGTTCCAGTGAGAGCAGCCGCAGTGGCTACACTCGTCGTGATGAGCGAGGGAGCGCGGGCAGACGTTACCCATCACCTACCAGATCTAGAGGTATTCCCCGTAGCTACAGTGAGGAGTCACTGGATGGGCGGGGTCGCAGCCGGGCACGAGAAGGCATGGACCGCCCTCGATCTCGTTCCAGGGATGACTTGTTTGACAGCAGGTCCAGAGGAAATTACTCTCCCCCAGCATCACGACACTCGAGGGGAGGGTCCTGGAGCTCAGATGAGGGAAGCAGAAGAGGGGCGGTGGGAGGTGCGAGGAGAGGAGGTGGAGGCTGGTCCGATAAACCTCCCAGCTACACAGAGTACGAGCCGGGACAGAAACCAGGAGCACGAAGAAATGATTATTACTCTGTAAGAAAAACCTTGCTTTAGTTTACAAACTGAAATGCAGTTGTATCACACATTTCTCAAACATGCAGTCACTATTAAAAATAAAAACCTCTGTTTGCTATTGCAGTTAATCTAAAGTTAGTATGTCTCTCTCAGGACAAGGCCTCTCGCAGTGGCAACAGCATCGTCATCTGAGCCCTCCATCTACGAAACACACTGACTTCTGTTTCAGAGAGCAAGCCAAGTCATTAGCCTGTTGTCTGGCTCTGGGTAAACCCTTTATACGCCCATATATATACATATATATTATTTTCTTTCTTTCTTTTTTTTTTAAATCTGTGAAATGAATAACTCTTTGTACATCTGATGAAGGACATAAACTCTGAGATTGAAAAATTCAGATATTCGTCATGCTTTCCCCTCTTACAGGTGGATAGAGGTCAAATGGCTCATGAGAGAAGGGAAACCTTTTAAATTAAATAAAACCAAATGATGATTGTGACTTCTGAAGAAATTGTGGTAAAACTCCCCTCAGCTGGTTTGTTAGTCTAAAGAAATTATTCAGAAGGAAATCTGGACTAAAAGCTTGTTGCGTTTTTTTTTTTAATATGCTGAAGCTCTATTTATTTGGTAGTTAATTCTTATAAGGGATAAAGTCATGAAACAAACGTTACAAGGTACAAAAGAAAAGTCTCTCAGGGTGAGTAAACATTTTTGTTTTTGTTACATTATCATTTATAGTCTAAACAACATCAATATGATTACATTTTATGCTTTTGTTAAATCACAAAATATTGCTTTTACATCTCCATAATGTTTTTAGTGTCTTTTGTATTTGCTATATTTTAAAGGAAAATGCATACATTACTTGGCTATGGTTAGAAAATGCATGTGTGCATAACTTATATCTAGGAGATACTAGGAGTAAATTAGTCATACAGTCAATGGAGTGACAGACCTTTTTGATTCATTCACTGTTATTAAAAAGCTATTTTTTTCTCTCTTTTTAAAGAACTGTACAGTCACTTTGTCATAGTACTTCAATAAATCTTTGACATCTGGGGTACAACGTACCTGTGAGTTGCTCTTCTTCCTGTTTGACCTTTGAGCAACTTGATAGTCGCACATGTTGTGTCGGTAAGGGCTTCAAATCTTTGTGATGTTCCACATGTAGAGAGAAATCATCAGAGTAGGTTGTCATATGTGATCACACTGCCACTGTTTTCTTGACAGCCATAGTTTTTGATATTCTGAACTATTTGCATGCCTAAATATAGCCTAAAATGCAAAAGCAATATCAAAGTATGTATCCAAAAGCTATAAATTATCAGACATCAACTATGTACCCCAAACCCCAAAACAATTCACAGTAGAACTGTAAAATAAAGCTGAAATATGATGCAAATTAAAGCGGATGGCAGGACGGTTTGTGTAAAGGTCAAGGTGTTGCAGGAGAATTATAGTTTTGGGGGTTTTTGTTTGGGGGTTTGTCACATGCTGGCAAAGCAAGTCAGTTGTTTTGGCGCTTTAATGTAGATTTTTTTTATTCATGTCTTAATGTCATTTTCAGCTTGGTTTTTTCTTTTTCTGTTATATGGTGCTTTTATTTTATTTTTTTTATTTTTTTATGAAATTGTTTTCTGTAAAGTCATTGTACAAACCTACTTCCCAAAAATTGGGAACCTGTGTAAAATGTAAATAAAAACGAGAATGTAAGGATTTGGAAATCTCAAGTTTTATTTTATTCAAAACAGGACACAGAAAATGTGAAATGTTTAAACTAGGATACTTCACCGTTTCATGGAAAACATGAGCTCATTCTCAATTTGATGGCAGCAGTTCATCTCAGAAGTCCTGGGACAGGGTCAACAAAAAACTGAAAGTAACTCACACTAAAAAGAAACAACTGGAAGAACGGCTAATTAGGTTATTTGGCAAAAGGACAGTAGCACAGTTAAATGTAAAATAATATGTATTTTTCTCAGATTTAAAAGTGCATGAGTTTTGTTTTTGTTTTTTTGTTTTTCCCCGTTTCCTGTTTACACTGTCTTTGTTGAAAGTGCACATGATGGAGCTGAACTGAGAAACCAGACACTAATTATACCTGCTTCTGTTAATGAGGCAAAAACAAACAGCACTTCTGAATGCACTATCATTGTCACTGTTTCAGCAGCATGCCCTAATGCAGCCACACAGTGGTTTCTCAAATATTGTTTATCACTTGATGCTCTTGCTGTACACTTACCAGCCAATTTACCAGTTACATCTGGGTAGTAATGGGTTGAATCCCCTTGTGACTTCAGAGCGGACTTAATTCTTCATGGCATATGTTCAGAAAGGTGCTGGAAACATTCCTCTGAGATTTTGCTCCATACTGACATGGCAGCATCACACAGTTGCTGCAGATTTGTTAGCTGCTCATCTAAGATGAGACTCTTTTGTTCTACCCCCTCCAACAGGTGCTCTACTGGATTGGGATCTTTTGACTGTGAAGGAGTACAGATAACTCATTTTCATGTTCAGTAAACTAATTTCAGATGATTTGAACTTTGTGACATGACATGTTGTCCTGCTGCAAACAGCCATTAGAAGATGGGCACTGTGGGGTCATAAAAGAACGAACATGGTCACAAACAATTCTCAGGCAAGCTGTAGTATTTAAACAATGCTGAGTCCAAGGGGTCCAAAGTGTGCCAAGAAAATATCCTACTCCACTAGACCATTATTAGCCTGAAGCACTGATGCAAGGCAGGATGGATTTATGCTTTCATGTTGTTTATGCTAAATTCTCCTAACATTTAGTTGTCTCTGCAGAAATTCAAAACAAAACAAAAACTTCAGACCAGGCAACAATTTTACAATCTTCTCTTGTCCAGTTTTGGTGAGTCTTAGTGAACTGTAGCCTCAATTACCTGTTCTTAGCTGACAGGGGTGGTACCAGGTGTGATCTTCTATTGCTGTGTACAGGCAGAATACCACACCTGGTGATGCAGAGATGCTCTTCTGCATACCTTGGTTGGGACAACTGGCTCTTTCAACCATTGTTGCCTCCTCAAAGCAGTCTGGCCATTCTCCTCTGACATCAACAAGGCATTTTCACCCAGAGAACTACCGGTCACTGGATATTTTCTCTTTTTTGTAACCACTCTCTGTAAACCCTTGAGATGTTTGTGTGGGCAAATCCCAGTAGATAAGCAGTTTCTGAAATACTAGAAATTGCACACACATAATTATGCAAAAAACATTAAAAAGTAATGTGGTGCCAGCAAAAAGACGTCTTGTTCAAAGTCACTTAAGTCCCTTTTATTATGCTGAATATGAATTAAATTCTTAGAAAAACAGGATATTTAATCTCGATTTTTTTCTTTCTTTTTCTCTTGAAATGTTATCTTCAATCGCAATTCCATAATTTATTATTATTATTATTTATGTATTTTACCATTGTAGGGCAGTAGGAGAAGAGACTGTGGGCATAGGGGCAAAGCTGCATAGTTTGCCACTACAAACAACAGTATGGGCAGTAAAATCATGTGCATGCAAAATGTTCTGATAGTACAGTACATGAGTGAAGTGCAGCACTAAGAATAAAAGATGAAAAAACGATGCACTGACTCCAGATCAGCCTTTTTTGTATTGTTTTTTTTTTATTTTTTTAATCAAACTGCGACTGTGCAGTCTGAGCTTGCTTTAGTCGCGCGCTGATGACGACACGCGCAGAGGCGGTGCGGGTTTGCCACGTCGGTCTCTGTGCAACGCATTTACACTGTTGCTCTTCCAGCCCAGGGCTAACTTTTTGAGACGTTTAGTGCTCTCACCCCGAGAAAAAGCGACTCCCCAGCGTCGCCCTCGCCGCTGTAGCCCGTCACCACAGCAGCTCAGTCCGGGGAATTGAAGCTGAAAGGCGGAGAAATGCTCGGTACAACCCGGACTCGCCGCACAACTGACTGATGCATCCTCGTCCAGCTCAGCCGCCCGCATGTTGTCGATGTTTTGTGAGTAACGACGGCTTTTACACAGCTTTCAGACTCTCCACGTTTGCCACCGAGCTTAAAGCTATTGCGTGTGTCCGTTTTTAGCGCTCTTTTCAAAGTGCGCTCCCAAGTTTCCGCAGTCTTAAAAAAAAGGATACAACGCTGCCTTATGTCATGATTCAGGCGAGCAGCTTTCAGTGCATGTCTTAGCAAGTCCCCCCCCCCCATCAAAACAACACCTCACAAAATGTTCTGCAGCGTCCAACAGTGCAACAAAAGCCTTTCACAATTGTAAGGAGTCGCACTTAAAGTAAGAAACATGTTGCACTTCCACAAAATTGCTAAACACCATCCTGCAATCCCTTCATTGTAGTTCATTTCTGTAAGCCTCAGTTCCTGTTTTCACTTTTGGCTTCTTTTTTTTGAGTTGTCATCTTGCGTCCCTATGCTCTGTTTGAGTCGCGTGTGCGTGAGTTAACGTCGGTTTCCTGTTTGTACAGTCAGCTCCAATGCTCGATATTGATGCCGCACAGTGGTCTGTGAGCAAGCTGTTTTATCTTCTCCATCATGTTTCACAAACTCCATCAGCATAAAGGAAATGTTAGTATACATAGAGGCTGCTGCTTATCTGGCTCTGGTTTGCGTTTCTTTTAGAGGCCTATCTCTGGTTGATGAGAAAAAAGCAAGGACTACGTTCTTGGTGTGTGTGTGTGTGTGTGTGTGTGTGTGTGTGTGTGTTTTACGTCACTGGGCAATGATACAAATCTATATAATGAGAGTGACAAGTATTTGAGTTGTAGCTACACTTCCTCAGGTGACATTTTTGTTGTTTGCAGACTTGCAACAAGCAAACAAGAAAATAGTGGGGGAAGAAAATCGTACAGTGCAATGCCTAGGAGACATAAATTCAATAGTTCATGGTGTACAATCAGCAAAGTCTCAAAAGTTTCTCTTTTTATTGTAGCTTATCATTATTTTAGTTTTTAGTATATGTTTCATGTTTTACAGCATTTCTATAATGGTGAGTGAACAGGCTCGCACATATACCCAGCCTATTTTCTTCTCATAAATGCCACTATCCCCTCGACAGAAGAAGGAAAAACAAAATAGAGAAACCCACAGAATAATATGTACACTCTCACTGGCTGCTTCATTAGGAACACCTGTTCAACTCCTTGTCAACGGAAACGTCTAATCAGTCAGAAATCTAATCAAAAAATCTACGCAGTCAGTCACAGGGTGGTAACTCTGTGCATTCAGTTATGTCGATATGATCGAGATGACCAGCTGAAATTCAAACCATCAGAATGAGGAAGAAAGGTGATGATGAACGTAGGATGGTTGTGCCAGGCAGTGTTGGTCTGAGCAATTCAGAAACTGCTAATCTACTGGGATTTTCCCCCATCACCATCTCTATGGTTTACATAAATGGTCAGAAGAATGGAAACTTTCTAGTGAGCTGTGGTTTTCTCATGAAAGATGCCTTGTTGATCCCAGAGTGGAGTGGAGTGGATAATGTCCAGACTGCTTTGAGCTGATTGGGAGCCAACAGTAACTTAAAGCAACAGCTCATTCCAAACAAGATATGCAGACGAGATCTGTGAATGCACAACACCTCCACCCTTGAAGCAGTCGGGCTACAGCGGCAGAAGACCACAGTAGGTGCTGCTTCTGTCAGCTAAGAACAGGAAACTGATGTGTAATAGGGTTGGGGCTATATCTAAAAATTTTCCAACCGACAATCTTCAGTCAAATAATTGACGATTGGCGATATATTCACGCATGCACACACTTTTTGATGGGCGGAGCAATGTAATCACGCACGGACTGATTTGCACGCTTACAACACAGAAGTTCAAACATGGACGAACTAATTTCCCCCAAAATTTAGGGCTGTCAGCGTTAACGCGGTCATCACGATTAACGCGATTAAAAATTTTAAAACGCTCAACTCGTCTGCAGTGCAGAATGAACAAACTTTGGACAAACTGCCTGAAATGCGTTGACAGAGACATTTCAGGGATTTTGACTCAGTCTGCGCTCCAGATGGGTTCATTGTTAATCGCGTTAGTCGTGATGACGGCACGTTAATGCTGACAGCAAGAAAAAAAATAAATAAATAAAGTCGCCAATTTTGGGATGAAAGAGGCAAACCTAAGGATGTAACCAAAGCGGTGTGGTGCTTGTGCAGACATGTAGTGTGAGCAAAGTACTCAAACAGGACTAACTTGAGGAGGGGACATTTGCTCGCAGATGAAAGAGGGTGCTGTTAAAACAGCGCTATTATTATTTTTTTTCTGTTGACTGCTTGTATTACCTCATCATTATTAACAAACTTACTCATTGGCAAATAAATAAATAAATCACCCTTGTAAAAGCAGGATAACACCCAATATCACAAAGCTCAATTTCATGTCAAACTCTTCAATAAAACATTGAGTTCACTGTGTTCAAATGAGCTCCACAGTCTCCAAATCTCAGTCCAGTTGAGCATCTTTGGGACGTAGTAGAAAGGATTATGGATGCAGACAAATCTGCAGCAACTGCGTGATGCTTTTATGTCCGTATGGATCAAAATCTGAATAAGGTCTCCAGCACCTTGTTGAATCTGTGCCATAAAGAATTATGTCAGTTGTGAAGGCAAAGGAGTGTCCAACCCAGTGCTAGTAAGGTGTACCTAATAAAGTAACTAGTGAGCACGAGATAAAACTGCAGCAAATTCTTAAAAATCTGGAACTGATTGCAAATTATTTAAATTATTGAGCTGTTAAAAGTGGCTTACATTGAATTCCCCTTTTCTTTTATATAATATACATGATTTTATTGCACTTATTGCACTTTACTGCATATATATTGCACTGTTGGTTGTTGAACATCTCCATTAAGAATAGGTGAGTCTGAAAAATATTTGTAACACAGGACACATTTGCACAGATTTTATGCACCCGGTGTGTAAAGGCCTTTAATCATAATAACCAGCCTTTGTTTTTGTATTATTTTATTGATTCATTGTTTCAACTCTAAACTCCCGTAGTTTAATATTTTCAGACGTCCAACTGGACTAAATTAACTTTATTCAACTGGCAAAAACTCGTACATGTGTCACGTCACATATCGCTGCCAAGAGTTGCTGTTAGAATTGTTTAGCTCGACTTTCAGCTCAGATAAAGACGTAATGTCCGATTAACACAATCAGTGTTAAAACCATGAAATAAAACCATCAGATTTTTAAAAAATTGTCTCACTGCATCAGTTTCATGTTTTATTATTAAATTTTTTTGAGCAAGCACAGAAAGACTAGAACAATTAATTTACAATGAAAATAAAACCGAAAAGGCAGCACATTTGAGAAATAGAAGTTTTTGTGTTTACTTGACCAGTAAGCTCATCAATGCACTGATTTAAAAACCAAAAATCCCCTCAGTTATATTTGTTAACCAGCCAGTCACCTAACTGCTAGTTAAACAGAAGAGTATTCAAATATTTATTTAATGTTTATAAAAATGAACCAGTTACAGCTTTTTATATGTGACCAGTTTACTGTTTTAAATGTGCCATAAGCTGAATATCTGTAAGGTTACTACTCTTTGGTTGACATGACTACAGAGATCTTGGAGATTTGCGGAAAACGATCGCAAACTTGTTTTTAACACACACACACACACACACACACACACACACACAGGAACATTTTGTGGAACAGTTTAAACTTAGAATAAGTTGCTTATCTGTGGACTTTTATTTTCTAAATGTGTGCTGTGGAGTATGACCTAGCTGACCTGTTACCACAGCTCATTGGGCACCTTGATAGAAAAAGCTCAGGTGTAAACAATAACAGCCCGTGAATTAGGCCAGGCATGAGTAAGCACAGGGACATTTGTTTGTGTTCTTTAAAGGAGCAGAGAGTAGGTTTTGTCTGACAGGTTGTCATTTTCTGTGTATATCAGTCTCACTAAACACGTTTGCACACACCCTCAGAGGTGTGTTAGCATTTGAATTCTTTGGCATGAAGACACGTTGTAAATGCCTCTAGGCATTTTTTTCCCCCCAAAATCGGCATAAGCAGGCAAAACTGCTTATGCTCAGGTTTCCTTGTCTGTGCAGTTGGAGAGCGATGACGCATCTTTTTGCCTTGCTTAACAGGGGGTTTGACAGGAGAGTGTAGCCTCTGGAAAGATAAAGGGGATCTCTGTGTCTATTTCTATAGCTGCTTTTACCTAGACTGGTGATGAAATGGGCAGCAACTCAAAATTCGAATTGAGATCTCATCTGAAGTTTTTTTTTTTTTTTTTTTTTTTTTTTGTGTTCCCCACATCCTACACAAATAATGTAAGTAGAATGTGCAGGAGGACTCTTCCTGTAGATTCACAGGACTTTTCCTGCTCTGTCCTCACACTGACTTTGCACTAGTTAAACTCCCTTTGAAGGCTAATCCAGCTGAGTAAGACACTTACATTTTCACTACTAGATAGTGCCGACAAGCGTCCAAGACTGCAGAGCATGTGTGATGTGCAGTGCAGATGACTCTGTATGTGTATATACAAGTTTATTAGGCAAGCCAAGCTTAAAGCTATTCAGCAGCCCTGCTATGAGTCTCAATCTCTGTTATACTTTTTTATCTTTCAATAAAGTGCTGAACCATTGTGAGCTCATTTGAGTGGCTGTAGTTTGTGGTGGAGCTTTCACTGTGTTGTAATCGAAAGTGTGTCAGATAATTTGTCTGTTCCATTTCTGTCATTTAAGTAAGGCTGTGAGTTAAAAGAGCAGCTAGAAACTATCCTCATAACAGTCCAAAGAAATTCCACTTATTGTAGATAAGATGGCATAGATGGCTCAGAGGACCTGTAAGTGTTTTATATGTGAATGAAGACAACCTTGTGTATTATTCCTCTTAGGCTTTAACAGGTTTTTTTAAGTATAGTTCAAAAATGTTTGACATTGCATAGTAATGTGCTAGTTGTATCAAACACAGCAGCTTTGACAAGCTTGTAAACTCTTGTTGAAGTTGCCTTTCATTCTGAAAACAGTTATATACAATTAAAGTGATTTAACAAAACAAATGACAAAGCTCTGTTCTCGCAGAGTAGAGGGCTTCGGGTTTGTGTGAGTTCAGTTTGAACGGTGTGATGTGGGTTTTTCATAATCTTTCTTTTTGTCTTATGAAACATTGTCTTCTCTTTTGGTTTGCTTCACAGTGGCCTGGCAGTACATGGTGGCTCACTGAGGAGGAAGGGGGAAGTCCCAGTGGCTTTTGGTTGGTGGGCTCTGCCCTTGGTTGCCACAGTAATAGGCGACCATGCCAGGAGGTCGCAGGGGTCCCAGCAGACAGCAGCTAAGTCGCTCCGCTCTGCCGTCCCTGCAGACTCTGGTTGGAGGAAACGTTGGGAATGGTACAGGCCTCAGGAACAGGTATGCACACAGAGAGCCTCTCAGTTCTGTCAGGATGCAGTAATAAAGAGATTTTGACTCATTTCTGTATTTAAAGCAGGACTGATTAAGAAATTCTGAGCCAATTCACAAATAAAAAAATAAAATTTTTTTTCTTATATTATGTCAACTGTCTGTGTGAGGTGAAAGTCAGAAGTCTGATGATACATGAGTCACTTTCATCTAAATGAGACATTTATTGTGATTTATCACACCGTCTTTTAACCTGTGATGACTTTGAAGCATCAACGTTCAGGAGGAAGCCCTGCATGATTCACCCATAGCAGTCAAAGCAGTCAACATCAGCCAGTGTCTGCATATGCGGATTATTCAGCTGGCATATTGTTGCATCCCTACCACAAAAAAACAAACAAACTTTAAACTGAGTTTATTTTAAGCCTCAGTTACACATCCCTACTGACCCCCACCACCACCACCACCCCACGCCCCCAGTTACCAGTGGTTGCTAGGGAAGAAACTGATCAAGTATTACCTGACTAGTTGGGGATCACAAGGAGGTTAGAAGGAATGAGTTCACCTGGCTGACCAGTTGCCAGGGTGTTGTAGACTCGTCTCCACATCCCATTTTGTTTGAATACACACTTTGCAGTAGGGCTGGGCCATATTGTACCGTTCATGGTAATACCAGTACAATGTTAGGCAATGATAAGAAAATGAAAGGTCGCGTTAGAATATGGGTTTGTTTTCATACGCATATGGCGGAAAAAGCACAGCGGTGGCGGAGAATGAGAAGGGCGAAAGCGGATCGTTGAATGAAACAGATGAACCAGAATTGCTTTGTAAAAATGGTGCCACTTCAGTGGTGTGGAACTGGTTTGGTTTTTGTCTGTCAGATGGCCACCAAAGCACTTTTTTTTTGTAGAACAGGCAAGCGGGCCGTTGTCATTACCGTATTTTTCTGACTAAATGTCGCCCTTAAAAGCCTTTAATTTTCTCAAAAATCAACAGTGCACCTTGTAATCTGGTGCGCCTCATGTATGAATTCTGGTTGTGTTTACTGACCTCAAACCAATGTGTCAAAAAATAACATACATAATATTATTGTATTGTGTGTGTATAAGGACCCCAAAGAGTTAGAGACATGCTTATGAAGCAGATTTTAAACTCAAGGCTATCAGTCACACAGCTGCAAGAGAATTCAGCATTAATAAATCAATGATATAGAAGTGGAAGAAGCAAGAAGAATGAGTTGTTAGACTTATCTGACTGTTTTGTTTCGCTTAATGCGCTTTATAATCCCGTGCGCCTTATGGTCCGAAAAATATGTATTTGACTTATTTATTTGGCACACTGCATGTTGCAAAGCACCTCTTTATTTAATTTTTGTGGATATTATATATGGTTATGCTCAGGATATGTCAGCCCATTTCCACTGGAAATGCCTTTTGGCTAAACTGTCAGCAAGGAATTTGCATTTGCATTGTTAATTTTTTATATAGCTTTAATGCACATAATAAACAGCCACTTGTTTAATTGAAAATACATTGATGGTTTTTTTTTTTTTTTTGCACTAATAAAGTTGTGGAGTTGTAAAGTATTTTGTCTCCCATCAATTATATTGTCAGTTATATCATTATCGCAAATTTTCAAATGTATATTGTGATGAATATTTTTGGCCATATTGCCCTACCCTACCTTGCAGTAGGTGTGACTTTTTAAACACACACCCAGATGTGTTTGAGTTTTTATATACCTCTCCCTCTCTCCCTGTGTTGTGTGCTTTCTTTTTCTCGTTTTGTCTCCAGGAGCAGTAACACGCTGGGTCTATCTGCTCCACCCATCTCAGCCCTCATTACTCCGGAGCCGGTCCGTCACTCGAGGATCCCCGAGCTCCCATTGGACAGCAGCCTGCTGTTTGAGTTCCTGCTTTTTCTCTATTTGCTGGTGGCCTTGTTTGTCCAGTACATAAACATCTACAGGACAGTGTGGTGGTACCCATACAGCCACCCTGCTGCCTCTACCTCGCTCGTAAGAACACTTGACACACTCTTTTCCCACCAGTTCCCTCAGTAGTCCTAAAAATAGGTCATCATTTCAGTTTTCTGTTATTACATTTTTAAAATTGTAAGTAAAACTACATCAGTATGTTCCTGTCTTTCCCCAACTCATAACGTACCACTTTCTTATTAAGAGGTTTAATGTAATAAGCAAAAATGTCTCTGTGGAGAAAAAAAAAAAAACCCTAGCTTTTTATCTCCCTACAACAGAACTTTCATTTAATGGACTACCACCTGGTTATCTTCATCACAGTAATGCTGGCCAGGAGGCTCGTTTGGACAATTGTTTCTGAGGTAAACACAGATTCTATCTCTGTAAGCAATCAGCAAGCACACTGTAGGGACCTGATCCCTCATGATGTCAGTGTGGCTGCCATGCTCTCTCTCATAACGACGTGTTGTTCTGCTTCTGTCTCGCCCAGGTGTCTCAGAGCAGCGGGGGGTCTCTGCTGCGCTACGTGCTTTTAATCGCAGCTCGGCTAAGCCTGCTGACCCTGTGCGGCTGGGTGCTGTGCTGGACGCTGGTCAACCTCTGCAAGAACCACTCAGTGCTTAACCTCCTCTTCCTGGGATATCCGTGAGTGTTTGGTCCACTTCACTCTCTAAAGGCCAGCCTACCACTGAATAATTTGTCTCAAAGCAAAGTATTTCTCAATGTTTTGAATTATCTGGAGTGAAGCAGTCAAAGTCTGCTATCAGAGGCGCAATGCATGCAAATTGTAAAAAATGGGGATAATTTTTATATTTGGAATAGGGGTCAGTTGCTTTAAAAGAAATAACAGAAACTGGACTGTGCGGCTCCTGAATGAAGTATTGTAAAATTGTGCACAGGTTGTGTGGTGATCTGATAAGCGCTTTATCTGAAGTGCTTCCCACAAATGGTTGCCACAACTGTCAAATGAACATCGGTCAGCAGAACTTCAATTGTCTTTTTTTCCTGCTTGCTGTGGCATCAAATTCAAAAAGACATTTTTCTGTTTGGACTGTGTAAAAGTGAAAACCTTGCTCACATACACGGTTTATGAGATGGCTGGCAGCAGTGGAAAAAAATCCTAAACTTGGAAGCATTGGAAAAGGAATAATTTAGCTACTACACATTTTCTAGCCATTAACCAGATTTTTTTAAAGGAAATGATTCAGATAGCTGTAAGGCTATGTGGACATGGTATTTACCATCTCAATTGTCATTCCATCCTGATCTGAAGGTAAAAAATGCTTTTGTGTCGTTTATTTGTTTTTCATCCGCAGATTCGGTGTTTATGTCCCACTCTGCTGCTTCCATCAAGAGGGAGGGAAAAGCCAGGCGGCACCAGCCGACTGCGATTACACAGCTGACCACCAGCAGACCGACCTAACAGAAACCCCCTTCTTCCGACCACGCGACTTCCTCTTCCTGTTACGAGAGAACCTCAGAGAGCAGTTTTCTAGCCCCCCACACATGCCCACACACACCTGCCCGCCACCCACACACTCTCACACACCAGAGCTGATTCGAGCAGAGGTGGAGGAGCTGAAGAGCGACTTCAACCGGCGAATCAAGGAAGTGCTTTTCAACTCGCTCTTCAGCGCTTACTACGTAGCCTTTCTGCCCCTGTGCTTTGTAAAGGTGGGTGTTTCACTTAAGTCTCTTTCTCCGTTATAAATTCCCGACCTCGTGTTGCGTAGGGTTGCGTCTGGTTTCTTACTCGTTCTTCTTACTCCTACAGAGCACCCAGTACTATGACATGCGCTGGTCATGTGAGCATCTCATCATGGTGTGGATCAACGCATTCGTGATGCTGATGAGCCAGCTGCTGCCCCCCAGCTACTGCGACCTGCTTCATCGCTCGGCGGCTCACCTCGGCCGCTGGCAGAAGCTGGAGCACGGCTCATACAGTAACGCACCTCAGCACATGTGAGTGGCCCAGTGTGCGCACACTCTGGTGTACTTAAAAAGTCATTTCTAAACTTCTCTAATAGGTTATGTATAACTGTGCTGTTAATGTTTTGCAGGTGGTCAGAAAGCACCATTTGGCCTCAGGGGGTTTTAGTACGACATAGTCGAAGTCTGTATAAGGCGGTCGGTCCCTATAATGTGGCTCTCCCCTCTGATGTTTCCCATGCAAGATTTTATGTGAGTACCTGTGAATTTCCCATATTAACTACACTGATGTTCACCGTTTTCTCTTCTGGTTTCTAATGAATTTTTTTTCAGATGTGTTCAGAAATGAGGAAAAAACAAACAAAAAACATCAGCTCTGGTGGAACTGCCTTCCTTATTATGTAGTCACTGCTCTGTGCTGTTCAGCAGTGTCCCTCTTACACCAGTATTTGATTACTTGCAAGCAGTACAAGAGTACTAGCTTATCGCCACTGAAGGGAGGTTGGGTACAGACACACTTAGAAATGCCACCCAAGCCTATTCATGATTCCTGGGAGACCTCCTCCCTCCTACTGAGGCATGTTTACTTTTGATTATGAAAATTCAGTTGCAGAGTGTCACCAAGAGGTGGCGCTTTCCTCACAAAAACTTTGACTTGTGTTGATTTCTTGCACAAAACTTCATGGTATCGATCAAAGAGGAGATCTAAAATTGGTTCAACTTCAATTTTTCAGTTATTGTTTGCTGGGTGATTATTTTTTGCAGACTTCTGTTTGATCTGTGATTATGATCAACATTCAGCAGGTTAGTCTAGTGTTAACTCAGTCAATGTTTTTTAGGAGAAACATCACTGGTGTGTATATATATAACATTTTCAGCTCCAGTGAATTCAAGCGCTTTATTTACATGTTGCCAAGGTAAATTACCGTATTTGAGTGTGTGTGTGTCTGTGCGTGAGCGTGAACTGACCATAATTCTGATCAGCTGATTGGGCTTTGTGTTTGTGTGTGTGGGCAGTGATGATGTGTTTGGAAATAAGAGAAAGGACTGGCCACAGTACTCATAAACTAAGCACAACCTCATGCTGCCTTTATGGAAACGGGATATTAGAGCTTTACCAATAAAATTAGATTTTCCTACTTGTTTCTGCCGAGTGGATGAAATGAGATTTTTGTTCGTTTTTGCTGTTGAAACCAACAGTTTCTCCTGAGAAGACGCGGGGCTTCTCACAATTGTCTTGAATTTAAGAGCGATATTCTAGAAACTGTTTGTTTAATACAGTAGACCTGAATAAACTAAACTGACAAACTCTTTAAGTCAATCCATCAGGTAGAAATGACTTCTGCCACATTTTAAGCTGCACAAAAAAAATAAATAATAGAGATGGTATTAAATTGATTTTTACTTTTTTGGATTGTAACAGGCTTTTGCACTTTGTTTTTTTTAAAGATCATTAAGACAAAATACTGGATTCAAGAGGCCCATATAGCGTGTTCAGATCATGGTATGAATGTTTGGGCTGGGGTTTGAAAATCAAGCTGTTTGACTGGTTTGGACAGAAGGGTCCACAGTAACACTAATGATGGTTTGGGCTCTTACCTGCCAGCAAAAACAAGATTTGACATTACTGCTGCGTCCATCATGTAGCTCTTCACTGAGTCTTCACCCCAGACGTTTAGAACAGAGCTCCACGTGGCCCATTTCTAAACACAAGCTACTGCAACAAGTGAATAAAGTGAATAAAGTGCGAGTTTCCTCAGAGTGTTCAGACTGCCGGTACAGAAGTGCCTATGCCTGGCACTTCTCACTCAGTGATAGGTGATAGAGTTGAGCTAGCATCTTTACTTTTCGCTGACTCTGAAGCCAAGCTTCAACAAATCATCAGCCTGTGGTGATGCCGACAAGCATTGCGGCAAAACGTGTGTGGCAACTCAGCCTCAGTTTAGTTGACCATTATAATGCAACTTTTTGTGCTTCTAGAGTGAACATGGCATAAGTTAGCAGGTTGCCACAGACTGCCTTTAAACGGATATTGGAGAAGAAAAACATGCAGTAAGATGTGATCTTTAGTGGGATTCCCTGAAACGGTTGGATTCACACAGCGGTGAAGTGATTAGGAAGCTGCTCAGCGTCTGGTTGTGCCCAACATTTCTGAATATTTATTTACCGCCGCCTCCTCTGAGTGCCCTGGCTGTCTCCCACAGTCCACAGCAGGTTAAGTTGCCTGTCACCCTAACCTGCGAAGTGTCCATACATGTGTACTCTATTCAGTCTTTTTTTTTTTGCTTTCCCACCCCACAAAGCTATAGCCAATCCAGGACACTGTGACAGAAACCCACACTCTCTCTCATTCACACGAGCAGCCAGTTTAAATTTAACAGTTAACCTTCCTGTCTTTGGATTGTGGGAGGAAACCTGTGCAGGCACGTTGTTAACAGGGGAACTCCAACCAGAAAGGCCCCTAGCGCTGTTGCCTCTAGCTGTGAGGCAACAGCGCTAACACCTGCACATATTGATTTTTTTATTTATTTATTTTTTAATCTATGACACTCTGTCATTTTTTCTCCCCGTTCTTTGTCTGTTTGGCTTCCAGTTCCTGTTCCACAAGCCGTTGCGGATCTTGAACCTGCTGATCTGGATCGAGTCCAGCGTGGTTTTGTACCAGTTATACTCTCTGCTGCGCTCTGAGCGCTGGAACCACACATTGTCTCTGGGCCTTATTCTCTTCTGCAACTACTATGTCCTCTTCAAACTACTCCGAGACCGCATCGTGCTGGGCAAAGCCTATTCCTACCCTCTGTCCTCCAACAGTTTGGGGCTCAAGTCGCAGTAAAGACTCTGCACGGCGAGACCTCTGCTACAAACTCTGGACGCGGAGGCGAGACGGATGGAGGCCTGATGGAAGTGGAAGGCGCTTGGAGATTAAGGGACAGACTGTGAACTCAAATTGTGTTTTGATACGGTTCAATTTTTAATGCAGTGTTTATATATAGACCTATTTAAAAGAATATTTTTATTTTGTATACTATTTCGAGTTACACCGGGCATTACCACGCTCATGTCATTAGCATGTTGTGTTATGTTGTTGCTAGGCGACAGAGAAGTCAGGGAATGCCAGGAAGTGACTTTTCACCAAAGATATTTTAAGTGCAGACGGCCAATGGCGGTGCAGACTTTGCCTTTGACAGTCGGTTAAAACAGGCGAGCGATTCAGAGCAGAGGGAGGTTTCATGCTTGGGTCCTGATTGTCCTTTATTCTGCTTCAGTCTTAAATCTGGAACAGGCGTTTTTTTGGGGGGGTAGCATGATTTCTTTATTTCAGTATTGATGCACCTCTTTGTCTCTAAAAGGAATAATTTGGGATTTTTGGGAAATGTGCTTATTGTCTTTTGATCAAAGTTAGACAATCTGTTAACATTAGCAAATACAAGAAAAATGGCTAGCCTGACAAATTATTACCGTACCTTTTCATACCTGGGAGTCAAATCCTGCTGTTCTGCTACAAGTCTCTGCCGTCACAAAGATGCACATAAGATTTGAATGAGTTATGCACAAGGTGTCCGAAATTTCTGAAGTAGTAGACCGCTTGTGTTTTGTCCCCTGCCCTTTTGTTTTTATTTACTTGGTTTGGCTTTATTGGCCATTTTTCATGATTTGGATTAAATGTCCCTTTGGAAAGTTTACTCTAAAGAAAAGCAACATTTTAAAGGTTCCCAAGGCGTTTAAATTTAAATGCCAAGGGCTCCTGTACAAGCGTCCGTGTTAGATATATCACTGTTTCCACTGCTGCTGCCTCTGTAGTGACCCTAAAGGACATCTTTTTGTTTATATCTTTGAGACGGCTTTAACATAATGGCAGAATCTGATTCCCTGTGAGTGAGACTTTTTAAAAAAATATCTTTATTTATTTAATTGAAACAAAAGCCAAAGGGTAAAAATAAATCTGTTCAGTCAGTACATGTGAGACATGTTCATATTAATGAGCTTTAGGGGGTCTTTATTGGTAATTTTAGTTTTGGTTTGTACAGGTTTGGCTGGACTAGCTGTTCCACTGTACTTAAACCTACGCTAAAACGTAGCTGAAGCTACGATCGAGTGTGATATGAATCTTATTATCTAAATGTAAAAGGATGAAAACATTTCCTAAAAGTAAGTATTCCTTTAAGCAAAGTCTCAGTATGTTATTTTTTTACACCAAGTCCAATAAACTGTTCATGCAAACTGACTCGAGAGCAGTCTGGAAGAAAAACACAGTTGGTACTCCAATCCGCGGCCTCCGCAGACAATGCCGTGTTCTTCTCATTCAGCTTCTAACCATGTTTTCACAGTTAGTATCTGCTTGCTTCATATCACTGGAGGGGGGAGTAACAGCACCAGTCTCCAAACAACCTCACAAGTGTCAGACGGAAAATCTTTTGTCTGGCATCCTTAAACTCAGTGCGCACTCATGAAAGTCCAAGTACAGTCCTGCCCGTCCCACTAATGCGTACTTAAAGTGAGAAAGGCTGCTGCTGTGAGAGGGTGATGCCTGAGCACACTTTCACACACTGAAATCTGGCTACAATACACCATGTTACTTAATGTTCATCCAGTCACTTGAATAAAGTATGATGGGATATAGGACTGTATCATATCAGGTCTGTGTCTGTTGTGGACTGGATGCTTATCGCAAAACAAATGTGGCTTACGATGTATTCTGTTGGAACATCCTTCATCCTCACCCTTCACCCACTGCAAATAAGTCACTGTCACCATGCTCTCATTTAGGTTTGAAAGCAGAGGATGTTTAATAGTGACACTTCAGTGGGGAGTGAATGCGTAATCACAGGGTGTGGAAAGACAGCCACCTCAATGCCACTTCATGTATTCTCAGTTACCGGAATGGTGTTACAAACAGGTTGCCTTGCATTGTTGTTGCCTTTCTGTGTAGCCACACTTTGCGATCATCACCTTACCTGTCAGTAGTTTTGCCTTTATGTTCCTCCACCTCTCCATCACCAGCGTCAGTCTGCAGCCAGTGCGTACTTCAGGCAGTATTAAGCATTAGTTTGACAAAGTGGATTTTTTTTTCAAATTGCTACCATCTGCTTTCAGGTTGAGTGTTAAATAGTTGAGGAAACTACCTTTGAGATGAACCAGTGTACATGTGGAGCGCACAGGTTTGATAGATCCTCTAATTCACATGCTGTACGTGTTGTAGTTTGTCTGCAAACGTCACCCCTTTCTTTGGTGCTTATACTTTGTGGTCACTTTACACTTGAATGTAGCGAAGTCTTGCAGCTGAATTGTGCTGTTGATGTGAATCGGTATGTTTTGTTTTCTTTTTCTTTCTCTGTGCTGTTGCCTTCAGTTGAGCGCCATTGCTGAGCTGTGAATGGCTCTCATCTTTTAATTTGCCCAGGGTAATTCTGAAATGACACAATTTAACTCTGTAACTCCTGCTTCTGTGGAGAGTCCGCTTTGAATAAAAGCTGAAGAATTGAGATTTGACTAGATTCTAAATTTATTACTGCTCTACTGTCTCGATTTTGGTCAGCTTGTTGTTCATTTACTTCAAATACTTTTAAAAAAAACATGACATATCCAAGTTTCCACATTCAGACTCCTGGTTGAACCCGTTGAGTATGTCAGTGCTGGAGAAGTCAAAGGAGCTGGTCCTCGTATTTCGGCTTTTTACAGTGTTCAGGTTCCCCACAGCATTTCAATTTCTTTTTTTTTTTTGAAATTGGAAATAAAAACAACTTGTCAAACCAACATTGTGTTTGTTTTAATGTGTCTCGTGAGCGGACTGGGAAAAAAATAGAAGACACTGTTGCCTTATTTCAAAGCATATATTTCATTAAGTCTGCCAGTTTTCTGGTTTCTTCAGAAACGTCACAAATAAGTAAAAAGTGCTTATGTAGGCCTAAACTAACTTGGGTTGCCATGATGTTCATGTGGACACATGCAGTGTTCTTATGTGGCCAGCAGATGGCGCTTGGCAATAAGAAACAACACTCCACAAACGGCTTCATTTACCAAGTAATCTGCAGACTTGCAAAAGTCCTGAAGCACCAACCACTGTAAAATGTTTCCACCCCGCCTCCCACTGTAAATAAAGCATGCTATGCTTCTAGATAACTACTGTTTCCACTGAGAGGTTTAAAGTTTGGAAGGAAACAGTTGGCAACTTTGGTAGCTGACTTGTACATTCATTCACAAATATAAATTTCAGTAGAGAAAACAGTGCAATCTTTAGTATTAGCTCAGTTAAAATGCTGCAGTGTTTAGATAAACAGTTTCTCTGGTCCCACCCCATCGGTCCATGTTTCAGATTAAATGGGCCCAAATAAAACTTAAGTTATCCTGATAAATGTTCTAAAAGGGAGAAAAAGACTTTCTTGATCTCTTAGAAATTTGAGTGATGATCAAAAACTAAGCAAAGGCAAAAATTAAAGTGTCCCGTTTGATGAATTTAATGTCATTACTGGATCTGAGTCTAGTCTGCGTGTAGATATTGGCATATTTATGTTAACATATCAGTGCTGCAGGCAGTGGGGTTGAAAAGTGTAGCTCCTGTTATGCCAAAAGTGGCTGTGGTTTTACACCCCTTGTGTGGTCCTCATGTTTTTGTTTTCACCCTTCCCTACAGTCCATGAAGTTTCCTTTTATCCAGTAGCAGATCTGAGCATATTTCAGAGGCGTGATTCTCACCGCTACATTAAATTCCTGGGACGCCCCTTGTCGCTCCACCCACTGATGCCCGGAAAACACACCTATCACCTTCCGCTCCCAGCGTCGGCGCCGACCATCCCACATCCGTGCGTAGACTCCCGAGCCGCTAGCCCCGGGTTGAGCGTCGCAGTGTTGGTACAACAGGTCTGAAGTCTCCTCACCGGCACGACAGAACCGATACACCAGCTGTCCTGGCCGGTCGTTATCGAATCCTGAGAAGTGGACTCGGCGACCAGGCAGTCCCTGAGCAGGGGGGCTGACTCCCAGCTTCATGTGGCGCCGTTTGTGGGGTTTCTTGAGTTCAAGTAAAGCATAGTCATAGTCCATTCCTATGTCATTAGCATTCCCTTTTATCCAGCCTTTGGGAACGTGGGTGCGCTTGGCTCTGATCCACTGGAACTTCATTTTGTCACTGGTAGGTGGGGCGTAGGGACTTGTACCTCCTTCGACACTGTTGGTGAAGTTGGAGAGAAGGTGGAAGGAAGACTGTTGTGTGTCTCGTTGCTTAGGTTTTAAAAAGCCAACCCGGAGCCTCTGAGCTCCTTTCACATAGTTTTTACCATCGTGAACACAATGAGCAGCTGTGAGAACATGACGGTCTCCCACCAGTGTACCAGAACACCCAGTGGACAGTTTGACAGCCACTGAGAATGGATATTTAAGCAAGAAGTCCTGCCCAGCAATACTAAATCGCCCATCGTGGCCAAAGATCTGGCGCTTTCTTCTGACATGTGACCTCTCAGCCTTGCCTGGGGACCCAGTTAAGTAGGCTGGGCTGGTGTTAGAGTTGGGGTTGTAGCCATAGATCCCAATGGCAGTCTCAGTGAGCTGACCATTAGAGTGGAGAGTCTCATATGCCAGGAGACTCCGCAGGTCCCAGTAGCTCAGACGAGGGGCCTTCTTGTGGCATTCGGGGTCACAGGGGGAGGTGACATCCAAGCGGGCTTGAGACAGAAAATGAGGGGCCGGTCGAGCCTCCGTGTGCTGGGGGATGACCACAGGGATACGCTGGAGGACCCACTGAGGGTGAGAGGAGGAGGATGACGATGAGGAAAACGTGAAAACGGGTAGAAGGAAAATGAGAACGAGGAGGCCGGTCAACCTGCGGAGAAGAGGCAGGAGAGATGAGCGAACAGCTGCACTGAAAAGATAAAATTCATCATACTGTGACCGGATGTTCAGACCCCTCAGCAAACATAATTAAAAACAACATCTAGAATGCATTTCAGATTACATCACTACAGCCAGGAGAGGTTTTTTTTTCAGCTTGAAGAATTTTTTTAACTCCACTGAAATCTGGCAGCCACAATCTTCCACTTAAAAAAATGCGGCAGATACCACGAACAAGGGCAAAGATCAGGCTGTACTGTGCTCGGATGGAAAATTCCTAAAGTGGCCAGAGGGATTGGCCTTAAGCCTGCCAGAGTGGTGGAATAACTAAATACAGGCTCTGTTAGTTGTAAATAGGGGTAATAAAAGCCTGAATATTGTATTTTAAACACGCTCAGACCTTTCTCTGCCTCCCGTCAGATCAACTACTTTATACACTGCTGTCATGGACGGTGATAGAAAAAAATCCATATCTGACTCTTGGATTTAAAAAAAATTCTATCTTTTGAACTCATAAAATCAGAAGGCTAAATATCGATTTTCAGCACTGGTTTTCTAATTGCCGGCGGTAATTACTTCTCAGTTTACAGGTTTATTTCTTTATTTTACAACCTCGCCCTATGGAGATTTTTCACGGTTCACACCCAGCCCTCCTACCCTCCTATGAACTGGGTGAAACCTGCCATAGAGGTGGCTTACCGGGGGAGCTCCGCCTGGGAGCGAGACATTGTCAGGAGTTTCTGCAGGTGAGCTGCTGGCTGAACACCGACAGAGGGGCAATACCCCTCAAACCAGAGCAGACAGCGCCCTCGATGGAAGCTGAAGCGGTGAAGAACTCCTGCTGCGAAAGCAAACCAGTCGTCTCTCTCAGCTCTTCACTCAGGAACTGCAGACCTCAGCTGCTTGAGCCGTGAATCCAAAAAGGAGTCGACAGCGGACGCGTTGAATCATTGCGCGCTCCTGCTGCTACAGGAGGAGGAGGAGGAGGTGCTCTCCTGCCTGCCTGTCTGGAGTCAAGCAGTCACATCCGATGCGGAGTGAGTGTAACCACCCGGTCATGTGACTTTTCCCATCACAGCTGCTGGTTACCAACTTTCTGCTGCGCGTAAAATCAAATCCAAAGAAGTGTGTGTGCTGTATTTTCGTATCACACGTCGCGTCTGCATCTGGATTTAATACAATCAATAGCTCGATTTTATGCTGTAGAATTTCTGGCAGCGATGACCAAACAGAGAAAAAGACAGAGTTTGTCTGTGACATAATGACATTTTCGGAAAGAAACCCACCAATATGTAACGCGCACGTGCTCCCAAAGAGAAAAACGTGGATTTTCACCCTTTAAAACAAGATGCAAAGAATTAGCAATTAAAATGTTTCTGATCAATAATTGCTTATGAGGAAAACTATCTGTCAGATAAGTGCAAAGCTGTTGAAATGGTGACTGTAGAGCTTTGCCTACCTCAGCAGGTGTGCAGTTGAGATCACCTCAAGAGTTTGAACTTTAATCGCACAAGTTTTTTTTATTACACTTAAAAAAAAAAAGAATCTAGCAATCTACTTCCCTCATTGACTTATATTTTTTTTGTTTTTGGTATCGAGACCATCTGTCTTGCAACATCTATCTTGGTGCCTACAAAGTAATGTCAGATATACAAATGTAAAGTCATGTACATGGTTGCAATTCTATCACATCGGTAAAATCTGGCCACAGGCAAACTGACTACACTTAGGTTTATAATTTGTTGGACAAAGACAGCATTTCTTTTTTTTAGTTGTGAAGCAGACGTTGATTCAAAGTACTGAATTTAGAGCTTTTCACTGTCATTTTAAATTTGAATCCAAAGAGATGTCACTGCAAATGAGGGAGGCCAAAATAAATCTGTAAGAGAGCAGAAACTTTAGGAGTGGCCGGATCAACAATCTGGTGCATTGTTAAAAAGAAGGAATGCACTGATCAGCTCAGCAACACCAAAAATGCCTGAAAAAACGAAGACAGAAGACATCTGAAGTGCATAATAATAGAATTATTTCCCTGGCTAAAAAAAACAACTTCAAAACATCTAACAAAGCCAAGAGCACTCTGTGGGAAGGTGTGATTGTGAAGATCAAGAGATGCCTTTATTAATATAAATGTGCAAAACCATTTAGAGTTTACCAGAAAACATCTAAAAGAGCCAGCACAGTTCTGGAAAAGAAAAATAAACTTCCCCACAGATGAAACTATCACATTACCTGTCAAACATGTGGAGGCAATTTCATGGCTGCCAGTGGACGTGAGTCAGTGCTTATCGATGATGTGGCCGCTGCTACAACCAGCAGATTGAATTGTGTGATGCAGTTGTTTAATCTCTGCTCTGATTCAGCCACATGATGAAAACCTGATCACAGTGAAAATGGATAATGAACCAAAATATAGTGCAAAAGCAACCCAAGAGTTTCTTAAGGCGAAGAAATTATATTCTTCAGTTATTGACTGAAAATTACTTTCATCCAACTATCAAAACAATCCTTATATTTTAAATGATGTTACGTTATTTCATTAATTTTGAACCTCTGAAAAAGTATAAATGTATACAAATGGCTTTAATTCTTAAACACTTAATGCAAAAGTTTTGTTAAACCTCTTAAAATTAAAACTGAAAGTCTGCACTTTCAGTCAAAACACATTGATTGTTTGGTTTTAATGCACAAATATAGCAAATTCATTCACTTTGTAGAAGAAGTAGAACTTATATTTGTGCAAATACGGATCAAATACTACAGATGAAAACATTAAGCTTGGCACACCTGAACCAAGTTGCATGTTATAAAGAGACAGAGAGGGAGAAAACGTGCAGAGAGGATTAGGACAGAGGAAACTGAAGAGTGTATGTTTGTTGGTGTTTGAGAGAAAAAAACTGAGATACTGCACATACCTCAACCGACTCACACAAACACTGACCCACATCCATTGTTTAGCTGGGACAACATGACCAGATTCCTTCTCTCTTCTTTCCTGTATCAAACTCAAGTACATCCGCGAACACTTGTCAAAAGCCTCATTAGATAACTATGTAACACGCATATATCAGTGTTTTGCCTAAACAAACTCTCAGACATGTTGAACTGCGGCGATCAATCTCGTGACTCTTGGCAACAGCCAACTTCGGGGTAAGGTGTTTATTTCACAATAAAAGTCTCGTTTCACATCCTGCAGCTGTGATTTTTTATTCTTTTTTCTCCGTGAAAAACTGACATGTACTGTATGTTTATAAGCTTCCTTCCATTGTCAGTGATGACTCAGAGGAATGAATCTAGTGGGAAGAAACGGCTCCTGATGCAAATGTTGGAAGCCTGCTTGATATTTAAACCACCCATGCTGAATGTGCAAGCTACATGTTATGACTCCATTTGGAGCAACAGCCACCAGAAAGACTTGGAGAAAGAAAGAACATAACTAGAGGGTGAATGGTGGGATTTGTGCTTCTCTAACCAGCTTGCAAACCTCCACCCATCCCTGCCTGTTGTGTAGAGCCTTCACAGATAGACTTTGTAATTAAAATCAGTCAAAACTCATTCGTGTTAGTCATGAGAGTGTGGTTAGTTTCTGTTTGTGGGGCAAAAAAATGAGAACAAAAAAAAAAAAGACCTCAGAACCTCACCTTTTATGTTCCATATAAACTCGTCCTCTTTTTCTTCTTCATCATCTTCTTCCTCTTGCTCTGAATTAGGAGGTTTATAATGAAAAGTAAAGAAGGCTGATTGTATTGAATTGTACTGAAGCCTGTGGTAAAAAAAAAAATTCTGCTCACTTGATCTGTGACCTCAATAAACACTTTCCCAGTGAGTTTATGTTCCAAGTCAACAGTTTTAGGGCTTATTGAATACAGAATGTCTTTGATTTGCAAACTGTGTCTGAATGAGTTTTAAAAAAGTGAGAATAAAGCAGGTTATGCTTTGAGGGTTTACCTTATACCACGTGCTACCATATGTTCAGCTGTTGACTGTAGTAGTATGTTTGCTTTGCAGTTTGTGTTCACTTCTTACTCAGTGCAAGAAAGGAAAGAAAATGCTGAGCCATTGTTGAAGATATCCTGCAGCTGATTAAAGCGCATCACCTTTGCCAAGAAACAGGGCGTACTGGCTGGCTCATCATAAAACTTCTCTGAGTAACAATAACCGCGCCCATCCAACAACACAAATTTGCAAAGAAAAGGCACACACATGCAAACGAGGCAACAAGTTCAAGGGGGGAAAAAATCCAAAAGGGGGTCTTAGAAAGGTTGTTGGGCAACTATGTGGTATTAGATCAGCTTCAGCAGGTGTTGGCATCGATCTTCCAACTGTCTGAAACTCTAAAAACAGCATTCCTCCTTTGGTGATGGTAGCACGGTTTAACACACCAGTGCAAACCTCCCCTGTAGGAGTTTCAGTGGTCTGAGATCTTGTGACTGTGGCATAGAATCACATTATCATACCGTTCACTTGACCCCTAGGGCACTATTGATGCGGATTCTTCTCATTAAGACAGAAAAGGCTATCACTCCAGACCAGATCCAGGCCAAGCCAGGGAAATGCATTACGGACACACAGAATCCCCTCACTGTATGGATCAATGGTTCAGGTTTTTCATTTTGGTTTCTCACTCTGTTGTACGTCTCCCTCCCTCCCTCTAGCTCTCTGTGGACCACTATCTGGAACAGCGGGGTCAGGGTCTCATCCTCCTCCCACTTACCTCTAATCAGCTCCATAGCCTTTCTAGGCTCGGCTTGTTTCTCACACTTTCACATGAATGCAAGACTACATTTTCGAAACTGTGCAAATCCACATTAAATGACTTGAAATAAGGAGCACGGGAGCTGAATTCAATTTGGCAAAATGTATGAATTCAGTCTCCAGGATGACAGAAAGGGACGCCTCTTTTTAAAAAAAAAAAAAACTAATGCTAGGTTGCTAATAAAGTTTCTGTTTGTTTTGAATGGTTATGAAAGGGCCCGTTTGTTTGGCTGTGCCCGCTGTTGTCAAGGAAACGAACATTCCCCAGAGTACTGTTCATATTAATTGTTTTATTCCTCCCACTGTCCTCCTCTCGCTTCTGGCCGCAGACACAATCAAGCAAGTGTGGACAGACTCGCACGTCGGAATTCTGTCCCTTCATGTCCTCGTGTCTCTTTCTGTTTGCTCTGTACCCTCTTTGTATTTTCCCGTCTCCGAGCCTCTCGAGTTTGAAAAATCTCTCCCTTCCTGGACCTCTTCTCTCATTCGTCCCTCGTGGCCACGAAACAGCTGTTTGGCAAAATGAGATAACCACAGAGGTTCTTTGAGAAATTATTCGCTGTGAAATCTTGGGGGTGAGTTTAAGACACATGTAAAACTCAAGGCAAAGCCAAAAGGGAGATAATGTGACTGTTGGCAAGAAGATTTGAAACATAATTTATAATTCCTTCTTATAAAAGATGATAACCACTGGCTCGCTCAGCTGCCGCTAATAGAGATCTCCACTTTTCACACCAAGTGCATTCCCGTAGTTATTTTCTGATGAAGACTTCTAATTTCCTGTTTGGAGTCTTTGCTTTCAGAAAAACCACAATTATTGTGTTTGAAAAGCAATGCCAATAGAGCAACTTTATTCCTAAAGTGGTTGCAGCCTGCTGGCCCTGAAATCATGGTGAACATTCCACATACTGAAAGCAAACTATAGTGAACTCGCTCTCATGCACTTTAATGTCGACACTGGGAAAATCAACTGTGTAGAGACAGCTGGGTTGATGGGATCCTGCCTGTAAGTAATTTAAAGGGGCCCTATATCCCCTTTTCTTGGACATTGCAATAATAGTTTTACATGTTTCCCAGTCACAGTCTTATATGCTGTATACTGAGCTTTAGTGCAGCTCCCCAGTTCATCCATTCCAGTTCCTGTATCCCCCTCTTTAAGCCAGCTTTCTTCTGATTGGTTACCCCTCACAAGCAAAAGCTTTCCACAGTACAGAGTGTGGAGCTGCTGTGTTCCTAAGGTGACCAAATTAAGGATATCTGCTCTCAGTGACATCACATAGAGCCAATAATAGGAAAAAAAGCAGTTTGAAAATATTGCTCATCGCTATCAGTGGTTCATATATAATCATGATGCATCCACCACTGTAACAGGATATATATGAGAGAAAGTAAGGATGAGCATAAAAGGTTAAAAATTAAACTTGTTAATCCAACATGGTGATCAAGCGATACTATAATGGAAAACTGCTGGTGCTATGGAAAGAAAAGCGTCTGGACTTCTTTAAGTTGCTTGAAGACGTTTCACCTCTCATCCGAGAAGCTTCTTCAGTTCTAGGGTCAAGTGGTCCCTCTGGGGGGGTTACTCCCACAGAGCTTAAATCTGGGACTCTCCACCATTTGACCCTAGAATTGAAGAAGCTTCTCGAATGAGAGGTGAAACGTCTTCAAGCAACTTAAAGAAGTCCAGATGCTTTTCTTTCCAAGCTCCTTAGACCAAGATGACCTGGATGACTGAGAACTTTCACAGACATGCTGGTGCTATTATTTCTCACCTCAAAGCTTATATTAAATATAATATAAGATATTAACCTCCTAGGACCTGCCGTCCACATATGTGGACATCACATTTTTGTTTTTTTTGACCAAAATACTCAATTTTGCTCTACTAGGGCCTGATATCCACTTACGAGGACATTATACTGCTACTGTTCTATCAAAATTTTAAATGAATATCCTCATGTGTGGCTCTCATTTTTCTTAAAAACAAAAATAAGGTAAAAAAAAAAAAAAATCTGGTAATTCTTTGTTTTTACATTCATAGGGCCCCAATATGCCCAAATATCAAAGAGAAATTAAAAATGCATGTCGTGGAAGAGTTCGAGTCTTAGGAGGTTAAACTAGTGACCATGTGGGTGTATTGTTTGGCCTATTTTTGCTTTGGCAAAAAGATTTAATCACACTGAAAATAGTAAAAAGATGTTTTTTTTAATGTTAAAAATGGGTAATTTTAACCTACTGCTAGTTGATTGCTAGACAACACAATGATGCTGTAATAGTACAGTATGCATAATTCAGCTTTTGTGAATATAGATGAGATGTTATTGTTGTGAAATCAAAATAAAAGGATAAATTTATAAAGTGCTATAGGTGCATAAATTTAAAAAATGATCATTTTTGCCTATTGCAATGTGGCTGCTAGGCAACACAATGACATCATGATATATAAAATAGCTAAGAATGTGGTTGCTGAACTTCTGATCATCCAGCAAGAGTTTGTGGACAAGGAACAAACAGACAGACAGACAGACAGACAGACAGATTTTGTCTATAAATGAAAGAAATACCACAATAAACTAAGATTCAAATGGTAATTTGTTTTCAGACTCTAACACTGACTGATCGTGTCAGTGTTTTATGATATTAACCTTTATTTTTACGCTGACTGGCATCAGTTGGTGCATAACTTTCATCAACTTTCAATCAACAGAATAACAAATAATTGTGCAGAATGCAAAGCACAAACTACAAATAATCTGGAGAGATGTGCTACAAAGTGAGATTAACGGCTTAGTGAGCTCTGTCAAGCTTTCAGTCAGAGTTTTCTGTATCCCGAAAGTGGCTCCCTTTTTACCTGGCTGAATCACTGTGGTGACTTATACTGAATACATAACCTGAGGGGTAAAATGAGAAACGAAGTTCAACACACTCAGGCTTTCTTTGGACAAGCTGGCTCAACAAAACCTAAAACCTCAAGTGTAGCTGTCAGGGTATCTTTCTCTGTTAAACTAGGTTCTCTGCTTCAGGCTCTCTGTGTGCTCACAAGAAAATGGGTATTTTATGGATCATGTGACTCTTCTTCTACATAAATTGATCCCTATGAGCGCCACCAACTCCAGCCAAAGATGTTATCAGACTATAAAGAATATAGCAGAAAAATCCATCATTTTTACAGATAAGACAAGACATCAGTGCAGCAGAAAATCATTAACGTGGCACAGAGTAGTTTAAGTTAATTCAAATTAATTTTATTGTTGAGGGCACTCTCTGTGCTCATGTTTATTTCTGAGATGCAGCTGCACATCAGAGCTCTGAAACTTTAAACTGGCTTCATTTAAACATGAAACATTTTTGCTCCATGTGGCAAAAAACAGGAGACATGAAATCATTTTGTGTGGTTTTTTTTGGATCAGATCAAAGTGGAATGGATTAAAAATGATTGACTGAACAAGTATGTCAGTGCAATGCGGTGGTTGATTCAGTTGTTTTAGTCCGGCAGCTATGACTTAACAAATTGTACACGAAGCCTAGAACATATTCCACCATTATAGAATCTATATTGCACTTTAAGCATGCTGTGAATTAAATAATCAGTGAAAATGTGGTGTTTCCACATGATTTTAAACTAAAACTAAGAACATGACACAGAAAACTCTGACTTTAAGCTCGACATAGTTTGCTAACCCACCACTCTCACTTCACAGCGCACCCCTCTGGTCAGGAGCCAGTTATAATGACAGTTTTCATTTACAGTGGTCCCTCACTATAACGCGGTTCACCTCTCACGGCCTCGCTGTTTCGCGGATTTTGTTTGTGCAGTTTTGTATGCTTTTTTTTTTCTTACAGCGCATTGTGTTCTGTGTCCTGATTGGCTGTAGACCATTGTCAATAAATCTCCTCCATGCCGTGTCTCCTGTACACTACAGAATGCGTTCAGCTTGTCAAATTTACATACATCTTTGATCGCTAGCAGTGTGACTCTGCAGTGCTGTACTGTATGTTTGTATGTTTTCTCCCCAACAAACACAACAATGTCGACCAAACGTTTTGCACCGTCAAGGGCACCTGCGGTAGCACCCAAAAGGCAGAGGAAGATGCTAACCATCGCACAAAAACTTCTTCTGGACATGCTAAAGGAAGGTAGACGTTACCGTATTTTTTGGACCATAAGCTGCATTAAGCGAAACAAAGCAGTAGGATAAGTCAAACTTTATTCAACTCATTCTTCTTGCTTCCTCCACTTCCGTACCATTGATTCATTAATGTTGAATTCTCTCGCTGCTGCTATATTCCCATGTTCTGGACCTGAAAACAGGGTTTGATCTTTGGTTTCATTCTATAATACTGGTCTTATTCTTCTATGAAGGTATAACTTTCAAAGTATTTAAACACGAGAGAAAAGTGTGAAAATGTTCATGCCTGTCTGAGAAAAGATAAAGTGTGCAGTGAAGGGTTTTACAGCCTTAAAACATCTATAATAATTGTACCAAATAAAGCTGGCTACTTTGCGGATTTCACCTATCGCAGGTTAGTTTTAGAACATAACTCCCGCCATAAACGAGGGACCACTGTATTGCACTTTAAGCATGCTGTGAATGAAATAATCAGTGTGGTGCTTCCACATGATTTTAAACTAAAACCAAGAAAATAATTTGATCCTGACCAGAAGCAGGTTCTTATGTCAGTAACTTATACTGAACACAGGTTATCATTACCACAATGATTTAACCAGGTAAGAAAAAGCCATTTGTATGACACAGAAAACTCTGACTTTAAGCTTGCTAACCCACCACTCTCACTTCACAGCGCACCCCTCTGGTCAGGAGCCAGTTATAATGACAGTTTTCATTTATAATCATCTGGAAATGGAAAGATTTCACAGTTTTTTTTATTAAAGCATGTTTTAAGTGTAATGCACATAGAGTCTCTGTTAGGGGATACATTTTCTATGTGAATGTTGTTTTCTTATACACTGCTGGAACTACAGCTACTAGAACACAGAGCACACACCAATAGCTGTTTAATCAATCAAATTCATCATTACAAGCTCAAGTGATTTCCACATCTCTTTTATCAGACTGTGGCACATAGTAGCAGTTTGTATTTAAATGTCTCCAGTTCACCTTAGAAATAAACAGCAGCACAGCAATAAAACAATTAACTTATTTAAAAAAAGGTTTCTTTTAGTGCTCTGTACATTAAATTCCAACAGCATTAAAATCATCTAATTTGCAGTCATGTTGCATTTTACTGCGTTCACTTATAGGTTTTTGTCAACTTTGTATCATCATCATCATCAGATAATGTCTGTGACTGATTGTCTCATGATGGCATCACTTTGTGCAAGAGTCATGAATCATAGCTGGACTTCTTTAGGTTTAGTGAAGTTCTCCATCTCAGCCATGAGGCTTCTTTAGTTTAGAACTGAAAAAGCCTCATGGATGAGTCTTTATGAAACTTACAGAAGTCCAGTGGCATTCTTTCTTAGACTACCATGACCTGGATGACTGATGATCTACATAGACAACTTTTTATGTGAGCACAGAACCTAAAGCAGAGCCGGGCGTCACACCGATATCATACCTGTTAAAACTGACTGGTGTTTTCAGTTTCATAGAGGCAACTAACACAGAGAAAGCCTGGCTTCCTTTGTGGCATCCCTCTCAGGTATCCTCCCATCAAAGCTGTGCTTCCAAATAGCTGTTAGCAGTCAAAATGTAAACCTTTATTTTCACACTAAACTTTTTAAAGAGTTTCTTAACACCAGGCTGAAAATCAGTGCTTACTGCCTCTCCTATTTATACCTGTAACCACACCTTAACACTGCGCAGTTCTGAAGTACAGCTGTGTATTACTACAAACAGGATGAGTCTTCTTTCTCTCTTGTTCTCTCAAGGGTCTCTCTACAGATAGCATGCTTTTCAGCTGACTTCTCTACAGCACAGTATGCAGTGCAGTGCAGTACTCCTTTAAATAATGTGAAAACTGTAATTTATACCTTTGTTTGATGAGCTTTAAAGAAATTCTCTTTGAGTTACTTTGTTGTAAATAATACATATAATAAAATTTGAGATTTTATGGGAGTGGCTCATGCCCTGTTTCCACATTCAAAGCAACAGAGCACATTTCTGAACACAGCAAACTCGTTGTTTCTTGAGATTTGACCATAGAGGGCAGTGATCATCCTCCACAGGATTTTGAGTGTGGCTCACCTCATAATGCTTTCAGCCTATAAGCTAAACAGAATAAGGAGAACAAACTGGGAAATGTGACGTGCCACAAATGTGACGTGCCACAAATGTGACGCAAGGGATTCTTTTTTTTCCAATAACAGCTTTGTTTTTTTTAAAGGGACACATTCAGTTTTGCACCGTTACTATGGGTGAGCACAGTTATCTGGCAGGGCATGTGATATTCTAGCTTATAGGAAAATGACTCATATCCTTGTGAGAGGTATGTCAAATCATGTATGACATCATTCAGGAGTTGTGGTTTTCTGTTTCTGGTTCTTCGGTTTTGGGTTTGATATGATTTGATGTCCTTGCAAACTTAATTTGGTTCATGCGGTAGGTAAAGACTATCTTGAATTCTCCTCTCCACTGAAGTCTTTTTCACTCACAAGGCCAGTGCTTGTAATCAGATCACAGGGTAATTTGATCAAAACATCCATTATGTCCACATAATGCAAAAGATGGGTGGTATTTACCCTTCAGAAACAGGAATGCTGGTCATGGGTGCAGTTTAATCGCTCGTCATCTGACAGCACAGACGCCGAAGGAATCACGAGAAGGAGCCGCTCAATGTTTTATTTTTCTAAATATATTGCCCTCTCCTGAGATTGCTTTGATCTGCCTTCTTTGCTGAGGTTTCATGCTCTTTCTCCTTTCCAGCCTTGTCATCTTGCTATCTGTAAAATCTCTGTAAGCTTTCTAGGTAATATAAATGTGAAAGTATGGGACAAAAGTTGGATTTTGTTGCAATAGTTTCCCGCTTTGGACTAGTTCATTTTCAAGTGGATTATTTCATACCAGTCATGTTTCATGTGATGAAGAAGATGTTTGATATACTTTGAAACTTGATTCCAACTAAATCATGAAGGATGCAGTTTGAGGGGAGGACACCTGAGGAGCTTTGGTGAGAGGTTACAGATGCGTTTAGAATAACTCATATGAAAAGACTTTTCATCGTGACTCAGTCATATACCTGTCAGTGTTAATCAAGGTTCAATCAAATACAACCTGGATTCACTGAGTGAAAAAGGTGAGTAAACAAGAAACACTTCATTATGGAAAGCCTGCAGCAGCCTAGGCTTATTGCAGCACAACTAAGGGAGGATTCATGGTCTCCTGATTCAGCCCTAACTATAAGTTTTATCATAAAGGAAAGTTTTAAGCCTAATATTAAAACCAGAGAGCATGTCTGTCTCCCAAACCACAAGCAAGCCAGCAGCCTGAGAGCAAAGTGCTCTGCTTGGTTGATATGGTACTTTGAGATCTTTAAGGTAAAATGGAGCCTAATGCAAATCTCCTGTTCCACCACATCCCACAGGTGCTCTGTTGGATGTTATCCTGCTGGAAACAGCCATCAGAAAATGTGTAGGCTGTGGTCATAACTGATTTATATTGTTTACACCAAATTCTGACCAAATTCTGAAATACTGAGATTCATCAGACCGGGCAAAAATTTTATGATCTTCTGTTGTCAAAATCTGATCTGATCTGTAAATTGTAGCCTTAGTTTCCTGTTCTCAGCTGACAGGAATAGCAGGCAGTGAAGTCTTCATTTTGTCAACGTGCTTCCATTTAAATGGAAATCCCCGTCGCTCTATTGTTCTGTGTACCTGACCTGTCAAGCTGTCTTTGGATATTCTGCCCCCTCCTTCTTTCACTCGGATCCATGGTATGGATCCTAGTCTGTCTGTGCATTGTGCATATAATTGGATGAATGTTGTGACCCTTAAAATAAGGCACCTCCTTTGCTTACCAAAAGCCAGATGTCAAAATTCTGAGGTCCTAATTGAAAATCTTTGGTGGACGCCCTCTTAACTTGGATTTCCCACTCCAAAAATCGGAGCAGACCATTATATCCCAAGTTAGCATTTGAAGATGGTGGCACTAAATGTAAACAATAATAAAAAGTTATTTTTTTCTGCACTGCCACTGTTGTATTTTTGATTCACTAAATAAACCATACATGGAGCACTGATCAGGCTCTATCCACAAATGTGTCTTTTAAGCACAAAAAAAAGTATTATGCTGTAGAGATGGACCGATCCGATATTACGTATCGGTATCGGTCCGATACTGACGTAAATTACTGGATCGGATATCGGTGAGAAATAAAAAATGTAATCCGATCCATCAAATATCAAAAAAGCACCTCACAAAACTTGCGACACGGTGTAACTCGGCTCATAACCGTAGCATGTCGGAGCAGTATGTGTCACGTGATAGAGCGGCTGCGTGTATTTGTAGCCTCGCTACCAAACCAGCATTTCATCTCCGAGAAAGTTATCCCAGAGAGAAGTAAAGCAAGTGTGTAAGTTCATCTCTGAATGTTTGTAAAGCCTTCCCATGTTAAGCTTAACAACCCATATATGGAGCGACTGCCTCTCTCTCTCCCTCTCCTGCTGCTACTTCAATCATGAAACTGATTAATGATCAGCTGATTGGCTTTTCTGTTGCGAGTCCGTCTCTCTTCTTTGTTTTTGGCCCACTTTGCACCAGAAAGAGGAAACCAGCGGCGGAACAACAGCAGCACGTTTAAGCTTGATAAGCTGTTGTTAGAATTTATTTAATATTACTTTCTAGACCAGGATCCTTTTCTAGCTGACGGCTGGTAACTGTGCAGGGGCGGATCTAGCAAAGTTTAGCCAGGGGGGCCGATAGGGCATGAACAGGGAAAAGGGGGCACAAAGACATACTTTTCTTTCTTATTCTCATTTAAAATGTCTAGCTTTTAATAAATAATTATCTGAATCTTACACCCAAAGTTTTAATCTGATGTAAAATGCATAGAAGTCCATTACTGTATATAGTAACTGTTAGGTCTAATATAACCTAGTAAGCTATACTACTTTTTCCTTTGGGAAGGTACGATCTGTGAATTCTGCAATTCTGTTGAATCTATTTAATTAATCTTGAAAAATAATTTATTTCTGTGCATTTTTTTTCACCCTGCATCAAATTAAAGTTGATTACATCGATTAAGCATCATGAGGTGGAGGGTGGGGGGTGGTTCCCTATTTTTTTTTTGCTGGGAGTTTGCAACCCTATTAGTTAGGTTGCTTAATATTTCTGCTAAGTACTCTTTAAAATACCAGAATAGGGAGGATGGTGCAGGTTTAAGTTTATTAGATTGATCAGTATTGCTGAACTATGAAATATTTTGGGTGCAGTGTATTTTTTACATACAGGTATAACAGAATAGCTTTAGTGTTGTTGTTTATTTAAACTTGAGGATGAACTTATACAAAATGCAGCAAGATATTAAAAAAACAGTTTTATTGATTAAAAAACACACTATATCGGATTCATAGCGGTATCGGCAGATATCCAAATTTATGATATCGGTATCGGTATCGGACATAAAAAAGTGGTATCGTGCCATCTCTATTATGCTGTAATACTAGTGATACCTGATGGCTTTGCCATTCTAAGGACCAAAACAAATCCCATTTTTCCTCACTTTTTCTGGAACATGCTAACTCTGTAGTGACGTCACTTCCGAGTTCCGAGGTATCTGGAACGCAGCAGAAATTTTCGGCAGGGCTGAACAAGAGCGGTTGAAGATTCGACTCTCCCCCAGAGGAGTCTGCTCTTGGGGAGAGTCGAGCTGCTACACTGCTGCTAGAGCTGGCTCATTCGTAAATGACACATCACTATCACTGACACAAGACTGAAGAAGTAACTACAAAATCACTAGAAGCAAGAGAAGATATAGATTACCACCACAGCAGGAACTGAAAACGCAATATTATAGGAACTAAAACTAATTACGAGAGTAAACAAGAAGTCAATACAGGAACCAAAACTCTAAAACTCTGGCAGTTAGACTCGGATGGCCCAGCACAGGAAAAGAGAACCCAGTGGTGACAGGGATTAGAGCAGGACCAAACCGGAGTCTAGATGCTGGTGGTGGAGATGAAGATGGAGGATTGAATGGAGCCTCAGAAGGCTAGCAGATAGATGATTGGACTAGACCAGTGATGTCACAATCAACTTGACAGCATGGGAAAGTGGAAATGATGTAAAACTTAGATTAGCACCTGGGAAACAAACAGATGTGCGACTACAGATCTTCCTCACTGAACTTATGCATAGGCTTCATTTTGAAAAGCAGTTAAAAAAATGGTTGGATGGATGAGTGACTGCACTCATCCATCCAACCATTTTTTTAACTGCTACATATATAACTGCTACATATATACCACATATAGTACCCCATTCTGTGGTGGAGTAGAGGTCCAGATGGAAGTGAGTACACTGCTGAGATGCTGGAACGTCAGGCCACTGACACCCCTTCCACTTCCACTTCCTAATAGCAAGTGGACAACTGGCAAACCTTAATGTGACTGTTCAATGCTTTAAAATGTATATATTTTTTGTTGGCTCTTTATTCTTTAGTGGTGATCAGATCTTCTAACCCTTAAGAAGATATTTATATGTTCAATGATGCAGAGAGCTGTCCCCCAGGCATTAAGACAGTAATTACAAACACTACTTTTTGATTGCAAAATCTTTATTATCATACCATCCACGTGTGCTGTCAGAGAATTCCAGCTACATGCTCTTATAATTTAAGATGTACAGTTTGCTAAAGAGTGCTGTGACTCAGACACTGTTATATATACACCATTTTTTGTTTTTGGTAGCTTCCAAGCTGAGTCACACTGAGTACCCACCCATCCCTGAGAGACAAATCCCTTACTGAGGAAAAGTGGCAGCATGTAAACCACATGGACCCCCGGATATCAGGAATGCCTGTGAATCGAATCCTTCTTTAAACTCAAACGACCTTCCAGGGCTTTTAACCAGAAATTATCTCATTCTCAGAGCACCTAAATCTGCACATGTGTGAGCAAGTGGACTTTTTTAGAGAGCAACAAGTGGTAGAGTATGAGGTACATTGCAAAATGAGGATTTGCTGTGCAGGAGGTGCTGTTAATCCCTGCAGAGCTGCAGGAACCGTTCATGTAAGTCGCATAAACCTTTTACAGTGTGACTCAGGTAACCCAAATACCATCAGAACAATAACATTTTCAGCGTCAGCTTTCCTGTTATTCTAAAACCTCTTTTCTCTCAGGTCACTACTCTTTATTTCTGATTAAATGAGTGCTGAAGGTCAGAGGGTAAACTCCTCCAGACATGAGGCATAGTGTGAGCACACAACACAAGTTATTATTTCAGTCAGCCTCCCAGTAAAGTCACTACTGGCCATAGAAAACATTCAGGAGATTGCGATCGGCTCCTTTTGCACTTTTGATGATGAAATAATCTCGATTTCTCTGCTCCAGACCCAGTTGTCCTCTCTGTGCTTCCATGTGGGAGGCTTAGGAATGCTGATGATGTGGTTAGTGACTTCTCAGTCAGTTCCAGATCCTTGACCCGTAAACTCTTCTGCTCTTCTGGTAAACTGTGTACAAGGATGTGTTCATGTTTAAGTGGGCTTTTAGACTTGACACAAAGCATACAGTTAGAGCTGGATCAGGTGACCCTGAATGCTTGCTTTACCTTGATGTGACTGTCGCTGTCATTTGTCGCTATATAAATAAAACTGAATTGAAAATTATTGCTACTTTCTCTCGACCTTTGTTTTCCCCCCAAAAAACAGAAGTTAGAAGAAAGGCAGTCAGCTGTCATATTACCAGCTCTAAAAGGCCTTACAGCTGAGTGCTTTAAGGTTAGTACCTCAACCAAGGTGGTGTAATTCAACTGCTGCCTCTCAGTAGGCAGCAGTTCTCTGGGTGCAAATCTTTTGTTGAAAATCTCACAGGTGATTTTTTTTATAAGCAAATGACGGAGTTTTTAAACTCTGGTGCAAATTATTAGTTGGATTTTCTTCTCCCTGTAGCCTCATTCTTTATGAAATCAATCAAATCTGAGAAGAGCTCCCATCTGACCTCCTCAGAATGAGCAGATTATTATTACTTTTTACAACAGCTTTAGTATATTTGAAGAAGGAGTGCAGTATTTTAGCTTTATGCTATGAATCATTGCTAGTTAACCAAGGACATGGGCCAAAATCAACAAACAGATCCCTTAAAAGTTTACATTTTTGCCAAAAGAAAATTGCCACAAGTTGAACAAGCAATGAAGCAACAAATTGCAAACTGATTTATCCTGAGACCCTCTGTGATTCAGGCCCCTTCTGCATGCTCAGATTTTTAAAAAAACATATTCAGTGCCTAAAGTTGTTAATTGATGTGACGCGTCCAAACTATTATATAAAGCTCGTAAACACTAATCTCAAGCAACTTCAGCAAGTCCAGACGCTTTTCTTTCCAAGCTCTTTTGACTAAACACTAATCTAGTTTCTCCACTTGCAAGGTTATGATCCTGGTATAAAAATACAGGTAAACTGGAGAAACTTTGCCATTAAAACCTAGCACACCTTAAAACACTGATGCTCAAAAGCTGTTACAGAAAAAAAGTGGCTTTAATGACACTTGGAGTGCGAGTTAAATGTATTAACTGTACTTTTAGGGCCTTTAACTTGGAACTCACGATGGTGAAGTTATAAACATGTTAAGCTAATGTATAAAAAATAACTGATTCTGAGGGTCTGAGGTCATCACTGAGTCACTGAGTGAGTTTCCCTGGAGTGACCCAAAAGCAGGCGTGCAAGTTTAGTGCGAGAGGCCCCAGAACAATATGGGGCCCGAGGGCTGGAAAACTACCACCACTCCCACAAACACTCTACAGCCTCTTACAAGAGTGTGGGTGTCTGATTGGTCCTTAAGAGTAGAAACGGTTATATAAGTGTCGTCCATGATGAGCTTAAATTCTTACATTTCATGCTTTGTACTTGGTAAACAGCAGAAGCTGCTTTTAGCTGGTTGCTGTTATGTAAAGCAACACAGATAACGTCAATCTGATGATGTGTTTGCTGTGACAGTGCATGGGAAGTATTGTACTGCTTCCAGAAGACAATTGCTGTTGTTTTTTTCAAAGTAAGGTCTGCAGGGAGCCTTCATGTAGCGTAATGTGCTAAAGCATACAGATTAAGGGCGTTTTTACGGACAGCTGTTTTCTACAGTGTTGCAGGGACCTGCTATACCAATCAGTACACTCCATTTTGTCCAGCAGAAAGCTTCCTGTTATGTTCCTGTGCATTACGAGTAGGCACATTGTCTGTTTTTACAGATTTTCTTTTTTTTACTGCAGCTTTTTAAAGAATTTGTTAGAGGAACAGGTCAGTTACCTCACTGCACTTGAGTCTTTGTTTCTGCAGTCATCATTAAACCTCGCTCATTTGTCTCCACAAAAATAAGAAGAGTTTCCACAGTGAGCTTTTATCCCAGTCACAATTACCAACCAGCAGGAAGAGTGGTGCATTTTGGGTTAATGAGAGCTTCCGTGTGGGAAGAGGTGCATTCACAGCAGGAGGGAGTCCTCTGCGTCATTCCGCCAACAAAGGGGTTTTCCTTGTTTTTATGACAATGGGAATATTGTTCCAGTGTTACTCTCTTAGTTCCTACAGCCTGTTCGCTCCATCCGGCCCATTTTATTCCGTCTATTGTGTGCGATAGCTGTGAAATATTTCCGCATATCAAAATGAGTCAGAACGAACAAAATGTAATTTTCCCAGAGTTCATAGGAAATGGGTGACTGCCGCGTTATTTTATGGTCCTAACTTTACTTATTCACGCGATCGTTACCTGTCATGTCATCTGTATTTTGACATCTTCATTCTGTTAAAAAAATAACTTTATCGTTCTGTATTTTGGTTTTTCTACACACAGATTTGTAGACACAGCTTGTAAAACTAATCCAGTTTAAAAAAAGAGGATCTGAACAAGACGTTTTTGATTAAGATGGATGGACATGTTGCAATTTGTCTCTCAGTAGAATTCACGCCAACTCCAGCAGCTCCTCCTGGGATCCCTTCCTGTAGTATTTATGAAAGTGATTGCAGTTCTCTTGTTTTTCACTGTAATCTATCAAGCTGCGGTTCAAGTGTTGTAACACTGGACACACAGAGTGAAATTTCACAGTAAAGTGAATCTTACTCAGTCTGTTTCATTTTTGAGCTGGCAGTGAAACAATGTCTGATATGATAGGAGGCCAATGAGTTCACAGTGGAGGAAGCTGTTGCAGCTTATTACAATAAGTGTCTTACTTCATCCACTGTCATTATTGTAAACTGCTAGTGTACTCCTTCATCACACAAAACCATGTATTTGAAAGTTCTAAAGAATAATTCTGTGAACAAAATAGAAAAAAGCAGAAAAATTAGAAAGGGAGCTAGTCAGGGCTTGCTAGCATTAGATTAAGTACTTTAAGTTTGTAGTGTAGTGAAAAATAACACATTTTGGGGTCAACTTGAAAGAAAGGCAGATGTGAAATGTAAAAGTTAGATCACAGGTGATATTTGGATGCAAAATAATGTGATATTTAAAATCCCCATGTACCAGTATCATTTCCTGATTGTTACTAAGGAGGGGGAGAGGCAGACAGAGCATGACATTATCACAATCTAGCCAAAACTTTTAGTGCTATTTAGAACAGAATGGCACACATGCATGCAAATACTACCAAAAACATAACCTCCTTGGTGGAGGCAACTACAACTGTTTCTTCTATTTTATTTTATTTTAGTTAGTTGTTCAAATTCTGTAGTTTTTGTTTTAATTTTCTGTGAGTCCACTTTTACTGTATATACTGCAAATATATAGACATAGCACATTGTTACACGTTTGTACACAGTCTCTAGGCTTTTGCTAGGCTCACTGCATTATGGTGAGCGGCCTGGCCTCTTTCCAATGCAAAACAACCAATACTCCTTACAGTAGCATAAATGAAATGAACATCAACATAAAGATACTGTGATTCTCAGTCTTAATTCACAGTAACTACAGACAGGTACGTATATAAATACAGACTCATGAGGTCTGCAGCAGCCTAGTCAATTAGCTCTAGCTGCTAATTGCTAGCTTCAAGGCTAATCTACACAGCTAACCGATAAATACATAATAAACATACACAAAGGGTTTAACAGCCAACTTTCCCACATTCCCTGCAAACCTGTGGACTTATTAACTATTTTGTATCTGCTTACCTGCAAATATATAGACATAGTAACCGTTACACATTTGTATACAGTCTCTAGGCTTTTGGTAGGCACACTGCTATAGTGAGTGGCCTGGCAGGTTTACTCCCACTACAGCTGCTCATTTTAGGAGATGCTCCCTCTTGCGGTATAATGGAGGAGGGATAAGTACTCTTCCAGTACTATATCTCTATGTCTTAGATAATGAGGCACACATTAATTTAAAACAACCACACAAAGAGAATTACACTGAATTCTCTGAAGGCTCCTCACGGTCTTTTCTGCCAAAGTGATGCATTAAGGCTTATTGTGTCAGACACGGCCTGTTACTGCAGCTCACTGGGAGCCTTTAGATCTAAATGTCAGGAGACGCCCAGTTATTAAAGAATACAGAGCAAGTGCAGAGAGACATGAGGACACGAACTGCAGCAGATTAACAGGTGATGGCATGCAGTACCCACATGCAGTACCATGAAGTGTTTGTGTATGCAAGAAGGAGGGGTTAGGAACATTATTTCTCAGATCTAATATTACAGAGTCCCTTTTTTCAGGAAACATGTGAGGAATAGCTACTGGAAAATTCTGTCACATTGCAACCAGTCATCCCAGTAGAAAAGAATCACATTTTTTAGTGGACTACCCAGTTTCTTCACTTAAAGGGTCTTTTATGATGGGTTGATAATCATTTTGTCTTCATGTGCTCAGCGATGTGCCAGGTCACTTAAACTAAACACAAGGTGTAAATGTGCTTGCATTTATCAAAGTAATGTATCTGTCATGGTTATGGGTTATTTTTACCCAGCATTCTGAGTTTCTGGTATTTTTATGTCAATTTGTATTATGGTTTATAATTTAAGGTTCATTTACTAGTCCTGAGTTTATTCTATGATAGTTTCTATGTTAGGCTCCCATTGTGTCTTTGTCCTCTGTGTCCCTCTCTGTGTGTCTCTGTTTATGTGCGTGGGGTTTTCCCCATTTAGGAATGTTCCTCTCCTCGCGTTTATTCCATGCCTCCCCTGTATGTCATGTTTGCCCATGTTTCCCCAGCCTGTTATGCCTCTCTCTCCTGCTCTCTCATGTTCTCTCTCGCTCTCCCTTATCCTCTTAGCGTTGTCTCTGTTTTGTCTCCTACCTGTTCCCGTGTTTCTCTCCTTGTGTTCCATCTCATCTCCCCAGTCTGTCATATGCTTTCATGACTGCGTGTTAGTGATGTGCGAATCATGAACGAATCGTTCAATACTCGAGAATCACTTTACTGACTCATGAATCATGATTCACAAGCCCAACTGACTCACTGATTCATCCCTGTTGCTGTTAGCAGCAATATATCTAGCTTATAATTAAAATTGTGGAGAAAAACACAACATCCAGTATCTTAACAAAAACATTTCTGCTCTGAACTGGAAGAAAAAACCCTGAGTAGAAGCTCACATCAAGACAATAGCTCCTCGGTTCACAGTAGCATCGCTCTGCTAACATGCTAACAGCACATTTGAGCTACTCACCCCCTCCTTTCCTGTGCTGAATCGTAAGCGTAAGCGAATCACTCAGGACTCGCTCACCCCCTCCCTCCTGTGCTGAATCATAGAGCGAACGCAGTGGCGATCCTAGCCTGTTTGGCGCCCTGGGCGAACACCCCCCCCCCACACACACACACACACACGCACACACACACATGTATGCAAACGGCTACTAAACAGACATCATAATTCGTACAATGAGAACAGGACAAATCAACAATTGACACTGACTAATTAATATTATATTATTGTATATATTGTTTGGAGTTTAGTCTGTTACTGTTACTATTTTTACCATTTCTTCTTGGAGGAACTGTAACCCACATAATTAAGAAAGTATTCTGAAAGTTTTAGGATACATGACCTGCCATTATCCAATGACACATCTGCTTACCTGTATCTTTCTCCATGTAGGAGCCATAATTAAATGTATTGAATTTTAATAATCACTGGGTTTTCATTTGTTTGGTTGCTATGGTGATGTGTAACGGGAGTCACGTGGGTGGTAGCGGTGACGTTAAGAGGGCGTTGTCAGTCTGTCATTCACTGGTTTGATTTTGTCAGAGCAGGGCTGGGTAGCTGTAGTTTTTGTTGACCGCAGCACAACGAGTTTCCCCTTGTTGCATTAGAGCCTGTGACGTTTTAAGAGTTTGAATCGCGAGCCGATCACATTGCTTTGTAAACTTTTCAAGCACTTTAATAAACAAGCAAGCAATTCCACCTCTCGCATTATTGCGTAAAGTTGACAGCGTGTCAGGCAAATAGGCTCAGTCCCCGGCCTCTAGCGACTGTGGAAGTCGCTACACTCCTCTTCTTTTCTCTTTTTTTTTAAACTTTAAAAATGGGTTGTGTGTGAGACTTTAAATCAACAAAATATAAAATATACATTTTAAATTGTTATTGATCCCTTTACCCCGAGTCCTAAAGTGTATATTTAGTTTTTTACTCTTAAATATTTATTGTTTGTTTCCTTGCACTGCTGTAACTGGAGCCTCGTCGTCTTGTCTTTCTATATGCTGGACTGTATGTAGCGGAGATGACAATAAAGTTTACTTTGACTTCAGCAGCGAGCAGGCGCACCGAGGACTCTCGCGCTCACTTTCCGCGTATAGAATTTTGAAAAAACATCGGTGCAAATTATAAGTCTGTATCATGATGTCTGGTGTTTTCGTGTTTGTTGGTTTGTTTTTATTTTGTCTTATTTTGCGAGTTGGTTATTAGATGCTGCTCTAGCCAGCCAGAGAATCCCCCGCCGCCCCGCCCTCTCCTCCCTGTGCCACAAGCAGCAGGCGCACCTCGCAAACGGAGGGCGCCCTTACTCCCAGCAAATGGGCGGTAGAAAACCGATCGGTGCCTATGACATTCCCAATATGCGCTGGCATGATGTCGGGGCAGCATGAGTACAAGCAATTTTTTTTTTTTTGCCGATGCCCGTGATGCCGCCCCCACCACGATGCCGCCCCGGGCAACCGCCCGTGTCGCCCGTATCTAAAACCGCTACTGAGCGAACGAATCACTCACTCTCCAAAAGTTGAATCTGTTCATCTGGACGTAGCGTTTTGTGGGAGAAACGTTTCGTCACTCATCCAAATGACTTCTTCAGTCTCAGCTGACTGCAGGTTTCCCCAAACCTTATAAACAGTACATTTGCATAATGACTGAAACCAGCCCACTGAAGGAACAATGGGCTGTGAGGTGGCCTGTAGGTGTAAATAAACTGCAGAATCCTGGCCTGATGAGGTAGCTCTTCTGTGTTGTGCCATCCGCTTCGCTAGAGGTTGTTTGGTTTCCCCGATGTATAAATCTTGGCAATCCTCCTGGCACTTAACAGCGTACACTATGTTACTCTGTTTGTGTCGGGGGACCCGATCCTTGGGGTGGACCAGTTTTTGGTGCAGCATATTTTGGGGTTTAAAAGCCACAGAGACCCGGTGTTTAGAAAAAATGCGTCTCAACTGTTCCGATACTCCTGACACATATGGGATCACTACAGGTTTTCGCCTGGGCAGCGGTTGTCCTTCTCTCCTGGATCGGCTGGAGCTTTCTTTAGGTGCCTTCCCAGCTTTGACAAAAGTCCAGCTGGGATAACCACATTTACTCAGGGCCTTCTTGATGTGCTGTTCTTCTGCCTCCCTAGCCGCTGTGTCAGTGGGGATGGTGTTCGCTCTGTGTTGTAGCGTCCTGATGACACCCAGTTTGTGCTCCAGTGGATGATGAGAGTCAAACCTTAGATACTGATCCGTATGCGTAGGTTTACGGTACACGTCAGCTTTTAGATGTCCCCCATTACTGATGGAAATCTCACAGTCTAAGAAGGCTAACCTGCCACTTTTCATATCCTCCCTGGTGAATTTGATGTGTTGGTCCACCGAGTTAATGTGATCCGTGAAATGTAGTACGTCCTGACATTTGATTTTCACCCAGGTGTCATCCACATATCTGAACCAATGGCTTGGTGGTGTTCCAGGGTAGGATAGCAACGCCCTCTTTTCCACTTCTTCCATGTACAAATTGGCCACGATGGGTGAAACTGGGGAGCCCATGGCACACCCATGTTTCTGCCTGTAGAACTGACCCTTGTATGTGAAGTAGGTGGAATGAAGACACAGTTCCAAAAGCAAACACACTTGGTCGATGCTGAGAGTGGTCCTGTTGCTGAGGTTTGGTGTCATCCTGTAATCTCTTACGGACTACCTCCAACGCTTCCGTGACTGGGATGCAAGTGAAGAGAGATGTAACATCGTACGAGACCATGGTTTCATCTGCCTCCATAATGACATCTCTCACCTTCTCAACAAAATCCAGGGTGTTCTGGATGTGGTGTTCAGAGCTGCCCACCAGTGGGTTGAGGATCGAAGCCAGAAACTTGGAGATGTTATAGGTGACCGAGTTGATCATGCAGACAATTGGTCTTAAAGGTGCACCCAGCTTATGTATTTTCGGTAAACCATACAGACTTGGTGTAGACTCCCCTGGGTACAGCCTGTGGTATGAGGTCCGGTCGATAGCCTTGTCTTGTTCTAACTGCTTCAGACAGTCTATGACCCTCTTCCTGTAGCCACTTCCTGGGTCTCGTTTCAGGGGCTCATAAGTATTTTCATCACTGAGTAGTGACAAAATCTTCTCATGATAGTCTTTCTGGTTAAGCAATACTGTGCACCTAGCCTTGTCTGCCGGAAGGATGATAATGTTGTTGTCATCACTAAGTGATGTGAGTGCCTTCCTCTCCTCCATGGAGTTGGATGCTGGGGGCTTTGCATTGCTGAGACAGGCCGAAACTTTCGTCCGTAGTTGCTCTGCTTCCACTTCTGCAATATTGTTGTTACGAATTGCTGTTTCTGTGGCTGTGATCAGCTCCACTAGAGGGATTTGTCTCGGTGTGACGGCAAAATTCAACCCTTTAGCAAGGATGTTTTTCTCTGTTTGGGTGAGCTGTCATCTTACAATGCTGTGATTGCAGCCATTCCCCAACTCTCTGTGAATGGTACTCATGGCCATTGATCAGTGTTCTTTGATCAGTGGGTTTTGGTCAGTGATTGTTGATCAATGGTCATGGGAATTTGCATAATTATGATTAAGGAACTGACCTCACAGCCCATTGTTCCTTCAGTGGGCTGGTTTCAGTCATTATGCAAATGTACTGTTTATAAGGTTTGGGGAAACCTGCAGTCAGCTGAGACTGAAGAAGTCACTTGGATGAGTGACGAAACGTTTCTCCCACAAAACGCTATGTCCAGATGAACAGATTCAACTTTTGGAGATTTACTTTCCTGGATGATTGAGAATGCATCAAGACGAATCACTCACTCACTCACTCACTCACTCACCCCCTCCCTCCTGGCTCACAGCTTCTTCTTCTTCTTGGTTGGCAACCAATGTTAAGGTGCATTACCGCCCCCTGGCTCACAGCTCAGTGGACATTTAGATGAGAAAATATATATTTGACACATTTAAGGAAAATACCAATAAAATAAAAATAAACAAAATAAATGTTCCCTTTAGAAATTTCTTTGCTCTATAAAATAGTTGTTTTCTTTTAGAATCACTCATCTTAGCAGTAGGATTTACATGAAAAGAGAAAAGAAATTAAGTTTGAGTGAAAATGTAAATTTTTTGCACTCTCTGGTCAACTGACTCAGTGAATCAAATGACTCAAAAAACCCGATTCACTTTGGTGAGTGACTCATTAAAACTCGATTCAGTAAGAAGAATCAAATTTACCATCACCACTGCGTGTGCCATTGTCAAGCTCACATGTCTTTGTCTGGCTCTCACTGTGCATGTCACTTCCTGTCTTACTTTGAAGGTGTGTTATGTTCAGTTTGTCTTCCTGTCTCGTTGTGTCTGATTAGCCCCAGCTGTGTTTCCCTCCTGTTTCTCGTTCCCCCATGATTCCTTGTGTATTTAAGGCCTCTGTTTTCCTCTGTCTGTTGTCGTGATCTCTCTCTCTCATCCTTCATGGCGGTGTCTCCTGCTATGTTTAGTAATTTCCCAATTTAGTTTGTATTTTCTCTGGACCAGTAATAAAGTTGAGTTTATTTTTATCTCCTTGAGTCTGTGTTTGGGTCCTATCCTGCCTACGTCACAGAGTTATTTGTGACACTATCAATCTATCTATCATCCATTTAACTATCGATTAAATTTTGTGGATATCATGCCTGCTGCTGCTGCTTTGTGTGTAAAATACTAAGTTGAACTTATGGCAGAACACAAAATTAGTGTCAAATTTGTTAGTAAGGGGGGCTTCTTATTTAATTTTATACATATATAAATCAAGTATCCTCTGTTCCTCCCTCTTTCTGTGTCTGCACACTCAATTACTCTCTCTGCTTGTTCCCATGCCCTCTGGCTGTGTTTTGAGCGACCCTCTTAGCATAGCTTGACCATAAACAGGCATGAGGAACAGCTGAATTCTGAGCAACAAGCAGATTTAACATGAACCTATGCATGTGTGAGAATGCAAGGTCACGCTTAATAGAGTTTGAAGTGCGTCTTTCAGTGAGTAAAAACACAGCACAACATGCTGTCTGCAAAGCCTTGCAGCTAATTCATCCTCTGATTACAAATTATTAGTCTAAATGGAGCTTTCTGCCCGAGCTGTTGAATGCTGTAAAACAACTGTTAGCTTGAGAAATTAGTTCTGAGGGCACTTTGTACCACAAACCACAACATGCACACATGCTTTGGCAAATCCATGCTGATTCCGGTTTGTTGCCAAGATGGGCTTCTCGCTTGAAATGCAGATACATTTGGGAAACTGAGGTTGGAAGCAAGTTTTGTCACAGCAGCTCTTAGGCAACAAAACTGAGGTTAAGTGTGAAACATTAGGGTGTGTGTTACTGTTATGAGGGGAACAGGAAAGGAGGAGGCTTTAGCAGAACAGCACATTCTATTTTTCTCAGGAAATGGCATTTCTTGCAATGCAGAGCGTGTGACATGGGATACCCTCACTGTGTGTGTGTGAGAGACTTTGTGAGTTCATTGTTTGCGTGACACATGAAGATGGAGACTGTGTGCGCCCTTGAGTGTGAGCATTCTCACATGTTCACATGTAGGACGTGCTGTTCAGGGGCCGAGGGAGCAGGTGTGGTTTTTCTGGACTCCAGTTTTTGGTTCTCAGATGTCCTGCAAACGATTCTAATCAATAACAGAGCTCACTTTTGATGCTGATTACAGTTTTCTTCTCCAATCATCTTATATTACCCATTCGAGTGGGCCAGATGAGTCTTAGATGAGTTATACTGTACTTTATATCTGGGTCAGCCTCATCAATAACAACACTAATTGTGCACATTCTGGAGTATACAGATAAAAGCTCTGTCAGATTAACATGACAAATTGCTTGATAACATTTGAAATGAATGTTAGATCTTTTGAGTGGGGATAGGTTAATTGGATAAACCAAATTGCCACTAGGTGTGAATGTGCGAGCGAATGTGAGTGTGAATGGTTGTCTGTCCTTGTGTGTTGGCCCTGCGACAGACTGGCGACCTGTCCAGGGTGTACCCCGCCTCTCGCCCTATGACAGCTGGGATAGGCTCCAGCGCCCCCCGCGACCCTGAAAAGGAGAAGCGGAAGCGAATGGATGGATGGATCTTTTGAGTATTTATCCACATAGCAAACACAGAGCATCAGTCTTTATTGAGCAAAATGCTAAACACTATTTGTGAACACCAGAGATCAACAATGCTGACAAAAATCACATGTCACAAATGATCTTGAGACAATCTGTAGTGGTACATGTTTTCCCCCTGCACACACTAATTTTATCCATTATTGCTCTGGCTGTCGCTCAGTGACACAGCAGTTCCCTCCACTCATGATTTGCTTGCTTTGTGGAGATTGTACTTGTGGTAAATGTGGTTTGCAGGCAGGGTGGGAACTTCTGGATATGAAGTGGAGCTGGACACTTGCTGTCAGAAACCCAACTACTACATGCATGCCAGTAAAACTGTAATGACTGTCCATTAGCCACTTGATCTACTATCCCTTGGAATATGGAAATGAAAAACAGCTGGGAGAACAGAGAGTAGAGGGTGTTCATATGGTTTGTGTTTCTATAATTTCAGACATTTCACAGATTTGTTCCACAGGCACTGTGATCACATTTGACCCAATTATGTTGCTGGCATTTTTGTGCTTTTGCAGAACAAAACTGCTCAGCCTCACATAACCCCTTCCACCCGCCATCAATCGTCACGTGGGAGGAAAAGTGCATTAAGTATGTTGTCACTTGCTCTCCTGCTGTCTTCTGAAAAAGGGGAGGAAAGATGTCCCATGAGGCAGTGCCCTCCACAAAAGACGGCAATGAACGATTTCCATATGGAAAAGTCCAGCACACAAGTCCAGCACACAAGTCCGGGTTGAAATCGGGATCATGGAAAGAACTGTTGTGGAAACAACAAACAAGCTTTCTTTTCTCTTTCAGAATGACTGTTTATCAAATGAGGGGAAGGCTGCTACGCTGTCAGCCAGGTCAGCAGTGCAGATGAGTAAATAATTCCACTGGTTTCAAAAGAAAGATTTCCTGCTCCTGCTTCCTGTTTTCGGTAATCTGAGAAGGTATGCTATTTTCCTCTGTGTGGTGGATCAGTATCTTATATTTCACACAAATAAAAAAACAAACAAACACATTTTAAATGTTTTACAAATATACAGCCATGATTTGAACATTAATAATACACCATAATAGGAGTAGTAATTTACTTGTTTGTAGCTCCAGAAGCCCTCATGAACATTCTAAACATGTTTTTCAAAATAAGATTATATTGGGCTTTACTTTTTTCCCCCCATGCTGCAAGCTTACAGGAACCCTTCAGCAAGTGTGCACCTGCTAACCCTAGTAAACACTTTGACCCAGAAAATTAGAGGTCATCCAGGTCTAAAGACATAAAGACCTGATCTAATTTTCTGCGTCTAAATTCAGATAAAACTCAGGTTATTGTACTTAGCACTAAAAATCCTAGAAATGTGGTATCTAAGCAGATACTGGATGGCATTGCCTTGTCCTCCAGTAACATTGTGAGTGTTCCTTGAGTCATTTTTGACTACGTCCTTCAGTGCACATATTAAACAAATATGTATGAGTGCTTTTCCTCCATTTGCGCAATGTCTCTAAAATTAGAAATGTCATGTCTCAGAGTGATGCACGTGAAGCATATATTTAGGACTGCACTGAAAAAAGGCCATGTTGGATTTACTTAATTCAATAGTGGACATTGGTTGCACACAAATGTTTTGCTTTGGCAGAAACTTCAACAACTGAGTTATATCAACGCAACTTTTTCATATTCAGTAAACATGTGCATTTTGTGTTCATAAAACGCCATTGAAACATGTTTAGATGAAGTAAGTTGAGCTCTTGGAATATTTTAATCCTTCACGAATTTGTCATTTTATTTCAACACTATTCAATAACTTTTAGCCCAGTACTACTTGGTCACTTAAATACTACATGTTGTCTTCATATTACATAATGTTCAACAAAGTCTAGAGTCCGGTTACCATAAAAATTGAATGGATCTACAACAACTACCATCCTTCTATCTTTATCCTGGTTGCAGGGGGGCTGGGGCATAACCCTGAAGTGATAGGTTAACAGGCAGGGTACACCCTGGACAGCTCACCAATCACATAGAGACAAACAACTATTTGCACTTACATTCACAGGTAATTTAGAATCACCAATTAACCTAACTCTAATAACTGCATGACTTTTAACTGTGGGAGGAAACCAGAATACCCAGAGAGAAACCACTGCAAACTAGCCGGATTGTGGATTTGAACCCAGGACCTTCTTACTATGAAGCTACAGCACTGTCCACCATGCTACCAATCCAGGCTTAACGAAAGTAGGAAAGCTATGATTTCAAGGCTTGATGCAGAATTTTCTGTACGTTTTTGTCCTTGACAGGTTAAACCACAATAAATAGCGATAACATACACGTGGTGTAGTTGTCTGCCTCTTATAATTCCAGTGATTTCCCTGCAGTTTGAAATCTAATGTGATCTTGTGAATTTCACGAGTTCAGCAACTAACCACTCTTACTAGATTGTATCATGTCATCTCAACAAGAACAAATTAAGTTGTTCCTACAGATCCTACATGATTTAATTAGGTTCAAGATAGAAACATTTTTGTGTTCAAATTACAAGGTAGACTTTTTTAATGTAACAACCACCCAAATTACTTTTTTCAGTATACCAAAAAAAGTCGAGGCGGCTGCTCGACTTGACTGAGATGGATGCCTTCCTGAAACCACAATCCAAAGCGCACGAGACTGAAATCCCGTGCAGTGTTGCGGGATTTAACACTGCTATATTATTGACTTAATTCACTCGAACATGATATGAACAATTTAATCTAGCCTCTCTGCATATCATGTAGTTTCTACACTATATAGTTACACTTAACTTTAAAGCATGAGGCACTTGTGTTAAATACACGCAAGATGCTTATGTAAATCCAAGAGCTGGCCAATCCCTTTTTTCTGTGTGGATCAGGTGACCCTGAAGAAAAATCACGAGTGATAGTTGTTGACATCAGTGGTTCCAGCACACTTAACAGACTTAACTCACTAAAAGTCTTAGAGTGCAGCTAGTACAAACACTGAGAGTTAAACACTTAGGGCAGAGAATAGATTGGGGACATTTTGTTTTCACAGTCTATATCCTAAAACACTATTTAAGTCTTTTTCCTATAATACAGCACAGTTTGCTGTTTAGTAAACTCTCATGCAGAATGTGTGGCCAGTTTTTTACAGCTGTGTTTTAAACCTTTCAGAAACCCTTCACGAGCTAATCAAGGGAGTTTTGGGTAATCGGAAAACTGCAACTCCAGCCAGAAGATTGTTGTTACAATTCTGCAACGCAACATTTATCAGCTATAAAAACTCCCCACTGCCAGAACACATCCTCCCACACCAAAGAAACGGTTTATCATCATCTTGCTCCATTTTCCTCACTCTTATCTTTGCTTCAATTTGTTTTTACATTAATGACAGATAAAAAAAATCCATAGCTATTCCTATTTTCTATTTCCATCCACACAGTCCTCACAAACTTGGGGCCTCTTGCTTTTCATCATTTTGTAATGTTTTCAGCGCATTTTGAGTCACACACCTGTGCTGAGGATCACATGTGGGATAGCTCCGTCAAAGCAGAAGGAACTTCACCACAGACGGCTTCATTACTCATCTGACTGCTGAGCTGCACTGACGAACGCCACATTCAGTGTTCAGATCTGCTCTTTTACGCCTCCTTTATTTACTTCCTTTTTTTTTACAGTCAGTGTTATTCTACTTGGTTGCACTTACATATCACCAAATCACAGCATGAGACATATTTGGGAATTTTACATAGTAACGTGTGTTAGAAAAAAACAAAAACAAAACAAAACTTTAAAAGATAAAAAATTTAAGAGAAAAACCTCCATGGCCATCTGCCTCAAGCAGTTGGGGTTCAGGGAATGCGGAGAGAAAAGACCAGCACTGAGAAACAGCAAATATTGATTATTATGTTTCTAGAGTGGACATGAGTACGAGTGTTGTTATGTATTCTGAATGCAGTGGAAGTTCTCTTATTAACAATGGACTTCTGAACAAAACCAAAAGAGACCCACTGAACATATATTTGTTAATTCATTTTCATGAACAGTGCAACATTTTTTACAGCACATTGCTGGAAAATCCAAAACAAACAACAACAAAAAAGACAGCAGGTTTACAATTTGGGAAAGGCTTAAAGTTTTGAAGAAATCCACACGTGTTTTTGTTCTATGTGGGAAAATTGGTGATAAAAAACTTTACAATATGTGCAGCGTCTAGTCTGTGCGCACTGCAGAAGGCTGCAGTTTATTAAAACGTGGGGTGTTTTAATGATTCTAGAGTTTGCTGGGGCTCTAATGAAAAACTCACAAACACATGTTAATCATTGTTTTTTGGGTGGTGTGCTGTAGCCTGTGGTATGTGGAACGTCTGCTCAAGCCTTTGAGCTGTAACAGAAGTCATGCTATAAATATTTTGACATGAACAAACCAAATGTGAAATGTAAACAGTTTCTTACTGATGAAGTGTTTCTATTATGACCTCCATATGCAAAGACTGCGTGCTATTGAAAGTAGAGCTGTACAAAATAATGCCTTTCACTTTTAAAGTGAGTGAAACAAGTGAGGTGGGGCAGGCCAGGTCTCTCCTGCTGTCACGGCAAACTGCACCTTTTTACTGCTGCACTTTGAAGTTTGTCGGCTCTTGGAGGCCCCCCACTGGCCAGGAACCCCGAGCAGTTGTCCGCGGTTATAAGGTATTGTAGGAAAATTCGGTAGGCGTCGCTGCATTTCAGCTGCATTCAAAGTGATCTAACATTTTTAAAAAACCTGGCTGCATGCATGCAAACACTAGACATGTTCAGTACATGTACAAGCAGCTCACCCTCAGCAGTGAATAACAGTCACGGTTAAGGTCAAATAAAAAAAACAAAACAAAGCAGCTGTAAATTCAGTTGGGATCAGCCACTCTGGCACGAACAAAACAGGATGGGACTGATGTCGTTAAAGATCATAGTTGACAGCTTGACCTTTAAGGAGTTGTAAAATCTTGTCTGTGAGTAATCCAAACTTTCGTGCGATGTCTTGGATCAGGTGAAGCTTAAAACAAACACCTGAAATATCCCACGTTGTTTTTCTTTTCCTTTTCTTTTCCTGCTGTTTTCATTCTGAATCGCTGCTACCGTCAACTCAGGCCCAGTGCTCATAGACTCAGTATAAAATGCTTTCCATGTGATCATAAATCTTTAAGAATACAAAAAAGCAACAGTCAAGTTTACCACAAGCACTTTTTATGGGATACTTGCGTCTATTACATGGAACAACTTCGAAGCACATGAGGGAGAGAATTTGGGAGAATAAAAATGAACCTCCTTTCCCGCAGCTTTAGAATGTGGTACAAACAGGTAATTTTTATTTGCAGTCAGTGACTTCAGGGAGTTACTGAAAACAAAGGATTTACATTCCAGTATTAAAACAGTCCTTGTACTGTAGTTACTTTGTGTATTTATGGTAGGTTGTTGAGTTATGTTTGAGCCTCTGAAAATAAGGGAATAATAATAATTCCTACTAATGCAAAAGTTTTGTTAACCCCCTTAAATTAAAGCAGAAAGTCTGCACTTCTGTCACATCCTGATTCCTGGATTCTTGGATTTAAATTCCAGTGTGGTGGATTTTATAAAATGCTGTCATTGTCCACTTATGGACCTAACTGCTTGTGCCTTCTTCATAAGACGATTAATGCCTAAACACAGACCATTTTCATAAAATCTACCAGCCAGCAAAGAAGAGAGAGACATGTAGCTGCATGTATCTGTGTCTATTCAAGAAATAGTGGTACAGTACAGTCAGCGTGTGTGACATATCAGAGTAATGAAGAGATTATGGTTAAAGGTGAGTTTTCTAACATGCAAAAATAGGTAGCAACAGCACCCTGAACATCACACCATTAAAGTATCATATATACAGTGGTGTAAAAAAAGTGTTTGCCCCCTTCCTGATTTCCTAGTGTTTTTCGTATTTGTCACTCTTACATGTTTCAGATCATGAAAAGGAAGGTTGGAGTCCTGTTACATCTGGCATAAAACTAACACAGCATTTTAGAAAACGAACATCGTATAAATATGATGAAGTGATAAAAATGAAATGATCTGATAAAATATGCCCGGGACATGCTGGGAGGAGGCGCCAGAGCAGAGCCAGGACACATTGGAGAGATTATATCTCTCGGCTGGCGTGGGAACGCCTTGGTGTTTCCCCAGACAAGCTGGAGGAGGTGGCTGGGGCTGCTGCCCCCACCACCCAGCCCCGGATAAGCGGAAGAAGATGGATGGATGATAAAAATGGAATGATCTGATAAAATATGGTGGTGGCAGTGTGGTTGTGTTGCACCCTCAGAGAGACATGACTCCATTCTCCTTTTGGCAACTTTATTCTCCTCAGTTCAGGTTTGGAGTTTACAGGCAGTATAGCGTATCATCAGCAAAACATTGCTCTCATGTTCCAGACACTGTTTTTTTTCCCTTTCTTTCTGCGCTTACTGATGACATCACTCGTCTGAACTCTAAGCTCCTGGAGCTAGTGAACTACAAAAATGAACTAGAAATGTGTCCAAAAATAAAACAATATTAAATAAGAATAGTCTTTAGAGATTTTCCCAACAATTCAGAAAATGTAAGTTTTATAACTACTTATAGAGCGCAACACAAGGGCGTAGATTTGGCATGGACGGAAGGGACGTGTCCCCACCAATATCCATCGATTATTGAATTGTCCCCACCAATAATTTGTTCTCTTCAAGTAAAGAAAAACAAACCCAATAGAAAAAAAAAAGATCTATCAACGTCTCATTCACCCAACGGTGCAGAAAGATTTAAATTACGTTCGCTACTGGAGTCCTACCTCATGTGACAAATATGGCCAATGTGATTGGCTGTGCCTTTCAGGGAGCTCTGTTTAGTTTTAGCAGCGCCAAGCCTGCGCTGCGAGGACCTGCAAGGAGGAGAGAAGGATGGCAACAAAAAGGAAGAACCTGGATATAAGAAAGTATTTTTCAAAGAAACCTGTCAGTCACTTAAAGCCAAGTTCACTCATAAAATGTGTCCGTCATAATAACGTTACAGGCTATGCTAGGCTTTGGCCCACATGAGTCTAAAATTGTATGTAACCATGAATAACGTGTTTTGGAAACTAACTGCACAACAGTCAGCACTATTAGTCATCTCAGTCTCCCAAAGTAGCATTTCTAATTTTGACTGAAAGTGTCAGAAAAAACGGCAGCCTCGAGCAAGCCAGGATATTAGTTTACAGAGGCTGTTAAAATTATATGTCTAACGTTAAAATGTTGGTGACACAATAATTTTTTCCTAATGGCACTGACATAATCATAGGGTTGATTTTTGAGACAAAATATCATGAGGTAGTCATGATTTTGCAAATATTCCACCTTGTAGTGCAGTTTGCACAAATTGTTTTAAAAATGCACTCACCCTACAAACATTACTGATGAGTCAAGATCTGCACAAATTGACAGAAACACTGAAGCAGCGACCCATGTTATTCTTACTGTCATGTATGTGCTATTTGTCAGGTGACAGAAGAACCAACACAAAGCTCAGAGAGTAATGGTGATACAAGATCACAGGGGAAATTGGATGATGACTTGGTGGTTCATTACTGTATTTGAAGCACATGTGTGACTGCATGTATTTGGAATGTCTCACTGTTATTCATCAGGTGACAGAGGCAGCTCTGCCATGTTGTAGCTCGGACAGAGGTGAAGAGGCAAGGTCACAGGTGACTGACTGATGATTTGGTGCTATAGATTAACTAGTATTTATTATCATGACAGTTGTTAGGCTGCTGATGTAAATTGATTCATTAGTGTATATTTGACAAAGAATCTGAATTGACAAGTCTCACTTTCTATATGGCACGAATTAATGTGTTATTTTATCAAGTGGCAATATGTCCTAGTGCAGTCAGAGGGGAAGAGCCAGGGCCAAAGGTGAGGCACATCAAGCACATAATAATAATTTTGTGGTCATCTTAGATGAGTAGTTTTATGGGCAAAAACCACCAGGTCATTCAGTGTTCCCTTAGTGCCAATGTATAAGAGATGTTGGTGTACTATAACTGAAGTAATGTTCTTAAGTCCTTAAAGTCATATTCTTTTATTGTCATGACTGTATTTGAAGCTATTTTTATTTTTGTATGATACCTGATTTATATGGAATATGGCTGAAGTAAACTAAGTCTAAAATACTTAGTCAGTCATTTATTTAATAGTAATTTAACATTATATAATTCACATATAAAACTATGAACTGTAATGTTAAATGGTTTAAAAGAATAGCATATGTAGACAAGTATATTTCTCCTTCTTTTTATCAAGAAGCAAGAAGCAATGACAAAAAGGAAAAAAAAGAAAAGGAACAGGGTAGGGTTCGGTGGTTGAATCATCCGTCCCCACCAATGCCAAAACCAAATCTACGCCCTTGGCGCAACAGTTGTCTGGGGTTGATCTGCTGCCTCAGGACTCTGAAGACTTGCTGTGGCAAATGGAAGCAGGAATTCTGGCTGTCTACCAAAACATCCAGAAGGAAAATGTCAGACCATCTCTCGTAATCTCAAACTGAAGCGCACTTGTGCAGCAGGACAATGATCCCAAACACACCAGCAAGTCCATCTCTGAATTTCTTAGGAAAAACAAAATAAAGACTTTGGAGTGGCCTAGTCAAATCGCCTTTTGTGTTTACTTGTGTTATCTTTGTCTAATATTTAAATCTGTTTGATGATCTGAAACATTTAAGTGTGACAAACATACAAAAACAGGAAATCAGGAAGGGGGCGATCAATTTTTCACACCACTGTACATAACCTGGTAATTTTTGTTTAGGTGACCATCACACAATAAGCTGAGGTTTGGTTGTTTATTCACATTCATGTCCTCAGATCATGAACTGTGTACCAGACAGGTAATGAGAGTCTTTCCAGATGTTGGTCTCTCCATAGTTGGTGGTCCTCCTCTTACACTGGCTACAACGCCTGTACTCTCCAAGCTTATCAACCAGGAGGTGACCAGCAGACCTAACCACAGGAAGACAGAATTATTATGAGTTGTATTTTGAATGGTGGACATGTTCAAGTTGAGACTGTGAGGACAAAAAAAATCAGAGAAACTAGTGCATGTGTCCATTCGCTACCATTTTCCAGAATTTATTTTCCAGTCTGGGTGCGACATAATTAAAGGAGAAACAGTTAAACCTCAAAGAGTGAAAAGAAATGTAAAGCATGAGAATATGTGACATCTATTTTTTTCTATTGTAGAGGTGATATATGTGCAATGATTATTTGATTTAGAGATCTTTCAAAACTGATGTGAAAGTTTGTGCTTGTAGTAAATAACAGAGGAGTAGCACCCAACTCCGCAGTTTCCCCTCAATACAGTCATGTGAAAAATAAAGTACGCGCTTTCACTTCCTAGGTTTTACACATGAAGGTGATGTGATGTAGTTATATTGTTTTCATTTTTGTGTGGATTTCTGGTAAAACATCATTTGAGCAAATAATTTCTCATAGTCCAGCTCATCATATCATCTACACAGGACTGCCTCATCTTTAAGAATCTGTCTTGACTTATTAAACTGGCTGTAGCCAGGATCCAGTTTACCCAGATCCAAGTCATATGATAGATGCGAACATGAGCATCGACACGTTGAGGAATGTTTTATTTCTCCCGGATATTTGGACTGCCTTCACTGATGAGCACCTTCTTGTGGTTCGTGCACGCTGATGATTACAAAAACGTGGTTGCCTAATTACTGTTTGAATATAATTACCAGTCTTAGTGATTGTTGCCAAACGTCCTCTTTTTATGTTTCGTTTTGAAAATATCTTTCATTTTCAATTAGGATGAAATTGAATTAATAAAGAACGGAAGTAGTGATACAGTTTAATGCACTTTTAGCAAATATTATATAAATCTAAATAAATAGTTTGAAAAATCTAACTTTTACTCGATTCGTGCTATAATGTCTGACTCCACTTCACAAATTCTGAAGATTCACAAAGTGATTAATATTTTCCATCATTTGTTACTTTGACGGATTGCCTAATCTTGAAGAAGCTTAATTTATTGAACTTGCTATGACAATGACCCAGCATGTCTGGATACTAGGGTATCTTAGTCATGCCATGTATACAGATACACTGAGGAATGCTTTCAGATTTTAACCATCCTTCAGATACGAACACCTTCCTGCAGTTTTTGAGCTCTAACATTTCCAAAAACCTGATTGCCTAATAACTGTTTTATGTAATAATTTAGCCACCAGCATAAATATTATTTATTTAAATCAATGGCAGGGGAGCAGGGAGCCACAATCGACTGCCATCACTTATAGAGGTCTCAGGCTTCTGTCCCCCGAGAATGAATTTCTTGGTTTTAGGAGGATATGTGCTGTTCATCTGAATATACTGAAATAATTTCATAACCTGCAGGACCAAATGTATTATGTGCTGATACATAAAACCTTAGAATTGAAAGAAGGTGCACTTTCTTTCTCATATGTATATCATGCATCAGACATCAACTTTAATATATTTGTGTATTTAGTGAAAATGATATAAAAGACTGGATAGAACAGACATAGATTTAGTGACTATCTGTCGAACAAAGAGGAGCATCAAGCAGCTAAAGAGGTAAATATGTCCCCCAGGAGGCAGTAAGACTCAAAAATAGGGCTAAAAGAGAGTAAATATTGGACTTGGATTCATTAGAGGTCCAGAGACTCTTAGAAGATCAGTGCCAGTAATCACATCAATGTTCAAACAAGTGCTGTATTTTCTGTGCAGATGGTCCAAAATTTTGACTAACTATAAAAGTTAGAGTGATCCTGCACCCGCACACCTCCGAAAGTGCCTCTCGTCTTCCTCTTGCTGGTATTTGTGCTTCACACTGCGACTCCAGTCTTCCTCTAGCGACTTGCTGATGACCTGCATCTTCTCAAAGCGTTTGATACGATCGTGCATTAGCCTGGACAGAAACGAAACCACGAGAAGAAGAAAGTACGTTCCATAGCTATTCTGGCATCTTTTTCCTTGCATGTTCTTTTTGGCCCATTTCTTTTATTTGCCTTTACTTACTCCATTTTATTGCGTCTCAGCATCTCCTTTTCCTTCTCCAGCTGTGCCTGATGGTTGTGCAGTTCTTTCGTTCTCTCGGTGGCAGCACTAAAATTTACCTGGAAGATCTGTCAGTGTGAAACACATCACACTTGGTAGTTTTAATATAACAATGTGGACTGAATATGCACAGAGCATGTATGACTAACGTTGTTGTTGCAGTATGATGAGGCTAACAGTGAAATGTTAAACTGTTATGGAGGGATGGTGACCTTCTGTGCCCTTTCGCGGCTTTCTGCTTTGCACGCTGCTTTCTCGCAGCGGCTGAACGTGGAGCTGTCAGGGTGGCAATCTGGAGGTTCTGTGCACTTCTTTTCAGACATCTAAGGGCAAATTAAACAGTCTGATTTTAGATTTTAGACTGAATGCAGATGGTCACATGACAAAAACATTTGAAAACTACTTTTCTGGACAGTTTCCCTACATTCTAGCTATAATTTTTGCGTGCTGTGTTTAGAGGTCCAAAGCCTCACCCATGAGGTTTTGTAACCTTTTTTGTAACCGTTTATGGACTTTTAAAAGAAGAGGGCATGCTGCACAGTGGGAAGCATAAGGTGTGCTGCTATCATTAAATTCATAACATTTTTTTTAATATGGTACATTAGTTTTATACCGATAATTGCTTGCGCTGAATTCATTCCATATTCGCTACCAAGACCATGCGACTTAACACAATTCTTTGCAAGAATTTGTGCCTTTGTGTCAAGTTTGAAAGTAACTTTGACTTGCCTGGGTGTCCAGAGCTCTCTTGTATTGCTCAGCCTTTTCCCGTTTACGTTGGAGTTGTTGAGCTTGCTGCAAAGCTACCCTGAACCACACAGGTAAACATTACATGATATATTTGTGATCACAACATATGATTATTTGAAACATCTGGCTTGTGGCACCTTTACACACCCCTTAGTCAGATGTATCTGGTCTAAACACTCCATGAAACGACGTTCCTGTTCGCCTTGAGCCTTGAATTTCTGTCGTCTGTCTATTTGAATCTGAAGCTCGTTCATGTAACGATGCTGCTGGATACTCCTGGGAGGCGTGAGTGGCCGAGCCGGGAAGATGAACGAATTCTACAGAAAACCCAGAGTATGTTCTAAATCTTAATACCGTGCTTTGCTAAATGTACCTGTATATTGCTTACATGATCGAAATAAATTAACAAACAAACTGTTTCTCAAAAGAGGGAGAGAGTTACAGTGTGTCTATAATTCACTGTTCCCCGAGTCATTTCACATGAAACTTGAACAGTAACTGCAAATGACCAAAACTGTGATGTAAATGGTTGTAAGTGGGAATAATCAGTTTTTGTTTCTCTTCCAGAACTGACATGAAGCGGAGCCAGCTCCTTCTCTGACATTTGCAGGTTGAATGCAGCCACCTGCTTCGCTCTTTCACGCCGTTCTTTCAGTTTCACCTACCAGAAAAAGCAAAACAAAAAAGCCTTATCAGAAAGTCCATAATGAGAAGAAAAACAAACAATAAATAATAAAAACATTATAAGCAAAATATATCAAACTCACCAAATTAACTTTAGACAACTTTTTGGATTCCTAAACATATCGTTAACAACACTGTGATATGTTGTTGTGGGTGATTTGTTAAAGCGAGACCCCCATTTATATTTCCACAGCTGCTATGAAGAAGTGATGTGTGTGTGCGGTGTGTTTGGGGGTTTTTTGTGATTCTTCTTATTTTTTAAAGAGTTTTTGAACAACAGTTCTCCATTATTTCTGAGTATGTCATTGTCTGCTTTTTCACTCATTTTTAGTCCAGCCCTTGTGTCTAACCATTATCAGAGGAATGTTTTGTCATTTGCTGACTCCCTTATCACCGACCTTTGAATCATTCAAGCATTAATCTATGAAAATACCAAAGATAACAGGTATGAAATAGTGTTTGGGCAATAAAAAGGCTGGTTATAAGCTAACATTATACCAGCTACACAGCTGGCCAGTCCTCCATGGGGATCACACCAACACACATAGAGACGAGCTATCACAGTATGCGGCAGCAGAATTTGAGGAATTTGAAAAGAGGACCCAAAATGCAGACACAAAATTAACGAGGAACCAAAACTTGGGTATCAACAAAAAGCAATCAATCAATCAATCAATCAAAGCTTTATTCGTCACATGCAGGTTGCCCTGCAGTGAAATGGGACCCCCCCCCCGACCTTACACATACAACACAGACATTACATGGGGATACCGGTCGGAGATTGGTAGCATTAGAGAAAAACATTGAAATGTACATTACAATGGGAAAGTACAAGAGGAAAAAAAGAGACCCCTACTCATGCTGTGCTTCCATGGTAGGACAGCATGAGAACAGGAAACAAAAACTCCTCTGCACAAAAAAGCACATGAATGTCCACAGCACAACATTATGAAGGACATGACAAGCCACGGGGATGGGTGGGGGGTGAGGAGTTATCCGAAGCGAACACAGCAGCCGCCCTGCACAGCGCTATCATTCCAGCGCGGCACATAGACCTGCCGTGTTCCCCCGCAGGAAACAAGCATCGAAGGCGTTTGGAAAGGGAGGGGGATCAGTGTTTGCTTATCAGTGTAAGTGTATGTGTATGCGTGTCCATAGTTCAGCGGAGACAGTGTCCTTCGCCCTGCCAGGCTAAGTAAACAGTCTACCAGCCAACCCAGGTGGCCTTGCATGGGATGGGAAGGAACAGTCTCAACATAGTCGTTATCAGGGATTGTTTTGATCGGCTCCAGCCTTGAGCCCGCAGCTGGCGCCGGAAGGGTAGTCATATTATGATTGCGATTGTCTTCCAACAACTCATGAGAATTTTGAGCTGTTTCTTTTAGCACTCCGACACTGGTCCCTCCATCACCCGTTGGATAGTTGCGAGTTTTTCCATGATGTTATTTACCTTCAATTCCGTGATCTTGTCATTCTTTTGCTCACAGATCAGATTCTGAGACCTCGCGACCGCAGCCAACTGATCCGTGATGTATTCCAACTTCCGCCCATAGTTGTTGATTTGAGCGGATTCTTCCCTGATGTGTCCCAATATCCGCTCAGAGATGTTATTCTGAGTATTCACTGCAGCCGCAATTGCCTCCAAGCTCTTGACCACGTCCCCGTCTGTGAGCCTTTTCTGAAAACCCGCACCTCGTCCCGTCAATTCAATCTCAGCGGGCAGCTTTGTGGCGGTTTGGACAGCCGGTTCCGCTTTCTTAATTCTCTGATAAGCCAGGGCCAAGCCAGCTTATCAGAGAATTAAGAAAGCGAAACAAAAATCACACATTATGCCAACTTGCGAGCCGTTTAATGAGGCTGGTAAAAAAGGTACAAACAAAGGGCAAGAGAAACTGAAGCAAAACTAACATTAACCTAAACTGGGCGAACTGAACAAACAACAACCTTAGAAACATGGCGCGGAGAACATGACATGAAACAACAGACGACCTGACAAAGAATGAACAGAAACACACAGACTAAATACACACAAGGGTGATTAGGGGAAGTGGAAACACCTGGGGAAACAGCTGACACTAGTCTGACATAATGAGACAAAGGAAGCAAAGCTGACTACACTGACATATGACACAGACCTTCAAAATAAAACAGGAAACATGAGACGCAGACACGACAATATAAACTTGACAACATAAGACATGCAGCATGAAACACATAAAGGGAGAGGGAAACTTAAATACAAGGGTAGAAAACACAAAGGGAATTTAATAAACAAATGAACTTAGCTACCCTAAAGAACTTAAACATAACATCCAAATAAACTAAGACTCAAAACGCTGGGTCAACAGACCCAGGAACATGACACGAACAACCACTGTCAGTCATATCATATCAAGAGTTCCCTCTCATAAACAGTATAACTAAATTCTCGCATAACAGTTTACGTCATGTGTCACAGTTCAATAAAGTTACGTTCACTTCAAAGAAGGTTTCATTACCACCAGTAAGCAACAGCTAACAGCAGCAAAAACAGCTGCAGTTACTGACGGTTCAACGTGTCCTCAACATTTGATCTCAGTATGGCTGTCATTGATCAGAAGCAGTGTGGGATCATCTTGACAGAGAAGAGAACAAAAGCCAGCCAACTATTCCTGAAGACTTCTTACAGAAATGACAAGAAAGCTTGTCTAAGAGAGTTCAAGCTGTGGGGAATAGAGAATCAATGTGGTCAATTGATCAAATATTGACTTTTAAGCTTGTTAGATTTGTATAAACTCTGTTTTTGCCTTATGTACTGTATTTTCATGTTTGTTTGTGCATGTGTCAATGAATCAGGCATGCTAACAATCCATTATTTACACAGCAAACAGAACCAGAGATGCGTAGTGATAAACTGGTCCAGTGCAGCTCTCTTTTCACTCCGTTTATTCTTGGTAACTCTTGAGGGAACATCTTCTTAGAACTGATAATATCCAACTATGTGTTATTATCATTACATATTAATCGTCTCTGTCTAAACAGGTAGTATTTTTTTAAATAAAATCCACTGCCTGAAAACAATGTCATGTGAGTAGTGAAAGTGGATGAAAACAATAAGGTTACTAACGAGAAAAAACACCAAAGCAGAAGCAGTGAAGTGTATCTAGAACAGTCAAGATGAGACAGTGCTAAAGTTCATGGTTACACAAATGCAGTGTCATGTGCACATACGTTCGTAATGTAGCTATTTTCCATTTTCTATCAAAATATAAAGGAATGAGAAGTGGTTAGAGAATACTGGTCATTTTTTTTTCCAAAGGTACGACTGACGTTTTAACTTATTGTGACATGTAATAGCTGCATAACACGACAAGTTTTGGGTCTCACATCCTTTTTTTGAACGGAGACATGGTTTTGTTTTTGACCACAAACAATGGTTCCCAAGATACTCTCAAGTTAACTACAACTTAAAAAAAGTCACAACATAAAATGCAAAAATAGCATTTCTATTTCTTTAAGCATATTAAAAACTTTAAATAACCTGGGACACTCTTAAAATAAAAGACTGCACTGATCAACTCATGTATGTCTATAAGTGCTGTATTCAGTACTGGTAGTGTATTGGTTTTGCATTAGTTAGATCTCATGTGTTGTTAATTGCATGTGTAGCAGAATAAAGACAGCACTGCTGAGTCTGGTTATGTGCTCATATAATTGACAGTGTGACTGAGCTTTGTGACTTGAGACTTTGTGGCCTGACCGAACCAACGCCATGTTTTCAGTCACCGTGATGATGCTACGTCCATTATTTGGGTGACGCTTCAGTGCAGATTATATTGTCCTACTGAACCATTGCATGTGTTGCTGAGAAATTAAATGTTTCTCAGAGGATGAGCACCAGTGTCTTGGGTCAAGTTTTACTTCTGGGACAAGATCAAGGTGATGCATGTCGCTTTATGGCAGTTGAAGTGTACACGTGCTCCCACCTGTTCTTCCTCCATGTACTGCTCGTCCCTCTCTTGTTGTTTAAGCAATAGGAGTTTCTCCAGTGCTCTCTCATCTGCCTGCTGCTGTCCCCTCAGGTACACTGGTACATTTCTTTGGGTCCACTGCATACACTGGTAGCACAGCTCCTATAGTCATAAGGATACAAGCAAGTGACTGATACTGCACAGTGTACACCAAGCTTGCTAGCAAACCCTTATTTACACGTCCAGCAGAAACCAGGGATACACTGGAGCAGGGGTGCCCAATCCTAGTCCTCGAGAGCTACTGTCCTGCAGCTTTTAGATGCATCCCTACTCCAACACAGCTGAATCAAATGGTTTGATGACCTCTTCAGCATGCCATCAAGTTTGGCAAAGGCCTGATAACAAGACATTCATTTGATTCAGATGTGTTGGAACAAGGATGAATCTAAAAGCTGCAGGACGGTAGCTCTCGAGGACTAGGATTGGGCACCCCTGCACTGGAGCCTTTTTTGAAAGACTAGTCCAGGGGTAGGCAACTCCGGGCCTCGAGTGCCAGTGTCCTGCAGGTTTTAGATGTGTCCTTGATCCAACACAGCTCATTCAAATTGCTAAATTACCTATTCAACATGTCATGAAGTTCTCCAGAGGCCTGGTAAAAAACTAATCATTTGATTCAGGTGTGTTGACCCAGGCTGAGATCTAAAACCTGCAGGGCACCGGCACTCGAGGCCTGGAGTTGCCTGGACTAGTCCAATGTAACGATGTAACTCTCTTTTTACTCTATTCATTCTTCCTCCTTAAGGAATCTGTCCTTGGAGCTGCTAATACAGTTAAGCTGTCAATTATTAATTATTTTGACTTAAAGTTACTTTTATTCAACCAGCAAGTTTTTTGTTTGTTTTTTTTTTTTTTAACTGAAAATGACATAGGTGTCTCCCAAAAGATAATAAGACGATGAACAAGAGGCATTATTGCGGAGTAAAAAAAGAAATGATCAGCTTTTATTTACATTTGATCAAAAAGTATCTTGTCCATGTCATGAATTATTAATACCCTTCACAAAATGTCACAGTCTCTGAGAAACTCCAAAGTTCTATACCACAGGTGTCAAACTCCAGGCCTCGAGGGCCGGTGTCCTGCAGGTTTTAGATGTGTCCTTGATCCAAAACAGCTGATTTAAATGGCTAAATTACCTCCTCAACATGTCTTGAAGTTCTCCAGAAGCCTGGTAATGAACTAATCATTTGATTCAGGTGTGCTGACCCAGGCTGAGATCTAAAACCTGCAGGGCACCGGCACTCGAGGCCTGGAGTTCGACACCCCTGTTCTATACCATTCCAAATAGTCCAAGCTGTTCTAAAGCATCCTAATTACCCTGATTAATTGGGAACAGCTGTTTTAATCAACTCAACAGGTGAAAACCAGCAGCTGCAGTTGGTTTGTGGACAGTCATGGCTAGAAGAAAGGAGCTCAGTGATGACCTGCGGCTGTGCATTGTGGCTGTTCACAAGTCAGGAAAGACCCACCAGTTTGCCTATAAGGCCTATAAGGCAAACGGGTCCACCGAGGATGCAGTTTCCACTGCCCTCCACTCTGCATCACCTGGAGATTCCTGGGACTTCAGGAATCCCCCCACTACATGTGCATGGATCAAAAACCTTCTCACAGACCGATCACAAACAGTCAAGGTTGGCAACCAGAGATCATCCACCCTGTCACTCAGCACTGGCTCACCACAGGGATGTGTGCCGAGTCCTCTCCTATACACCATCTACACCAGTGACTGCAGTGACACATCCCTGCATGATCATCATCAAATTTGCAGATGACATCACTCTGATGGGGCTCATCACTGACAGTGATGACACCGCCTACGGAGATGAGATCCAACGTCTAACAGAATGGTGTGACTACAATAACTTAACCCTCAACACCAGGAAAACCAAGGAAGTGGTCATGGACGTCTGCAAGATAAAAACTAAGTCTAAATGGCACCATGAAATAATAGCAATACATGAAGATTGTTAACAACAAAATCAGGCAGTCTGCAAAGAAACTTGGCCTTGGGCACTAGTGGGCATTTCAGCACGACAATGACCCAAAACACACAGCAAGTGATGAAAAAATGGTAAGCAGACAAAAACATTAACGTTTTGCAGTGGCCCAGTGATTTGAATCCAATTGAGTATCTGTGGAGGGAGCCAAAGATCAGGGTGATGGCAAGAAGACCCTCCAACCTGAAAGATTTGGAGCTCATTGCTAAAGATGAATGGGCAAAAATTCCCATGGAGACATGCAAATGGCTGGTCTGCAATTATACCAAGCGTTTGTTTGCTGTAATAGCCATCAAAGGCTTTTCTTCTGAAAAGCGCTCTTCGTGCGTGCGTGCGTGCGCGTGTGCGTGTGCGCGTGCGTGCGTGTGTTTTCTGCTGGCTGAAAAAAGGATGAATAATATCCATTAGCTTACTAAGATAAGAAAAACACCTGAAGTAGAAAGATAAAAGTAGTGTTGTCAAGTTGAGACAGTGCTGAAGTGCATGTTTACATGAAAGCAGCTACACAGATTCGCCTGCCCAGAGCAGTTCACAGAGTGCTCTTCCAGTTTAGGCAGGGCTTCACGGGGTGACTTGGTGGTGGCGGACCTGAAAGTAGAACCATATACTTTACTGTATACTGCACACAGAAGACAATGAATTCTTTGTAAGTATGTGGTTTGGTCATGTGATATTAACCACCTGTGAAAAGGAAATTCTAATTAAAATAGTAAACCTTTTAAGGAAAGCTTACATCCTGGTTAATATGTTTGCAATCCACATAGCCAGATTACAGTTTTGTGTGTGGAAGGTAGCTGTGCATCATTACAGAGAGAGAGAGACAATATGTGCCAATATACAGGGAGTGCAGAATTATTAGGCAAGTTGTATTTTTGAGGAATAATTTTATTATTGAACAACAACCATGTTCTCAATGAACCCAAAAAACTCATTAATATCAAAGCCGAATGTTTTTGGAAGTAGTTTTTAGTTTGTTTTCAGTTTTAGCTATTTTAGGGGGATATCTGTGTGTGCAGGTGACTATTACTGTGCATAATTATTAGGCAACTTAACAAAAAACAAATATATACCCATTTCAATTATTTATTTTTACCAGTGAAACCAATATAACATCTCCACATTCACAAATATACATTTCTGACATTCAAAAACAAATCAGCGACCAATATAGCCACCTTTCTTTGCAAGGACACTCAAAAGCCTGCCATCCATGGATCCTGTCAGTGTTTTGATCTGTTCACCATCAACATTGCGTGCAGCAGCAACCACAGCCTCCCAGACACTGTTCAGAGAGGTGTACTGTTTTCCCTCCTTGTAAATCTCACATTTGATGATGGACCACAGGTTCTCAATGGGGTTCAGATCAGGTGAACAAGGAGGCCATGTCATTAGTTTTTCTTCTTTTATACCCTTTCTTGCCAGCCACGCTGTGGAGTACTTGGACGCGTGTGATGGAGCATTGTCCTGCATGAAAATCATGTTTTTCTTGAAGGATGCAGACTTCTTCCTGTACCACTGCTTGAAGAAGGTGTCTTCCAGAAACTGGCAGTAGGACTGGGAGTTGAGCTTGACTCCATCCTCAACCCGAAAAGGCCCCACAAGCTCATCTTTGATGATACCAGCCCAAACCAGTACTCCACCTCCACCTTGCTGGCGTCTGAGTCGGACTGGAGCTCTCTGCCCTTTACCAATCCAGCCACGGGCCCATCCATCTGGCCCATCAAGACTCACTCTCATTTCATCAGTCCATAAAACCTTAGAAAAATCAGTCTTGAGATATTTCTTGGCCCAGTCTTGACGTTTCAGCTTGTGTGTCTTGTTCAGTGGTGGTCGTCTTTCAGCCTTTCTTACCTTGGCCATGTCTCTGAGTATTGCACACCTTGTGCTTTTGGGCACTCCAGTGATGTTGCAGCTCTGAAATATGGCCAAACTGGTGGCATCAAGTGGCATCTTGGCAGCTGCACGCTTGACTTTTCTCAGTTCATGGGCAGTTATTTTGCACCTTGGTTTTTCCACACGCTTCTTGCGACCCTGTTGACTATTTTGAATGAAACGCTTGATTGTTCGATGATCACGCTTCAGAAGCTTTGCAATTTTAAGACTGCTGCATCCCTCTGCAAGATATCTCACTATTTTTGACTTTTCTGAGCCTGTCAAGTCCTTCTTTTGACCCATTTTGCCAAAGGAAAGGAAGTTGCCTAATAATTATGCACACCTGATATAGGGTGTTGATGTCATTAGACCACACCCCTTCTCATTACAGAGATGCACATCACCTAATATGCTTAATTGGTAGTAGGCTTTCGAGCCTATACAGCTTGGAGTAAGACAACATGCATGAAGAGGATGATGTGGACAAAATACTCATTTGCCTAATAATTCTGCACTCCCTGTACACCAACACTGAGTGCTCAGCTCTCATGTACTCATCAACCTGTAAACTGACACGCAGCATGAAGACAGTGTGTGTGTGTGTGTCTGGGCCTGTCTGTCTGTGTGTTTTTTGTATCACTGTGTACAGGGTACCTGTCTCTACCCTCCACAGGGGGTTTTGGATGTAGTTTCTCAGATTTCAGAATAACAGCTTTCACCTTTGCAGGATGCAATGACCGATGGGAATCAGGTTCTCTAAGCTGGGGAATTTCTGCAGAGACACACAACACGGCGAGTAGGTTCAGTGCCATGGGTTCAGTTACCCATCTATTCTTTGTTATCAAAGAGGTGTTCATTACTAAGTATACTGATACGGTACAAAAATTTTAGGTCGCTCTATATAGTGTGAGAAAAAAGCTGTGGGTGCAACCACTTTATCTTCAAGTGTAACATATACAATATGCTCATTGGCGTCCTTGAAGAAAATCAGCTGACAAAATAAATTTCACTTCAGTTCAGCTTGTTCTAAAACTGGAAAAGAAAACAAGTCAGTGTAACCACAGACTAATAGTTTTCCTGCATAATATCACCATAAAATCCCAATCCTGCAGGCGGTTTGATAGATTTAACAAACAAGACATTACATGTGGCTGCCGAGGGTATTTTTTGGACAGAACCAGATCCATCTAAAGCTAAAGCAATCATATGCATGCTCAATGCCATTTATTTTTAATCCCATTTAATCTATTTCTGCTTCTATAGTTACTGCAGCTCCAGCTCATCCTGACTGTGGAACAAGAATTTTGTTTTTTCTTGTGTTGTTAAGCCGTTTAGAACAACCTGTATTTGATTCAGTGCACTGTCAAATCCCAGCTCAGCACAGAATTGTTAGGCTTGTGCAAAAGGCTCTTTCACCTCCGTTCCTTGGATCTGGAGCTGATGACAAGCACCATCCATTTTCGTCTCTGGCTTTGTTGCCTGGCTGAAGACAGCGGACAGCTTGCAGGGTGAGAGCGTTTGCAGTCTGATGGTTTTCAAACCTGGATAGTTCACTGGGCTGTAAAGAAGCAGCACTCCCAGGTCTCTACAGGGGAAGCAACACCAGAGTACATGTGTAATGCATTCATTTTACACTGTAACACTGAAAAGCAAACATTTTAGCTTACCTTGTTAAAGGCTAAAGGCAGCATACCAGTTCCATCCATGGCATTAATAAAAGCTCTATTACATTTTATCTGGACCTTTAAATTGATGAGAAATTAGTTAATTTTCAAGGAAAAAAAGTTGTAATAATTCCACATAATAAGAAAAATACTATGAACAGACAAGCCACCAGAGCAGCAGCAGAGTCTCCCTAACACATCCCTCCACAGGGTCTCAACTGAATGGAGTCTCCTGTGATACAGCTGCACCACTGATAGATGTATTGCTCTAAGGGACACACAAGTGTCTCTGTGCATGCACAAAATGTCAAAAAAAAAAGTACAGGAAAAGTTTGACATCTTGGCAAATGTATTGACTGTCTTTAGAGGACTTAAGGAAATTAAAGCCACTCATGTCTGTCTCACATGGATCAAACAGAGGAAACATATTATATTGATCTGTTACATTAAAAGCTGCTGGATGTGTTATATAATCCTACTTTGTCTGTTTTAAATCACTGTCCTAAGCAACGCTCACTGGATGCTAATAGCTTCAAATACAAACCAAGCATACATATTTGTGAAAAAAATAAATAAATAAAAGAACACTTACAGTGTGCTGTGATAACAATGCAAGATACATGATCAACAGTATAAAAAAAGAGGTTCAAATTTGAGTTATGTAAAATATATGAATATACAGGGAGTGCAGAATTATTAGGCAAATGAGTATTTTGTCCACATCATCCTCTTCATGCATGTTGTCTTACTCCAAGCTGTATAGGCTCAAAAGCCTACTACCAATTAAGCATATTAGGTGATGTGCATCTCTGTAATGAGAAGGGGTGTGGTCTAATGACATCAACATCCTATATCAGGTGTGCATAATTATTAGGCAACTTCCTTTCCTTTGGCAAAATGGGTCAAAAGAAGGACTTGACAGGCTCAGAAAAGTCAAAAATAGTGAGATATCTTGCAGAGGGATGCAGCAGTCTTAAAATTGCAAAGCTTCTGAAGCGTGATCATCGAACAATCAAGCGTTTCATTCAAAATAGTCAACAGGGTCGCAAGAAGCGTGTGGAAAAACCAAGGCGCAAAATAACTGCCCATGAACTGAGAAAAGTCAAGCGTGCAGCTGCCAAGATGCCACTTGCCACCAGTTTGGCCATATTTCAGCGCTGCAACATCACTGGAGTGCCCAAAAGCACAAGGTGTGCAATACTCAGAGACATGGCCAAGGTAAGAAAGGCTGGAAGACGACCACCACTGAACAAGACACACAAGCTGAAACGTCAAGACTGGGCCAAGAAATATCTCAAGACTGATTTTTCTAAGGTTTTATGGACTGATGAAATGAGAGTGAGTCTTAATGGGCCAGATGGATGGGCCCGTGGCTGGATTGGTAAAGGGCAGAGAGCTCCAGTCCGACTCAGACGCCAGCAAGGTGGAGGTGGAGTACTGGTTTGGGCTGGTATCATCAAAGATGAGCTTGTGGGGCCTTTTCGGGTTGAGGATGGAGTCAAGCTCAACTCCCAGTCCTACTGCCAGTTTCTGGAAGACACCTTCTTCAAGCAGTGGTACAGGAAGAAGTCTGCATCCTTCAAGAAAAACATGATTTTCATGCAGGACAAAGCTCCATCACACGCGTCCAAGTACTCCACAGCGTGGCTGGCAAGAAAGGGTATAAAAGAAGAAAAACTAATGACATGGCCTCCTTGTTCACCTGATCTGAACCCCATTGAGAACCTGTGGTCCATCATCAAATGTGAGATTTACAAGGAGGGAAAACGGTACACCTCTCTGAACAGTGTCTGGGAGGCTGTGGTTGCTGCTGCACGCAATGTTGATGGTGAACAGATCAAAACACTGACAGAATCCATGGATGGCAGGCTTTTGAGTGTCCTTGCAAAGAAAGGTGGCTATATTGGTCGCTGATTTGTTTTTGTTTTGTTTTTGAATGTCAGAAATGTATATTTGTGAATGTGGAGATGTTATATTGGTTTCACTGGTAAAAATAAATAATTGAAATGGGTATATATTTGTTTTTTGTTAAGTTGCCTAATAATTATGCACAGTAATAGTCACCTGCACACACAGATATCCCCCTAAAATAGCTAAAACTAAAAACAAACTAAAAACTGCTTACAAAAACATTCAGGTTTGATATTAATGAGTTTTTTGGGTTCATTGAGAACATGGTTGTTGTTCAATAATAAAATTATTCCTCAAAAATACAACTTGCCTAATAATTCTGCACTCCCTGTATATCTAAATAATGGATTATGCCAGGCTATGCACCTATATAAAGTGCAACTATCTCCAAATCATAGTAGGTCTCTCAACTGTCTGGGAAACCTTCCTTTTCACTGATCAATGACTGTATCATAACAACAGGCTATGTGCTAAGTTTGCACATTATTTTTTAGTCCAGATGCACTTCAGCCCTGTTCAACAAGATAATCCACAATCTGGCAACCCAAAGTCAGTAAATGATGATTTAAGAGATGTAAGCACTTAAAATATAACGGCAAAGCTTTTCCTCATTGGGCTCACCTTGGATCACTTTGAATTTGTTTCCCAAATCCAACTTCTGCTGAGAGAAGCTAAATATTCCCAGTTCTACCAGCTGGACCCCTTTTACAACAGATCAATCAACTAAAGAAACAGACACACAGAGAGACAGACAGATGGAGTTAACTTCTTTAAGGTTTTTGTTTGCCTTTTGCCTAAATGCAGTCAATTTCTAAAAACAAGCACAAACATTAGGCTAAGATGAATTGGTCACTTTCTGGAATTAACATAAACTACCACCAGATGAGTGCTCATGTTGGAGTAAACAGTTTACTATATGTAGTAAATAGAAACTTTTCTTCAGACCCTTTTCAGAGAGCCGGGAGAGAACAGGTAATGTCCATCTGTCCTCTTCTTACACCAGCCACCGTATGTCAGTCATTTCTGGGAAAGACACTCACAAGGTGAAGTTAGTGAAATTGTTCCTCCCTGACTGCAACTCTGACAGATCAAGACAAGCATGTCCTGGCCTCCAGCAAAGCACCCCTGCAAGGATGCACGAGTCAGGTTTCCAGATGTCCGAAACTTCAGCATCAGTTGGAGCTTCATGAATGTGCAGAAGATAAAGATGTTGAACACAGATAAAAAAGTAGGCAATAGTCAGGGGGTGCAGCCACCACAGAGTCAGGTATTTATTTGAACTAAGCTAGTAAACTGTCTTAGTAATCTACTAACTTTAAAATAAAGCTTATAATAGGCTAATAATAAGGAACCATGTCTGGACATGGTACTTAAAATTGACAAGTTATTTTTTCCCACATGCGTGTAGTACTTCTGCAGAAAACAAGACTGAAGTCCCCCTGCGTCATCTCCCCGTTTAAAACTGGATGCCATGTTGTTTTCATGACTCTTAAAAAGTGACAAATATAACTCAGAGTTTTGCCAAGAAGGACTTTTTAAAATAAGCATGAGTAATATGGTTAGTACATGGTAATGGATAGACATCCACAGAATGCCTTTTCCACATACTGTACACGCACTAGTGTTACTGAAACCTCTTTATAAAAAGAGAGTGAAACACATACTTTTTACCTATTTACAGTTTGGCCTATGAAGAGACATTTTCAACCAACCTATTTGAACTAGGTTAGTTTCATTTTAGGTTGCCTTTAACTTGTTTTTAGATCTGTGTATTGTTCTGAGACAACACTCCACTGTTAAGGTTTGGCTCAACTTGAGCAGGAATCCTGTGAAATCTTTATTTTGCTCTGTTCTCTTCTCCAGAATTTCTCTTTGTAAAAGAAAGAGGAAGACCAAACCTAGTTGGCCCCATGTAATTCCCCCTTAAACTTAATAACTTGTTGTTCAGCCCTTGGTAACAAGAACCTGCACTGAGTGTTTCACAGCGCTGTGGTGGAATATTGTCCAACTTTTCTTTTCAAAATTATTGAATTTCAGCAAAAATTGAGGGGGCTTGAGCATGAGATTTTGCCAAAGCATTGGTATAATGTTCTTTTTATGAGATGCTATGTAAGTGGTAAATGACGTGGCAGAGGTGATGCTGGACTGTTCTGACACAAGTCCAACATAAACTGCTTCATATTAATCGATATAATGATTGTTTACTTGCAGACTGTTGTCATGTGATGTCTGTCAAACTAGTAAACTGGCAACAATGGTAAAATGCAAAAAAAACCAAAAAACCCAACAAAACTTTTTTGAAGTCTTCTACAACCAGTGACTAAAGGTATAATTCATAGAAAAGAAGTAGACTTATTTAATTCTGACAGGGTAGCAGTGGGTAATAACCTCTTTTTTTTCACTGCCAAATGGAAACACGTACATACTGTAGTGGTGCACATTTGTCGGACCATAAATTACACTAAATTCAACATAAACACAGAGAAACACAGAGAAATATTTCTGTCTGGGTATGTGTTTTTGTTTGGACTGTGACCAGAGAACAGTTTTTATTCACTTCAAACATTCCCTGTAGTGGACAATCCACCCTAGCACCTGGACCACAGCTGCATTCATCAGGTATACACCAGATGCCTATACAACCAAGCAGGATTTCGTCTTATCCAGTTAACTTTAGGATTAAACCCTGGATTTTCTTTACTATGAAGGTGGTTTACCAGGGTATACCCGTATGGCACCTACTGCGGCTGGCTCTGCGCTGGGGCAAGAGGGGGCAACCCCTCAAACAAATGTCTTGCCCCCTAAGTCAAACTTTTAGAAGTTGAAAGAAAATAATATTTTACCCCCAAACTGAATATGGACAGTTTGGGGGTAAAATAGCCTGTAGACTAGTGGTGTGCGATACTGCATATTTTGGTGTCGATCCGATACCAAGTAAATACAGGCCAGTATCTCCGATACTAATACCGATAATTTTCAATAAATAAGGTATAAGCCTCATTGAATTTCTAAATCTCAATTAATTTTCATGACCTTAAGTGTTTTTTGTGTGTTTTTTATCATTAAATAGTTAAACCCAGGACATAATTAGGACAAAGTTATTAATTAAATAGAAAATGCATTATTAAAACCTATGTTCTGCTTGTGTTGTTGTTGTTTTTGGTGGTGATGTGTACGGCTGGCAGTGGGAGAGCTGCAGCCATTGAATGTACTGTTACAGCAACTGTGTGATTATCGTAAGGGTGGACAGGGCATGGGAAGGACCGGTTTGGGGTGAGCCAGAGGCTGGTGTGCCAGCGGGACCTGCCAAGCTGGAGACAGAGGTCGAGGTGCACGGGGGTCCTGCCACGCCTGAAGGCAGCGGGCCGTCCGATCTGGCCTCTCTTCCAACAGAGGCTGGCCTGCTGCGTGGTCCTGCGTGCCGGCCGCTTACCCAGCTGCCTGTGAGCCCCGGCCCACTTCCATGCCTGCTGCGCCGCCGCTGCTTGCCACATGGGCGGTCCCTGGAACCCCCCGTCACCGGCGCCACTGGATACGTGGGCAACCGCCAGAGTGGACACTTCCCCGTCGCTGGGTTGGGCGCCAATGGTCTGCAATCACACCTTGCCAGCTTAAAACCTGTGCTCTGCTTGTGTTGGTGGTGGTGGTGGTGATGTGTACAGCTGGCAGCGGGAGAGATGCAGCCTTTGAATGTGTTACAGCAACCGTGTGATTATTGTAAAAATAAATGATGCTGTGATGCATGAAAATGCCATCGGGTCTGCCATGGTGGTTTAGGTACCAACTTTTATTTTTTTTATATTTTTTTTTTATAAAGAAAAATCTGAAAGTGCACGGAAACCAGTAAACAACTTCAAACAAACAAGTACTGTTGAGAAACTATAATAGAAAAATTACAATTAAAATTCTCAACAACAAAAACTGGTGGAAATATAATTAATAATAATTAATAATTAATTAATGTAAACAACTTAACAACCCCCAAAGCATCTAAGTCACGTCACGTGATAGCGCAACACCTAAACACAAGAGAGGGAAGGGGGAGCAAAGTGTTCCTGCTCTGTGCTGACACAGAAGCGGCAAGTCCAGCGAGTCCGGCGACCTGGCTGTATCGTCTTTGCCGAAATCACAGCATTGCAAACAAGAGCGGAACTTAAAGCAAAGAATCGATCTCACCAGGCCAGTATTGATCCAATACGGATGCCAACTTGCTATCGATACAATGAATATTTGGATCGATCCGCCCACCACTACTGCAGACAACTGTGCTATTGGTTGCTAAGCTAAACTGTCCACAAATTCGACTGAACAACTCGGTCACCAGGAGCTTTATTCCCAGCATTTCAGTTGTCCACTAGCATACAAGCAGTAGCAACACTGTTCTGTAGCTAGTGCTGGTGTCAAGCAGCAATACTTTCACCGTGGGAAGTAGCAATATTTTCTCAATGCAAAGTAGAAACACTTTTCTAATAAAGGTACCACTAGCTTCACCATCAGGTAGCAATACCCTTCAGCGCTAGCGGTTTCACACATTAAAAGTAGCACTACTTTTCACCCCACACTAGCTGAGGAATAGCATTATTCTCCACACTTAAGTGTGGAGAATATTGCTATTATATAATATACTATATAATATACTTTTGTATTCCAGCGGGTGTTATATTGTACATTGTACATTGTACGTCTTGCTAATTTACGCAACCCTCTAACCATGGCTACGACTGACAACGAAGTTACAAAACTTTGTTCTTGCGGCAAGAAGATTTCTGCTTGGGATACACACCCCGTCTGTGCGGCATGCCTAGGCTTGTCACACGCTCAGGCTGCCTTGACACCCACACATGCGGCTTTCCCACGCAAACTACTCCGCCGCAGGCTAGCTCGCCATGCTAACCTGTCGGGTGGCGACCCTTTTCTGTGTGACGCTGTTGCGTCGCAAGGAGAAATTGAGATGCCCTATGTTTTGGCGCAACACTAGGGCCGAGCTGGGCAGAGGCAGACCCTCAGCCCATCGCAACCGCTTTTCCGTCGCTGGAGGCACACGGAGAATGTGAGTTTTTCCCCCATCCTGGAGTCAACCGGGGAGGAGATGCTAACGAGGATGGATATGAGTTGGCTGACTCGGAACTCCTGCTGTCTGATGACGAGGAGGAAGAGTCCAACTCCTTGGCTAGCATCAGCTGGGCTGCAAAGCCCTCGGCTACCAGCGAGGTATAAATAACTACCGGCACCGTCATCTCCCCTGGATCTCGACATACAGGGCAAGTGCAAGTGTGCAGCTATGGTAAATGGACTGATTCTTATATAGCGCTTTTCTACTCTCACGGAGTACTCCAAGCACTCTACACAACATGCCTCATTCACCGAATCACACCCATTCTCACAAGCACTTCATCTACACTTAGTGCTTTCTAACGGCATTCATACACATTCATACTCCGATGGATGCATCGGATGCAAGTTGGGGTTAGTATCTTGCCCAGGGATACTTGACATGCAGACTGGAGGAGCCAGGGATCGAACCACCGACCTTCCGATCAGTAGGTGACCTGCTCTACCTCCTGAGCTACAGCCACCTCCTAGCTGCCAGGTTCAACATCCCATGGCCCGCCATACAATCTGAGGTGGTAAAATCTCATTTTGGCGGTAAGAAATTGCAGAAGGCGAAAAAGACGGGGAAGCATGTGTTGCCTGTTTTCCCGGAGCTACTTGATGAGATTGCGGTGACGTGGAAAGCAAACCTGTACAACAAGAAACACCCCATCGCAAGGTCAGACAAAGTGAGAAAGCCTGTGTCTAAACAGCGCCTCTCCCATTGGATAGTTGGAGCAATTGCCCTGGCCTATACTAGCAGGGGCCTTCACCCTCTTACTGGCTTGCATGCGCATTCCACTAGAGGTCTAGCAACCTCATGGGCTCTCTTTAGGGGAGTTTCTATCCAGGAAGTGTGTGCAGCTGCATGCTGAGCCTCACCTCACACATTTGCTAGGTTTTACAGGTTAGATGTAACAGCACCTAACCTAGCGCATTCAGTCCTCAGTGCAGGTTCCGCCCAGGTGGGAGCTTCTCCCCTGTGAAGTGCTGTTGGGGACAGTTGTCTTCTTAACAGGCATGTCTGGCAATCCGGGAGTCAGTATTTCTCCCATAGTAAGACACGAAATGAATGCTATGAAAGAGAACTTAAGGTTATGTATATAACCCCGGTTCTCTGAGTAGCATGAGTGAGTGTCTCACCAGACCGCCCTCCTTGCTATGGAAGCGAGGAAGAGGTGGGCTTGTTTTGAACAGTGATGGGAATAACGGCGTTACAAGTAACGGCGTTACTAACGGCGTTACTTTTTTCAGTAATGAGTAATCTAACTAATTACTATTCCTATCATTACAACGGCGTTACAGTTACTAACAAGGAAACGCGGTCCGTTACTATTTTTCAACAAACAGACGGTTGAAGCTGTGTTCAGCTTACCGCATCTTATATCAGTTGCACGGAAGTAGCTGTAAGTAATCTGGGCGCTACAGCTTTAAGCAGCTGCGCGCTCCCGCGGACGGTAATCACGATCACTGTCTAGCACAACACTTGGAGCTAAGGAAGCAAAACAATCGCATGAGTGCTGCTGTTTGACTGAGGAAGAATAAAGTAGTCGTGGTAAGTCAATCACATGACCACTTTAAGACAAAGCAACAAGGTGCCAGTTTCTAAACTGTGTTGATGGGCCACGTAAAACCAGAGTCATGATAAACAATATATACGCGGCGTTTTTTCCTCAATAGTTTCGCCACGTTAGCGCTAGCAAGCACTCTCTGCTTATGAGCAAAAAAACAAATCAAAAAAAAGTTTTAGGAGTGACGGCGAGAGAAAGAGAGAGAGAGAAAGAGAGAGGGAGAGAGAGAAAGAGAGAGACAGAAAGAGAGAGGGAGAGAGAGAAAGAGAGAGAGCGAGTTTTGAGATGTGAGATTTGTGACGTTTAGCGTGTTTGGAGTGTGTAGTTAATGTGTTGTTTGGTGTAGTTAGACATCTGGCCTATGTCAGATGTCATTCAAAGGGAGGCACTAGCCCCTCCTGACATTGGCGTCACTTAGCCAGCCTGTAAGTGCTGGCATAATGGCATTTGAGCTTCTGATGAGGTCACACAGGAGGCGTTCCCCATAGTGAGACACTCACTCATGCTACTCAGAGAACCGGGGTTATATACATAACTTTAAGGTTTATCAGTAGGCAAGGAAGAGCAAAATGAAGCAGCAAATCTCTGTTGTCAAAATGACAGCGACTTGTTAGATAAATAACAAATAAAAAATACAGCTATATTTGTACAGTCAGTGAGGGACTAGTCCATTGTTCTTCGCACAGTTTCAGTCTGGTAGAGAAGTGGGGTTTTTTTGTGAGCCTGTCCGCTCCATAGAGCCGACCAGAAAGCCTGTGTCTGTCAAACCCCACACCAAGCCTTGCCCCAGCTTTCAACACTGCACTCAACTGTTTCCTCGTTTCATTTACTGATGTACTCACAGCGATTTTAGTAAAGCTCATTTACTTTTGTTTCACAAAATAAAAAGGAATTTGGTGATTTTGGCCCATGAGAAGTACAACCCCCCCCCAAAAAAAAATACCTGGATATGGATGAATCAGTTTGGAAACGGAAACGGAAGGCTGTTGTTGGAGAGTGAATTGAGGAGAAAGGAGAGTGGAGCTGTTCGGTTGCAAACAAAGAGTTCAGTTCCTTGCAAAACAAACAAGCTTAAAACAAGACAAAATTAGTTGCGTTCTACAAATTCATTTGAGAATTGAAATTTTATTTTATTCTTACTTTATTTTGCAAATTTATTTGAGAATTAGTCTATCCAATTAGGATCAATTTTATGTTGTTGGTTGTAAAGATCTGAATGGATATTTTATTTTATTATTCTATTTTTCAGTTTTATTTTTCAAGACTTGGTAAATTGACTTTTTTTTATAACTTGGCCTACCCTTTTTAGTTTATTTTAAATTAATGGGCAATAGTGAGAAATGTTATTGTTGGGTTCAAAAATATTTTATATAGTATATTTAAGGTAAATGTTATGTTATTAGTTGTTATAATTTGATAAGGAATATTTTATTTTATTTTCTGTTGTTTTATTTTTCGGTTTTCCCACTAAGAAAAAATTCATAAAAATAATTCAATCAAATTTAAATATTATCTTACTGTTCATTTCCAATTTTTTTGCAGCACTGTCGCATAATAATAATGATAATAATAATAATTATTATCATTATTATTATTATTGTTAATCACCATTTTATCATCATCAGCCGCTGACGGGAACTCATAGGGATCGTTTCATGGGAATCCCGTGATCCGCAAATATTTACAACTTGACACCCTGAAGCAGGGAGCCAAGCTTGATAAGCTTGATAAGACACCTACGTGATCTCCATCTGGTTTTGTTTAGTTCAGCATAGCCAGGCTGTGCTGAACTTCCTTTGCCTCTCAGATAACCGGAAAATACTCTTGTTATCTTGAACTGGCTTCGTACAGCCAGAAACGGGAGAAGCATGAAAAACAAAAGGAAAAAAAAAAAAAAATCAAAGATAGCATTGGAAGTAATCGACAGTGGCGGCAGTAACCACCACTTTGAAGTTCCTGTTTCACGTCAGCAACTTATGACTCACAAGGCGAAAGCCCATAAAAACACCCAAACTTCGTGCATAGCACCAGGATTGCAGTTTCGTTCCTAAGAAGATTCTTGCTGACTTTTGAGGTGAGACGATATGAACGGAAAAATAAGCCTACTCCTGCTGAGTCTCATCTTCCTTACATCGACACCAGGTAAGACCTCTTCATATTTTATGGGTGAATTTATTTTTTGTTTAGACAGAATATAAACCTACAGTTCATAATCTGAACAACATTGTTCTTTTATTTTTTTTAAAAACCCCAAAACATTTACAATGAAACGTATATTAAACACTGTTAGAAATGTCGAGTTTAAACTGAGTGCTTAACGGTGTTTTAAGCGTGAATAAAACAAAAAAAAAACACTAAACAGACAAAAAATATGTTTATTCAAAAAATGAATTTGCAGTCTTATTAAAGTATACAAAGCTACTATAAAAATAAACCCACAATATTAGGCACATGAGCAAAGCGTGTGTCAGTACTCATTCATCAGGCTCCTATCCTTGTGAATAATATGCCTTTTAAAAGTGATGACAAGTGATGAGATCATTACATTAAAAAGTTATTTTTAAGTATGACAAAATGATAACATAACTGTAAATTCAGGCACGTGAGGTTGCGCTAAAAAGGATGATACCAAACAAGGCAAAGTAAATAGTTTTTAAAGGTAAAATGTGGAGAGAAAATCAAGAGTAAAAAAATTGGCCAATTATACCCTGGACGCCAGAGGGTTAAACGTTCTTTGTTTTGTTTTTTTAAGTAACGCAATTGTTACTTTTCCAAGTAATTAATTACTTTTAGAATATTGTAACTCAGTTACTAACTCAGTTACTTTTTTGAAGAAGTAACTAGTAACTATAATTGAATTACTATTTCAAAGTAACTTGCCCAACACTGGTTTTGAATGACATCTGACGCTATGTCAGATAGGGAGGCACTAGCCCCTCCTGACATTGGCGTCACTGGCAATACACATTGGCAATACTGGTGGAAGATGAATGATTGAAATTCCAAAGCTGACATCTGTAAAGAAATTAATTCAATCAAAAGATCTCCTTCCAACTGACTTTTATCAGTTACAAACAAAACAGTTTTGAAACTGATGAAAGTCTGTTGGAATGAAATGCGATTCAATAAAATGGTGACAATCAAGACAGTGTGGGGAGGTTGTATTTTCCCTCATAGGCACCTGTTGTTGCATCAGGTGTGCAGAGATTTTATTTTTAAGGCAGTTTAAAGAAAGCTAAATACAGGCAATGTAAGGCATTTTCATCCTCAGTTTTGTTTTTACTTTCTTCCTCTGATTTCTTTCATTGATGTATGATTAAATTCTTTTTGTCCATTTTATCATCCCCTGACAAAACATTGCCCCTGCAGCGCCCCCACCCTATCCAAGCACTGTTCTTTGTGTTATGGTTTCATTATTATTCACATGCCCATCTGACTTCCAGTAAGTCCAGTCTGTTTCTGTTTAATCCTGTTTCCTAACTCTGTGTTGAACAACCTTATCAGTGACATAAGGTGGGTCATTGGGGCGTGGGCTTTACAGTACAATCAGTCTTCTTGTCAGAATCTTGCTAAGCCAGTTCCCCCTGCACTCACAACACCCCATCTGGCTAGTTACTTGTTTGGTTGGGCTCCTAAGCTGTCTACCCCTCCATTTATTCCCTAAGATCAGACTGGGCATGGTTATTATAGCTTGCATCATTAGCCTGCTAACCATTCCTTTAGCTCTTCTGCTTAAACGTCAACAGATTAACCACCAGCATAAGTCCACGGCTGCCTAAAGCATTCATGGTCCTGCAAATGTGTCCATCAGTGTACATGTACATTGGATAGTTAGTGGCAAGGGATTTTCGCACACTGCAGATGTGTTCCTGTGTTTTACTTCAAAATTCCAACAGCACATCACTGAATGCAGATGGACTGTGTGTTCAGATTGGTTGACAAGTAGGCTGGAAAAATGAATGAAGCAACCGTTTTCCCTCTTTGTGTGTCCACGGCTGGCTGACGGACCAAAGGCAGCTCAAGCAAGAGTAGCCCATAGACCATTTGGAGCACATACTTTGTACACTGTTTGCATTGACATCAGTGTTTTCTCTTGTGTAGCTGTGCTTTTTTCCTGGAGTTATTTCCTGACGCTTATCTTTTTGGATTTCAGTTTGTCTCCATTTAAATCATCCACACAAACAAAAAAAATACTCAGTTCAGTCCTTTGTTCTTGCATCCTTGTTGCCTTTCCATGACTGCTATTTTCCCCTTGATTTCTAGGAATTTCACTGGGCAGGTGGCTTTGTTGTCAAAATTCCAAAAGTACACAGGGTTTTTCAGGGATAAAACTATCTCCTTCCAAATGAATTTTAACCTACGTCATTGAACTATGAATGAAAAAGAGTTTAAGAAGTTCAGTCTTAAAAATAAAGTTGGACTTTTTTTGTGGGAATTTCTCATTTATTCTCCTCATTGAGCAGAATTAGTTGGGATGCTGCAGCCAGGAGAAATTATGTTTACAAATGTGTATTTAGGTCAGCGTCTCCGTCATACCTGTCAGTGTGTTCTGCCAGGCCTGTCTAGTTTATTTTTGTATTCCAGTTTAGCTCTTTCAGGTGTCCAGCAATAAAGCTGACATCTTGAGTTTACGTTTGATCTCCGTGACTGAGTCTGCATCTGGGTCCTTTCCTGCCTGCACACAGATCATGACAGGAGACTGCGACCCTTACATGGTTAGAGTTGCACAAGCATCGGGAGGCTGCATTCACCCAGCTGGAGGAAGAACTCCGCTGGAAGCCATAGCGCGCTCCCGACTATGAACGCATTTTCCACAGGACTTGGTTGGCTCTCGGCAGTCCCGGTAGCTGCCGAAAGTCCCCACCTATAGCTCAGCCTGCACCCAAGCCTAAGCCACTTCAGGTGGGAGTCCTCCACATGTATTAAGGTGCTCACGCTCTAGCCTTGGCGTCGCCGTTCTACGCTCCAGAGGCTCAGGTGTTTTCCTCACCGGCTTCCTCTGCTCGTAAGAAGCAGCACTCATGCCGCCGTTATACGGACAGTGCTGAGCAACCTATGGTGGTGAGTGACAGTGACTCTTTTCCTTACATTCCTGACATAAAAGATTATGAACTCACCTCAGAGACATTTCCGGTGCACCTATTACAGCTCCTCGGGTGAGGGAGGCTGCAGTCCAACTGGTCCTGTGCCGGTTTCCAGGCCAACTGCGGCTCTGCTAATTCCTTCACCCGTACCAGCTCCTCGGGTGGGAGCGGCTAGTGTCCAGCAGGTGCCTGCGCACATTCTTGTCCCCGATGGAGGCTCAGGTGAGCCTTCAGCTCTGCCACCTGTTCAGCTACTTCCATCCTCTGCTGGAAGCTCTAGTGAGCTCATTCAGCCAGCAGAGGACTGCATCTTGCTAACAAAGCCAGGACAGACTTTTTGTACTGCACAGCCTCAGCATCTCTAGCCGGCTGTGTGCCCTGTGCAGCTACAGTTAGCGTTGCCTCAGCCAGAAGTCTCTGCACCTGCTGGCCCTGCGTCTGTTCCCGTTGGGGGTTCTAGAGAACCGCACTAGCATCATGTCACGTCAGCTGGGGGTTCAGGAGAACCGCTCCAGCATCATGCCACGTCAGCTGGTGGCTCAGGTGAGCCCGTCCAGCACCTCCTTGTGTCCGCTCATGGCTCTGGTGAGTCAGTTCAGCCACATCCTGCTTCACCACCTGCGGCTTCCACGCTGTTGCCTGCAGCGCCACCATCTGCTCCATCGCCTGCCACGGCGATGTCTGCTCCTGCCTCATCAGGTCCTGTTCGGCCTGCACATCCATGTCCTCAGCCAGCACCTCGCCAGCCACTTTCCAGGCCATTGGCGAGGCTTCTTCGCCATCGCGGGCCGGCCTCCAGACCTGCCCTGCCGCTGGCTTCCGGACCTGCTCTGCCGCCGCCGCCTTCTTCCACACGGCCGGCCTCCAGACCTGCTCTATTATGGACTGTTGTGCCGTCGGCTTGTGGGTCAGCCCCCTGAACTATGTTAATGGACATGTGGTTGACCGAGTTCCTCCCAGTTTAGTTTTGGACTCCTGCTGCTGGGGTTTTTGATTTCTGGACTCTGTTTTGGACTCTTGTTCCCTGGTCTTTGAACTCATGCTCCTTGTTTTTTGTTTGGTTTCCCTCTCATCTGCCTCTCCTCCGTATCATGTTTTCTGTTTTATTGTGAAGGTTCCATGTTCAGTCTAGCTTCCCTGTCTCGTTATGGTTATTCGTGTCAGCTGCATTCCGCATGTGTTCTCACTTCCTGGTTATTTCTCTGTGTATTTAGGTCAGCGTCTCCCTCATACCTGTCTGTGTGTTCTGCCTGCCAAGCCTGTCTAGTTTATTTATGTATTCCAGTTTAGTTCTTTCTCGTGTCCAGCAATAAAGCCGCCCTTTTGAGTTTGTTTCATTTCCGTGTCTGAGTCTGCATTTCGGTCCTTTCCTGTCTGCCTGCACGCAGATCATGACAGTTATGCACCTCATAAGCCTTATAAAACCCCAGAATGGCAGCCATTGCCTGAAGGAGCTCAGTATTCATTAAATTCCTTTTAGGTAGCAAGAGCAGGAGCCAACTGAAAGAAGCGTAGAGAGAATTCACAGAGCAGAACCTTCAAAATAGCACAGCATACAATAACCATTTTACATTATTAGGGGAATGTAAAACATCTTTTACATTAAATGTCATACTTATTTCTCTAATTCTAATTCTTTACGGCGCCCCTCAATAATCCCTCTGTCTGCAACAAGTTATTATAGCCCCTGCACCAAACTCCCCCACCCCCACCCCACCCCCAATTTTCTTATTAGCCAGTTTCTGGAAGCCTGCTAAGGGACACCAGGGCTGTACTGCCTGCCCTTTGTGGTAATGCTGTGGCATTTAAAGATATCTGTGACATTAGCTCAGGGTAAAAGTAGAAAACTGCTAGTGACTGCACTGTGAAGCCTGAGTTTCATTAACCAGAAAAATATGATCTTTTTAGACTAAAGCAAAGCTTTTTTTTTTCACATGTCATTGACAGGTGTGTGCCCACTGAGTTTCCAGGAAGTACATGTCAAGGCAGGTGAGATGGCAGTACTGCACTGCCCTTCTTACAGAGGGTACAGTGATGGAGATGCTGAGGTGTTCTGGACCAGTCACACCGTGGATGAAATGAAACTCTTCAACATGTCAACATCAGCTGAGCAGAGGCAGATGGGTGTGCTGGTTCATGGAAGAATCCTTGTCATTCTCAGAGCTTCAGTAAACCATCAGGGGAATTACTCCTGCTCTTTTCGGTAAAATTTAATACAATTCCCACAATAATGGTTTTATTATCTAAGACTGACATCAAACAAAAGTCGTGCCCACACATTGACATAAAGTACTGTTTCCTATACGGCATGATAGCAGAGCAAGTTTTACTTGTATTATATTTTAATATAATACTTTTAATAACATTTTAAGGTTGTTATTGAACATCACGGCACCAGAAAAGCACTTTTTATATTTGTACAGAACCAGGTTGCTTGTGGGCATTATGGTGTGACAGATTCTCTAAATGCTGGTAACATATATGTGACAATCCTGTGTTTGCAAATAACAACCCGCCATCTGAAGTTAGAAACACATCTAAAGATGGTAGGTTGTTGTTAAGGTACAGAAAAACTGGGACAAAGCCATATTTTACTCAAACTAGAACATAGTTTATAAAAAATGAATGTTTTCTGAGATGGTTTAACAATTAATCTATTTTAAGAAAATAATAATTTGAATAATTTTTAAATAATTTTGAATGAATAATTTTGAATTTGATGGCAGCAGCATGTCTCAAAAGGTGGGACAGGGCCATGTTTAACACTGTGTAGCATCACAGTGCATCTGTTTGCAGCACAAAACTTTCTCAGCTAATAATAAATCCTAATGGACAAATAACCCACTAAGTAGATGACCACCATTTTAAAAATAATCCCTGAAGTCTTCTCTTACTTTCACATTTTTTTGTTTTATTTTGCTTGTTGTTCAGAAGTAAAGTGAAAATTATTATTTTCTTTCCTTGGTAGGAATTCCAGCAGACGGTCCTGGATAAGCCTCAAAGTATACACAGCGCAGTCCAGAGAGTCTGAACAAATGAACCAGCTCTCCAGAGAATGTTACACAGAGGAGTCCTGCAGGTTGTACTGCCCTGAAAAAAATATTCCCTTTAACACCCTGAATATCACCACAAGTGGCATCACATGGCACAAGGTAAACTGAGCAGATTATGTGAATGAGATCAAATATTGTAAAATATTGTTACAGGGTTTTAATGTTTTTTCCAAATTTGACTCCTGACTACTTAAAAATTCAGCTTATATGTTGTAGGAGGGCGGGTCATCACCAAAAGACGGTTACTTCCCAAGTGTGAAAAAAGAGGACAGTGGCATCTATACCTGCACCCGGTCTTACCTGTATGATGGTCAAATATATAACATGACCTCTACAGTGAAACTTGATGTCCAACCAAACAGTAAGAAAAACACATTTTGCTAATGTTTATTTTCAGTGATTTTAATATGTGCTTTTCAAAGGTTTTATTTTTTTATATTTGCGCAGAAATAACTGAGAAAGCAGTGATAATTTCACCAGAGAACAAGCAGGTATTTGAGGTAGATTTAGGTGAGTTATTGTCTATATTCATACACCTTCACACTCTTGGCTAAACCTTAAATGTTAATCGTTTATAACAATCTGTGTTAACTCTGCTTTTTCTAGGCTCAACAGTGGTGATTGATTGTAAAGCAGTTATGATGTCAGACTTTGATGACTTGTTTTGGTTAAGTGGAAGTTCATTTGTGGATAAAGACACTAGTCTACCAGTTTTCTATAATGATACACGGTAAATATTTCACACACAGGTCCTCTGTGGGTCACACTGATGTTATATGTAGTCACATCAGCACAGATATGAATTATGCTTTTACATCTGCCTCAGTCATTTTCTTCTCTTGTCAGGGTCGACAGCAGAGAGGAAATCAGCATGACAACATCACTAATCTTCAGAAAAGTTTCAGAGGACGATCTGTCAAAAAATTATACCTGTAAACTGCAATCTGCCTACCAAACAAGCTTTGTGACCATCACTCTAAAACAAAAAGGTACGGCCAGCTGAATATTTTGAGTACTTAATAATACTCTTTAATGTGTTTATTTATTAGATGAGCTAATTTATAAAATAATTTAGAAAATCCCCATCACTCCCTACAGCTGCTCCTTCCTCTTCCTTTGTGGCTTTATGTATTGTGGGCTTTGTGCTGGTGCTGATGGTACTAACAGCAGTTATTTATGCAAAGTTTAAAGTCGGCATCACGCTTTTGCTTCGTCAAATTCTTGGCTGCCATCGAACCATCCCAGGTAGTATTCATACATTTTGCTAATTCAAACATCGTCTGTGTTCACATTCTTGTCAGAACTGCAAAAATCTGCTTTATTGCATCCACTTTTAAAACAACATTTTTGTTTTGTTTTGTTTTTTTGAATTAGATGGAAAAAGCTACAACGCCTGCTTGATGTATTACAAGAGTAGCACAGATCAAGGACTAAGTGAAGATGACAGAAAAAGGCTGGAGAGTGAAATGAAGAACAGATTTGGTTACAGTCTCTGTCTCTACAGTCCTGATGTTGTACCAGATAGAGGTGCTTACATTTTTCATATTTTTACATAATTGTTATTCTAAATTTAGTACTTACAAATTCAAACAAGGGGAAAACAACGCAATCTGATTTGTGCTTGTCTGCTCCTGTAGGAGAGGCTGTGTTACACTGCATAAAGCAGAGTCAGACAGTGGTTCTGGTCCCCTGCTCAGAAGATTCTGGTTCAGGAGTCGACCTGCTGAATAGTATCCAAGCATCCCTCAAGAAGTTGCAGACTCACGTGGTTTTGATTAAAACTCAGACAGCCGGAGTCTTGAGCAGAAGTTCATCTTCAGAGGCCTTAAAACTCTGGAAAGCTGCAGACTGTGTCACCTGGAAGGGAAAAAGCTCCATGCTGCCCTCTTCCGCCTTCTGGAAGCAGCTACGTTATTACCTACCTCCCCCGCAGAGAGCGCCCAGAGCTTTAATATGACTGTACAGTATTTAGGATGTAAGACTGTAATTCCTCCACTGAACACACGTAAAGGAAGCTCTTAAAACATGTGGTTATCCTATTTGGTCTTTCATCAAGTCAACAAAGAGGCACAGAGAAGACGATCAGACAGCAATTAGGGAGGATCAGAAAGATAAACGCAACGAGATTGTCATCCCCTATGTAGCATCCTTATCAGAAAAACTCAGGAGAGTCTTCTCCGAGCACAACATCCCAGTGTACTTCAGACCCAGCCACACAAAAACTGGTTCATCCCAAAGACAGAACTCCTAAACAGAAACTTAACAACATAGTGTATGCTGTACAGTGTAGCGAGGAATGCCCAGACCTCTACATTAAAGAGACCAAACAGCCACTTCACAAACGCATGGGACAACATAGAAGAGCCACCTCGACAGGACAAGACTCGGCTGTCCATCCGCATCTAAAGGACAAAGTCACTCCTTCGAGGACACCAATGTTCACATTTTGGACCGGGAAGATGATTTGAAAGAGTAGTGAAAGAAGCCATCTATGTCCACTGTGAATGACGCCTTAACGCCCACTCACATCCTGGGCCTTTTGACCTCAGGAAATCACATGATAGGGTGGGGCTAGGTTTCACTATGAGTTCACCCGAAACCTTGGCTGATTGTGATGTACACCCATTTTCACACCTTGGCTCGTGTGATTAGGTAGAGGATCAACAGTGGGTCCATGTCCCTCTCGGTGGGTTACTCCCACAGAGCTTAAATCCTGGACTCCATCATTTGACCTTAGAACTGAAGAGGTGAAACGTCTTCAAGTAACTTTAAGAAGTCCAGACGCTTTTCTTTCCAAGCTCCTTAGATTGTAAGCTGGAGAAGAGCATCTCACTAATCCGGAAGATCTTCATTTAGTCTGGAAAAAAAGCATAACATTTTTTATATTAGAGGAAATATTTATTCATAACCATCACACAAATGTATCTTTTTATACAGACACTTTTATTGCTGGTTATATTTTTATTTTAATAGTGTTATTTTGTATTTTCTTATGCTGATGGGTTTTGTTTATTGTGTTGTCTTTTGATTGCTGGTATTGTTTTTTTATTTTTTCCTTATTTGTACCTTTAGTTAAGTTATACAGTCTTCAAAATAAAAGCAGTATGTTTTAAAACATGAGTAAAGCTCAAAATTATTATTATTATTATTTCCATTCATTGGGAACACTGCACATTATATTTTACATCAAAGCATGATGAAAAAAACTATCAATAGTTCAATTACTTTAGTGTCTGCATTTTTCATTTCATTTTTCAACTTAAATATTTACTCAAGCTGAAAAACCGTTAAGATTTAGCAATCCTGTGAATCACTAAACTAATATTTAGTTGTTTAACCACTGTTTTTGAGAACTGCTTCACATCTGTGCTGCATGGAGTCGACCAACTTCTGAAACCTGTGAACTGGTATGCCAGCCCAGGATGATTTGACAACCTTCCACAATTGCTCTGCATTTCTTGGTTTTTCCTGAGAAACAGCAGGCAATCCCTAGATTAAGGTCCGGGGATTGGGCTGGCCACTCCATAACCTTAGTTTTGTTAGTCTGGAACCAAGATGCTGCTCATTTACTGGTGTGCTTGGGGTCATTGTCTTGTTGAAACACCCATTTCAAGGGCATTTCCATGCTGCCTAACCCTCTTCAGCGTAAGGCAGCATGACCTGTTCAAGTATTTTGATGTAAGAACATTGATCCATGATCCCTGGTATATGATAAATAGTCCCGACACCATAGTAAGAGAAACAGCCCCATATCATGACGCTTGCACCACCATGCTTCACGGTCTTCAGAGTGTACTGTGGCTGGAATTCAGTGCTTGGAGGGTCATCTGGCAAACTGTCTGTGGCCCTTGGACCCAAAAAGAACAGTTTTACTTTCATCAGTCCACAAAATGTTTCTCCATTTCTTTTTAGGCCTGTCGATATGTTCTTTGACAAATTGTATCGTCTTCAGCACGTCTTTTTTTTTTTTAGTAGTGGGACTTTGCAGGGGCTTCTTCCTGATAGATTAACCTCACACAAGCATCTTCTAATTGTCACAGTACTCACAGGTAACTTCAGACCGTCTCTGATCTCCCTGGAGCTGATCATTGGCTGAGTCTTTGCCATTCTGGCTATTGTTCGATCCATTCGAATGGTAGTCTCTCTGGTTTGGCTTTCCATTTTAAAGCATTGGAGATCATTTTATCTGAGCAGCTTATGATTTTCTGCACTTCTTTATATGTTTTCCCCTCTCCAATCAATGTTTTGATTAAAGCACGCTGTTCTTCTGAACAATGTCTGGCATGACCCATCTTTCTCAGGTTTTCAGAGAGAACTGCATGTGCAACATGTACTGGCTTCAAGGGCCATATGAATGACACCTGTTTCTTCACATAATTAATGACCTCACTGATTGGACCACACTGCTATTATTTTGAACACTCCCCTTTCACTTAATTATTCAATTACACAGACTCAGGTGCATTCATATCACTAATGTTGGGTCTGCTGGTCTATCTGACTCTACTGCACCTACTGATAAATTATTTGCCTTGTAATAATACGATTTATACCAAAAACACTGAGTGATCTGGTTAGTTATGTTGGACCGCTATTATTTTGAACAAACTGTGAATGACTTTAGGTTTAGTAGTTCCCTTTATTGTTCCCATTCTGTTCCTTCACTTTTATCTGTGTTTTTTTCATCTTTCTTCTTCTCCTGTTTAGATATCTTTCCCCACTCAGTTGTGTATCTCTGTTTTATTTTGTTATTCCCTGTGTCTTTAACTTTAACTTTCCTGTCTTGTTTGGTTAGTTGTCTTCAGTTGTCTTCTCCACCCTTTTCCACTTCCCTCATTACATTTTGAACGTATTGTCCCATTCTCCACTTGTACTTTGTTGTTGTCCCGCTAAGCCTTCTGGTTCTGTATCCATATGTTTAATGATTTCTGGAGACATTGGATTCCCAGCCTTTCATTTACATATTCTTTGGTTTTCTGGACTTTGTATTTCATATTAAAGCTTTGCGTTTGCGATGGCAGAAATGAAGCGTTCGAGAGATCAAATCATTTGGAACAGCCGTTTTGGAAAAAGATTTGATCTTTTGGAGAATTTGGAACTCTACTACAGCGACATCTGGTGGCCAAATAAATTGGATTTTAAATTATTGCACTCAATAAATTCCAATTTTTTCATGTCTCTTTGTCTTTTTGTCTATCACCTTCTCTGTTGGTTTATAGTATTATTTGTATGGAAGGATATTTTGTTTGAACCAGTCAGTAATTGTAGGTTGTGCTTCTGTACATAAAGACGTCAATCAGTATTTGTAGGGTGTGTTTATGCACGTTTAATTATTTTTATTAAGAAAAACAACGTGTTCAACATTACTTAGACAATTTTTTTTTTGCACTAAATCTCTCCTGCTTTGACTAATATTCTCTCTTGGGAGACTGATGTGGTTGGACTGGAAAGATTGGCCAGCTGGAATAGATGAGGGAATATGGTGGCATGTTGGTCCAGTAATCCAGACGGTCATCTCCTCTTGGTATATATAGGGCTTAGAGACAGTGTTGAACCTCAACAGTAGCATTATCTGTGACACCCTATCCATGGTTGGTTCACCTACCCTGCTGTCAAAAACATCCCAGAGGCTCTCTTCATCGTGTTCTGTGGTCTCTTGTACTGTAGTGGCTGATGCTGATTGTACACAAGCACTTAGTCAAAAACTAGTTTTGCCCTCCAGAGCCTGCAGCCCAGTGAATCTACAACTAACTTTTAGTGCACATTTTTCTTGAGGGTTGAGATGGATAAGCCCTTTTTGATGTCATCAAGGCAGGCTGTGGCTTGGGCTACCATTATTTGCCTCCTGACGTGATGTCACGCTGTCAGTGATCCCACTTTACCTGTCAGTAGACATCATTCCTTGAATGACAAACTAATGACGATTTTGAATTGATTACTCCACAAACATGAGCCACAGCTTTTCTGTCACTGCAACTTATCTTTGATCATGTCCTTCATTTCATTTTTAAATTAAATGTCTGGCCACAAATCAAGACATGTCATTTTAATTCTCCCCAAACATACGGAGGCTGAGCTTGGGGGCCACCTAGTGGCTGTGGGGGCTCAATGTAGCTACAAATTCACCACCCAACAAAATATGGGTCTTAGTAATGAGGAACCGGGGGGAGCATAGGCAATGCGTCTGCATCAGAAGACAGAGGAGCTCAGTCACACAAAAAAGTCAAAGGAACACTGCTTCATACAACATTGGAGAATTTTATCCACATTTCTTTTGAAAAGTGGATATTTTATAACATAAAAAAGGTTCCATCACTTTTTTCCTAATGAAATGAATTTAAACAGGCACCTGTTTGGAAAAATCTGGATGGTGGAGGAGCATGTTATAGGTCTGGAATCTATCCTTCATGACCATTGTCTCGCTCACAAACCTGTTAACATCAACTAGGCATGTTTTGTTGTCTTATTGTTAGCAAGTAAATCATGAAAGTGGTTCTCAGAAGAGGAAGCAGAGCAGAGAGTGGATGAGTTTGCTGTCAGGACTTAGGATCTGAGCAATGCTGTCATTGACTTTGCTGTGAGCAAGGCTTGAAAGACGAAGTTCTGATGGGTGAGTAGTTTGCCTTTGTGTCTATGTGAAGGACTGAAACATTGCTACCAATTATATGTTGAAAATATATGTTGTAATACATGTGTGAGTCCGTGCCACATCTGGAAGCTGGTCCACTGGAAAAGCTCATTGAATGAGCAATTCTTTAAATGAGTGTGATTGTTTGTCATGATGACCTCATCCAGTCTGCGAAGACCTGTTGTTCTCTCTTTTTTTCTGTGCTTGTAGAGATCACAGTTGTCTTTGTGTTACTTCAGCAAGGCTAAATCTCTTTTGGGGATTTTGGTAGTTTAGTTGAAAAATATGATTTGGGGTTAGAGCATAAGCTTAGATATGTGTGTCCACTCGCCTCACCTCTGACTGCAGTTGTTGTCCATGATGCTGATCAAAAGCTGAAATTATACTATTGATTTTATTTATTATGCTACTGCTGTGTTTGCTCCAGTACAATGTGAGCCCAAAAATATCTTCACTGGGACCTGTCATAGAGTTGATATGCCCGTGGAAGTAAAATGAAGCGAGATGAATTCAGAAGCATAGCCATGCTCACACATTTTGCTCAATAAAACAAATAAATGCTTATATTTTGGGTTTGAGACAAATTCATATTTATGTATATATTTTTTTTAATTTACCATTGTTATTTTATTCTATTTAATTAATTTTATTCCTGTTTTTGCAAACATTTCTTCTGTACAGTATGACAATGACCTATTTATTTATTTAATTTTGAACACTTTGGAGTTCCATAATTTACATCAGTTTTGGTCATTTGCAGTTACTGTTCAAGTTTCATGTGAAATGACTCAGGGAACAGTGACTAATTCTCTTATAGACACTTGTAGCAAATTTTAACCAGATGACGTCATGACTCATTTATAAAATGTACCATCACACAAACTGTTTGTTTGTTTGTTAATTTATTTCGATCATGTAAGCAATATACAGGTACATTTAGCAAAGCACGGTATTAAGATTTAGAACATACTCTGTTTTCTGTAGACTTCGTTCATCTTCCCGGCTCGGCCACTCACGCCTCCCAGGAGTATCCAGCAGCATCGTTACATAAACGAGCTTCAGATTCAAATAGACAGACGACAGAAATTCAAGGCTCAAGACGAACAGGAACGTCGTTTCATGGACTGTTTAGACCAGATACATCTGACTAAGGGGTGTGTAAAGGTGCCACAAGCCAGATGTTTCTAATAATCATATGTTGTGATCACAAATATATCATGTAATGTTTACCTGTGTGGTTCAGGGTAGCTTTGCAGCAAGCTCAACAACTCCAACGTAAACGGGAAAAGGCTAAGCAAGAGAGCTCTGGACACCCAGGCAAGTCAAAGTTACTTTCAAACTTGACACAAAGGCACAAATTCTTGCAAAGAATTGTGTTAAGTCGCATGGTCTTGGTAGCGAATATGGAATGAATTCAGCGCAAGCAATTATCGGTATAAAACTAATGTACCATATTAAAAAAAATGTTATGAATTTAATGATAGCAGCGCACCTTATGCTTCCCACTGTGCAGCATGCCCTCTTCTTTTAAAAGTCCATAAACGGTTACAAAAAAGGTTACAAAAACTCATGGGTGAGGCTTTGGACCTCTAAACACAGCACGCAAAAATTATAGGTAGAATGTAGGGAAACTGTCCAGAAAAGTAGTTTTCAAATGTTTTTGTCATGTGACCATCTGCATTCAGTCTAAAATCTAAAATCAGACTGTTTAATTTGCCCTTAGATGTCTGAAAAGAAGTGCACAGAACCTCCAGATTGCCACCCTGACAGCTCCACGTTCAGCCGCTGCGAGAAAGCAGCGTGCAAAGCAGAAAGCCGCGAAAGGGCACAGAAGGTCACCATCCCTCCATAACAGTTTAACATTTCACTGTTAGCCTCATCATACTGCAACAACAACGTTAGTCATACATGCTCTGTGCATATTCAGTCCACATTGTTGTATTAAAACTACCAAGTGTGATGTGTTTCACACTGACAGATCTTCCAGGTAAATTTTAGTGCTGCCACCGAGAGAACGAAAGAACTGCACAACCATCAGGCACAGCTGGAGAAGGAAAAGGAGATGCTGAGACGCAATAAAATGGAGTAAGTAAAGGCAAATAAAAGAAATGGGCCAAAAAGAACATGCAAGGAAAAAGATGACAGAATAACTATGGAACGTACTTTCTTCTTCTCGTGGTTTCGTTTCTGTCCAGGCTAATGCACGATCGTATCAAACGCTTTGAGAAGATGCAGGTCATCAGCAAGTCGCTAGAGCAAGACTGTATGATGCGATCCCATATTAGATTCTTGATGAATGTGTGTTGTTGTTATTCTGGTTCAATGTGCCCCTTTTTAGCTTTGAGCACCCGCCCCTATAAACGTCTCTGCACGGCCCTGACTCACAGCGATTTTAGTAAAGCTCATTTACTTTTGTTTCACAAAATAAAAAGGAATTTGGTGATTTTGGCCCATGAGAAGTCCAACCCCCCAGCCACCCCCCCCCCCAAAAAAACCTGGATATGGATGAATCAGTAAGAGTTTGGAACTGCGGTCAAGTGAGCCCTCACTTGCGAAGTCACAGTCAAGCTAGCAGTTACGAAACGGAAACAGGAGGCTGTTGTTGGAGAGTGGATTGAGGAGAAAGGAGAGTGGAGCTGTTCGGTTGCAAACAAAGAGTTCAGTTCCTTGCAAAACAAACAAGCTTAAAACAAGACAAAATTAGTTGCGTTCTACAAATTCATTTGAGAATTGAAATTTTATTTAATCTTATTTTATTCTTACTTTATTTTGCAAATTTATTTGAGAATTAGTCTATCCAATTAAGATCAATTTTATGTTGTTGGTTGTAAAGATCTGGATGGATATTTTATTTTATTATTCTATTTTAAAGTTTTATTTTTCAAGACTTGGTAAATTTACTTTTTTTTTTTATAACTTGGCCTACTCTTTTTAGTTTTTTTAAATTAATTGGCAATAGTGAGAAATGTTATTGTTGGGTTCGAAAATATTTGATATAGTATATTTAAGGTAAATGTTATGTTATTAGTTGTTATAATTTGATAAGGAATATTTTATTTTATTTTCTGTTGTTTTATTTTTCGGTTTTCCCACTAAGAAAAAATTCATAAAAATAATTCAATCAAATTTAAATAAAAAAATATTATCTTACTGTTCATTTCCAATTTTTTGCAGCACTGTCGAATAATAATAATAATAATAATAATAACAATAATAATAATAATAATTATTATTATTATTATCATTGTGTGTGTGTGTGTGTGTGTGTGTGTGTGTGTGTGCGTGCGCAGGGGGTTAATCACCATTTTATCATCATCAACTCACAGGGATCGTTTCATGGGAATCCCGTGATCCGCAAATATTTAACTTGACACCACGTAAACACCCTGAAGCAGGGAGCCAAGCTTGGTAAGCTTGATAAGACACCTACGTGATCTCCAACTGGTTTTGTTTAGTTCAGCATAGCCAGGCTGTGCTGAACTTCCTTTGCCTCTCAGATAACCGGAAAATACTCTTGTTATATTGAACTGGCTTCGTACAGCCAGAAACGGGAGAAGCATGAAAAACAAAAGGAAAAAAAAAAAAAAAAATCAAAGATAGCATTGGAAGTAATCGACAGTGGCGGCAGTAACCACCACTTTGAAGTTCCTGTTTCACGTCAGCAACTTATGACTCACAAGGCGATAGCCTATAAAAACACCCAAACTTCGTGCATAGCACCAGGATTGCAGTTTCGTTCCTAAGAAGATTCTTGCTGACTTTTGAGGTGAGACGATATGAACGGAAAAATAAGCCTTCTCCTGCTGAGTCTCATCTTCCTTACATCGACACCAGGTAAGACCTCTTCATATTTTATGGGTGAATTTATTTTTTGTTTAGACAGAATATAAACCTACAGTTCATAATCTGAACAACATTGTTCTTTTATTTAAAAAAAAAAACCCCAAAACATTTACAATGAAACGTATATTAAACACTGTTAGAAATGTCGAGTTTAAACTGAGTGCTTAACGGTGTTTTAAGCGTGAATAAAACAAAAAAAAAACACTAAACAGACAAAAAATATGTTTATTCAAAAAATGAATTTGCAGTCTTATTAAAGTATACAAAGCTACTATAAAAATAAACCCACAATATTAGGCACATGAGCAAAGCGTGTGTCAGTACTCATTCATCAGGCTCCTATCCTTGTGAATAATATGCCTTTTAAAAGTGATGACAAGTGATGAGATCATTACATTAAAAAGTTATTTTTAAGTATGACAAAATGATAACATAACTGTAAATTCAGGCACGTGAGGTTGCGCTAAAAAGGATGATACCAAACAAGGCAAAGTAAATAGTTTTTAAAGGTAAAATGTGGAGAGAAAATCAAGAGTAAAAAAATTGGCCAATTATACCCTGGACGCCAGAGGGTTAAACGTTCTTTGTTTTGTTTTTTTAAGTAACGCAATTGTTACTTTTCCAAGTAATTAATTACTTTTAGAATATTGTAACTCAGTTACTAACTCAGTTACTTTTTTGAAGAAGTAACTAGTAACTATAATTGAATTACTATTTCAAAGTAACTTGCCCAACACTGGTTTTGAATGACATCTGACGCTATGTCAGATAGGGAGGCACTAGCCCCTCCTGACATTGGCGTCACTGGCAATACACATTGGCAATACTGGTGGAAGATGAATGATTGAAATTCCAAAGCTGACATCTGTAAAGAAATTAATTCAATCAAAAGATCTCCTTCCAACTGACTTTTATCAGTTACAAACAAAACAGTTTTGAAACTGATGAAAGTCTGTTGGAATGAAATGCGATTCAATAAAATGGTGACAATCAAGACAGTGTGGGGAGGTTGTATTTTCCCTCATAGGCACCTGTTGTTGCATCAGGTGTGCAGAGATTTTATTTTTAAGGCAGTTTAAAGAAAGCTAAATACAGGCAATGTAAGGCATTTTCATCCTCCGTTTTGTTTTTACTTTCTTCCTCTGATTTCTTTCATTGATGTATGATTAAATTCTTTTTGTCCATTTTATCGTCCCCTGACAAAACATTGCCCCTGCAGCACCCCCACACTATCCAAGCACTGTTCTTTGTGTTATGGTTTCATTATTATTCATATGCCCATCCATCTGACTTCCAGTAAGTCCAGTCTGTTTCTGTTTAATTCTGTTTCCTAACTCTGTGTTGAACAACCTTGTCAGTGACATAAGGTGGGTCATTGGGGCGTGGGCTTTACAGTACAATCAGTCTTCTTGTCAGAATCTTGCTAAGCCAGTTCCCCCTGCACTCACAACACCCCATCTGGCTAGTTACTTGTTTGGTTGGGCTCCTAAGCTGTCTACCCCTCCATTTATTCCCTAAGATCAGACTGGGCATGGTTATTATAGCTTGCATCATTAGCCTGCTAACCATTCCTTTAGCTCTTCTGCTTAAACGTCAACAGATTAACCACCAGCATAAGTCCACGGCTGCCTAAAGCATTCATGGTCCTGCAAATGTGTCCATCAGTGTACATGTACATTGGATAGTTAGTGGCAAGGGATTTTCGCACACTGCAGATGTGTTCCTGTGTTTTACTTCAAAATTCCAACAGCACATCACTGAATGCAGATGGACTGTGTGTTCAGATTGGTTGACAAGTAGGCTGGAAAAATGAATGAAGCAACCGTTTTCCCTCTTTGTGTGTCCACGGCTGGCTGACGGACCAAAGGCAGCTCAAGCAAGAGTAGCCCATAGACCATTTGGAGCACATACTTTGTACACTGTTTGCATTGACATCAGTGTTTTCTCTTGTGTAGCTGTGCTTTTTTCCTGGAGTTATTTCCTGACGCTTATCTTTTTGGATTTCAGTTTGTCTCCATTTAAATCATCCACACACAAAAAAAAATACTCAGTTCAGTCCTTTGTTCTTGCATCCTTGTTGCCTTTCCATGACTGCTATTTTCCCCTTGATTTCTAGGAATTTCACTGGGCAGGTGGCTTTGTTGACAAAATTCCAAAAGTACACAGGGTTTTTCAGGGATAAAACCATCTCCTTCCAAATGAATTTTAACCTACGTCATTGAACTATGAATGAAAAAGAGATTAAGAAGTTCAGTCTTAAAAATAAAGTTGGACTTTTTTTTTGTGGGAATTTCTCATTTATTCTCCTCATTGAGCAGAATTAGTTGGGATGCTGCAGCCAGGAGAAATTATGTTTACAAATGTGTATTTAGGTCAGCGTCTCGTCATACCTGTCAGTGTGCCAACTGAAAGAAGCATGGAGAGAATTCACAGAGCAGAACCTTCAAAATAGCACAGCATACAATAACCATTTACATTCTTTTACATTATTAGGGGAATCTAAAACATTTTTTACATTAAATGTCATACTTATTTCTCTAATTCTGATTCTTTACCGAGCCCCTCAATAATCCCTCTGTCTGCAACAAGTTATTATAGCCCCTGCACCAAAACCCCCCCACAATTTTCTTATTAGCCAGTTTCTGGAAGCCTGCTAAGGCTGTACTGCCTGCCCTTTGTGGTAATGCTGTGGCATTTAAAGATATCTGTGACATTAGCTCAGGGTAAAAGTAGAAAACTGCTAGTGACTGCACTGTGAAGCCTGAGTTTCATTAACCAGACAAATATAATCTTTTTAGACTAAAGCAATGCTTTTTTTTTTCACATGTCATTGACAGGTGTGTGCCCACTGAGTTTCCAGGAAGTACATGTCAAGGCAGGTGAGATGGCAGTACTGCAGTGCCCTTCTTACAGAGGGTACAGTGATGGAGATGCTGAGGTGTTCTGGACCAGTCACACCGTGGATGAAATGAAACTCTTCAACATGTCAACATCAGCTGAGCAGAGGCAGATGGGTGTGCTGGTTCATGGAAGAATCCTTGTCATTCTCAGAGTTTCAGTAAACCATCAGGGAAATTACTCCTGCTCTTTTCGGTAAAATTTAATACAATTCCCACAGTAATGGTTTCATTATCTAAGACTGACATCAAACAAAAGTCGTGCCCACACATTGACATAAAGTACTATTTCCTATACGACAGGATAGCAGAGCAAGTTTTACTTGTATTACATTTTAAGGTTGTTATTGAACATCACGGCACCAGAAAAGCACTTTTTATATTTGTACTGAACCAGGTCGCTTGTTGGCATTATGGTGTGACAGATTCCCTAAATGCTGGTAACATATATGTGAGGATCCTGTGTTTGCAAATAACAACCCGCCATCTGAAGTTAGCAAATCCTGAAACACAACTAAAGACTGTGGGTTGTTGTTAAGGTACAGAAAAACTGGGACAAAGCCATATTTTATTCAAACTAGAACATAGAAAACATTCATTTTTTTATAAACTGAGATGGTTTAACAATTAATGTACCATTTTAAGTAAATTTTAAGAAAACAATCATTTTAATAATTCTTAATAATTTTTAATTAATAATTTTGAATTTGACGGCAGCCACATGTCTCAAAAGGTGGGACAGGGCCATGTTTAACACTGTGTAGCATCACCTCTTCTTTGAACAACAGACTCCGAAAGACATAGTCATAGAGTATATGTGGCTTTAAAACATGTATATACCTTTCAGCATGCATTATTGCAAGCTTGTGTAACACGTTGCCAAAAAATCTTTCAAGTTTTGTTCCGTCTGATCTCAGGACAGTTTTTCGCTTTGCCTCAGTGCATTGACAAAGAGTTTTGAATCATAGAAGATGACTGTGTTTGTGGATTGTGTTGTTCTTTGCATGGTGGTGCTTTAACCTGCATTAGTGGATGGCAAAAGTGTTCCTGAGCCCATGCTGTGATTTTCATGGTAAATTAAATTTAAACCAGTGCTGCCTGCAGGCCTAAAGTTAAAATCACGATTTTCATGTGTAACGCAAGAAACACTTCCATCTCAACCTTTTATTGGTTGAAAAGTGTTTTGTTGAATTTTGTTGAGACATGCCATCAAATTCAAAATTTTTCCTAAAATGGTAGATCTCACTCAAAGCATTTGTTTTCTGAGTTCTGTTGTGAGTAAAATAAATAAATCAGGTAAAATAAATTCAGACAAAGGCACACAAGAAGCATGAGTGTATCACAGGTCATCAGGTTTCATCTTCTGTGGGTCAGAGAAGAGTCTCTCAGTAATCCAGCATTAAAGGAATGGATTACTGAAGGCGAAGCTGAGAGGAATTTTTATACAGAATCCCGGATATGTTAGTTTCATTTCACTGTTTGCAGCACAAAACTTTCTCAGCTAATAATAAATCCTGATGGACAAATAGCTCACTAAGTAGATGAACACTTCTCTTACGTTCACTTTTTTTTTTTTCATTTTCCTTGTTGCTCAGAAGGAAATTAAAAACTTCCTGTTACTGTTTTCTTTCCTTGGTAGGAATTCCAGCAGACGGTCCTGGATAAGCCTCAAAGTATACACAACGCAGTCTAGAGAGTGTGAACAAATGAACCAGATCTCCAGAGAATGTTACACAGAGAAGTCCTGCAAGTTGTACTGCCCTGAAAAAAATGTTTCCTTTAACACCCTGAATATCACCAGAAGTGGCATCACATGGCACAAGGTAAACTGAGCAGATTATGTGAATGAGATCAAATATTGTAAAATATTGTTACGGGATTTTAATGTTTTACCAAATTTGACTCCTGACTGCTTAAAAATTGAGCTTATATGTTGTAGGAGGGCGGGTCATCACCAAAAGACGGTTACTTCCCAAGTGTGAAAAAAGAGGACAGTGGCATCTATACCTGCACCCGGTCTTACCTGTATGATGGTCAAATATATAACATGACCTCTACGGTGAAACTTGATGTCCAACCAAACAGTAAGAAAAACCCATTTTGCTAATGTTTATTTTCAGTGATTTAATATGTGCTTTTCAAAGGTTTTATTCCTTTACAATTGTGCAGAAATAACTGAGAAAGCAGTGATAATTTCACCAAAGAACAACCAGGTATTTGAGGTAGATTTAGGTGAGTTATTGTCTATATTCATACACCTTCACACTCTTGGTTAAACCTTAAATGTTAATCGTTTATAACAATCTGTGTTAACTCTGCTTTTTCTAGGCTCAACAGTGGTGATTGATTGTAGAGCAGTTATGATGTCAGACTTTGATGACTTGTTTTGGTTAAGTGGAAGTTCATTTTTCGATGCAGACACTAGTCTACCAGTTTTCTATAATGATACACGGTAAATATTTCACACACAGGTCCTCTGTGGGTCACACTGATGTTATATGTAGTTACATCAGCACAGATATGAATTCTGCTTTTACATCTGCCTCAGTCCTTTTCTTCTCAGGGTCAACAGCACAGAGGAAATCACCATGACAACATCTCTAATCTTCAGAAAAGTTTCAGAGGAGGATCTGTCAAAAAATTATACCTGTAAACTGCAATCTGACTATGAAACAAACTTTGTCACCATCACCCTAAAACAAAAAGGTACGGCCAGCTGAATATTTTGAGTACTTAATAATACTCTTTAATGTGTTTATTTATTAGATGAGCTAATTTATAAAATAATTTAGAAAATCCCCATCACTCCCTACAGCTGCTCCTTCCTCTTCCTTTGTGGCTTTATGTATTGTGGGCTTTGTGCTGGTGCTGATGGTACTAACAGCAGTTATTTATGCAAAGTTTAAAGTCGACATCACGCTTTTGCTTCGTCAAATTCTTGGCTGCCATCGAACCATCCCAGGTAGTATTCATACATTTTGCTAATTCAAACATCGTCTGTGTTCACATTCTTGTCAGAACTGCAAAAATCTGCTTTATTGCATCCACTTTTAAAACAACATTTTTGTTTTGTTTTGTTTTTTTGAATTAGATGGAAAAAGCTACAACGCCTGCTTGATGTATTACAAGAGTAGCATAGATCAAGGACTAAGTGAAGATGACAGAAAAAGGCTGGAGAGTGAAATGAAGAACAGATTTGGTTACAGTCTCTGTCTCTACAGTCCTGATGTTGTACCAGATAGAGGTGCTTACATTTTTCATATTTTTACATAATTGTTATTCTAAATTTAGTACTTACAAATTCAAACAAGGGGAAAACAACGCAATCTGATTTGTGCTTGTCTGCTCCTGTAGGAGAGGCTGTGTTACACTGCATAAAGCAGAGTCAGACAGTGGTTCTGGTCCCCTGCTCAGAAGATTCTGGTTCAGGAGTCGACCTGCTGAATAGTATCCAAGCATCCCTCAAGAAGTTGCAGACTCACGTGGTTTTGATTAAAACTCAGACAGCCGGAGTCTTGAGCAGAAGTTCATCTTCAGAGGCCTTAAAACTCTGGAAAGCTGCAGACTGTGTCACCTGGAAGGGAAAAAGCTCCATGCTGCCCTCTTCCGCCTTCTGGAAGCAGCTACGTTATTACCTACCTCCCCCGCAGAGAGCGCCCAGAGCTTTAATATGACTGTACAGTATTTAGGATGTAAGACTGTAATTCCTCCAGTGAACACACACGTAAAGGAAGCTCTTAAAACATGTGGTTATCCTATTTGGTCTTTCATCAAGTCAACAAAGAGAGGCACAGAGAAGACGATCAGACAGCAATTAGGGAGGATCAGAAAGATAAACGCAACGAGATTGTCATCCCCTATGTAGCATCTTTATCAGAAAAACTCAGGAGAGTCTTCTCCGAGCACAACATCCCAGTGTACTTCAGACCCAGCCACACAAAAACTGGTTCATCCCAAAGACAGAACTCCTAAACAGAAACTTAACAACATAGTGTATGCTGTACAGTGTAGCGAGGAATGCCCAGACCTCTACATTGGAGAGACCAAACAGCCACTTCACAAACGCATGGGACAACATAGAAGAGCCACCTCGACAGGACAAGACTCGGCTGTCCATCCGCATCTAAAGGACAAAGCCACTCCTTCGAGGACACCAATGTTCACATTTTGGACCGGGAAGATGATTTGAAAGAGTAGTGAAAGAAGCCATCTATGTCCACTGTGAATGATGCCTTAACGCCCACTCACATCCTGGGCCTTTTGACCTCAGGAAATCACATGATAGGGTGGGGCTAGGTTTCACTATGAGTTCACCCAAAACCTTGGCTGATTGTGACGTAACCCATTTTCACACCTTGGCTCATGTGATTAGGTAGAGGATCGACAGGGGGTCCATGTCCCTCTCGGTGGGTTACTCCCACAGAGCTTAAATCCTGGACTCTCCATCATTTAACCTTAGAACTGAAGAGGTGAAACGTCTTCAAGTAACTTTAAGAAGTCCAGACGCTTTTCTTTCCAAGCTCCTTAGATTGTAAGCTGGAGAAGAGCATCTCACTAATCCGGAAGATCTTCATTTAGTCTGGAAAAAAGCATAACATTTTTTATATTAGAGGAAATATTTATTCATAACCATCACACAAATGTACCTTTTTATACAGACACTTTTATTGCTGGTTATATTTTTATTTTAATAGTGTTATTTTGTATTTTCTTATGCTGATGGGTTTTGTTTATTGTGTTGTCTTTTGATTGCTGGTATTGTTTTTTTTATTTTTTCCTTATTTGTACCTTTAGTTAAGTTATACAGTCTTCAAAATAAAGCAGTATGTTTTAAAACATGAGTAAAGCTCAAAATTATTATTATTATTATTTCCATTCATTGGGAACACTGCACATTATATTTTACATCAAAGCATGATGAAAAAAAGTATCAATAGTTCAATTGCTTTAGTGTCTGCATTTTTCATTTCATTTTTCAACTTAAATATTTACTCAAGCTGAAAAACCGTTAAGATTGAGCAGTCCTGTGAATCACTAAACTAATATTTAGTTGTTTAACCACTGTTTTTGAGAACTGCTTCACATCTGTGCTGCATGGAGTCGACCAACTTCTGAAACCTGTGAACTGGTATGCCAGCCCAGGATGATTTGACAACCTTCCACAATTGCTCTGCATTTCTTGGTTTTTCCTGAGAAACAGCAGGCAATCCCTAGATTAAGGTCCGGGGATTGGGCTGGCCACTCCATAACCTTAGTTTTGTTAGTCTGGAACCAAGATGCTGCTCATTTACTGGTGTGCTTGGGGTCATTGTCTTGTTGAAACACCCATTTCAAGGGCATTTCCATGCTGCCTAACCCTCTTCAGCGTAAGGCAGCATGACCTGTTCAAGTATTTTGATGTAAGAACATTGATCCATGATCCCTGGTATATGATAAATAGTCCCGACACCATAGTAAGAGAAACAGCCCCATATCATGACGCTTGCACCACCATGCTTCACGGTCTTCAGAGTGTACTGTGGCTTGAATTCAGTGCTTGGGGGGTTGTCTGACAAACTGGCTGTGGCCCTTGGACCCAAAAAGAACAATCTTACTTTCATCAGTCCACAAAATGTTTCTCCATTTCTTTTTAGGCCAGTCGATATGTTCTTTGACAAATTGTATCGTCTTCAGCATGTCTTTTTTTTTTAGTAGTGGGACTTTGCAGGGGCTTCTTCCTGATAGATTAACCTCACACAAGCATCTTCTAATTGTCACAGTACTCACAGGTAACTTCAGACCGTCTCTGATCTCCCTGGAGCTGATCATTGGCTGAGTCTTTGCCATTCTGGCTATTGTTCGATCCATTCGAATGGTAGTCTCTCTGGTTTGGCTTTCCATTTTAAAGCATTGGAGATCATTTTATCTGAGCAGCTTATGATTTTCTGCACTTCTTTATATGTTTTCCCCTCTCCAATCAATGTTTTGATTAAAGCACGCTGTTCTTCTGAACAATGTCTGGCATGACCCATCTTTCTCAGGTTTTCAGAGAGAAATGCATGTGCAACATGTACTAGCTTCAAGGGCCATATGAATGACACCTGTTTCTTCACATAATTAATGACCTCACTGATTGGACCACACTGCTATTATTTTGAACACTCCCCTTTCACTTAATTATTCAATTACACAGACTCAGCCCATTCATATCACTAATGTTGGGTCTGCTGGTCTATCTGACTCTACTACACCTACTGATAAATTATTTGCCTTGTAATAATACGATTTATACCAAAAACACTGAGTGATCTGGTTAGTTATGTTGGACCACTATTATTTTGAACAAACTGTGAATGACTTTCCCTTTATTGTTCCCATTCTTTTCCTTCACTTTTATCTGTGTTTTTCATCTTTCTTCTTCTCCTGTTTAGATATCTTTCCCCACTCAGTTGTGTATCTCTGTTTTATTTTGTTATTCCCTGTGTCTTTAACTTTAACTTTCCTGTCTTGTTTGGTTAGTTGTCTTCAGTTGTCTTCTCCACCCTTTTCCACTTCCCTCATTACATTTTGAACGTATTGTCCCATTCTCCCCTTGTACTTTGTTGTTGTCCCTCTAAGCCTTCTGGTTCTGTATCCATATGTTTAATGATTTCTGGAGACATTGGATTCCCAGCCTTTCATTTACATATTCTTTGGTTTTCTGGACTTTGTAAATTGACCCGGTATTTCATATTAAAGCTTTGCGTTTGCGATGGCAGAAATGAAGCGTTCGAGAGATCAAATCATTTGGAACAGCCGTTTTGGAAAAAGATTTGATCTTTTGGAGAATTTGGAACTCTACTACAGCGATCTTCTGCAGTCAGCTGAGACTGAAGAAGTCACTTGGATGAGTGACGAAACGTTTCTCCCACAAAACGCTACGTCCGGATGAACAGATTCAACTTTTGGAGATTTACTTTCCTGGATGATTGAGAATGCATCAAGACTACTACAGCGCCATCTGCTGGCCAAATAAATTGGATTTTAAATGATCGCACTCAATAAATTCCAATTTTTTCATGTCTCTTTGTCTTTTTGTCTATCACCTTTTCTGTTAGTTTATAGTATTATTTGTATGGAAGGATATTTTGTTTGAACCAGTCAGTAATTGTAGGTTGTGCTTCTGTACATAAAGACGTCAATCAGTATTTGTAGGGTGTGTTTATGCACGTTTAATTATTTTTATTAAGAAAAACAACGTGTTCAACATTACTTAGACAATTTTTTTTTTGCACTAAATCTCTCCTGCTTTGACTAATATTCTCTCTTGGGAGACTGATGTGGTTGGACTGGAAAGATTGGCCAGCTGGAATAGATGGGGGAATATGGTGGCATGTTGGTCCAGTAATCCAGACGGTCATCTCCTCTTGGTATATATAGGGCTTAGAGACAGTGTTGAACCTCAACAGTAGCATTATCTGTGACACCCTATCCATGGTTGGTTCACCTACCCTGCTGTCAAAAACATCCCAGAGGCTCTCTTCATCGTGTTCTGTGGTCTCTTGTACTGTAGTGGCTGATGCTGATTGTACACAAGCACTTAGTCAAAAACTAGTTTTGCCCTCCAGAGCCTGCAGCCCAGTGAATCTACAACTAACTTTTAGTGCACATTTTTCTTGAGGGTTGAGATGGATAAGCCCTTTTTGATGTCATCAAGGCAGGCTGTGGCTTGGGCTACCATTATTTGCCTCCTGACGTGATGTCACGCTGTCAGTGATCCCACTTTACCTGTCAGTAGACATCATTCCTTGAATGACAAACTAATGACGATTTTGAATTGATTACTCCACAAACATGAGCCACAGCTTTTCTGTCACTGCAACTTATCTTTGATCATGTCCTTCATTTCATTTTTAAATTAAATGTCTGGCCACAAATCAAGACATGTCATTTTAATTCTCCCCAAACATACGGAGGCTGAGCTTGGGGGCCACCTAGTGGCTGTGGGGGCTCAATGTAGCTACAAATTCACCACCCAACAAAATATGGGTCTTAGTAATGAGGAACCGGGGGGAGCATAGGCAATGCGTCTGCATCAGAAGACAGAGGAGCTCAGTCACACAAAAAAGTCAAAGGAACACTGCTTCATACAACATTGGAGAATTTTATCCACATTTCTTTTGAAAAGTGGATATTTTATAACATAAAAAAGGTTCCATCACTTTTTTCCTAATGAAATGAATTTAAACAGGCACCTGTTTGGAAAAATCTGGATGGTGGAGGAGCATGTTATAGGTCTGGAATCTATCCTTCATGACCATTGTCTCGCTCACAAACCTGTTAACATCAACTAGGCATGTTTTGTTGTCTTATTGTTAGCAAGTAAATCATGAAAGTGGTTCTCAGAAGAGGAAGCAGAGCAGAGAGAGGATGAGTTTGCTGTCAGGACTTTGGATCTGAGCAATGCTGTCATTGACTTTGCTGTGAGCAAGGCTTGAAAGACGAAGTTCTGATGGGTGAGTAGTTTGCCTTTGTGTCTATGTGAAGGACTGAAACATTGCTACCAATTATATGTTGAAAATATATGTTGTAATACATGTGAGTCCGTGCCACATCTAGAAGCTGGTCCACTGGAAAAGCTCATTGAATGAGCAATTCTTTAAATGAGTGTGATTGTTTGTCGTGATGACCTCATCCAGTCTGCGAAGACCTGTTGTTCTCTCTTTTTTTCAGTGCTTGTAGAGATCACAGTTGTCTTTGTGTTACTTCAGCAAGGCTAAATCGCTTTTGGGGATTTTGGTAGTTTAGTTGAAAAATATGATGTGGGGTTAGAGCATAAGCTTAGATATGTGTGTCCACTCGCCTCACCTCTGACTGCAGTTGTTGTCCATGATGCTGATCAAAAGCTGAAATTATACTATTGATTTTATTTATTATGCTACTGCTGTGTTTGCTCCAGTACAATGTGAGCCCAAAAATATCTTCACTGGGACCTGTCATAGAGTTGATATGCCCGTGGAAGTAAAATGAAGCGAGATGAATTCAGAAGCATAGCCATGCTCACACATTTTGCTCAATAAAACAAACACAAACACAAAACAAGCAAGAACATCCCACTATTATCTCATAAAACACATGCTACTGTACTGATGTCTTGTGGTCTCATGCACAACTCTAATGTATCCAGCATTAACACATCTTTGGACTTCATGCTCAGAATTCCAGGGTAAAATAAACAAATGAAAGTTGAACTCCAAATCTTTTATCTGCTTGATTCACAGTGGAATAAAGAGGTAACAGGCTTCACCTACACATGAAAATCAACCTTATTTGTAAGTTCAATAAGGAAGCTCTCATCTGTCTGCAAAATCATGAATGAAACTCTTCAAACAAATCTTTCCTCTAAAGATGATTATTTAGCTGTTTCTAATACTCTTTGAAATAAAAACGTTCAAGATTGTCCAATAATTAGCTAAAACAACTGGGCGAAGTGGTTTTAAAGTAATGGTATAATTACTGGCTCCAAGCCTTCAGGAGCCCCCGTGATCCAATTTGCATATCAACTTTTAAATCATTGTAGAATTGAAACCAAATAAGCTAGAGCAATCATTTTATTGATTTTTATTTTACATATGAAAAAGAAGGAGCTTTACTTATATATATAGCATGAATTCAACTTGTCCCAAGCTGCAGTTTCCAACTACTAATGGCTTTGACAAAATTGCATAAAAAGCGCATGCAACAACAAAAACATTATGATCCAGACACACGCTCTGCCAATCTGATCAGCTGTTCATTGGACTTCCTACATTGGAATAAACAATATCACGTTGTCAGCACAAACAATCACATGTCTGTCATTACCTGCGAAAAAAGGAAGTGACATCATTTTCATGGGAAAGGTAGTTTTTTTGTTGTTTGTGTTTTTTCCCCTCCAGGGCCTGTGAAAGGTCCACTGGTGCTATTGAAAGTCATGTTTGACTTTGTCCCTCTTTCTGTATTGTTCCCGGGATGCTTAGGTTTGATTGCACTGTTGGAAATAGTTTATTTTGATGCTGTTTTTTGCAAATTGTGCACAATAATATCCATTTTCATTTTTTGCTGCAATTAATAAAAATTTGTGCATCTCAAAAATGAAATTTAAAGACACTCAAAATAAATTTCCTGTGCTTGGAATCATTTTTTGTTTTTGTTTTTGTTTTTTTGTTTTTTTGCATTTACAATTTTGAGTGGCATATCTTTCATGTTTCTGTAACTAGAAAAAAGTGTAAAAACAAAAACAATTTTCAATTTCATTGTAGTTTACTGCACTTTTTAGCAATTTATTTAGATACTATGGACTTACTGCATACATATTATTAAGATTTGGGATATAACAGTTGTAATGATGCATAAAAGCTTGAAATGCTCCAAAAAATGTCACTATAGCACGTAAAAATCTAAAGATTAGGTCTGGTGGTTCTATGTTGGGCTTAAAAGGGTTAAATGCCTGTAGTAAGTACCCTGTTAACAGAGATAGATTGATCAAATTTTAGAAAGAAGTCATACCACTGATTAATGGTATGACTTCTTTGAGCAGTCTTGTAGGGATGGGGTTTAATAGACATGTTGATGGTTTGGAAGAAGTAATTATTGGAGTCAGCTTGGAAAAATCAAGTGCTCTCATTTTAAGCTGTGTTTGTAATTTTGTGGAACCAGGAGTGTGAGCATAGCACGAGCCACTGGGTCCAAGTCCTCCATCATATCTGACACCAGTTCCACAGACAATTCCCAGGACAAGTCCCTTGGCATCCATCTGGTCTGACCTATCCGTCCTGTTACTCCTGTTGAAGCTCTGCTGTCTTCATGCTTGTGCCACTTCTGCACATGCTCTGTGGCTGCCTGACTGCCCTCACCTCCCATCTTTTACACAGAGTGAGCGCGTGCGACAATTTCATTGATTAAGATGGGGGTAGGACATAAACACTTTTCAAAATAAAAGCATACAAAATATATACAAACATGGTCTAAGGAGCTTGGAAAGAAAAGCGTCTGGACATCTTGAAGTTGCTTAAAGACTTTTCACCTCTCATCCGAGACGCTTCTTCAGTTCTAAGGTCAAATGGTGGAGAGTCCCAGACTTAAGCCCTATGGGAGTGTTCCCCCCAAGAGGGACAAAGGACCCCCTATCAATCCTCTACCTAATCAAACAAGCCAAGGTGTGAGAACGAGTGTGGGTCACAATCAGCCTAGGTTTCGGGTGAACTCATTGTGAAACCTAGCCCCACCCTATCATGTGATTTATGAGTTTTCCTAAACTCCTAAACAGAAACTTAACAACATAGTGTATGCTGTACTGTGTAGCGAGGAATGCTCAGACCTCTACACTTGAGAGACCAAACAGCCACTTCATAAACGCATGGCACAACACAGAAGAGCCACCTCCACGGGACAAGACACGGCTGTCTATCTCCATCTAAAGGACAGAGGTCACTCCTTCGAGGACATTTTGGACAGAGAAGACGGATGGTTTGAAAGAGGAGTGAAAGAAGCCATCCATGTCCACTGTGAATGACCATCTTTGAACAGAGGCGGTGGTTTACGACACCAACTGTCTGCCATCTATGTTCCAGTGTTGAGATCCCTTCCCAGACGCCTTAATCCCCACTCACATCCTGGGCCTTTTGACTTCAGGAAATCACATGATAGGGTTGGGCTAGGTTTCACAATGAGTTCACCCGAAACCTTGGCTGATTGTGACCTACACCTGTTTTCACACCTTGGCTCGTGTGACCTTAGAACTCAAGAAGCTTCTCGGATGAGAGGTGAAACGACTTCAAGCAACTTAAAGAAGTCCAGACGCTTTTCTTTCCAAGCTCCTTAGACTACGATGGCCTGGACGACTGAGAACCTTCACGGATATATACAAACATGCATAAAACCATACTGTAAAACCAAACCAATAAAACACACTAAACAAAACATTAAAACCACTTTAACCCCATAACAAAATGTTGAGGAATATGAACAGTTTACTGTCATTTTCTTAAGGTTTCAGCTCTTTAAATAGATTTTTTTATTCATGAATCTAATCTTTTTTCTTAAAACTTAATAAATCGATGAATCACTATGGATCGTCTTAATAGACTTTATAATGTGCTTGAATAAACAGATCTACTATTATTGCATTTCCTATGGGGACTTCTAAAATTTGATTTGAGAGTATTCTGGGAACTTTTTTGTGGTGTCTGTTTAAAAAAAAGAAACAGTTTCTTCTTTCAAATCTAAGGTAAGATCCGCTTCTTTAGATCTGTTATGCTGTTGCATGTGACAAAGTAAAGGGGTAACAATATTTCAAGACTAGTTGTATCATAGAAGATTTATAAAAAAATAAAATCACAAACACACACACATTTTTATGTAAAGTAGATAAAGGGGTTATACATATGTGGAAATATGTAGGATCTTTCTCTGGCTTAGGGCCAATGTGCTAGCAATGACAAGTGTAGCTCAGACAAGAAATGGCCTGATGTTGGACTGCATGACTAAATTAACCAGTTCCTCATTCTTACCAGAAAATCATTGCTCAAGTTCACAGATCACTCAATCCATACAAGGAAATACAAATTTCCTTTTAAGATCCTCTAACTCAGAAGAACAGCTGACCAACGTATGTGCTCCACAAGTCAATTCCAAAACGAATCCATCTGTAGATGTCTGTGTAAACATGCTGTTACAGACAGGGGAGCCTGGAAAGCATCATCTCGTTCTAACTGACAAATGTGGTGTATGTGTGGTTTGATGGAGGTGTAAACCACTGTAAGAACTGCTTTAAAAATATCATGCACTATATGAAACTGCCTTTGGTGTGGCTTTCTACCATTTCTTCATGGTCTCGAAATAATCTAGCTTGCCTCCCCAGCATGCAGGCCACTGCCACAACATGTTGCAGGTGCTCCCTACTTTCATGTATTTCAGTGAAACTTGCATTTTCTATCTGATGTAAAACACTGCCTGAAACAGACTTGCTTTAAAGTTATTTCAGGAAACTACATGTTTTTTTTAAAGAGGTCGAGGTCTTTGTCTTTAACTTTAGACCCTCCTTAGGACCTAAAAATAGCCTGTGGAGGGGAACGGGAGGTCTGCAGTTTTTCATACAAGTTTAACATTTCAGTGGTGAACTTACACATGGCTGTAGCTCAGGAGGCGGAGCAGATCAGATCTACTAATCAGGAGGTTGGTGATTCAGCGCCTGGCTGCTTGGGCAAAATGTTATCCTGAAGTTGCTCTCCTATGCATCTGTTGGAGGGTGAATGTTAGAAAGCACCTAAACAGAAAAAAGTGCTTCTTTGAGAACAGGTGAATGGGGAATGATGTATAAAGCTCTTTGAGTGCTCAGCTATGAAAGAACTATTCCAGGTTTGTTCTGATATGCTGCATTTGGTTACACCAAGCATCTCTACTTTGGCCCTGCCTGTGCAAGGGACATTGCTCCAGACATCTTGTGATTTGTTCAGATGCAGTTTTTCTAAATATAAGCCATGTGCTCTTCTTAGAAAGAGCAGGCTTTCTCTTTGCAAGCCTTCCAAACAAGTCAGTCCTTTTCTAACTGTGCTATCATGAACTTTAATATTTCACATGGTAACTGAGCCCTGAGATGTAGCTCTTGTTTGTTTATTGTCCCAATCTCCCACCCAGCTTATTTCTAAGTGTTCCCATCGAAGCATAAAATATTTTTATCGTATCTTTAGTGATTTGTTAATCACAGATGATTTGAAAGACATCCTTTTCTGAATTTATTGCTCTTACTTGTGATGGTATTTTCATATTCTTTTGGTTTTTGAAGGAAAAAACCACCGAAAACCAGTTGGCAGAAGCAGGGATGTTACTGCAGAGGTCACTTTCACATCCTGAAAGTAAAAGGATATGAAAGCTGATGGGTCAAAAATTCTTAGTTCTCAGGCTTATCAAATCACAAACACTGCAAAAAGAAAAAGAAAAAAAAAGTTTTGCATTACCACTGTGTTACTGGACTGAGAGCTGCATTTTTTAAAGTATTCATGTCAGTGTGAAGGAACTTTATTTACTGGCCAGGCTGCTACTGCAGATTTGTTTGCATGGGACTGACCACGTCCAGTTTTTGTATGCATTCAAAGTAATACGTTTCTGGAACAATCTTATCAGTAGCTTCAAACTTCCCATAACCATTTAATTACCTACAGGACTCTGCACTTCACACATATCAGGTGCTGCACATGTTCTAAAGCCCTTCATGGCCACTTTGTCCCAAGTAAAGCTCTCTCTCTCTCTCTCTCTCTCTCTCTCTCTCTCTCACACACACACACACACACACACACACACACAATCCAGGCAAGCTGTGCTTACAAACAAAGAGATATGTGGGTGGAATCATATCTCTGTCAAACGTTTCGGACAACAAACACACACACACACACACACACACACACACACACACACAAATCATTCACCATTAAAGTAGTGCAGGGACAATTGTCGGTATATCCACTGCTACACGGCAAATAATAACTGTTGATAATTAATTCTGCAAATTGTATTTTCATAAAATGTGCACAAATACGGTTTAAAACAGGTTTTTGTTGCAGCCTGGGTGTGACAGGATTAAAGGAACTAACCTGAAATGGCCACTAAAGTGACCAACCACATTAGGACCTCTTCCTTTAGGCCCCGCCCTCCACACGGCTCAGTTGATTCGCGCGAAGCATTCTACTTCCAGGCAGACACCTGACAGTGCCACGCTCACAGTAGGCACTCTCGCGCGTGCGATCTCTTATTTGTGCGCGCCCCTGAGTTTTACTTTCGAGGATCTCATTTTCGCTCGTGATTATGTATTTTTTTCCTCTCGTGGATATGTTTGTCACTATTTCTTTCTTGGGGAAGTGAAAAGTTTCACTTTCTGTATGGTTGCTGCAGTGTGTCTTTATAGGTGTTCCTCAGACTGACGATATGAATGGAAAAATACTTCTGGTCCTTTTGTTATTCTGGGCAGGTAAGATTTCGACCTTCACATTTTATAGGTGAAGTGAACTTAAGCAAATGGTTCTTAAATCTGTTCCTTTAACAGACCAGTCACATAGCTAGAATTCCCAGGACAGGAGGTCACATACTTGATGACATAATAGCTCAGCTAAGGTTTACTGTGTACTTTACCACCTGTACACCTAGCTATAAAAGGACAAATAATAATTTTGCCTGATTATAAGCACTGGACTCATTTGGAAGAAAGTGGTAAAGAGCTGTACATCAACATACTGAACTGAAGATTGAACTGATTACTGATTGGTTCAACAGATATCTCTAAAATGCAGGCTCCTACGTGTAGACATAACACGCAATGAACACAAAAAAGAATTAAATAAAAAGAAAAACAGGTCAGATGTTAAAATGACTTTCTTTATTCCTTCAAAACCTATAATGGCAGTTTTGGAAAAATAAATATGTTCCTGCTGCCACTAGAGGGAGACTTGAGTTCCACGTTAAATATATCTAGCAATAATTACAATGACTTGGCTTCATTTGTGGCTAGCTAAGCTCTACCATGTAAAACTCAGTTGCAATGACGGGGAAGCTGTAGCCTGTGTCTACCAGCTGGTAAGATGGGATGGCTAACAGCCGCACATCAAGCCAAGTCACAGTGATGCTCATATGATATCAAAAGGGGCTTATCCCTCTGGTGATGAAGGAAAAAAAGGAAAAGAAGAAAAGTGAAAAAGAAAAATGTGCACAGGATAACAGTTAGTTGTAGATTCACTAGGATAAATCTGCAGCTGCTTTATGATGTGTTTGTTAGCTGTGCTGCCTGCACTCTGTGGTTATATGCTGTGGCATTTAAAGATATCTGTGACATCAGCTCATGCTAAAAGTAGAAAACTGCTAGTGACTGCACTGTGAAGCCGGAGTTAGATTAATCAGACAAATTTGATCCTTTTGGTCTACAACAGTGCTTTTTTCATATGTCATTATGAATGTCATTGACAGGTGTGTGCCCACTGAGTTTCCAGGAAGTACATGTCAAAGCAGGTGAGATGGCAGTACTTCAGTGCCCTGTGATGGGGTACAGTGATGGAGATGCTGAGGTGTTCTGGACCAGTCACACCGTGGATGAAATGAAACTCTTCAACATGTCAACATCAGCTGAGCAGAGGCAGATGGGTGTGCTGGTTCATGGAAGAATCCTTGTCATTCTCAGAGCTTCAGTAAACCATCAGGGGAATTACTCCTGCTCTTTTCGGTAAAATTTAAAACAATTCCCACAACAATGGTTTTATTATCTAAGACTGACATCAAACAGAGCCACAGACCTGATTTATGAATAGAAGTCGTGCCCACACACTGATATAAACTACTATTTCCTACACTACAGGATAGCAGAGCAACTTTAATCTTGTGGTTACTTTTGAAAGCTTGTTATTGAACATCCTTCAGCACCAGAAAAGTGCTTTTTATCTTTGTCCTGGACCAGGTTACTTGTTGGCATTATGGTGTGAAACATCTATGTGACAATCATCCGAGGTTAGAAGAATCCAAAAGCACAACTGAGGATGCTAGGTTGTCGTAAATGCTAACAAAGTGCAAAGCAAAGATGCAAGGAGTTGAGGTCATGAACTTGGATGAGTTTAAATACCTGGAGTTAATAATTCAGAGCAAAAGACAATGCACAAGAGAGGGAAAGGAGAGAGCGCAGGAACGGTGGAGCCGGTGGAGACTAGTGTCAGGTGATGTGTGACAGAAGGAGAACAGCAAGAGTGAAGGGGAAGGTTTTACAAGATAGGAGTGAGGCCTGCTATGATGTATGCTTTGGAGACTGTGGAGCTGGCAAAAATAGAGCAGGTGGAGAGTCAAAGATGTGTATGTTTTCACTGGACATGACCAGCATGGTGAGGATCACTAAAGTCATTCACATTCATCTTCTCTGAATTATAAAGACTCTCACTAATCCGACATTAAAGTAATGAATTCCAAAAGAGAAGGAAATTAAACACTTTATATATTTGTTATTTTCTCGACAGTAATTCCAGCAGGCGTTCTTGGATCAACCTCAGAGTATACACAATGGAGTCCAAAGAGTCTGGAAAAATCGTCCAGGACTCTAAAACATGTTACACAGATAAGTCCTGCACTTTATATTGCCATGATGACAGTATTCTCTTTGATACCTGGAATATCACCAGAAACAGCACTACATGTCACAAGGTAAACAGAGCAGATTGTGTGAATGAGATCAAAGCAGTGTTTTACTGTTTTTTCATATACAACATGTATGCTATGTTGTAGGAGGGCGAGCCATCGCCAAAAGACGGTTACTTCTCGAGTGTGAAAAAAGAGGACAGTGGCATCTATACCTGCACCTGGTCTTATCTGTATGATGGTCAAATATATAACATGACCACTATGGTGAAATTTGATGTCCAACCAAGCAGTAAGAAAAACACATTCTGTAAATTTTTATTTTCAAAGACTTTAATATGTGCTTTTCAAAATATCAGCCTTTTTTCTTTTTTTAAAAATAATTTGTGCAGAAATAACTAAGAAAGCAGTGATAATTTCACCAAAGAACAACCAGGCATTTGATGTAGATTTAGGTGAGTGACTGTCTATATTCATATACCTTCACACTCTTGGCTAAAGCTTTAATGTTAATCAGTTATAAAATCTGTGAAAACTCTGCTTTTTCTAGATTCAACAGTGGTGATTGATTGTAAAGCAGTAACGTCTTCAGACATTGATGACTTGTTTTGGTTAAGCGGCGATTCATTTGTGGAGACAAATAGCAGTCTGCCCGTTTTCTATAATTATACATGGTAAATATTTCACACACAGTTTCTATATAACTGATATGTTTTGTATCCATCACAGCTTTGAATTCTGCTTTTAGAGCTGCCTCAATCATGTTGTTCATGTCCTTGTCAGTGTCAACAACACAGAGGAAATCAACATGACAGCATCTCTAGTCTTCAGACAAGTGTCAGAGGAGGATCTGTCAAAAAACTATACCTGTAAACTGCAATCTGACTATAAAACAAGCTTTGTCACCATCACCCTAAAACAAAACGGTATGGCCAGTTGAACACTTTGAGTAATTTTATGAATAAATATGTCAGTGAAACTTGATGTCCAGCCAAGTGGTAATAAAACAAGTTTAGTGACATTTTATTTTCAAAAACTTTAACGTGTGCTTTTCAAAAGGTTTCAGATTTTTGTTTTTTTTTGGTTTCTTTTTTAATAGAAACGTTTATATCGCCAGTGATCATTTCACCAAAGAACAACCAAGAATTTGATGTAGATTTAGGTGAGTTATTGTCTATATTCATACACCTTCACACTCTTGGCTAAAGCTTTAATGTTAATCAGTTATAAAATCTGTGAAAACTCTGCTTTTTCTAGATTCAACAGTGGTGATTGATTGTAAAGCAGTAACATCTTCGGACGCTGATGAATTGTTCTGGTTAAGCGGCGATTCATTTGTGGAGACAAATAGCAGTCTGCCCGTTTTCTATAATTATACATGGTAAATATTTCACACGCAGATTATATGTAACTGGTATGTTTTATGTATCCGTCACAGCTATAAATTCTGCTTTTAGAGCTGCCTCAATCATGTTGTTCATGTCCTTGTCAGGGTCAACAACACAGAGGAAATCAACATGACAGCATCTCTAATCTTCAGACAAGTGTCAGAGGAGGATCTGTCAAAAAATTATACCTGTAAACTGCAATCTGACTATAAAACAAGCTTTGTCACCATCACCCTAAAACAAAACGGTATGGCCAGTTGAACACTTTGAGTCATTTTATAAATAAATATGTCGATGAAACTTGATGTCCAACCAAGCGCTAATAAAAACAAAGTTTGTAACATTTTATTTTCAAAGACTTTATTTGTTCTTTTCGAAAGGTTTTAGATTTTGGGGTTTTTTTTGTTTCTTCTTTAATAGAACCGTTTATACCGCCAGTGATCATTGCACCAAAGAACAACCAAGAATTTGATGTAGATTTAGGTGAGTTATTGTCTATATTCATACACCTTCACACTCTTGGCTAAAGCTTTAATGTTAATCAGTTATAAAATCTGTTAAAACTCTGCTTTTTCTAGATTCAACAGTGGTGATTGATTGTAAAGCAGTAACCTCTTCGGACATTGATGAATTGTTCTGGTTAAGCGGTGATTCATTTGTGGAGACAAATAGCAGTCTGCCCGTTTTCTATAATTATACATGGTAAATATTTCACACACAGTTTCTATATAACTGATATGTTTTGTATCCATCACAGCTTTGAATTCTGCTTTTAGAGCTGCCTCAATCATGTTGTTCATGTCCTTATCAGTGTCAACAACACAGAGGAAATCAACATGACAGCATCTCTAGTCTTCAGACAAGTGTCAGAGGAGGATCTGTCAAAAAATTATACCTGCAAACTGCAATCTGACTATGAAACAAGCTTTGTCACCATCACCCTAAAGCAGAAAGGTATGAATCAGTGAACTCAGAGTAATCTGTATTTTTTTAATGCGTTTATTTATCAATAAAGGGTGTCACCTTCATTCTGACCAAATAATGTCTTAGTGTGTTGTTAATGTTCTGATTACTCTCCATTACTCCCTACAGTTGTTTCACATCTCGCTATGGGTTTATGCATTTTTCTCGCTGTGTTGATGGTATTAACAGTAGCTATTTATACTATGTTTAAATGCAACATCATTATTTGGCTGCGAAAAAGTCTTGGCTGCGATCACAGAGCCCCAGGTGGGATACTATTTCAAACATGTGTTACAGATTCATATTTTTTGTCATTTTAACGATAGCATTTTATTGAAGTGAACTTCAGTGTGATTGTTTGTTGTTCTTTTTTATGATAAGACAGGGAAACTGCATCGTTTGAAGACTCGCTTCTAAACAGAAACAGCAGGAGGCCTTGAATACAGGTTCATCACCAGGGGCCTTACAGCTCTGCGAGGGTGACACAGGGTGTTGCACTCCTCCTCCTTCTGAAAGAAGCTACGCCATTACTTGCCCGTCCCACAGAGAGCACCCAGAGATTTAATATGAGTATACAGGTAGAGGTACATTCAGAGTTTATTTTAGACACCTGAACATTGCCAGGTGTCAGGCGTCCGCCTAGCAACGAAAAAAAATTAAACATATGTGTCTCTGTGTGATATATGTGTAACATGGGCCTGTACCAGCTCATATAATGTTTATGGACAGCACACATACTGTGCAATGCATCTGCAGACATCCACTCATGTGACAGCCTCAAAGCTGCATTTCCCTTTACAAAGGAGAATGTCACAATGTTTCCAGGAAATGGTTAATGTGGTATATTAATCCTGGAAGTTACTCAACTCTAATTCTGTAATGTATTTAACATGTCTTACTTGCTTTAATTTATTGCATCGTAAAGAGCAAAAAGGTTGAAGTTTGTATTGCTCTGAAGTCATTTTCATGCATTATTATGCACGAACACTCCTGGAGGTAAATAACTGGTCAGTTTTGCAACTGTTAATAATGTTCATGTTATGGCGGCTTATCAAACATATTGACTCAACTTACTTTATGTGCAGTCATTTTTAATGTTTTAGTAGTTGATATAATATTTTACTTTATTTGCCTTTCTACTCCTTTGGTTATGACACTGGTATGATTAATTTCATTATCTAAGAGTAAGGATTAAGCTTGAAACTAAGATTTTTATCATAAAAGATTTTTTTTTGTAGTGAATGTTATTACGGGTACATCGTTATTTAAAGGAGAAGTAAAACAAACAAGCAAAAAAAGCAATCATCAAGTGTTAGTAATGATAGAAATGTTTCTTTCTGGCATATTTGTGTAGGTGTATTTTTATTATTTTCTTTTTATAAAACATAAAACTGTGGTGGTTGTCTTCAGTCTCTGATGACATCAACCACTGTGCCTTAAGACTCAAAGTACAACATACATCAGGAGAAGTAATTGTAGAAGAAATTGTAGAAAAGGAAAAAAATAGTGGTGGTTTTACAGAAACACTAATATCCATTGATATTCGTTCTTGGGTTTATGGAGTTCATTATACAAGTCCTGGTGTGACTCTTTAATAGTGGAAAGATTTACCTATACACTGACCTACCTAGTGTGTTTTTACTGATGAGCACAACTGCAGTAGGAGTAACAAATTAATCAATAAAATCAGATATTGTAGAGAATAAAGATGTGTTGATTCCCAGCCAATTTGTTTATCCATTTATTACTGTCACAGTAAATGTGTCTCCTCTGTATGTGGACCCCCGAAAATAATCTCTGTGTGGCATCTTACTGGATGTCTGATTTCATAAAATGCATCTTGAGGACAGAGCAGGCTTCCTGGAGGAGCTATGATAGAGGTCGCACAGGTGTTTTTTTTCCTGTGCTGTACAGAAGAGGTGTAACAAAAAAGCTGGACTACACAAATCAAATAGACTTTAAAAAAAAGTGTTTCTTTGTATTTATACATTTTTGTTATTAAAGATGATAAACTCTGTGACCAACTTTATGCCCTTCACCATCTGCCAATGTAACATGTACATGTACATGTAACTTGTACACCCTTTTTTTGAAGTCCTATATAAAGACTATCGTTTCTATAACTGATGTCTGATTCATTTTTTGGCATTTTTTGCCACAACAGAGTGTCCTTCAAACTCCCGTTCCCCAGGTCATTATACCAAAAATACCAATACTTCCACCAGTAAACTGGGACAGCTCTGTTACTAAACTGAATCCCACTTGCAGTATTGTCTTTCATCAACTACTTGGTATCAACTGCACTGCATGAAACACACATTCAGTAATCTGGGGGGGGGGATACCATACATATTGGCCAATTAATACATTTTACTACTTGCCAGCAATTTACAGTATCTGAACATTTGTTATTATACATGCAAAATTTAGAGAGCATCAAAGAGCACTTTTGATATGAGAATCAATAGAAAAACAAATGGCCCCAAGACTAGTTACCTGGTAACATACCATAACATAATCTCCACATGTCATGGGGCTGCAGAATGTGTGTGGAGGACAAAAATGCAGACACACAGGGGCTGAATGGAACTGAAAACTGTTATTTGGCTGATAGCGGTACATCCAATAAAGCAAAACACAAAGTTCAAAAGCAAAGTGAAAACAATAACTGTAAGGGGCTGTAAGGGATGTAAGTGTATAAGAATGCTACAGAACACGATAAATTATTGTTGCATGGTTTGCTGTCCTTCACTGGAACCTGTCAGTTGCTGAAGTGTGTTTCCATTTATAACGATTCTCTCTTCCAGACTGCAACTTATTAAACCCGATCCTTTTTTCCCCATGACAAAACAGAGAAAACTGACTCATAGTGTGTTAAAACAGTTATTTCTTTTTATTCAATCATCTTCCAGAGAGAGAGAACCCTGCACAGCTCAAACGCCAGTTTCAAGAGCTCTCTAGCATTAGAATCATCAGCTGTGTCTTATATGGTGTTATTTCGGTACTTCACACGTCACACAGGCTTGAACATTGCTTATATGGAAAGTTCCTCTTTTTTGTGTCTATATCTAAAACTTCCTGTTTTTCAGTCTGGCTGAGCACTTATTTGTCAAAGGTGGCCTTGCTCTACAAGCCTTCATTATTAAAGTACATAAAACAATATAATGAGCAGATACACATTAAAAATATTTCTTTTATTCCTAACAGTCCCCCTTTTTCATTTCTCACTTGAGGAATGAACTAATTCCTAATTTAGCACATTAAGTTTACTTCAATGCAATCCAGTTGAATTTTATTTATATAGCGCCAAATCACAACAAAAGTTGCCCCGAGGCGCTTCATAGATACAGAGAACAACCCAACAATCATATGACCCCCTTTGAGCATTTAATGTTTTTGACGTATGGCCTATTTATTTATTTAAAAATAAATAAATAAACAATCATTTATTTATTCCTGTCTATATGTATGTGATTTTCTGATTACAACTAGCAAAGTGCGCTTGTTCTGTTGGTGAGTTACACGCTGCGTAATATCATCTCTTATTTTGCAACCTTGCTTTATACTGCATGGCTCTTAGCAGAATGGGCATTTATATTGAAATGAACTCTGTTTCGCAAACAATGCAACTTTTGCAAGTCATCTGCAAAACTTACCACACTAACTACCCGTTTTTTAATAGTCAAATGGGACCACAAGATGGCAGTAAGTCAGTGGATGAATGCAAAGAAACCTTAGAAGAATGCTGTTCTTATGTAATGATGACTTCATATTGGCAATGTTTAAATTAATCTCATGATTGTTTATCTGTTTATAGCTATAATTGTTCAAGCTCATGGACATCAATTTCTTCCAAACAAACCCTCTCAGATATGCTGATTACCGCATTTAGTCTCATGTACAACATCAAGAAAAATGCTGTTATTTCCAACCTTCCCTGCAACAGATTAAAGACACACTACAAAACAGTGCCGTTAAACATACTTTGTAAGAGTAAAAAAGGAAATTCAACTCAAATGCTTCAGGAGTGGGAGTTGGTGTGGTTCAACATGTTGTGGATTCAGAGATGCTCTTCTGCATAACTTGGTTAACAAGAGGTTATTTGAGCTGTTGTTGCCTTCCTATAAGCTTGAAGGATTCTAGCCATCTGCCCTCCACACACCAATAAGCCATTTTAACCCGGGATTGCGCCATTGACATCCAGGGGTCCGAGTTGCAAGAAAGGCTTTTTATTTTATATTCGGTGTTATGGTACATGAAGGTTAGCTATGGTGTGGTTTCTAAAAAGGGGAACAAAAAAAACCCATTACAATAAAAATAAGGACTAAAGGTCAATGGAACTGGATTCAGACACTAACATTACAATCCCATTAAGAAGGTGAATTATCCAAATTTTGCTGTACAAAAAAATGCAAAAATCTATTTTAAACAATCATTAAATGTGCCAGAAGATGGTACTCCAACACAAAGAATGACAGTATCTCTACCTAGTCAGTAGTCAAACCTTCATTTTGTCTCTGTAGATCAGGAATATTGTTCCATAACGTCTCCACTTAACACTGACACACAACACATTGCATTAAACAAAAGTCACATTAAACACTGAAGTTAACTACTAAACCCTGAATAAGGGGAGGGAACTATCAGGTAATTCTACAGGTAATGACTAATTATTAAGTAAACTAAAAGTAGCTAACCAGTGTGAAAAAACTGAGTAATTAAACAATACAGTCAAACTTATGTTCAGATGACGTACACTAGGCTAAACAGGATGGACTAGTTCCCAACAGCTCTCTGCTTCTCCCTCTGCCCAAGAGCAAATCACACCAGCCTGTAAGGATACAATGAGTATAAATACACTGAGTAATGTAGTTACAATAACAGGAGCTTTTCTACAGCACTATTCAGAATCAGAATTTTAAATAAAAGAAAACTCTGGGTAACGATTGGAAATCTGAGCCGATCAAGGAAATTCCTGTACCTGGAAGTCTGGTAAAACTGTTGCATCAAGTTTGCCTTGTCTAAGTGAACTTAGTCAGCTCTGTTAAAATATCCCCAAATGGAAAGGTGTAACATCAAATGGAACATCTCGGGCAATACCCCGTGGGCAAGAAATGGGAGAGGCCCACTCAAAAAAACTGTCAAAGAGGCTCTTCCTCTATTGGATTGTTATATTCATAATTGGACACATTATAAAAGTTCCATTATATGTGTAAGTCATAGTTCTAAGTCATGAACCAAATCCTAATATCTTCTTATAAAGTTGTAGCTGTCATTTTAACTCCACTGGTTATAACAGGAACCTGTTCTGAAACTTTTGATTGCAGAGGGGTATGCTGGGAAATAAATTGCATATACTTCCTGACCTTGCTCCCTGTCATCTATGCAACATGCCCGCAAACTGTGCAACAATTGTTTTGTTTTGGTTTGGTTTGTTTTTTTTGTTAGGCATGTGTATCGTTTTAAATTATGTATCGCGAAGCAAATCAATAAAATGGTGCTAACGTGAGGAAGGAGAACCCACCAGGGCTTTGGATCTGAGTGGTGCTGTCATTGACTTTGCTGAGCGCAAGGACTGAAAGATGAAACTGTTGCAGGTGAGTAGTTTTCTGTGTTTTTGTAAAGGATTGAAACATGACTAATGCTAAATAATGCGCTGAAAATATGCGCTCATACGGAAATGTGCGTGTGTGATTAAACTAATGCACTGGAAATGATCGTTGAATAAATGAGTAGGCTTGTTTGTAAATGTGACCCCATACAGTCAGGCTGTGAGGAGCTGTGGTTAACGGGTTTTCCTCTTTTGTTCTTTCCTCGTAAAGATCACAGTTTTCTTTGTGTCACTAAATGTGCTTTGGCAGATGAGTTGAAAACGATGATGTGAGGTTAGAGCATAAGCTTAGATATATGTGTCCACTCCACTGACCTGTGACTGCAATTGTTGTCCACAGTGCTGATGGAAAGAGTTATGCTATTTTTTTTTCTACTTCCAGTGTGTGTGTGTGAGAGAGAGAAAGAGAGAGAGAACAGTACATAAACACATAACTACTAGTTGAAAGAAACAGTTGGGGGTGTTTTTTCACACCATGAGATTCATGTCACAGCGGTTACCACATACCCGAAATGGTGTGAAAAAACATTGTCCTAGCTTTCGCAATGACATAAAGGCTATGGGAAAAGGCGCATGGTGGATTTGCGTTCTTGCAGTTTCTTGTAGTTTGATGTAAACGGCTTTAGGGGACGCAGCAACACTTGTGGTGAAAAGATATCTAAATATCATAAAAGCAGTGAAGCTCGCGGGGCTGTTGCACCCGCAACTTGGGGCTTTTCCTTCAGTTTCTTTTTCCTTTCCTTCCTTCTTTTCATCATTGCGCATTTTTGGTTTGGTTAATTCACCTCTGGAGTACAGCAGAACTGCATCATCCGCTGTTTTTGACGCAGATAATGAGGGTTTGGAGTGCTCTGCCGAAGGTTACCGCGATGGTCCTGTCGTTGATCTTCATCACATTTTTATCAGGTAAGAGACCAATATCGCTAATTGTCATTCCCTCGGGACAGGAGGATATAATATGTTAATTATGTAATGAGATGGAAATTACGTGTAACACAGCAGAGAATTAGAAACTAAAACGATCAAATATCAGCTACTTAACTCTTACTTCACTGTAATAAACTAACAGATGGCTTTCATATCAGTCTGACCTAATCCCGCTAAACTTGCGACAGTTTTAATTAAAAAGTCATAAATAATGAGCCATAAAAGTTAGTTTTAGGGCGATGGTTACAAAACTCGTTTGTAAGTCAGCTTGCAGCTTACGAATATAACTTTTTGACAGATCGTCCTCTGACACCTTCTGAAGATTAGAGATGTTGGTGTCGCCCGGATTTGATCCTCTGTAGTGCTGTCCCTGACAAGAGAAGGAAAGGACTGAGGCAGCTCTAGAAGCAGACCTGTGCTGATTTCGGCCACATATAATATCAGTTTGACCCAAAGAGGACCTGCGTGTGAAATATTTACTATGTATCATTATAGAACACTGGCAGACTGGTATCTGTCTCCACAAATTAATTTCCTCTTAACTAGAAAAAGTGATCAAACTCTGACAGCACAGCTGCTTTACAATCAATCACCACTGTTGAGCTTAAAAAAGCAATGTTTACACCGATTTGAATACCCATTAACATTTAAACTCTAAATGGTAAATGGCCTGTATTTGTATAGCACTTTACTAGTCCCTAAGGACCCCGAAGCACTTTACACATCCAGTCATCCACCCATTCACACACACTGGTGATGGCAAGCTACATTGTAGCCACAGCCGCCCTGGGGCGCACTGACAGAGGCGAGACTGCCGGACACTGGTGCCACCGGGCCCTCTGACCACCACCAGTAGGCAACGGGTGAAGTGTCTTGCCCAAGGACACAACGACCGAGACTGTCCAAGCCGGGGCTCGAATCGGCAACCTTCCGATTACAAAGCGAACTCCCAACTCTTGAGCCACGATCGCCCCATTGTACGAATATAGACAATAACCCACCTAAATCTACGTCAAATACCTGGTTGTTCTTTGATGAAATTATCACTGCTTCCTTAGTTATTTGTGTGCAAAAAAACAAAAACAAACAAACAAAAAAAAAATTATACTTATGGAAAAGCATATTTTCAAATGTTACAAAATAATCGGTTCTAGAATAACTGATTCATTGATTTGTAATAATTTAATGTGTGTCAGTATATCTTTGCAGCTGGAAGATTTAGAAGCAAATGTAAGTATTTCTTAAGTCACAAACTCCTATGTTTCCCTGTGACAACACAATATTCTTCATTTAGCTGTTGTTTTCAAGCATTAAGTAGTAACCTAACTCATTACTATGCTTAGAAAAATAGATGTAGTGGAGAAAATGCAAAATATATTTTATAAGATAAGATAAGATAAGATAACCTTTGTTAGTCCCACACGTGGGAAATTTGTTTTGTCACAGCAGGAAGTGGACAGTGCAAAAGTTATGAAGCAAAAATTAGAATAAAATAAAATAAGAATAAATACAGTACACAACTGTACAGAATAGAATAAAATAAAATACTATATACAGTAGAATAAAATAGAATAAAATATACAATGAGATAAAAATAGAGTACAAATGCTATATACAATTGAGTAAAAATACAACGATGCCAGAAAAGATTATTGCACATTAGTGTTATTGCACATTTGTGGATGTTGTGGATTATTTAAATAATATTAATCTTAATATCAATATAATGGATAGAAGATAGAAAAAGCAGAGTATAGTACACCAGTATTGCACCCTATCAAAGAAATAACTATTTGAATGTGTTTTGCATCACTGGCTTGCTAGTTATTTTATTTTCTTGCTCCATGCTCAGTTCCTTCAGCTGCAAGATGTTTGACTATTTTATTGCACGTATCATTGCATTCTCCATGACACTGCCAATTATGGTTGGCGGGTACTTATCTGCTATAGATCAACTTTCATCTTCAAATATCTGACTCATAGCAAGCACGATTATGTTGTAGTAACCACTAAAAAAGAGCATGCACGTATAAACATAAAACAGCAGTTTAAGTCAAGGTTTACCTTTTTGACTAATATCGGTGTAAATGAAAGTGATGACATTTACTAATATATATGAGTCACTGATGCTTCTCTATGGTATCCCTGCAATTACAGATAATTAAACAACACAATCTGTCAAGCTATAAAATGACAAAAAACACGTTGAAACATGTTTTCTAGTAGAAAATGTGAGAGTGTGAACACTGGGCTCATTCAAAGTAATATTAACTCAGTTTTTGCTCAGAGTAAAAAATCTCATCAATCGTTCAGGCTCTGCAGAGGACTAGGATCAACACCTAGACTGTAAACGATTCACTAAAGCATAGCCAATAAACTGCACAGGCATAGCAAAACCAAAGCTCTAAATCATGTTGTTCATTTTGTTCATAATGTCTGTTGATATGTTGGCTGATAGTGAGGCAGAGCAATGAGTTTACGTGCAAGCTTTATCGATAGGCAGGATGCACATGTTCCCCGGGCCTTTCTTTTTTAATGATTTAAATCAGCCAGATTTCTTTCTGATATACTCAAACATTTTGTTCGAGCAGCCGTTGAGCTAGTTCATGTTATAATTTTAATCAATGACACGCTGAAATTATTTCACTTTGCAGGTGTCTGTCCCGAAGAAATATGTGTCAAAGAAGGTGAAATCGTGGCAAAGTTCTTCAACGGGTGTAATCATAGTGAAACACTCTGGAGAAGTTTGACCATGCAGGGGATGCATCTACACAACAACACGCCAGCAGCTGAGCACAGGCAGATGGGGGTGATGGTTCAACGGGGAATCCTTGTGATTCTCAATGCCTCTGAGAAACATGAGGGAAACTACTCATGCTCTTTCAAGTAAGATACAAACACTCTTAACTACCTTTACTTATCATATCTTAAAGCTGTCATATTTCGGTGTATTTTCTTAAGCACATGTATTTTTAATCTATGAGTCATTCAGGTAGTGATTAGTTTGCAGCAGACATCTCATTCACAGTTTTGAAAAAGTAGCAATCTTTCAGGAAACTGTGTTACCTCTGCTACTGCTGTGTGTCAGCAAGTTCATGGATGTGAAATTACAAATGTAGAGTGCAGACTGTATTTAAAGGATGGAATTAGCTTTGAGGTCTGAATATCTCTGTGTATATAACATTGACAGGAATTCCAGCAAGTAGATTATCCTCAAAGTACACACTGAGCAGACCCAGAGAGCATGAAAATGGACGGTGGGTTGTTTGGTACATGCTGCTATCCTGACCTAGAACATCTGGCAATAAAATGCAGACCATTCAAAATGGTTAGGGAGTTCTGCTCCATCCTGATCGTAGCTGCCTACATTCAACGGTGAGCTAATGCTAAATTAGCACTGGAGGAGCTGTACTGCCTGATCAGCAGGCACCTGAACGCAACTCAGAAGGCGGCTGCGATTGTGGCTCGTGATTTCAACTATGTGGAACTATAAGCAGTGTTTCCCAAATTTCCAAATTCATAAACTTCCCAACAAGAGACAATAGTATTCTGCTCCAGGTTTACTGTAACATCTCAGGAGCATACAAGGCAGTGGCAGTTCCACACCTAGGCAGGTCAGACCAAATCTCTGTGCAGCAGATCCCAGCCTAAAAACCTCTGATCTGCAAAGCTCGAGATGTTACCTACAGGTCAGGTAACATGTTGGCTTATAGCAGGGATGGGAAGGAACTGAAAAAAAGGAATCCAGCAAGCAAAGCCAAGGTACAAACAGCGCATTGAGGAGATCTTAAACAATAGCAACCCACATGATATGTGCAGATGCATCAGGAGCAAAACAGACTGTAAACACAGTAACCAACAGGCCAGTCATCATCCAGCTCTCCCTGACACCTTGAACAGTTTGCATGCTTTGACTCATCCAGCAGCAAAGAGACTGTACATCTCCCCTGGAGGAGCAGCACCAGTCTTTCGTCCTGCAGCTACACCAGCATAATAAAATGCACCACCAGATTGAGAGACAGCTCCTTCCCCAGAGCTGTGACGATCCAATTCAGAAAGCTCAGAAAAATGCACAACCGGATTTCCAAAAAAGCTGGGACAAAGCTATATTTTATTCAAAGTAGAACATAGAAAACGTTTATTCATTTGTTAAAACTGAAATGGTGGTAGGATGTTATCATATTCTCCCAAAAAGACTTTCAACTTTTGTTTCATCTGACCACAGAACAGTTTTTTGCTTTGCCTCAGTGCATTGAAAAAGAGCTTTGAGTGAGAGAAGATTCTAGATTATGTTTTTCTCTGCATGGTGGTGCTTTAACATGTATTAGTGGATGGCACAAGTGTTCCTGAGCCCATGTAGTCATTTTCATGGTTAACTCATTTTAATCCAGTGCTGCCTGCAGGCAGCCTGAAGTTCAAATCTTGAGTTTCATCCTTGTCCCTGCACACAGAGGTTCCTTCACATTCTTAGAAACATTTGATGATATTATGTAGATGATGAGATATGATAAGTCTCTGCAATTTTAGGAGGGACATTCTTCTGAAAATTGCAGATGTAACACTAGAAACAATTCCCTTTCAACCTTTTATTGGCTCTCTCAATTTTGTTGAGACATGTCATCAAATTCAAAATGAGTTTTTTTCCTGAAATTGTAGCTCTCACTCAAAATATTTGTTATGTTTTCTGAGTTTTGTTGTGAGTAAAATAAATAAGGTAAAATAAAATAAAATAAGACAAAGGCACACAAAATCACGAGTGTATCACAGGTCATCAGGTTTCATCTCCTGTGGGTCAGAGAAGAGTCTCTCAGTAATCCAGTATTAAAGGAATGGATTACTGAAGGCGAAGCTGAGAGGGATTTTTATACAGAATCCCGGATATGTTAGTTTCATTTCACTGTTTGCGGCACAAAACTTTCTCAGCTAATAATAAATCCTCATGGACAAATAGCCCACTTAGTGGATGAACACCATTTTAAAAATAATCCTTTAAATCTTCTCTTACTTTCAAATTAATTGATTTTTGTTTCATTTTGCTTGTTGCTCAGAAGGAAATTAAAAACTTCCTGTTACTGTTTTCTTTCCTTGGTAGGAATTCCAGCAGACGGTCCTGGATAAGCCTCAAAGTATACACAGCGCAGCCCAGAGAGTGTGAACAAATGAACCAGATCTCCAGAGAATGTTACACAGAGGAGTCCTACAGGTTGTACTGCCCTGAAAAAAATGTTCCCTTTAACACCCTGAATATCACCACAAGTAGCATCACATGGCACAAGGTAAACTGAGCAGATTATGTGAATGAGATCAAACTGTAAAATATTGTTACAGGGTTTTAATGTTTTTTCCAAATTTGACTCCTGACTACTTAAAAATTCAACTTATATGTTGTAGGAGGGCGGGTCATCACTAAAAGACGGTTACTTCTCAAGTGTGAAAAAAGAGGACAGTGGCATCTATACCTGCACCCGGTCTTACCTGTATGATGGTCAAATATATAACATGACCTCTACGGTGAAACTTGATGTCCAACCAAACAGTAAGAAAAACACATTTTGCTAATGTTTATTTTCAGTGATTTTAATATGTGCTTTTCAAAAAAAAAAAATTATTTGCACAGAAATAACTAAGAAAGCAGTGATAATTTCACCAGAGAACAACCAGGTATTTGAGGTAGATTTAGGTGAGTTATTGTCTATATTCATACACCTTCACACTCTTGGTTAAAGCTTGAATGTTAATCGTTTATATAAATCTGTGTTAACTCTGCTTTTTCTAGGCTCAACAGTGGTGATTGATTGTAAAGCAGTTATGATGTCAGACTTTGATGACTCATTTTGGTTAAGTGGAAGTTCATTTGTGAAAAAAGACACTAGTCTACCAGTTTTCTATAATGATACATGGTAAATATTTCACACACAGGTCCTCTGTGGGTCACACTGATGTTATATGTAGTCACATCAGCACAGATATGAATTATGTGTTTAGATCTGCCTCAGTCATTTTCTTCTCTTCTCAGGGTCAACAGCAGAGAGGAAATCATCAAGACAACATCTCTAATCTTCAGAAAAGTGTCAGAGGAGGATCTGTCAAAAAATTATACCTGCAAACTGCAATCTGCCTACCAAACAAGCTTTGTCACCATCACCCTAAAACAAAAAGGTATGGCCAGCTGAACATTTGAGTATTGTTTTATAAACATTTTAAAATATAAGTTAAGCATGATTAGGTCAGATTGAAAAGTCATCTTTCAGGTTATTACAATTAAATAAGAGTTAAGTAGCTGATGTTTGATCATTTTAATCTCCCCATTATTTCCCTGCAGCTTCCCGTTCGTACACGTCTCTGGGTGTCTGCTTTGTCATCATTGTTGTGGTGATGTTTGTGACTGTAGTTACCTATGTGAAGTTTAAGGTTGACATCACCCTTTTCCTAAGAGACACTCTTAAGTGGTCTGGCAGCATTTCAGGTGAGAGTCCAAATTTGAACTTTTTGGGTTTGTTTTACCTGACAACACATGTTTAAGCAGTTAGCATTTGTGCTTTTGTGTGGGCTGCAGACAAAGCAACAGCACTGACATAGTTTATTGTTCTTTGCTCAGATGGAAAATCCTATGATGCTTTTTTAATGTGTTATAAATGCGACACGGCTGGAGGATTAAATGCTAGCGACAAAAGATGGCTGGAGAGTGTTTTGGAAGAGAAATTTGGTTACAGTCTCTGTCTTTATGATCGTGACGTCTTACCAGGGAAAGGTATGGATTCAGAAGGATCCTCTGCAGAACATTTACTCACATAAATAAGGACAGAAATTCATGAATTGATTTGCATCCTGAAATCTGTTTTTTTGCAGCAATCGCAGATGCTGTGTTAGACTGCGTAGAGCAGAGCCGGGCGGTAGTTTTGGTTCCCGTCTCTCCAGACCCTGATCCAGAATCTGGCCTGCTGAGTGCGATCCACGAAGCCCTTGTGGAGCGGCAGACTCGCTTGGTTTTCATCACCACTGAGACATCAATGGCTTCAAAATCGGATTCCTTTCCAGAGGCTTTACAGCTTCTTAGTAAGGCTGGAAACTGCGTCACCTGGAAGGGCATAAGCTCCATGCCGACTTCCTCCTCCTTCTGGAAGCAGCTACGATATTACCTCCCTGCACCACAGCAGGCACCAACAGTGAAGCTTTTACCACTGACAGTCCAGGATGTTACTTCATGATAAAATGTTTAGCCAAGTCAGAATTAATAACTTCTATCTGGTCTTAACATATGAGTAAGTTTACACACATCACCAACAGCTTATATTTTGGGTTTGAGACAAATTCATATTTATGTATATATTTTTTTTTAATTTACCATTGTTATTTTATTCTATTTAATTAATTTTATTCCTGTTTTTGCAAACATTTCTTCTGTACAGTATGACAATACCAACAATTGTTTTAGTAAGCTACAGAGTTTAAATGAATGAAGTTAATGTGTAAAATTGCTTCATCTTGTTGTGTTATTAGGCTCTTTAAATCAGCCTTTAGGCTGTTCTTCCTGATGAGTTCGGTCCAAGTACTGTTTTCATAATGTTTCAATGAATGTAAATCCTAGTTTTCATCATACGATACTTGAACTTTTCTCATTTATTATTATCAGTTTCATATCATCCTACTTTTTGTCCAGTTTTTATCATCCTCGCTTGTACGTACTGCTTGCACTTACTGAAACATAAAATGTGATAGCGTCATGCCTTTTGGCCAAATTTGTTCAAAGCACATTTCATCTTATATATTAATAAAATTGAAATAAAGATATTTTATCCTACCTTGTGTATGTATAGTCGATATAATTCCAATAGTGCTGTCAACGTTAATCTCGTTAAAATGACGTTAATGCCATAACTGCATTAATGTGTCAAATTTCCGTTAGCGAGTTAGTGCGGATCGCCCCATGCGTGGGACTGCTAACCACGCTAACCCGTTGACGCCCGGCAACCCCACCCACGGGGCGATCCGCGCTAACTCACTAACGGAGATTTGCTGCGTTTATGCAGTTATGGCATTAATGTCATTTTAACGAGATTAACGCTGACAGCACTAAATTCCAATTAAAAGACTGAATAAAAACACACAAAAACCTCTACTGCCCCCATGTTTCTTTTAGTAACTGTAATTCCAACGCAATAATCCGGGGGTCCCCAACTCCAGGCCTCGAGGGCCGTTGTCCTGCAGGTTTTAGATCTCACCCTGGGTCTACACACCTGAATCAAATGATTAGTTCATTACCAGGCCTCTGGAGAACTGCAAGACATGTTGAGGAGGTGATTTAGCAATTTAAATCAGCTGTGTTGGATCACGGACACATCTAAAACCTGCAGGGCACCGGCCCTCGAGGCCTGGAGTTGGGGAACCCTGCAATAATCTTATTGTCTGGTTGAGGTCTACAAAGGTGGTCATAAAATACTCTAAATGAATACAGCCAGTGCCCATGAATTAGACAATTTTCAATTTTCTTATTGAGAATGTGGCATGTGGAGGTTAACAGACTCCAAGATTCCTCACAATGTTACCGGAGACCAAGGTAATACTATCCACAATAAGCATCTAGTTAGATACCATATTTCTAAGGTTTTTAGGGCTGAGTACAATAACCTCGGTTTTATCTGAATTTAAAAGCAAGAAATTAAAGGTCATCAACGTCTTTATGGGGTGGCTGTAGCTCAGCAGGTCATCTACTGATCAAAAGGTTGGTGGTTTGATTCCTGGCTGCTTCAGTCTGCATGCCAAATATACTTGGCCAAGATACTAACCCCAAGTTGCTCGTTGATGCATCCATTGGAGTATGAATGTGTGTGAATGTTAGATAGAAAGCACTTACGTAGAAAAAAGTGCTTGCATGAATGGGTGAATGACGCAAATTATATGAAGTGCTTTAAGTGCTCAGATAAAGTAATGGTTTAACTACTGTCAGCCTGAAGACCTGTGGTACATAAGAGAGAATGGCTGATCGAAGCATTAATTAATGGTAGGACGTCTTTGAGCAGTCTTGTAGGTTTGGGGTTTAATAGACACATTGATGGTTTGGAGGAAATAATTTCTACAATTGTTGTCGCACATAATGCAAGGATAATTTTAGTTTCAAAGTTTGTACAAGGATCACAGTAAAAGTGAAAGGTTACAGTCAAATTCCTTTGTGTATTTCAGGAAGAAACATGAAAAACAGAAGAATTCACGTTTTAACCACAGATCTTGCCTAAATCTCTGTGGCAAATAGATATTGGCTGCGGCTTGCAAGTGTCTTGCCTATTGCAACCAACTGTTTCCAGTGCTTTCAGCAGTCCATGCACACATAGCAGAAAAGTCCTTTTGGATGTGATTCTTGTCATCTAGGTTTTCCCTAAAGCTTCAAGGTTATCTTTATCCCTGACACATATATCTCCACTATGATGCCCAATAAATATGCATGCCACCACACAGCAGATACCATCATAAACTTGTATGTGCATCTAGCAGCGCAACAACAATGAGACTGGATCACACCATTTTGCAGTTCACAACAGATGATATGTAGTTCTTAACCCATCTGTTCTAAGAGATCATACAGTGGTATTATATATATAAGATTGTGTTTGGGGTTTGCTTTATTTATGTATTTATTTATTTTTTGCACTAAATCCTGAAAGGGTCCCCTACCTCTGTCAATCAGGGTTTCCCTTTAAAGCACAAGTGAAATATAAGAGTACAGACAAATATTCTTCTGCTGTTCACACAGGAAGTGGCTAAGAAGTAGCAGGAACTCAAATATTAGAGCGAGTTCCAGTGAAATGATGTTCGGGCGTAACTAAACAGGAAATTGTATGACACCACATGCTACAACATATGTCCTGTGAATTGCTTCAACCGCAAGATTTTCCACCAAAGAAGAAGAAGCAAGAACGTGAAAAGTAGGAAATACTAAGAACTCCATCACTGCGACGCTTGACACCAACAACCGGCTTTCTCAGATTCAAAGACGCAGCATGGAAACTGCATATTTCCTGTTTTTTCTACACCTTTTCTTGAAGGGATACTGTGAAGCAAATCATCAAACAAACAAATCAGGTATTTATCATAATACAAATTGTAAATCATATATTACAGCAGAACTGTTTTAAAATGTTGCATTTTTCAGAGGAAGTGTGAAGACTCAGACTATTTTAGATTGAAATATGACAACAACACAACTCATCTGTGTGTCTAGATCTTCAGAAGCACTACAAAGCTGTGGAGGGACAAAACTTTATGATGCCATACTGTAACTGTTCAAAGACGGTGGAAATGAAGAGTACAAGTTCCAGTGCTGAAGGAGGAGGAAATGAAGAGCAATTCCTAGACTGTAGAAAACTGTTCATAGCTGAAGCTAAACATTCTGGAAATTATTCATGTTTCACAAAGTAAATAATGCTAAGTTTAAGTAATATATTGATATATTGTATACAGTGATATATTGTTCCTATTTTAGGTATGTTTAAAGACACTGCACCCTGGAACAGTTTTTTGTTTTTTTGCTGCTGTAATTGTTTCTCTTGCCCATATAGAGACCCTAAAGAGGTCTCAGTTAGATAAAATAGCACAAAATGCCAAATGTTACTAAAAATCACTGTTTATGGTCAGACATTCAAGGGAGACTAACTACCTAATGAATGTGGATAACTCAGACTTTTTAACCCCCTTTTGCTGTTAAAACATCCCTGACCCACCAGGGCATGGATTCCTCTAAACCCCTGAACGTGGGTTGTGGTATCTGGCAGTGTTGTTTGACATTTGTTTTATTTTACTAACTCTTTCTTTATTTTAAGTCATAATTTAGACATCTAAACTATGACTGCCTCTGAGTGGATCACACCATCCCACCTTTCTGCACAACTTAATTAATGGATCTTGTCTTGTCATTCTCTTTTTAGTCACAGACAAAGGAGTCTTTATATAAGTCCTGTAAGTTATGAGGTAAGGCCTACAATGATTGGACTGTTTTTTTCAAGCACATCCCACAGATGCTTGACTGGACAGAGATCTGGGGAATTTGGAGGCCAAGTCAATACCTTTCAAATTCATTCCTCAAATTCAATACCTCAAAATCAGTCCTCAAACCATTCCTGAACCATTTTGTAGCAGGGAGCATTATCCTGCTGAAAGAGGCCACAGCCATCAGATAATACCATGAAAGGGTGTACATGGTCTGCAACACTGCTTAGTTAGGTGGTACATGTCAAAATAACATCCACATGGATGACAGGACACAATGTTTCCCAGCAAAACATATCGAAATCACACTGCCTCTGTCGACTCGACTTCTTCCGACCAGGACCCTGTCGCTGGTTCACCAATGATAATACTTGATGCTAACTGCTGCCTGGGAATATTCCACACGAGCTGCAGATTGGGAGATGCTCTGACCCAGTCGTCTAGCCATCACACTTTGGCTCTTGACAGACTCACTCAAATCCTTACTCTTGCCCATTTTTCCTGCTTCTAACGTCAATTTTGAGGACAAACTGTTCACTTGCTCCCTAACATATCCCACCCAATAACAGGTGCCACGATGAAGTGATAATCAGTGTTATTCACTTTTTTTCTGTCAGTGGTCATCTTATGTCAGATTGAGGTTTATTAGCTGAAAAGATCTCTGTGGGTTTCACCCTCATCATTTTCACTGTAGATGTTTCAGCAAGACACCTCTTCTCAGCCACTAACAGATATACACATGAGAATGTGAAATCTGTTTTCACTTTAAAGGCGTTAAAGTGTGAGTCACACCTCTGAGATTTTAAAATGTTATCATTAGTCAATCAAACACACATACATATACATACATACATATATATGTACATGTGTGTGTAGATATATATGTATGTATGTATATGTATGTGTGTTTGTTACTTTGTAATTATTATTGCCTGTTACCTGTGGTAACGCAATTTATAATGAATATATTCTGTATTCAGTTATGAAGGTTCTATTTGTTTTGCTTGGTTTGGTTTGTTTGGTTTGTAACGATGGGCGTAGCTGCGGGAAGCTTATTGTTTTTTGTTGATGAGTGAATATAGGGGTGGGATTTAATAAGTTTTCTTCATCCCACTCCTTTTCAGGTACATTTGTTTGTTTGTTTGTTTGTTTGTTTTTGTGCACTTTATGTATTTTGTTGTGCCTGAAATGAACAAATTTTTTAAAAAAAACAAACAAACAAAAAAAACCTTTACATTTATAGCACCTTTCACAAATCTGAATGCGGTACAGTTCATTGAGTGCAGTAATTTAATTAAAACTTGTTTAAAACCTTTTTAAAAAAAACTATCTTCAAATGCAAAATAAATTGTTTACAATGAGTGTAAATGACTTGCTGCTTCACAAATTTCTATTACATGTTCGTGTCTCTGCTATCCAGTGGCAACAAGCTGTTCTTCCGTCTGCAAGTGGAGAAAATGAGATGCCTTTGGCGTAATGAAAGCATTAAAATCCTGGTTGTGGTTGCCGGTGGTCACATCTCCTGCCCAGGCTTCGGCTGTAGTAACAACACGAATGTCACTTGGTACAAGGTGAGGTCCATACAAGATAGTAGTAACCACTTCACAATCTAAACATTGAAATCACAGCAAAAACAAGTGTGCTTTCTTACAGAATAAAACGAAGGTGTCAGACCAACACAGACTGTCTCGGGAAGTCAGAGAGGTGTTATATCTCGAAACAGTCTATGAACAGGATGCTGGAGTATTTTTCTGTGACACACAAATAATTGAGGGAGGAGTCACATGGACTTTGAGGACAGGGGTTGAGGTCATAGTTATACGTAAGTGCTGTCTTCATGTTCTCATATGTATGTGTTTTTTTGTTTTCTTATATGATCAAGATATTATCACTATGGCTAAAAGTTCATGATATAAATAAGTACCACCAATTTTGAGCAAACGCAGTAGCATACAGTTAGGACCATAATTTTTGGGGATGATGACAAATTTGTGTCATTTTTCTTTGTACCAGCAAGGTGGATTTTAAAATCAATCAGGATGTAACTGAAATACAGGTCTTCAGCTTTAATTCAAGGGGCTTAATAATAAACATTTTTAGATTAGCTGTAAATTACAGCATTTTTTTAATAAATAACCCCCTATTCAGAGAGGATCAAAACTAACTGGGCACACAAACAGAATTTTAAATACAATGATGATTTTAAAAATATGGAAGAAAATCCTTTGCAATCAGTGTCTAGCCCACCTGTACTTATCGTGGCAGGTAAGCACCTTGGGTTCTTTAAACCAAACAACTTTAATCCAATGAGAGTTTGTCAAATATTACTTAGTCTCTTGAGTGTTGGTAGATCAACTTTAAAATACTAGGATACCTATATTTAAAACTATCAAATGCAGGTATTGTAAAAGTAACAAATTTAGTACACTTACAAATCGCTAATGTAACACTTAGTCATCAAATACCCCAACCTTAATAACTAAGGAAATAAAATGACTTGGACCAGTTTCAGAAACAATTGAGTTGAATTAAATTATCTTGAAAACTAAAACAGAGAATTATATAAAATGCTGGGTTACAATTACTTTAAAATGTCTCATTATGTTTGGTGTGGTAATTTGGATAACTCAATTTCAACTTCAGTAACACAAAGATGGGTCCACACTCTCTCTGTGCACACACTCAAGCCAGCATATGTTAAAATAAAATAACACCAACAGAAATGAAAACTTGTTGCAGGCCTGAAGTGATGCTTGGGAGCAGTGTGGCCCAAATCGTGATGGTCATTTCACTCAAAGAGAAAAAAATACATAACATATTGTACCTTATAATGCTGAACTTGCAGTTTTTATGCTCTTGGAAGAGCATGATGAGGAAAAGAACTCGCTGTTGGAAGATATCTGGCAGTAAAAGTCTCTGCACCTCTAGCTTGTAGTCTCTCGGTCAGTTCAAGGAATGAAGATTGATGCTAACTTAAAGCTAATGCAAACATGAGCAGCTGCACTGTGTTTTTTTTAGGAGAAACGTCTCCAGCTTCTCACAGGCAGTTTGTAGAATGTGCATATCCACAAAGACTGTTGATAGTCCAATTCATACATACACTTTCTGCACAACTCAGTCCAATCACAACATTCACTTTCGCCCAAGATTACGCCCACTTAAAATCATGAGCTCTTCGCAACAAACAGGATACTTGTAAATATGAACCATATAATATGACCTATATAATGCAAATACTATTTAAACATATTGAACACATTGTTTCAACACATTTCAACACATTTTAATAAATGATACCTGGTTAAATGATAAATTCAACATTTAACAAATGAATACCTGAAGTGATAACACATAGGCTACTGTGTCTCCTCTCTTGAAATACTCTACCAGGCCATTACTACAGCCATCTTTGGGTGCTGCTCGTTTGGGGTCTCTGTCTTCAGTTACTACAAAGCATGCTCTGTTGGGATTAGAGATCAGCTGACTGACTTAAATAGTATCCCATCTCTGTTTTTGCACTATGCTTTCCATCATTATCCATTTGCACTGTAATGTGGTGTTTGATCAGTTTTGTATCGTTTGGCTTAATCTGAGTATAGAGAAAGAGTATAGCCCTGTACACTTCATCCTGCTTCTTCTATAAGCAGTCACATGGTCAGTAAACACTAATTGCCTTTTCTACTCAAAGCAAATACATGCCTGTAACCATTTGCACCACCATTTCTGACACATTTTGCAGTATGCTTTGGATCATGAAGTTTTCTGCCTGTCTAATTTGGCCCTCCTGTTCTTAAATGCAACCGGTGGATTGCGACTTTTTGTAATCTCTTTGTACTCACATTCATGAAGCAATTTCTTGAATGTAGATGTTGTCAGTGATATGCCTACTTTCTTGAGAAAGTTCTCAATTTAGCTGGATGTTGCGAAAGATTTTTCAGTTGGTTTTTTTTTGTCTTAACCAAGTTAAAACTTTCAGTGGTCTTTAAGATGTTTTAGTGTTGCTGAACTGACCAATGCATTCATTTTTATTTCTTTTTTTACAATCTACCATACTGTTTTTTTGGCACATGATTAAGACTCAACATGATGGCCTCCTTCATTTGCACCTCTTTAGACTGCACACTAAGAGTTCCAGTGAACAGCATCCAAATATGGGAATAAACAATATTGGGAATATGTATAATAATGGCTGTAATTCCGAAACAGTTTGTGTAACACATTTGTCAAAGTCCTTAAATTAAAGCTGAAACTGCACTTCAATGGCATTTTGGCTGTTTGATTTTAAAATCCAGTGTAATAGTGAACAGCAAGCAAAAAAACAAGCAAAACTACAAAAATTGTGTCGTATTGACCTAACTGTAACTCTAGGGTTGTTAATCTTAACCTAACTGCTGGGTATTTAAAATTAAATAGTCAAATTCATACATACACAGTTGCACAGACTTCTCGTCCTTTCTGCGCATCTCAGTCCAGCTACGAACCACAACATTCATTTTCGCCCATATTTCTTCTGCTTAAAATCATGAGCTTCAACACCAGCATCTTTAAGCTTTCATTTATTCACTAAAACATCTCTACACTGAAACACTGATTGGCACAGCATCAATAGCCACCAGATGTTTTATCTGGTCAATGCTCTATACATAGTCTTGCTATTAACACTCAGCCACTGCACTATTCCATTCCTGCTATTGTTATGTGATCCATAGCTATTAACAGGGGTGCACATAAGTGGTCCGCAGGTGCGCATTCGCTGTCAAAATAAAAGACGCGCACCAGATAAGAAGTTGCAACACACGTTTGCGTATATAAGATTTTCTGGAGGAGGACAGACATTTGTTTAGAACTCTTAAAGATGTTGAAGAAGCAAGCTCCTTTAAACAATTACTTTGGTGTTCCTCCACCTCCAAAGAAATGTCAGAAGGAGTCCGAACCACAAAAGAAGCGCGTATTCTCGGAAAAGTGGTGGCAGGAGGTGAGCTGGCTTCAAACAAATGATGAACGCACAGAGATGTGGTGCAGAATATGCCGTGAAAATCCCACTCTAGCGGACAAAAACAGTGCCTTTTATATGTACGCAAACGCGCGTTGCAACTTCTTATCTGGTGCACGTCTTTTATTTTGACAGCGAATGCCAACCTGCGGACCACTTATGTGCACCCCTGGGTTAATAAGCATCAGCCTCAGTTGTTGCTATCTTTTGCATCATATAGTATACCACAGTCTGCGTGTTGTTTCCCAACAGTGTCTTGTCTTATCTCTTGCTATTGCGCACTTGAGTGATATGTCCACATTGATCTCTTATGGTGCACTTGCAAAACAGCAGACATCAGACACACAGCTTATCCTATCGCCCTTTTTTTCCTGAAAGCTCCAATACGATGCTTCATGTCAGCTGCAGCACCACTCTTAAATGTTATTAAGAGGGGAACTTTAATATAGTGCTTTATTATAATCCTTACATAATGTACCTCAGGGGAAGACAACACATTGGTTACACAATTTGCATCTTTCTGTTTTGCTTTGTTTTGTTGGGTTATTTACAGGATGTTGAAATGTAGCTCAATATGTAGTCTTGCTTGTGGTCATTTTGCACAAGATTGTGCCACTAAAGGCTAGCAAACAAAAAAATGCAAAAAGATATATTTTAAAATATATATATATATATACATATATATATATATGCATACATATAAGAAAAAGTTATGTGTGTCCTCTTACTTGCTTTTAATAGATAGTTTGACCAATTAGAAATCTGACACTACAGTCTAATAAGATAAAAAGTAATACTAAAGTAGGCCAGTGCATACTACCGGATAGAACAGCATGGTCATATCTTGTAAGATCTTATGTCTGTACGTACTCTGAAACATTTACACGTCAAACAGATGTTCCAAATTTAAGCATCCATTTTAACACACTTTTGAAAAGTCAGGTTCTATAAATTGCAATAATATTTTTTTTTTTTCTAGGCCAGGTCAGAAAAATTTGTTCTTTCACCAGTATGTCGTTGGTGTATGCATTTACACTGACGCAATGGCATTTCATCCATATTCCTATCCCATAATTTCAAGAAATTTATTTATTCATTTATTTATTTATTTATTTAGTGTTTCACAAATATAAAATTACACAAGGGACACCTGAATGCCACTGTCCTATAAGAAAACCATTTACATTCCAAACTCAGTTTGTACATTACACTCTACCAAAAAATGTTATTTGGTTCATATGCTGCTCAGTAACTGAATACCACAGGGCCTAACCCACAGGAGGTGGTTAAGTGGTTAACTGTTTGTGTGGTTGTTGCTATCATTGCTTTCCTGTGTAAGAACAACTTAGAACGCATGCAAATACATATGGTAATAGTACATTTCATTTATCTATAGGCCTGTCTTATAAAAGAGCTCCAGGTATGCAGCTAGCTATAAGTTAGTGCTGTTAGTTAAAACTTAGCATACTGTTCTCTGAGCCCCTCTGTAACTTGCTGACAATTGTTGTGATGCAAAAATCAGCCTGACAGAGCTGCCTGCGTCTTGGCTTGTTTCTGCTTGTTTCTTGCTGAATTTTAAGGTGTCGGTATGTCTTGATATACACAGATTGCAAGGAGTCGTTTGAATTTCATCTTCCATTGATTTCTCCCGATGAATGCAAAACAGCTCCAAGTTTCCTGTCCTGATTCCTAATATCATTTTATATATATAAATGTTGGAGTGGCTGTTTCAAAGTAGAGCTCAGATCTATATGTGTATGACTGTTTCCGTAGTAAATTAGGTACACATTTCTGACTTTATTTCCAATCGCCTTCACAGCACCGCCATTACGCGAACCTCCCAGGATTCCTGTTGATAATGAGCCAAAGGAAGTGGAAATTGGTGATTAGTTACATCATTCTGCAAAAATGATTTTAAAGAAAAACATGTACAGGAAGTCAACACACAAAATCAAGCAGCCCATTAGTTGTTTGTGTCACTTCTAGTGACCTGCTTTTAATGGCTTTTTTTCCCCTCCACTCAATTTAGGCCAGCCTTACACACTCTTATGTAAGGCACTTTTTCCTTTTGAACTAAATTTTTCACCAAAGATGGAGTGGTACATGAATAATGATGGTAACATGACTCTACTAGACAGTAAGTAAGTCACATCAGTCCCTTACTACTGATGTTATAAAATCCATGCATGTAGCGTGCAAAGCTCTCAACATCATTTCTGTAATGCAGACAGAATTCCACAAACAGAGAGTCTTTGAAAAAGTACATGCAAGAGTACGAGGTCGTACAGGTAGCTACGATAAACGAGGTGACGCCACAGCACTTGACGTACACGTACACCTGCATCGCCAGTAATACATTTGGAAACATCAGCGCCACAGTCAAGCTGAAAAGGAAAATTAAAGGTAATAATGTTCTTATTGTTACTTCATGTGTTCATGTTTTAGTCAGACAATATTTGTAATAACACTGTTATATCACTGTGCTTTTGTCACTGTTGTGGTCTGCTGCAATAGACAATGCTTTTGCAAAAAAAAAAAAAAACTAATCACCAAACAAGCAAAAAATGTGATGAAATCCAATCTAAAGCTGAAAAGAAAGCTATTTAACTCATATTCATCAGGTTGACACAAACGAAATTCTTAAAGTATGCAAGGGTTGCTCTGTGTCTGCTTGATGTGTAGTTAAACTGTTTCAGTTTTGTGTTCCAGCTTCTACCCATCCAGCTTCCCATGTCGGTCACTCCTGCTTTGAAGACATAATACAATCTAAAAGTTGTTTTGTTGGCTTTTTTTTCTTCTTGCAGTGCAATGGCCATCGCTGGTTGGGTATCCAGTTACATCCTTCCTGCTGGTGGGTGGGCTGGGAATCATCGTGCATGTAAAATGGCTGGAGATACAGCTCATCTACAGATCTTACTTTCAAAATGGAAAACACGATGAAGGTTAATGCAGATGCACATAGACTGGCACACCTGTATCTCCTCTTTATAGGACATGGCATTACTTCAGGATGGGCATTACATCCATAGGCTAACTGAAACACTGTGACAATGCTTTAAAATAGTCATTTTCTGTAGTAGTGGCAGTCAATATGTTGTTTTGTCTCCACAAAGAAAGACTGTTATCATATGTATTTTTTCCCCCCACTGTCTTTCGCAACACCTCTACCAGATGAGAAAGAGTTTGACGTGTTTCTGTCGTATGTGTGGAGCCCTGCATCAGAAGAAGTGGTGGAAGGTGAGATCATTTCCTCCAGATCACCTCCTAATGATGAGGAAGGTAGGCCAAAGCAAGGACTCTTTTTTCACCCTATTACATTTTAAAAAACATAAAGTGACAGTTTCTTTTGTTGACAGGAAGCCTGTGTATCACCAACCTACTTAACGAGGAAGTTAAAGCCACCAAAAAGCCACTAGAGGTGCTGCTGCCCCAAGTGTTAGAGGACCAGTGGGGGTATCGCCTCTGTCTACTGGAGAGGGATGTGATTCCTGGAGGAGGTCAAAAGATCACATATGTGTGTGTCTGTGTGAGACTTTATGTTTCCCAAAAAGGTTCCTAATTTTTATTTTCTCTACAGCATACACAAATGACGTGGTTCTTGCAATAAAGAAAAGCCAAATGCTTATCTGTGTCCTGTCAGATGACTACTTCACCAACAGTAATGCTGTGTTTGAACTGGAATCAGGAGTTCAGGTAGGATTACATACTCACCAAGCAGACCTTTTTCTTGTTTGTATAGTTTCTGTAGTAATCAGACCAGATGGACTGTTACATGTAAGACAGGTTAAAATTCATTGATTACTGATCCCCCCGGGATAACCTGTGGTGAAAACCACTCTCACAATCACACTTCTAGGTCACAGTTTTAAATCTCTTCTGCAATCGCATACAAAAATTGTTAATAACTGATATTACTGCATTTTATATTTGTACAAGTACACTACATTGCCAAAACTATTTGCTCGTCTGCCTTTACACATGTATGAACTTGAGTGACATCCCGTTCTTAAACCATAGGTTTAATATGATGTCGGCCCACCCTTTGCACCTAACAGCTTCAACTCTTCTGGGAAGGCTTTCCACATGAGTGTGTTTATGGGAATTTTTGACCATTCTTACAGAAGTGCATTTGTAAGGTCAGACAGTCATGTCAGACTATGTTGTTTTTGGAAGGCCTGGCTCACAGTCTCCACTCTAATTCATCCCAAAGGTATTATATAGGGACTGTCAGGACTCTCCACACCCCAGTCAAGTTCTTCCACACCAAACTTACTCATCCATGTCTTTATGGACCTTGCTCTGTGCACTGGTGCACACCCATGCTGGAACAGTAAGGGGCCATCTCCTTTCACTGGAACTAAGCAACAAAGCCCAGCTCCTTAAAAACATATACCATAATCCCACCTCCATCGCACTTGGTACAATGCAGTCAGACAAGTACCGTTACCTTGGCAACTGCCAAACCACATTTGTCCATTGGATGCCAGATGGAGAAGCGTGATTTATTTACTCCAGGGTGACAAATCACAAGGCTTTACACTGCATCCACAGCTTCACACTGCTGCTTGACCATGAAACTCATTCAATGAATGTCTCTACACACCTCTCTTGAGTTAATCTGAAGGCAAAGTGAAGTTCAGTGGTCTCTAGCGATTGACCCTGCAGGAAGTTGGTGACCTCTGCACACTATGTGCCTCAGCATCCACTGACCCCACTCTGTGATTTTATGTGGCCAACCACGTTATGGCAAAGTTTCTGTCATTCCATTCCACTAAGGTATTATACAGGGTGGGCCATTTATATGGATACACCGTGATAAAATGGGAATGGTTGGTGATATTAAAGTCCTGTTTGTGGCACATTAGTATATGTGAGGGGGCAAACTCCTCAAGATGGGTGGTGACCATGGTGGCCATTTAGAAGTCGGCCATCTTGGATAAAACTTTTGTTTTTTCAATAGGAAGAGGGCCATGTGACACATCAAACTTATTGGTAAAATCACAAGAAAAACAATGGTGTGCTTGGTTTCAACGTAACTTTATTCTTTCATGAGTTATTTACAAGTTGCTGACCACTTATAAAATGTGTTCAATGTGCTGCCCATTGTGTTAGATTGTCAATGCAACCCTCTTCTCCCACTCTTCACACACTGAGAGCAACACCGCAGGAGAAATGCCAGCACAGGCATCCAGTATCCGTAGTTTCAGGTGCTGCACATCTCGTATCTTCACACCATAGACAATTGCCTTCAGATGACCCCAAAGATAAAAGTTTAAGGGGGTCAGATCGGGAGACCTTGGGGGCCATTCAACTGGACCACGACGACCAATCCACTTTCCAGGAAACTGTTCATCTAGGAATGCTCGGACCTGGCACCCATAATGTGGTGGTGCACCATCCTGCTGGAAAAACTCAGGGAACGTGCCAGCTTCAGTGCATAAAGAGGGAAACACATCATCATGTAGCAATTTCAAATATCCAGTGGCCTTGACGTTTCCATTGATGAAGAATGGACCCACTATCGTTGTACCCCATATACCACACCAAACCATCACTTTTGTTGTTCCAACAGTCTTGGAGGGATCCATCCAATGTGGGTTAACATCAGACCAATAGCGGTGGTTTTGTTTGTTAACTTCACCATTAACATAAAAGTTTGCCTCATCACTAAACAAAACCTTCTGCGTGAACTGAGAGTCCTGTTCCAATTTTTGTTTTGCCCATTCTGCAAATTCTGTGCGCCGATCTGGGTCATCCTCGTTGAGATGCTGCAGTAGCTGGAGTTTGTAAGGGTGCCATTTGTGAGTAGCTAATATCCGCCGAAGGGATGTTCGACTAATGCCACTCTCCAGTGACATGCGGCGAGTGCTACGCTGTGGGCTCTTGCTGAATGAAGCTAGAACAGCCACTGATGTTTCTTCATTAGTGACAGTTTTCTTGCGTCCACATTTTGGCAAATCCAACACTGAACCAGTTTCACGAAACTTAGCAAGCAGTTTGCTAACTGTAGCATAGGAGATGGGTGGTCTCATAGGGTGTCTTGCATTGAAATCTGCTGCAATGACCCGGTTACTGCGTTCACCAGATATCAACACAATTTCGATCCGCTCCTCACGTGTTAACTGTATTCTGAATACCACCTTTTTAAACGGTAACTGTAACGGAATACAGTTACTCATATTTTGTATTCTAAATACGTAACGGCGGTACATGTATTCCGTTACTCCCCAACACTGCACATGGCCCTCTTCCTATTGAAAAAACAAAAGTTGTATCCAAGATGGCCGACTTCTAAATGGCCACCATGGTCACCACCCTTCTTGAGGAGTTTGCCCCCTCACATATACTAATGTGCCACAAACAGGACTTTAATATCACCAACCATTCCCATTTTATTATGGTGTATCCATATAAATTGCCCACCCTGTACAATAAAATAATGTGAATAATACATAAATAAAAGAAATTCTTATACAATTCCACCCTTTGATTCTTAAATCAAACCTTAAGAATCACATTAATAACAGAATTTCTTTCCTGACATTCTGTATATCACATCAACATTATTGTGTGTATCCTCACTTCACTGTTCTCTCACCACCCTTTGTTCATCTTTAATCGTCCTCACAATCTAAGCTCTCACATGCAAATGACAACAACAACAATACAAAGGAAATACCCTCTCCACAGTCTCAAAGTATGCATGGCAAAGTGAAACAGCATTAGGTGGTCATTCATGGGAAATTGCTTTCAGTCATTTCCGGTAACGGTCATGGCTCCTGGTGTCAGTGCTGCTTACAGAGTCATAATTCCATCGCTCATCTCCCTCTGCGCTGTCACTCTCGGAGCTTGGCATGCTCCCTTCATCCCTCAGTTTCCGTTCCAACACCGCTGTAGATTTAGGAGCAGAGCAAGTCGTACACTGCTGTAGTCTTCCTCAAAGTCACCGTAGGATCTCTTCCACTTTATTTTGGATTTTGCTGTTGTTCAAAATCTCCTCATGACGATTTCTAGGAAACCAAGTGGTGCAGCCCTCTCTGGGTTGTCAGTTGCGCTGGAAATGGTCCTCTTGAAGTCTTCTCTCCTGGTCTTCTGCACCTCAGTCTCTCCGTCCATATCCCTCATGTCACGGTCTCTGCAATTTAAAAATGAAAGCTCCCCCGGAAAACCCTCTTTTGCCACATGGCCCTTGCCATGTGTCAACTTAACACAATGAAACATGCACAATAAAGTTGCACATTGTCTCTTACACTGTGGTCAGTCCGAGTGGACAGTCCGAGTGGACTGACCACAGGCCTGGGCTGGCTTCTCCCCAACAGCGTGCTCAAGCCACTGTCCTTGTGATGGACCGTACCCAACACAAGCCTGGTCAGCAGGCGTTCCCCCCTTCGGCCAGACAAAAAACTCTCCATGACTGTATACAAGTTAGCTACAACTCACCCATCTGCAGGAGTCCCCTGAAAGTCGATGGTCTTGGTGGTGGCTAAAACACATGGCTTCGTGACTCCTCCATTGTCTTTCAGCCGGCAGGACAAAAGTCATGTCCAAATTCATGGGCTGCATCCTCCTGAGGACCCGGCCTTCGCGGCCTACGTGGGCCAGGTCTTCAGAAGGTCGGGTAGGCCGGAAGTAAACGGCTGTGAAATTGGACAGTCTAGCCTTCAGATTTGCGTCACCGCTGTCTCGGTGGAGTTTAATAAACTCAGCTTTCTGCTCCTTGCTATCTAAAATATAACAGGACACTGGTGTAAATTCTCAACCATCTCACGCTTCTGTTTAATCAGTTTTCTGTTTGACGTTTATTCAGCTGTGTGAAAACCACCCCGGGGGATTAATACATTTTTATTTTATCTAATCTAATCTAATAACTTTAATCTCAGCCAAACCGATTTACTCACAAATAAAAAACAGAAAAAAAGCCAAAGAATAACATTTTTAGGTTATCTAAGTGACTTATATATCACGTTTAACCTGAGTAGCGAAAGACCGCAGTGATCTGAAAATGATGTGCCGGGAGTTTGCCGTTCTCAGCAGCTTCAGTGACCCTCGAGCTCCCGGCTGGCTATCGAGCTGGTGGATAACAGACGTCTCTGAAAACGTCGGAGCACTTTTGCAAATATGTGATATCTTGATAAACCCCGCAGATATTTGAAGTTTACAGAGCTACATTCTCCCCTGAAAATATGTTAAAAGTTTATTTTGTGACCCAGAAAGAGTAATAAGAGTAATATTTAAAACTTATTAGCGGCCGCCATTGTTGAAAACTGGAATTGGCTGAGCCGCGCTATGAATTCTGGGATATGGTAGGCCACGAAGGACACACCCGACCCATCCTTCAAATTCGGGGAAAAGGAGGACTCATTTGTCGGCTGCATTCGGAGGAGTCTACGAATTTGGACAGCCTTCGTTGCGCTGCTGTGATGTAATCGGCCTGCAAATGTGGCCTCAGGAGGATGCAGCCAATGAATTTGGACACCCCCAAAGGTACCTTTTCCCTCAGGGGTGATCAGCCCGTCCACAGAACCGTTGTTCAGCGACCACACGGACCATCCTGTTCGTGACACCATCTTATTGCGGAGGTTTTCCATTAAATAAAGCCTGCAGACAAGCGGTGAGCGGTAGCTAACATTCTTTAATCAAAACAAAGAACAGAAAACCAAGCTTGGTGGAGAGGAAGCATGATCGCGGGGCAGATGGTCAGCAGAGTCCCTCTCTGAGCCTACCATGGCTCTCAGTTAAATACCTTCTCTAGGAACAAAGGCAGTACATAGCTGTTTCACACCTTAAGGTTCACACTCTCTTGCTACCTCCCAGAGTTGTCTAAAAGACAAAAGACTCTTCCTGTGGAGTTGTCTGGTTCCCCCAACTTCCTTACTTTTTTTTTTTTAAACACTTTATTTAAAGTATACAAAATTACATATAAAATGTACATACACATACAACGACATATACAAAACCATGATCACACACCACTCATTAAGGAAAAAGAAAAACAAGGAGGAGAATCCAGCATCTGAGTCCACAAAACACTTTTAAAACTTACAATTTCAATACGTTCCAGGGGAAAACTTTCCCAAGTTTCAGGTCCATTGTTCGTCTTCTCCGCAGATCTGTAATGATATGTTTACTCACCACATCACTACTTATCATCTTTTGTTCTATTACTCCTTTGGCACGGGTTTTCCAAATGTGTTTGTTTATTACACACATTACTAACCAAAAGAGTCTCCTTTTGTTTTCACCCATTTTTTCTTTAAACAAACCATATTTAACCGCTTTAATATTAACATCAACATCATAACCAATTTCTGTCATCTTCTGCCGTATCTCAGTTGTCCTATAACAGTCCAATAGAAGATGTTCTAAGGTCTCATCTTCATCACAGTCTATCATAGGACATTTCATGGTGGTAACAAAACAACTCCATTGAACCACCGCCCTCACAGGGAGGCGCCCGAGCGAGATGAGCCATACCACGTCTCTCATGCTTTCGGATAATAATTTGTCTTGTATATTTTTAACTACTGAAAGATTTTCATCTTTGTCTACATACTTATATTGAATCATACCTTCATTTTTAATTTCATTAATTTTTTTATAAATATTTTTCGTATTATCTTGAAGAATATTTAAGCTATAGTGTTCCCATTGACTTGATAAATCTCCAAACATAAGCCTGTGGTATGGTACGCCCGCTCTGGCCCTGCCTCTCTTTTTTTGCCACAATTCCTCTTTCCCTCGAACCCACGGGGCACCCCGAGAAATTGCGCTGTGAGTAATTTTAATAAAAGGGATTCGCAAGACAATCTCTAAGTCTGGGGCTCCCAATCCCCTGTGCTTCCTACTCTTGTACATAAATTTCCTCTTAGTCACTTCTCGATTGGATCCCCAGATAAATTTAATGCACATCTTACTTATTTTCATTACAGTTGTTCTCGGAGGAGGAAGTATTGTGGCAAGGAAAAGAAGTTTTGAAATTATGTGTGTTTTTACAATATTAATACGTGTTTTATAATTTGTATCTTTATTTTCCCATTTCATAATTTCCATTTTGATTTCATTTTCTTTCTTATTCCAATTTAGTAAACTAGAGTCAGTGTTATCAATCCATAAACCCAAACTTCCTTACCAGACCCCCACCATCTATCTAACTGCATGAGTGTGAGACATGCTTAAATCCAGTGGCATTACGGCATTATACAATAAAATAATGTGAATAATACATAAATAAAATAAATTCTTGTATACATCATATCACGGTACAACACTGGAGTTCACTGAGCTCCAGATTCAATTCAATTTAATTCAAAATTTATTTGTATAGCACATTTAAAAAAACAGAGTTAACCAAAGTGCTTCACAATCAGTTAAGAACAAGAGAAAGCAACAGGGAAACAAATATAGATAAATTAGAAACAAATACAGATAAATGAGAAGACAATGAATTAACGTTAGAAACATAAAACAGGCCTGATGGTACTCAAACTGAACTCGAATTAAAAGCCAAAGTAAAAAAGTGAGTTTTAAAAGACTATTAAAACTCACTAAAAACACGTCTATTCAGTCTTAAAAGACTGAATAGACTCTGAAGTACGAATATCCTCTGGCAGATTATTCCAGAGTCTGGGTGCTGCTACTACGAAGGCCCAATCTCCTCTATGCTTCAATCGAGACCTCGGTTGTGCTAAGAGCATCTGGTTAGGTGATCTCAGCACTCTTTTGGGGTCATACATGTTGAGGAGTTTGTTTAAATAACTGGGCGCCATATTATTTAAAACTTTAAAAGTAAGTAAAAGAATCTTAAAATCAATACGATACTTTACAGGGAGCCAGTGTAAATTTGCTAAAACTGGAGTGATGTGTTCATACTTTCTAAAACCTGTTAAAAGAAGTGCAGCAGCATTTTGGACTAACTCCAAGCGATGGAGAGATGAGTGTTAAGGACCCAAATAGAGAGAATTGCAGTAGTCCAGTCTAGAGGTGATGAAGGCATGAATAAGTGTTTCTAGGTCTCTTGGAGGAAGATGAAGCGGTCTGCATGCCTAGATGCTTGGTTTTATACACCTGTGGCCGTGGAATTCATTTTGACAAATGTTTGGATGGTAATTGAATACTTTTGGCAATTAAGTGTACCTTCTAAAGCTTTATTTCTTCCCTGGACACATTATGAAAACATGCAACTTTCCTTCACACGTCACACTTATGTTTAGCAAATAATGACTAAGTAGAAGTTGCCAGTGGAAAACTTTCATTTTGCAAGAAGCACAACCTGAATACAATCCTGTAAGTTTCATTTAATCGCTTTAGTGATTTAAACTGAAACCAATAGCTGTGTGAAGGGGGGAAGAGATTACTTTTCAGTTGTTTTAAATCTTCTCTTATGATAAAGGTGCAATTTTTTAAACAAGAAAATATTTATAATTTCTTAACAATAAGATTGTTATCGTTTATTTACCATTATTGTTTTGTTTTGTTGTTTGTTTGTTTTTTACACATTTTTAGGCTTTGCTGCAAAACTCTGGCCTAAAACTCCTGCTTTTATGGACCACTAAAGCCTCGCCATCTCTTATCCAGCCTGATCCCCCCCTGCCCACACTTGTGCAAAGGGCGTTGAGAGTGCTACCCAGCCTGGAATGGAGATCAGGGGAACCTTCCCACAGCAACTTCTGGAAATCTTTAAGGAAGACCATGCCCAATAACAAAGTGAAGCTAGTTTCAGTGATGTAGCATTAATGATTATTTTGGGTGTTGGAAGAAACCATAGAATTTATAAGGTTACGCTTCTTTTCTTACTGTACATTATATTTATTTACTGTGTACTGTAAAGGTGAAAGTTCTCTTAATATATTTTTCATTAAAATGTTGCAAGCACTTTCAGCAAGAGCCATTCAACCACAATTAACCACAGAACGATAAAGATAAATGTTGGGTCTATGTTTCCACAAGCCCCGCTGGTTTAGAGACTTATTCATCATGAAGAAAACAAGACAGTCAGCGATCGATCGATTTACTTGCAAGAGAGGCCTCGTTGGTATCTACCACGAAAATGACCCCAAATCCGGCCTCCGCTTGCTGCCTTTTATTGGGAAAACAGTTCACACAATACACATCACAGCAAAACAACGCCCACATGGTTCTAAGACAAGGCATTGTATGTATATGTGTAAACATCTGTATGCATGTGAGAATGTGTGTGTGTGTGTGTGAGAATGTGTGTGTGTGTGTGTGTGTGTGTGTGTGTGTGTGACCTCCTGCTGACCAAAAGGGTTGTAAAAGCAGGAAGCAACATCACAAGAAACAGATCTTCCAGATAGGATGTATCTGCAATAAAAGCCTCTCCAGCCAGTGGTCAGAGACAAAGGAATTCCTTTCATCATAGAGTTAAAACAATGTAAAGATGGTAAGCATAAAAATGACATTTAACAATTCACTCTAGCAGAAATCATCATCAAAAAAACCACAGAAATCCTTATGATACCTGAAATATTTTCATGTATATACTGTGCATAGTACTTTGAAATACTATTTAACATCTTGGTTTTGCTTTGTACTTATTTTTCTTATATAGAGCTTACAGTTTATCATTCATATTTATTCTCTGAGCGTCTGCAATAAAAAAAAAAATATCCCTGGCATTGATAATGTATATTGATTCTAAAGATCAGAACAAAAACACACGTTAAGGAAATTTCCATGACACAGATGTAGATTCATAGCTATCATTTTAACATTTTGGGAGGGGGAAAAAGGGTGAGTCACCTCCTATACTATAGGGCTGGGTATCGTCACTGATTTCTAGAATCAATTCGATTCTTTTTCACAAGCTCCCGATTCGATTCGATCCAATCCACGACTCGATTAAATTCAATTTTGACTAAGTCAGAAATATTATAAGTCTGATCAATTATCAGTACTGACACTTATGAGACTTTATTAGAGGTGTGAGCATCACAGCAGATGCCTTTGTGTCAAAGTAACTGAGGATAAAACACAGAAAAACATGAAAGAGATTTTCCTGGCCTGGCTTTGAAGCAGATAACCTTAAAATTATTCTGCAGTAGAACAACAGCGGAAGAAAACCATGAATCAGCATACGATCATTACCTAATGCTGCTGAAGTGAAGCAATGTTAGAGGTTTTATTACAAGACACAGCTAAGCGTTTTGCAATTTGGCATAATTTTTAAAAATTTACATTCCTATACTAACTTTATTAGTGTCAGTATTTGTATGTACCTGGTTTCACATGTTACAGAGAAAGTATAGACTGAGTTATAAATACACATTTAAAAAAAGGAAATATTTAATGGAAACAGATTTCAGCATAATGTTGATTGAATTTATTAGGGGACGTTAACAGAACACTCAAGCCACAGAAATTCAAAGTTCATATTTCTCATCAAGCTGGATTTCCCCCAGACTGTAAAGCACAATCTATATCAGTGAGGTGCAACTTAAAATGGGCCTGATTAACATATCAACAGCACTGTTACCCACACCCTGGTATCCACATCATGGCGCGTTGAGTCTGGGTTTCACACAGAGGTCAACTACAGACATATTAGTTTTGGACATAAAAATGAAATCAGACATATTTCTACAGTAATTAGCCTGAATGGGTAAAAGAAAGCAAGCATAACAAAAACACTGAGGTGTCTGAGGTGGCACAGCCGGTGAAAACCAAGGATCTGAAACTGACAAACTCGTGCCTATGTCTAGTGTACTTCACACTCAAGACAGCATGGGTCTCACACTCTGATTTGTAGCATTTTAAAAATAAAACACTGTGGCACTCCTATTTACATTTTTACACAGAAATTAAGCAAGCAGCACACTTGCTCACCAGCTTTGGATAGGAGCAAAGGAAAATGTGGGGTGTAAGGTGAGAGGTTGTTTTTTTTTCATTAACCTGAAAAAGCAAATAAAATTGTAGCCGTCATACTGGGGAATTTCTTTTCATCACCAGTTCACACCTTTTACACAGAGGTCAACCAGTATTTCAAAGTGGAAATACAAATTCAGTCACAATCATAGCAGGCTTAAAGTATTCATCATCACAGACCCACAGAGAAGTTGGAAAAACTAGGACTCTAATGACTAATTATCTGAGCCTTCACTGATATTTAACATGGTTAACCTATACAAAATTAGCTAGTAGTGACAAAATTTGCTGTAGTTATTTACAAGTTTTCTGCTTGGGACTTTAGCTTCCTTTCCCAAAGCTTTTGATGATCGGAAAATCCCTGTTTGCCCTTGTTGAAGGAATTAGGTCCTGCAGATGTTGGCGTTTCCCTGAAAAGGTGACAGAAGAAAAGAAATTAAAGATTTCAAAGCTGACCACAGAAGTCAAGTGCAAAATTATAAAGTACAGTCTGTACCTCCCAATGTTCTTCATCCTCATCTTTGCTTCTGGAGGCATCTCCTCAGGTTCACTCTACATGACAAAATAAAATTAATATCAGCCTCTGAACGTCTACTGTTCAAGCATTTGTTTGATCGTGACAGGCCTGCATGCACAGGCACTTACATCATCATCTTCGTTAAAAACAGACGCTAGGCCCGGCTTTTTTGCAGGAAGTGATGGTGCAGTCTCTTTGGGCTTCTAAAAACAGGTTGGGGGACATGACAATTAGGAAAACAAAATAAAACACCACAACTTAGCATCAAGCATCACACCTCTGCTCAGAAATCACAATCCTTCCTTCAGCTTCTGAATTATAGCAGTGAATAAAGAAGTTTATGTCAACGTGAAACTGACCTCTGATATTTTGGATATTAACAACACCAATATGCATATGAATACATTTATAAAATGTAGAAAATAGGGATGAAATGTGTTTTGTGAGGCAACCGTCATAGTGACTGCTGATCATCCAAAACTAGTCATTTGATTCTTGGGTCCTAGTGACTGATAATGATAATTTTGAAGAACTTCACTCAAGGTAATACATTGCGACTACATTCACATAGTCTTTTGGAAGCATAAAAACAGCAAGAGGCAAATCTTGGATGAGGTAAATTCCTTATTCTTTCAACACCTTTCACACTGGCGCCCAGATTCAAATGACATGTCTTTATAACTTTTAAAAACTTCAGATGTATCCTCTTTAGGACTTTTCTGAGCAGTATGCCATGATCATTTACGATCCCATGCTCTAACTTTTATGCTATTCAAACACCGTGTACAACAATTTCATGGGTGTTACAACACCCATTATATTAATAGGGTACAGATTTTTAAATAACACAGTGTTGGTCTACAGTCTCACATACTCACCGGTGCTCCCAGTTTAATAGATATGGGGTTTGTTTTCTTCCCCAATTGACTGCTCATGCTGAAGCCTATTTTGGAGACTTTGGTTGGTGCTGGTGGGTCTGCTGAAGGCTCGTCTTCATCTTCGTGGGTGAGATGCTGGGATGTGCGTTTGACTGCGGTCCCTTCTCCCCCCACAGTGCTACAAGAGACAGGCTTAGTTTTCACTCTGCCTCCCTCCTCCTGCGGCCCTGCTTGAGGCAAGACAACTCACCAAGGTGAACAACTGTTTCCTGGGATCTGGGTGTTATTAAATCCATCATCTTTACCTGTATGGCTAGCCATTAATGAACCAACGGTAACATAAGTACCATTCTACCATTTAATTTGGTGCTTTATCAATCCACGTGACGACTGTGTGCGTAGTAAGTCGCAACCTTATCAGAGTTTGGTGTTTGAGGCATTTTACATGATGTATGAGACCAGGTAACGCCAAGCTAAGATACCAGTGCTAACTAGCATTAGTTAGCTAATAGCACACCAGGTAAACCGGCGAGTTAGGAAGCTGAAAACAAAACAGTGGACTGTGGTAAAGAGTAATGCCTTTGGTTTATCATTTGTAAATTAATAGCACATCTGACACGCACCTAAATAGGTTAACGTCAACACAATGTTAACTGCTAACTTGCCATTAGCAAGCTTATCTACCTAGCATGAAGTTGTCTTAAGAGACGTTCCGCAAACATCTCTTCTTAGTTTTAATGAACAGGGGACATATCAAGCTAACACTGACTACTTTATATTTTTCAACCATATTATACACTATAAAACAGCACACATATCACCTCTGTCGTCGGTGTTACCCCTCCTTTTACGTTCGTTATCCGCCATTTTTTTCGCCACTCAAATTCACCGCTACTCGTCTTCTGGCGCTGTTGGCAGTACAACTCTCCCACTCTGATGGTAGAAGAAGAGGAAAATGGACGTAGCAATATGACAGCGAGCTAACCTGGTAAACAGAAACTGGTAAGAATAAGGAACTTAACGAGTTTAATCGCATAGCGTGTTATTTATAGCTTGTGGGTATTTAAGTAAAGCTACAGGTCGACTTGAGTTAATATTAAAAGTTGACCCTAATGTGAAATATTACCTGTTGTAGCTGTGCTATCCTCAACTACGCTACGTGTTAATATGATACTGTGTTGGCTAACCTAACATTTATGTTACAGTTCATTAGCGCTGTAAGACCCAGTGTGTTTTATATACAGGGCTGATATCTTTTAGATTACTTCCAGTAACTGTTACTTTTACATAGTTAACACAATTGATAGACTTTATGCATTTTTGTCACCCTTGGATAACTTTTAGTCTTTTGTTGTTGTTGTTTTTTATTCCCAGGCCCTTTAAAAGCTTGCCCTAAGACAATGTACCAGCCAAGATGGGACAGACAATGTGCGTATGCTCCCGTGCCTCCATCATCATTGATAACAAAAAGTATTACTTTGTCCAGAAGCTCGACGAAGGGTAAGAAAACATTTTCACGCTGTATGACTTTAACTACGCAGAAGTATATCATAAGATTTTATATTTGTCACTAAATCCTAAATTAGAAAAAGAAACAAATGAATAATTAATCCTCTAAGACACAGGTGTTGAACTCCAGGCCTCGAGGGCCGGTGTCCTGCAGGTTTTAGATGTGTCCTTGATCCAACACAGCTCATTCAAATGGCTAAATGACCTCCTCAGCATGTCTTGAAGTTCTCCAGAAGCCTGGTAATGAACTAATCATTTAATTCAGGTGTGTTGACCCAGGGTGAGATCTAAACCCTGCAGGATGCCGGCCCTCGAGGCCTGGACTTCGACACCCCTGCTCTAAGAGTTATCCTGATGTAGCTCATTACTGTGACCTTCATTCATGAGTCTCACTGGTGCACTTGGTGACAGCATCTCTCATTACAGGGAACATGGGCACTGGTTGTTAGTTTGTAATCAGACCCTATACACTCTCTTCATTATTTTATTATGTTAATAGGGAAGAATCAGGTTTATAACCTCAGATTTGCTGGGTAAATCAGAAGGCAATGAAAGATGGATTAATGCATTGTTGATTATTAAATCTTTTTGCTTCCTGTTTCTTCTTTTAGCTGTTCCCTTTTGGGATCACCACAGTGGCTATCTCCCTTTATCTCACCTTAGCCATAGTCTTCCTCTGTCACACAAACCCTTTGTATGTCCTCCTTCACTACATCCATGAATCTTCTCTGGGGCCTTCCTCTTTTCCTCCTGTCTGACACATATCTACTATCCCTCCCCTGTGCATGTCCAAACAATCTTTGTTTTCTAACTGTGTTTCCAAACCACTCAACCTGAGCCATCCATCTGATCTACTCATTTCTAATCCTGTACAATCAGGTCACTCCCAGTGAAAATCTTAGCATCTTCAACTCTGCCCCCTCTTTTTTGGGGGCAGTATCACAGGCTCCAAGCCATACTTTATAGCAGGTTTCACTACCATCTTGCAAACCTTCACTTTGATTCATTTGCTATCCTTCTGTCATAAATTCCCCTGATACTTGTCTCAAGAAACTCCAAACCACTACCTGCACACTTTTCTTCACCTCCTTTGTACAAACAAAAGCAAATATGTATGGCATGTCACTGTTCTTTTCCTTTTAAGTCAGTTTTGCATTGATAAACCTTTTTCTCTTTTCAGTGGGTTCAGTTTCGTTGATCTAGTTGAAGGGGTAAAGGATGGGCACTTCTATGCCCTGAAGAGGATCCTCTGTCATGACCGTGAGGGTCGCCAGGAGGCTCAGACAGAGGTGGAGATGCACCAGATGTTTAACCACCCCAACGTCTTGAGCCTGGTTGCACATGCCTTTGTTGATCATGGAGCCAAGACTGAAGCCTGGCTACTTCTGCCATATATGAGAGTGAGTTTTTGCAGCAGTTATCATTAGCATAATCTTGAGAGAAATGATCTTGGTCTGATATGCTTGCATGCTTACGCAAACAGAAAGGCAGTCTGTGGTCTGTTCTGGAGAAGCTGAGAGACAAGGGGAGCTCAATGCCTGAAAAACAGATTTTGCAAATCTTTCGTGGTATCTGCTCTGGACTCAAGGCCATTCACGACAAAGGCTATGCACACAGGTAATCCCCAACTGAGATCGTGAATAAGAAATTATATGAAAAAAGAATAAATCTCATTGTGCAGTTATGCATTATTTGATTATTAAAACTTTAATCTTACTTCGGATCTGTTTATTTTTGACTTGGGGTATGCAGTTTTTCAGCAGCAGTGCATGGTGGTGCAGAAATGCCAAGCGAGTGCACTACATGCATAGATCATGTTTCACACATTTCAAAAGAAATACCAGATCATTTTGCCATATTCAGATTCATTGCTCCCATAAAGGAGGAAAATCCATCATTTTTATCTTTTAGAAAGCTTCACAATACTTATGCATTTAGAAAAAAAAAACATTATTTCACCACTTAAACAAGTTGAACCAGTTGTGTGTCTTGCAGCTCATTGCCACATTGTCTTTATTGTTGGTCAGCTGAAAATAGCTTGACCAGATTCCAACAAACAAAATATGGGACAAACGCAGTGTTTGTGTGGGTCAAAGTGGGACACGTTTACAATGCTGGGAGGTGGTCAAATGCAGTATATATTTGAACGTAACCTTTTAAACTTTCTTGCCAACTTACTAAATAGTTTTCAGTAGCAATGCATCTTTATATCTCATATCTGACAATTTTAGTAATTTTTAACAAGTTTTGGCACATGCACACATACGATGTCACTTCACAGCATAATTGTTCTTGTGCAAAATTTAAAAGTAACTTTAGAAAAACTAATTTCTCACTGTATACTACCTTTTCTTTTTCTGTGTTGTAGTTTCTATCACTTTCACAAAAATCTGCAAAGCTTCTGACTTTTTGGTAATTTGGAACTTTGGGTATAACATTAGACAGGCTAATGTGATTATGTTAAAAAATACTTTTCTTCATACACATTGACTAAAAGCCAGGCTTTAGAAAAGTGCATGTCCTGAAGAACCAGTCAAAATGTGACACATTGTCTTGAGATTATTTGTCTAAATAGTTGTACTTCTTTTGAAAAACAAACTAAAGATAGTTTGTTTATCATCAAAATGTCATTTTCAGCTTGAGTGACCAGATGTTCCTCTTTATGTGGGACTGCACAGCATTTTTACTCCTTGTCCAACGTCCCATAGCTTACACGAGTGACTGGTTGTTGCCAGATGGCCAGCAACAGGTCTCAAGGCCTGAGTGACTGATGCAATAGTCAACCTGCTTTTGTGTTTTTTGTTTTTTAACTCGACGGAGGTGTCTACATCTAAATGCCTGCTGTGTGCTATATTTTGACAGAGACATAAAGCCCACAAATGTGCTTCTGGATGAGGATGACAGGCCAGTTCTGATGGACCTTGGCTCAATGAACCGTGCCAGGATTGAGGTAAAATCCAGGGTCTATGAAGGATTTTTAAGATTTGTGGCTCTATATTTGTTTTGTGAAAAAGAACAAGACGTAGTTAGTTTAACTGAAGCCTGAGGTGAGACTGGTCTCCACAGCGTTTTTGTACTCTAAATGTGTAAGAACAAAGTGCCATCCTCACTACTTTTATTGTTTGTTTATACTGAAAAGTAATTTTCAGCCTTTTATTTAAATGTTGCTGAGTTGCTGAGCTCCACCACTAGATGGCAGAGTAGTGAAACTCATATTTAGGTTATACTGCTAAATGTCTGTGGATTTTGTATTTAGTTTCTCAGAACACAGCTGTTCTCTTTCTAGATTTTTTTTTTTTTTTAAACGTAATGGACTGTGTAATGAGCAATGTCACATGTGACTTTTAACATTTTCATAGCTTTTATTGTTAGATTTGCTTCTTGTATGTCTCTGAAGCTACTTTGTGGTCTTTAACACATCCATCCAATGGTCTTACCACTAGAGCCCCTAAACTACTTACCGGTAACCCACGAAGGATTTAATAAAAATGACTTTATTGCAGGTAAGAGGATCCAGAGAAGCCATGACCATACAGGACTGGGCCGCCCAGCGGTGCACCATTTCCTACAGGGCTCCTGAACTCTTCAATGTTGAGAGCCACTGCATTATAGATGAGCGCACTGATATCTGGGTAAAGCTGTGTAGAGCTTGTTCCTCTTGGCTTATGTGTTGCGTATGTTTGTTCTCAGTAAATGTCACTCACAGATTCTCTTTCTTGTGCTTTGCTGTCCCTACTGTTCCAGTCACTTGGCTGTGTGCTTTACTGTATGATGATGTTGGAAGGGCCGTACGATCTGATATTTCAGAAGGGAGACAGTGTTGCTCTGGCTGTCCAGAATCCGGTCTCCATCCCTCCCTCTTGCAGGTCAGTCTTCAGGCTGTAGCTTGAAAGTTTCCTATTTATTTAAATGTTTCTGTTACTGCTTTGCAGAGTAGTAGGAAAAAAACAATGGTTTTGAATTGAGAAGAATAAAAAGAATAAAAGCATGTTCCAGTTCTAATGGCGTGCAACTGATTTTAGGACAGATAGTAAGAAGAAAAGGTACCTTACCAAGATTTTTGTCTACTTGAATTTTCTTTGGTACTGTTCAGTTAAGCTAACGCGACACTGACCTCTCAAATGTAGTACAAGAAAACTAAGTTTAGTTTCTCTTTAATTTTTTAAAAACAAGCTATGTGGCTCTGAGCCTGGCTACACCCTGGAAACCTTTTCGCTGTTAATAAAAATTGTGCATGCTTAATAGTGCGGTGCAGAAGTCTTAAGCTACCCCTCATTTCATCATATTTTCATAGGAAGGAAAAGGTGTAGCAGTTCTAAAAAGTTTGAAAGTCAAGATTTGGTATCACCACCTTTTATTCTTCAACACAGCCTGAACTCTCTTAGGCAAGCTTTCTGTCATATTTTAAGTAGTCTTCAGGAATGGTTTTTCAGTAATGTTGAAGTTTGAGCTCTGAGGTGGCCAGTCTTTGACTGATGGTCATTGGGATCATTTTTATGCTGAAAAATGAAGCTGTACTCTGCCAATCAGATGCTTTCCTCATGGCATTGTATGGTGTATCTAACCTCACTTTTCGATGATGTTTTTTCATTGATAATTTCACAAATGTTGTTCTCCAACACCACTGGTTGAAATGCAGCCCCGAATCATGGTAGAGCCTCCACCATGCTTCATAGATTGGTGTGGACACTCTCTATTGTACCTCTCACCTGTGCTTCTCCAGACATACTGACTAAGATTTGAACCACAATTATCAAATCTGGATTCATCACCCCATAAGACCTGTTCCTACTGATTTTCAGTCCAGTTCTTGTGTAATTTGGTCAACTTGAACTATTCTCCCTGTTTATTCCCTTCTATAACAATGGCTTCTTGACAGCCATCCTTCCCCAAAGACCGTTTCTGATTAGGCTTCAGTGAACACTGGCTGGATCAATTGAAGGGTCTGTTTGTGATATGTCTTTGCTGTAATTTATCATTTATTCATTTAATTTATTTGTATTGCTGAAGGACATGACTTTCAGATGCTGTTCAACTAATGCAGATGGTTTGTAGCCATGTCACTTCTTCTTCTGTTGTCCTCCACTTTACCACTTTCTTCTCTCTGCTGAGATATACCAAGTTTTCAGCTAATGGCTCTCTGGGAATTACCTTGTTTGTGTAAAAGTGTCATTTTTTATGCCTGTCAAACCTGTTTTGGTTTTTTTTGTTTGTTTTGTTTTTTTTGGCTTTTTTTTTTTTTTTTTTCGAAGGTTGAACTACAGTTGTGACATGCTGCTGTTAACAAGGTGCCTAAAATAACAATTTAAATTGGGTTCTTTGCTGAGTCTATAGACACTGGCTCATCCCTTGAGTTAGGTGCCTTTTTCTGCTTGAATCATTCATATGTCAGTGTGAAGTGGCTTAACAAACAAAAAAGTTTCCTCTGAAAATGCTCGGTACAAAGACTGGACTGAAAATGAGTGAAAAAGCTTACAAGAAATTCTGACTTCTTGGAACCAAAATCTAAAGAAGTCGGGGTAACTCAAGACCTTTGACAGCACTGTATCAAACCTAAAGTTGGTATTTGTCTTGTACCCAGATACTCAGAGGGTCTGCAGATGCTGCTGAGCTCCATAATGGTGTCAAATCCTCAGGAGAGACCGAACATCAACTGGGTTCTTGATCAAGTACAGGACCTGCAGAGTCGCAGCCCAAACACCCAAACCAACATGGTCTGATCCTGCACAGTGAACCAAATGTGTGGTCATGTAGACCTTTGAAAGGAACAGCTTAGTTCCAGGTTAAAATTCTTTGATTTATTTATTGACTCTAATATACCAATTTTCACTCATCTTGGGGAGCTTAGCATGAGTTTAGTTTGAATGTTCCAGTCCAGTCCAGTTTTGGGTATCACAAAACAGTTGTATAGTCCTCCAAAAGCTCTGAAGAATCAGAGAAGCCTTACATGTAATTACACCCAGAAGCCAATTATGGCTGTGGTTATGTGCATCTGATAATGAAGTGGGTCTATTTTGTAATCTCGACGTTCTTCCAAGAGTAGAATAAAGACATGGACACCACTCTGTCAATTCAGTTTGAGGCTGGAACTAGCAGGGTGAAATTTTACTTTGGGACTATGAAGAAGGCAACAGGCTGGCTTTATCACTCTATATGAAGGTTAAAATCAGTGTACAGTAACTTAAAATTCAGTTATGAACAAAAGCTGCCTAGCTACTGGCTGTGGCCTTAGAAAATAAGCATATCTCTATAATAATACTTTAAGATATTCAACTTTGTTTTGTTTTTTTCTCAGTTATAGTGTAGTTGTTTTTTGTTTTCTTAATGACAGTGGTGATAACATAAAAGCTTTGCCAAAATTTCCTGTGAGTGAAAGCTGCCCCAGATGACATTCCCTAGCAAGAAGGAATATCGTCCACTTTCTTTATTTTTTTTCCCCCTTTAATTCCTTATTCATGTATATGTAACACTTGTAATGTAACACATGTGTACAGTAATCGTCAGCTTTCTCGTTTTAGCAGAGATGGAGAAAAGAGCCAGGAGTCTCCTCGTCTGCATTTCTCCACGTATTCAATTACTTGCACACAAAAAAAGGAAAGAAGAGAATGATTGGAGATGTCAGGTTCTAATGTTACAACAGTAAATTCAAATTTTAATAACACTGAGGAATCACTTCATGGCATGATTGTCATCAAAATTGCAATTTTATGTGACATTTTAGGGTTGGTTTTTGTTTTGTTTTTATTAAACTTCACTTTTCACTGTATTGTGTTTCAACAGTTAGATATTTTCCATTCCAGCTATTTTTGTGTTGAATGCTGCATTTTCACTCATGAGTGATTACAGTTTGTCACTTTTGTTTTCTCAGGGTACGCAAACATCTCAAAGGGTCTGATGGTGTTTCTCATTAAACCCTAATGGTACTTTTTAAATGGTTACCAGACACAGTAAGCTTTTAGGCGTTTTAAATTTCATTTGTGGCTGTCCTGCAGTGATAAAGTACATTATAATAAAACTAAGGAGTCCAGTTAATTGTTGGTATGTACTGGAACGGTAATTGACACAGCATTTAACTGTATCACCTCCTCCTGCTAAGCTTGTATATGTAAACTGACTATGAACTTCTGTGTGGCTGTTAACAGCGCACAAAAACTGGTTTGATGCCTGCAGTAAGAAATCTCTCCTGTATTACAGACACACTGGTGAAGATCACAGATGAGTGTGTTATTTGATTTTGTAAAATCCTTTTGAAATTATGTTTATTCACTGTCAAGTAAAAGGATAAATGTGATAAATATGTAGCACTATGTACACAGTTTTTAATATACTTGTGAAATAAAATGGCATCGTGGCATTTTAAAAGTAGTCTGTCAAATAAATTATGTGAATCTGTGTTTAAGTGCAGTTACCTCTAACACTTCATTGCCCGATTTAAAAAAAACAAACAAACAAACAAACAAAAAAACGAACAAAAAAAAGCATTCTGAAAGCATTAATTAGTGGGTTAAATGTCATAAATTCAACCTATGGGATCATCAGATATTTGCATTTCAGTTTTTTGATAACCTGATGTTTTGTGATGTCAAAGTATCATCATGCAACATCAATTTGCAGCCTATAAAATTTTATTTTTAAATGTGACATCATGGTGGATGATCAATCACAATTCACAGATAATAGTAATTTATGATGTACAGAAAGCAAGTTATCAGTTTCCTTGTCATTCGTTGGCTCTACAAATTAATGAGAATTAAAATTAGTTTGCTTCCAGTCTCCTCCAGTAAACGGTTAATCTTGTTCACCACCAAATTAAAGTGTTTGAGTTTAGAGTGTTATGTGATCATGTGGTCAGTAGTAACCATGGCCACAAAAAGCATGAAAATAGGTGAATGTATCAGCATGTCATAGCATTGATTACATATTACTGATGAAAGCCCCAACCGTGCCTAATTAATGTGGGAATCAAACACTCCCTCCATGATCATCACCACCTAACACCACTGGTGTGGCAAAGCAATATTTTAAGTTCTTCCTTTATCATTTTTGCATGCGTAATTTTATCAGCAGTATGTTAACGTCTTTGCTAAATGGTTTGAGTTTCATTTTGATACATCAGGAGTGAGAATCTGATGAGCTTGTAAGTAGTATGAAGGAATGTTATGCTATGAAATGGAAAAGTGCCCATAAAACAACAAATAGGACCTTGAGCACAATTTTGGTAATGATCCATTAGGGCTGATCATTGTGTCCAGTACTGTAGGGTTCTTGTGAACTGTGGGCAGATGGACAGATGCCTTGCCTTGAGCCCATCAGTGTTCCAGCCAAATGAGCTAATGACTAATAAAACCTTTGTAATTTCTACATTTGAGGTTACATCTTACCTATATTGGTTATCAAGCTACAGAGATCACTGAGGTATCACATGACAGTGCCCAAATTAACTGTATATGTGGCGTAGCACAGAATATACGGGTTATAAATGGGATGAAAATCGCTAAAATTGTCAGATATAGCTTTAAAAAAAAAAGGGATAGCAATCTTTGTACACACCTAAACTGAAGGGCAAAATTTGTTACGGGACAGAAGATCAGCTGAGAAGCTGAGATAACACCAAAATATAATCAGAATATTTAGACTACATTGTGTCCCATTTGTCCCACACAAACACATTTGTCTACCTCACATTTAGTTTTATGGGGGATCTGGCCACCATACTTCTGTGGTGAATCCATGTAGTGACTACAATGCATCAATGATTAAAGTGGCCAACAGCACTGCCAGTATTTATACCTGTTTTTTTGATGGTGATGTGTAGTTCTGGTTACTATGTACCTATATGTAGATTTAATGCAGAAGCATAAATCTCCTGTACCCTGTAAGCTCCATATTCACTGCATAAGTATAAATTAAGTAGTGGCTGAACAGAAGGAAATACCTGCTGCCTGGCTCCCAAACACGACCTTTAAAAGATTAAACTGCAGTGTTATGTGGTTTTCAAATACGTTTTTTTGTTTGTTTGTTTGTTTGTTTTTTGTTTGGGTTTTTTTGTGCACACTTTTAAATTAAATCGGAAGAACTCTATATTTCAGTCAAGCTGTCTCAGTCTCAGTTAAATTGTATCCAGTGGCTGACGATCACAGCCTTCATTTGATAGCACCGAGCGCTGGTGGCCGTTATCTGCATCTTTCCTCATGCGCTTTTGTTCGCAAACAAATATCCAATCGCACATGTAGCTGAATTTACAGCCCCAACACCCACTCAGATCACTGAGGTGTCACACTTCACTGCTGCCCCAATTACTTTCAGAGGTAATATCTACCTCCGCGGGCGCAAACACATACATATGACCAGCCGTAAAGTTCACCCGCCTCGCATATTTACAGTGCGTATGCCCTCTTATACACAAACACCCTAAGGAATCATTACACTTGAATTAATAACATTCCATCAAATGTTTTCCTCAGGCCCACCTACAAATCCCAGCCTCCCCTGGGTGGGGGTGCTGCGTTCAGGACAGAGCTGTTTTTATGGGTTCAACAGGGATACACACACACTCTGGGCCTACCTTTTATATTCACGATCATCTCCATGTGAGGGGCTGAATGATGTCATACAACACAAGTGCAAGGTCAACGAAAGCGTCCGCTTGCGTTTTAGCACAGTTTCACATGCTTTTGGTTATCAGTCATTAAGTGGACCCACACCGCTGGTTCGGATGCTGTGTGTGCCTGAGTGATCTGCATCCCCCCCCCCCTCCCCTCCAAGACTTGAATCACAACCACACTTTAGCTCTCAAACCATAAACCATCTGCAGGCTTTATTGATTTGGCGATGAATCAATTAGTGAATTATTTAATTAGCAAAACATTATGGGTCAGTGCAGGGCTGCTCCCACCCCGCAGTGCTCCTGGGTCTCTTTAAATCATTTTGCACATATGTTTGGGACCTGTGTGAGTATGTGCACGTCATCGTATCTGTGCAAAAATGACCACACAGAAGTCACGTGGTCTTTGTTTTGGACCTTGAATTCAGACACGATCCCGGGGAGACCTTGTAAAGTCGCCCAGTAAGTTCCTGTTGCCACTTGCCAGATGAGGGCCCCTGTTCCTTTATAGCTTTATGTGTACAGACTGAAAACTTTTGCTGTCACTCAAGTCCAGATTAGTCTTGGCTGCGGCTGAAAGAGGGAGAAATATGGACATTACGTCTCCCTCGTAGAGTGGATGAGTTACGGCCCGGGCTTGTGATCGGGGCGTCCTTTTGAAGAAGGAGCTTTCTGTGCGCTCATTAATTCATGGGAGTGTTTGGGTTAAAATGCATAATGAGTTCATTAAGGGGGATTGGCGTAATCAAGAAAGGTATTGGCTTAATTACTGGCACAGAGCCAGACCTATCCGTTCTCCCTGAGACCGGCAACCCACCCTGTCCACAGAGCTCACTAATTTAATTAAGTGTACAAAACGGTACACCCTAACGTCGCCCTTGGGGGCAATTATGGCACCAGAGATTGAAAGATCTCCTCCGGGGGTATTTTACTTACTGGCAGGAGATTGCCTGTGTCAGTTAGCTGATTGCATTGATTATATTGATTTGTAACAGCTTTTCGGGTAATTTCATCTGCAAAGGTGAGAGCAACACGTTGGCCCGGGGACTTTTTTATTTATTCTTTTTTTATCTAGACACTGGACTCTTTTGCCAAGTGATTAGATGAAATGGAGCTCCACAATAAGTCTTTTAAAGTGGGAGTTGGGGGAGGTGGATCGATAGTTTTTATTTGCTGTATAAGGTCAACACAGGTCGGATGTTATGAATTCTTTTAAAGGCATCACAACTCCTTGACCAGCAGCGTGGCCACCTTGTTGTGGTTGTGCTGAATCTGCAAGAGAGTGGCTTAAATGGGCAGCTATAGGACTGATCTTCAGCTCATAACAGAGACATGTGGGGCAGGTTTACATTACCTGAGGCAAGCAAACCAGGACAAAGAGCTAGGTTGAGTCTTTTTAAAGTGCTGGAGAGATACCCCCTACAAGTGCACATGCTACTTTTTCTTCCTCTTCTTCTTTTTTGATTACTTCCCTTTTTTTTCAAGCAAACTCACTGTACTGAAATTGTGTGATGGTAGCTTAGTGGACCCTAAATGTAGGACCTAATAGTTTTAGCCCTCACAACGTTTTTTGGGTTTTTTTATCTAAAGGGACTAAGGGATGACATCTAAAATAACTGCTAAAGCCATATTATTTGATTTATATGCATCTTATACTTTGCATTTCCATCAAAATTAAGCATCTCCCACCTCAACATGCAAAAGCCACACAGATAAAGGACTTAAATTCAGTTTCTGATGTCTTTAAATGTGTTTATGAGGAGCTGTGTTTGCTTAGTTTTTAGGCAAACATACATAAATGCAGACACACAATGACATCATCTTCACAACTGTGTTCTCCAAACTGGGGGATGTCTTGGTTGTTGTAGAAAGGCTTCCTTTTCTGTCAATTAAAGAGAAAAATTTGCTCTGACATATTAGTTTTAATTGCAGGCCTATAACCTTTGCTAAGTGTGCCAAAGGTACAAAGAGGCTAATAGTTTGATGAGCAGTTCATCAGCGAGAATTAAGAGGATAGGATGACAAGATAATCCAGAGGTGCCATGGTCATTAAAGGTGGCCAGAGGAGAGCAAATTAGCTGATTAAACAACTTCCCACCCAGCCTGTGTCGTGCAAGCAGAAAGGAAGGCCTTCACGGTGATGGACGAGGGGGCGTGGAGGAGGCGTTCATGTCGCTTGCTGGTAGAGTTGTCATCGAGTGAGTGAAGTGTCTTCATCAATTTGGAGCCATTATCATGTCAAAAGGAGAGGGTGGCACTTGCCAGAGGGGAACAGATTGGGGGAGGAGAGACACTGAAAGCCCATCTGCATACTATAAGCTTATTCATTTTCACACACACACATACACTCTCCCTGCTCCTCCAGCCCCTCCTCCCAAGGCAGGCCAGTTTACCGTAAGGCCGTTTAATTTTCCTGAAATAGGGCTCTGACAGCTGTGTCATGCTGATGAGAAGGTGCTGAGAAGAGTGGCAGCCTGTCACATCTCATCTATCTCAGCTCGCACTCTGCTCAACTTCTGCTGCCTTCGCCTCCTCGTTTCGCTTTACTTCTTCTGGGATGTCACACTTTTTTTCTTCTAATGAACGCAGACATGTCAGTCTGTTAAATCTGCTGTTGTGCAAGGGAAGGACGATTGGTGATTGGCACAGGAAGAGTACAAAAGTAATAAGTGGGAGCTGCTTTTTATTTTACTTGCATAGATTGTTATGGGTCCCTTTATCATCTGACCTGGCTCAATTATGCCAATTGGATATCACAGAGACACCGAGAGGTTGTGGGGACAGCCAAAGGAAATGCAGAAAGTGTGTGTGTGTGTGCATGTGTGTATGAAACATGGAGTAAAGACATAGGGAATGAGAGTAGAAAATAGCTTGTTGGTGGAATATGCATCACTTAGCATGTATTACTTTGCAGAGAGAAGCACAACAATTTAAATGTTAGTGATGTCATTTCCACCCGTCAGTCATGTCAGCGGCGATAAATGTGGAGCCATTACATAAATGAGATGTTGGCGTGACCCTCTCTATGCATGCATGCAGATACACTCACCCGTGTCACTTCAGGTTTATGTCAATAGTAAACTAGCCTAGAATAGAAAAGAAAAAAAAAACCTAATCTCTTTTGTTATAAAAGTTGTTTTGCTTTGTTTTATTTCAAAGTGTAAGTCCTAAACCAAAATCAGGTTAGTGGCCGAGATTATCGTCTTGTGTAGTTTTTGGCTATTTGTGAGATATTTTCAGAGAAAAGCTTATAATACAAAAGAATGTACACTAATACAAAAGTCAGAGGTTTACAAGCAGCAAATATATGTAGAGTTAGGACCAAAAGTTTTTAGGCAATGGCACTTTTTCTTATACTTCTGTCCAACACTACAGTGCATTTTAAATCAACCAATCAAGATGTGCAGACTTTTAGCTTTAATTTAAAGGGGTTTTGCAAAACATTTGCATTAACTGAGTGGGAGTTACAGCCGTTTTAACTATTTCTAAACACTAATTAGACAAACTAGCAGAACTTTAAATATAAAGATTATTTTGAACGAGTACAAACATAAAATATTTATACACAAGATTTAACCTTTACTGAATCCAAAAAGATAACGTCCACTCGAGCACCACAGGGGATGCGCATTGAAAGAGGAGGTACTTGTAACACGGTGAACTAATGTTGCCTGTATTAATTCATCTCCATGTTTATTGTGTGAAGTTGACTGGTTTGGGAGTGGTTTTGTGTGTCACATTTGCTGTGAGCCAATGGCTGTGATGGGTTGGACTAATTGAAGGCAGGTGTATTTGATTGCAGTGATACTCTAGTCTACTTATGGCCCACACTGCAAACACTGCTGTAATATTATGTGTCTCTGCGCAGGTATGTATTATGACCTGATATGTTTATGATGGATAGTTTGTTACTCTGTAACTTGTATAATTTTGGATCATTGTATTAAAAAATGATCTCTTAGAATTTATTGACTGTTGTCTTTTGCCCATGACAGAGATGGTTGGTCAGACCTAAAATCTCTGTGTTGCATACAAACAGTATTCAAAGTCACAAAGTTCCCCAACATTCACTATCCAACAGGGTAAAGTGTGCAGTGAAGAAAGGTCTTATAAATCCAGTTTTTAGACAATCATGAGCAGTTTCTCTCCTTCTCCATACTTTTTTTTTCCACATCCCATCTTTCTGGTCCACGTTGATCTTGGTTTCATCAGTCTGTTTTGATGTGAAGTCTAATATCGACACTTCTGTTCTTGAGGGTAACCAGAGGTTTGCACATCGCCTCCTCTAGAGATTTCTTTGATTTGGTTTTTCTTAAAGAAAGATTTTTACAATCAGCAACTTGAGATATCTTCCAGGTCTTTGGTGTGGCAGAGGTGACGCGTGCATTCCTTCTTTTTACAGTGTACCAGGATGTTCATTTGGTCACCCCTTAAGGTTTTTTTTTTGTTGTTGTTTTGTTTTTTACAGTCTTTTAACTGTATTAAGTATTTTCTGTTCGTTTTGTTTTTAAGGTTAATAATGGCCTCCCTCACTTTCATCAACATCTCGTGGGACTTCAAACACAGCTGGAATGTTTGATTTAAAAACGCACTGTGGTTGTGGACAGACACAAAAGCTAGTTACTAGTTAGCTCGTACACGGCTACAAGCTGATCAAATAGTGCGCATCAGTTTGAAAGCAGCTTTGATATTTATATAAAACATTTATAATTAGGGCAATAATTTACAGTAACATTGATAAGTAATTTAATAAGGAACATCTCCATCAGTCTTCCAATATGTAGTTAAAACAGCTGAGGCTGCAGTTGTTCCATTCTGTGCTCATTTCTGTGCACATTCAAATACCAGTACCTGTGCCTACATGCGGACACGCAGGTTCAGCCTTCACAAACAGTTGAGTGGAGCCGTTGCGGCTACGCCTCGGCCCGGGACTGTCACTGTTAGTGATCCCAGCCGCTTTGATGCTGTCAGCCAGACAGATTACCCCGCTTTTAACCATCTTTTGAACTAAGCATGCCACACAAAAGCCAGCTGTACACCATCATGCCAGTGCAAACACTTATTCACATTAATGCCACTTTATTCGCTGTCGTTACTTCACAAGTGGAGGAAGGACGCATTTGTTCTGAGTCATTATTTAGATAATATGTCACTCACCCTGAAAGCGAGCTGAATTAGAAAAGGTCAACAGTTCAGTGAAAGTATACATGAAAGGAGAAAACCATCATCATCATTTGTCGATTAGCCAAACACTCCTGAGAAAGTATGTTTATTACATCTACAAAAAGACTCACTCACTTACAGATCATAATAAGGATAATAACCCTTTTATTCTAAGAGTTGCCAGCTCGTCGATCTGCCTTACACTCCACATGCCTTTATAAGACACAACTGCATGTCATCAAGTATGTTTTTGTCTTCTCTGTCACTGCACGTTTCTGCAGATGTCTGTGGATGGGAGTTGCATGTTTATGATCTGCAGGTAGTGGCCTGACCTACCTGCTCAGTGTTTGTTGTCTTTTGTATTTCAGAGGTTTGCCTTTCTCTCTCCTTCCCCTCCTCACTTCAACCACTCGAGGCAAATTGTTGTCCTCCGTGAACCTGCTTCGACTTCTTGCTAAAAGTGGTTCTTTAAAAGTTTTTAATTCAGATTAGTTGTTTATAATGGGGGTTTTTTTTTCCTTTTTTTGTTTTTTGCATAAGTAAAAGACATTGAAGTTAGAGATACAAACAGTTTTTTAGAACAGAAAACCATGTTTGTGTCACTTTGCAGTTTGCAGCGCTGAGGTAGGAGGGAAGGGAAGGCAGGGTTGGAAGGTCAGTGTCTCTGCTGCCGGAGGAAGGGAGGCAGTCAGCATAGGTACGGGTGGGTAAGAAAGGGGGAATTTAATTAGAGCAAGTGCCTGCATCCCCCTCTGGTGTCCTGCTCCGAATTACTATTTGCTGCCAAGGGTTAACTGGCCTGATAAATGGGATCAGTCACACTTGTACACACACACACACACACACACAAACACACACATGCAAATACAAACACCTGTGCTGTGGAGAGGAGAGGACTAAGGCCTGTATGATACGAACAGAATGAGTGATGATACAAATATCGAAAGAGCATGTAGCCCAAACACTGCGTTCAGTTAAGCAATGACCTGTTTTGTGTTTGGATCCTATTGAAACCAGATTTTAAATTTCAGTCTGTCTTTACGCTTTAGGTTAATATGTTAAGCCTTTTATCTTAGTGCATTACTGAAGGCTTGGTCAGTGGTAACCCCAGTTTGTATGCCTGCTGGATTTGCAGACACTTAAGTGGATTTACTAAATGTTAATCAGCCAGCAATTTTTTTACAGGCCTGGATGCTGCTTAAAGCTACTTAATGCTCTTCTGATGCATTTCCAGAACCTTTAGAGTGTCCTCGAACTCTCCGGATCGCGGAAGGCTTCCTTCTGTTTATCTAATGAGTTATTTGGACTCAGACTCAAAAACTAATTATAATCTTGTTAGCAACTTCACAAAAGAATTTGCCCGATAGGTCAATGATGACAAATTTCTCACCATTATCTTGCAGAATTAAGAATTAAGGGCCAGACTTACTAAGTCAAATATTGTGTCCAATAATAACTTAGCGTGGTTCCTCTGATGGCAGAACAGAAAGTACCTAATGGAATAATTTATTTCGATACAGCTGTGTTGCAAGGTCAAGCCTGTGGGAGGCAGAGGAGATAGGGGAGAGTGCAGGAAAGGGAGTTATTGCAAGAATATAGGAAGATAGTGAAGGACATTAAAAACAGTTCTGAAAAGATTAGTTAGTATATCCATACTTTTATACAATGGATTCATATTTCTACTCAGTCTTAAGTCAAGTGGGCCTAAATGCAAAATTAATTAAAAATGATACGAGCATTTAGTTGGAAGAAGACACATTATAATGTCATTAATCTTTAAAACCTGAAACCTGAAATAGTGAAAGTGGAGTTTTTACTGAACCTTATGACAAATTCTGAAAAATTAAAACAAAAAAAAACATTAAACATTAACATTAACATGAAGTTTAATTTATCATATTTGCTACATCTGGCAATTTTTTAGCCAGCAATTTATTCCCAAACATATTGTGCAATTTATTTAGGTTTTTCAGAGAGAGAAAAATCAGGCTGATGATGCAGGAGTCTCAAAAACTGTATGTATATCATATAAATATGATACACTAGGGTTAAGGGGATAAACCTTTCATTGGCTATCCCCAGAAGCCATTTAGCCTAGTTCAGCCTGACAGATGAAGTCAGGTGAAAGCTAGCCTGGTTCTCTCAAAATGTTTGACATACACAACTGACCAAAACTTCCCAAATGAAGAATTTTACTTATGTGCTCAAACTTCTTTAATAAGTCATAGTTGAATAAATATTTCGATTTGTATATTGATTTAAAAAAAAAAAATAGAATACAGGTATATCATGCTTATTTATGTGCTCTGCAAGTGCTATTGTGAAAGCAGGGCTACCATAACTTAGCATAAAGCTTGCCATAAAGCTTAATATTATACACCTAAATAATTAAATGAATGATGTTAGAATTTTATTTAGCTGTCACTGTCAAGTGTCTGTTGTGTGCATTGAGGCCCACTGCCACAATGACCCGGCAAAACTTTAATAACACTTTAAAGGTATGTGTAGAGTATGGTGTGAGCCTCAGAGTGAGACATAACGAATCCTTTAATTGTAGACTAACCTTTGCTTCGAGACACAGTGTGAGAAGACAAATTTCATTCTCTCATCAGGTCAGAACCTCCAACAGACCGGGCAGTTACTATTTCGGTTAGTTCACACACTGAGCGAGTCCCACCTTGGCACATTTCCCGAAACGCAACACGTCAGTACACCAAGAGCAAACAAAATATAACAAACGGCACTAATCTCATAAGCCTATTTGTACAAAACCAAATGTCAATAAACATGAGATATTGAAATGTAAATATGGTACATTTTCATTTCTCAGAATCATTTTTAGAATATAAACAGATCAGCACACAAACAGCTGAATTTAAAATTTACACCACATGTCACTAAAATACAACTTAAATACTTACATGAGATAGAATCATAAAGAGTGAAACACAGGAAACAATCTGAAAGTATACAAGTAAGTTAACCATATAATCTGTTCTAAAATGTAACCAGCAACCAGTGGGACAGTTAGGGACATCATTTGTTGGGAAAAAAGTAAATGTTGGAATTTTGCCTCCAAACAACCACAGTGAAGTTTTTTCAATCAAACAATTAAGATGTGATTGAAGTGCAGACTTTGAGCTTTAATTCAAGGGGATTATGAAAATTGCATTAACTGTTAATGAGTTACAGCAATTTTAGTCCAGGCCTCCTTTTTCTGAGGCTCAAAAGTAAATGGACAGTTCAAGTGTCATTACTGGGTTTAGTTCTGATAGCTGCTAGTATGTATCTGTAAAATCCTCCGAAATTACAGATGAAACTCAGGTGCATCTTCTGGCAATGCCATGTCTTAACAAAGCTAATCCAGACCCACCCTGAAATCTAGTCTGGTTCTTCTTTGGGCCTCTCCACAAACTTTCCTAAAATTTGGCCTCTATATTATGTTGACCTTGCCATGGCAGTGGGAAAATGGCGTGCTAAATTCTAACTATCCTACATATTGACTCAAAAGCACAGAGTCTCCAGTTATTTGTGACAGGCTGTGTAAAAGTGATTTAGCCCACCTTAAATATTGAGCATATGTAATTTACTGAGAGGACGGGCCACCTATTCACCTCTCTAACCTTTGGGCTGTAAATACGACAAATTTGAAGTACAAAGAGTGAAGGAGAGATGAGTCAATGAGGTGCATGCACACACACACACACACACACACACACACACACACACACACACACACAGATGTTTGTATTTAAACCACTTTACTTGCTCCCTCAAATCGGGTATTGTGTTTGTCAAGAATGAAACTTAAGATTAACCAGGAAAGTGTTTGGTTTGAATGAAAAGTTACTCAAAGTCAAAAAGGGCCAAAGCTAATGTAGGTGTTTCTGATTTCAATTTTTTCATCTAATTTTGTATTTCAAGCTAAATTTATAGAGATCTGTCAAGTGGGAATTTATGGGGGTATTTTGACTGCCAATTCATCAGGCCTGTGCTACTGACCATTCTTTGTCACACCTCTGATAACATTTTGATCAATTCAAAGCTGTTAAAATATACCCTGCTGCTGTGATTTACCTCTACTCCAATTTCAAAGATTGGTCAATCTTAATAGTGACCTGTTAGCCAATTGACAAAGTCAATAGACTAAACAGGACTATTGACCAGTCAAAAGTGACCGATCAATTCATTTCACTTTTTGAAATATTGACTTTGTCCTCCCAGAAATCATGTGCTGGGAGGTGACTCTCCCAGTATCAACAGAAATGCATTTACTTAAAACTTTACTCCCATGCAGGATCTAATTTGTTGTCCAGGTTACACAGAGTATTCAAAAACTTAGTATGCATGCTTATGAAATAGCAAAAATCACACCTGGCCTCTATTTCCTTCAAGGCCGTCTCCATGTGGACCTCTGCACCGCAATGCTTTATTTAGATCACTCTGTGGGGCACACCATTCTGCCAGTTGCATATGGGATTTTAACATGTCTTCGTGTTGAGCATCATTATTAGTAATGGCTCGAATCTGGCGTGACCCACCAGTCAAAACTGGAAGAGTTCGTAGTCCATAGCCAAAGCCCTGAGGTCTGTGTTGTGTCAAATGTGGTGCAAAAAAAAACAAAAAACAGGAGGGTGGTGTGGCCTCAGCAACAGCAAGAAGGTCCTGGGTTCAAATCTAGTCTGGGGCCCTGCCTTTAGTTTTTCTGTGTGGGGCATTTTCTCTCCATATCTGTGAGGTTTACTCCAACTTCCTCCCAGGTGGTTAGGTGATTCTAAACTGACCGTGAATGTGAATGCTTGTGTGTCTCTGTGAGTTGGCCCTGCAACACACTGGTGATCTTTCCAGGATGTACTTTGTCTTTTATACTATGACTGCTGAGATAACCTCCAGCCCTCCTGTAACCCTGAATTGGAGAAGAGGATGGATGGACAGTCTATTTGTTTGACAAAAGGCCGTCTGTATCCTTTCATCCATTCTATTTTTCTTGTCCTTATCCGGGTCACAGGGGGCACTGGAGCCTTTCCCAGCTACCATAGAGCGAGATCCGGGGTACGCTCTGCACAGGTCACCAATCTGAAAATAACACATAATGATAGACAAACATTCACATTCTCACCTACAGACAATTTAAAAATCACCAACTAACCTAATTGCATGTCCTTGGACCATGGTAGGAAGGTACCTGGAAAGAACTCACATATACACAGGGAGAACATGTAAACTCCACAAAGAAAGGCATGACGGTGGAGTCTGTCTCTGGAGTTTCATGCTGTGAGGCAACACTGCAAGCCACCACACCATCGTGCTGCCTGCAGGCAACATCCTTTCAAAGAAAATAAATAAATAAATGTCAAAGTTGATTATTCAAGCCCATAAATTGATCTAAAAAGAGGGCTGCCTTTAGCTTTATGGCACTTAAAAGGTGACAGTAATTTATGTTTGTTCATTTTCATTCGAATTCTGTTCTTCTATATGCAAACCAGAAAAAAATAGGTTTGGGTCTTGTGAAATTTCTTTTGAAGCAGACTTCTCACACATAAAACTTCTTTCCAAAATCTGTCAAACATGGTGTAGGGTCGCTTATGGCTGTTGGTTTATGGGACGCCCAAACTTACAAATGGTTTAACAGCTGAGAGGTGAACAGCAGAATTACTGCTTAATATTCTGAAGATTATCTGAACTGAAAAAAGAGCTTGATAAAAAAAAAAGAGTCAACTTAATGTTTTTAATATATTTGAAATACATTTTCTGCAAATGAAAAAACCTTCAGTATCCAGTATGTTGCTCTCATATCTCCCGCTCCTTTTCTGTGGTTCGCCTTCAATAACCTTTGGTTACAGTTAACATGCAAATTGGGCAATAAGAAGCTATTACGTGATTGTTAATGGCAGCAGGCGGCTTCCTCACAGCGGAAAGAATGGCAGAAGAATTGCTATCACGAGCAATGAGCTGCATCACTAAAGGAGCAATTAGGTGTAGATTTATATGTCACTTTAGACAACAAAGAATCGCTTACAGTGGTGGTAAAGACACAAAAATTTATACCATAGTTGAAACTGAATTGATCTGTAGAGGCGGAAAACCAAAAGCACAAACCGCCAGCTGGCGGAGATCTTCAAAGCTGAATATCCTCATAAGTGGACTGATAATGCACAGCGGAGAGGGCTGGTGAGATAGCAGGGTGAAAGTAATGATGTCTTGTTGTGGCTGATAAGGTGACTTTATCTCCCATCTCCCATATCTATGCACAATGGGACTCTTGTATGGGTGATAGTAAAACACGGGGCTGTTAGATGGAACAACCCATTAAATGGCCATAAAAGTCACACTGGACTGGATAATGTGAAAGGAAGCTTTGTTTTCCATTGTGGAATAATGAAACAGGTGAGCAGGGAAACAGACTGAAGAGTCATAAGTTTGGAATTCCCCGAATCAGACCCTGAAGCCGACGTCGTTTATCAGATATCTCCGCATTTTAAGCCATTAATCGCCTAAGATCAAACTGGAATGGTGCAAAGGGGCTATTCAGATCAGCCTATAATTATTATTATCTATTTTTAGAGATCTTTATGTTGCACGTTTTGCATACATGGTGCTCAAAAGGTGTTACCTAACCTAAAAGCCAGATAATGGTGTTAGAGCTATCACATGTCAAATCATATTAATCTGTGGTCCATAAATTTAAGGCCTCTTGTAGACTGATTATTTCTAAATATGGAGAGTTTTCATTATCCAGGTCCAGATGGGTGGTAGCTTCTAACAGTGGACTGAATGTGATTGCATTCACACTTTTCTCAACCTGATAATGCTGTGATTGGTCAGCTGTGCAGTGGTGAGAGCAGAGCCAATAATTGCACTGTGATTCATCCCAAATCACAGTCTTAATGTTTCCCTCTGGAAAACATTGACCTGTGGAAAAAGTTCTGTATAAACTAGTTTTGATCATAACCCAGACCTCAGGCCTTAAAGTAATGGATCAGTTTAGGAAACGTGGGGGTTTAAGTCTCCTACTCCTACTCATCCTGTCATAGTTGACAGGAGCTCTTTCTTCTCAGTGTGAGCTTAACAGCTTCCTCTGACACTGAACATTTTAAGCAAATGTGAAAGTGCTAAAAGATGCAGTTCTGCTAATGGCTACTTGAGGCTCTCCAAAATCAGGCCAACACCGAATGACTGTGTTAAAAATGCACAAACACACAGTGGAAGAATTTACGACCTTATAACTCCCTGGGCTAAATTATATTAAGGCTTAAGGTGAGCATTTTAAGCCATTAGTTATCCAGAGTTCTTAATCTCATCTTATATAACCTCTAAACTGTAGTATTGGTACCATTGAGAGCATTTTATTGCACTTATCAGAGAGATAATGTGGCTAATTTTCCTATTGGTGACAATTCAGGAAGTCTGGACTTGAGTTGTGTCTATGAATGTCCTGTTTTAACAAAACTTGCTTCAGCTAGCTGATAATGCTACATAATATAACCAAAGTACAGTGATTTCGGACTCAAAAAAAGAATATCGATGATTGCCACAGAGTCAAGGCCTCAAAACAAACCTCTGCGTGCTGTCATATTAAATATTTGGGGTCTGTGTGATGAATGAAACTGACCAAGTGAGCATTAGTCAGGCTAGCAAACCAACATGAGTAATGTAAATTTGGCTAACAGCAAATCTAGCTTGATATTAAACATTGAACTGGTTACCATTTCAAGAGGTTTCGGTCATTGTCAGCATTTTTGCTGTCACACATCACACATTTGCAGAATTGGGGAAATTTCCTGGTTTTCCAAACAGGAAGTACCTCACATACACACCCGCCCTGCTAACTTACCAGTTACGGTCAGTTTGCACCTTCTGTGCCAGCTGAGGATGTGATCCTCTTTTCATTTGGTTTCTTGTACTCGTGTCTTAATGATATCATATAAAGTGTACACTAGTTTGCATAAAAACAAAGCTTTCACACAGAAACATCCAAAAGTTCAAAGTTTTTTTTTCATTGCAGTGCATTCCAGCTTTGGCAAACACCTGTGTTATCTCTCTGCTAGACGCTCATAAACATGCTAATGCACAATGAAAGCGAGAGAGAGGAGAGGGAAGGGGCCAAAGTAGCAAAGACAGACAACGGGAGATTCACATCCAGTGGGCTAGATGTCATATGGAAAAGCTCAATATTGGTTAATAAATGAAGGGGGACAGGATACAGAGACTAGGAGGAGAAGAAAAAGTAATAAATTACTTTTATCTCCTTAATGAGACAACATTAATTTTGGTCTCAAGGTCTGGCAGAAAAGTGAGTTGATTTATCATCTGTCTTTAACGCTGTGGGAATTAGTCTAATTACCAGAGCTATGGAGAGCTGATTTTCACTTCACAGTAAGCCCATTGTGCGCCACAACCATTTATCACAGCAGCAGTCTGGCCGTTGTCCTCCACGCCTGGTGGGAAAGGTGGTGTTGGTCAACAGCGTCCCTGAAAGCTTTGTGTGTCACAACATGCCTGAAGAGAGGGCAGATACAGGAATGTGCACACACAATCAAAGTAAGCTGGATTAGGATCAATCACAGTGCCTGGATATTGTATCAGTGACAGCGAATCAAAGAAGATATATCTTTCAATGTCCGTTACATTGCTTTGTTGATGTTTTTATATGTTCTGTGTTGTTCTGACGAGCTATGGAAACACCTGAACTTTCTCCGTTCCGCTCTATCAGCAGCGGGAAGGATCTTATCAATACCTCAAACCGCCAAGAATCACTGACCCAGAGGAGGTGAATAACATAATGACTGGGCCAGCATGCAGATAGAACAAGAGCACACCTGAATTAGTTTAAGGACAGGGCAAGCTGTCTCAGAGCTGTGGTAATGATTGAAAAATATGCCTGTAATTGCTGATAAGCTCTTTAATGTTTCAGTAAACTCCTGTTTGCCGCTAGGTTTACTGACGCATAACTCGTCGATAAACTCTGGCTTTGTAGTCAAGGGCCCGCGGCTCCTTTGAACCAATTGTCCTCTCACAGAGAGAAGGGTGTGCACTGCTTTTGGAGAGTTTCACTAAAGGTTCAAGGGGCCATGTGCATGTGAGGACATGTGTCACAAGGGAAGAAGGGAAAGGAAGTAATGACAGTTTAGATCAGAAAACATTCATTATTAAGCCTTCCACCGCATTAAAATAAAACACTTTCAGCTACACCTGCTGTCAGATATTTCACCTGATAGACTGCAGCCTGGAGTAATGTTTGCTCTTACTGACTTCATTTTTAACAACAGTGTAATTAAGCTATCATGCTATTCCCATTGTCCTACATTTTATCTAGTTTTGACCTCTAAGAGGTTTGCCCATAACTAATCACAAGACAGATCACATTACTATATCTGCTGTTTATAGTTTTAAAGTAAACGAATAAGAAGTCATCAGCTTTGCAAGAAGCTCTGTGACTATATACTTCAGCACTGTAAACTAAATTGTAAAATCTGCAGCCAAGAATGAGTGCTCGAAATCAGTGCTCGAAATTGCAAGAAACCCAAGAGCTACTTTTCAAACTCTACAAACCTCAGTTAGCATTTTTAAATTAATGAGAGTACAGTTAGGAGAAAACTGAGTAAGTATGGTCTGTTTGGAAGGATCGTCAGGAGAAAGCTTCTTCTGTCTGAAAAGAACACGACAGCCTGACTTGGGTTTGCAAAGTTGCACATGAACAAACCACATGACTTCTCGAACAATGTCCTTTGGACAGACAAGAACAAAGTGAAGATGTTAGGCCATTATTCAAAGTAGTATATGTGGTGAGCACAAATTACCTCATACAACTGTCAAACACGGTGGTGGAGGGATGACGATTGGGGCTTATCTTGAAGCCATGAGGCCTGGACTAATTTCAGTCTCTGAGCCGACCACAGAGTCTTCATCTAGAGTATTCTACAATTAAAATGTGAATGTAGGAGGACAGTGACCCCAGTAACAGTAGCAAATCTACAACGGATTGCCCAGAAAAGAAAAGAATCAAAGTTTCGCAATGGCCTGGTCAAAGTCCGGGCCAAAGACTTCGACCTGATTGAAACCCTGTGGCGGGACCTTAAGAGAGCTGTGCATGAACAAATGCCTGGAAACCTCAATGAATCATTGGGGTTTCTTTTGATTTTTTCTACTATTAAATTCATGAGCTTCTTGCAAAAATAAAAAATAAAAATCATAGCATTCTCCCCAACAACATTCAAATTTATATCATCAAAGAGACACTTAAGAAATTGCTGAGCTAACCTCAACAGCTTCTTCTTCTAAACCATTAAAGATCTTTAGACCCCATCTCAATTACACCAACTCCACCTGTTCTGACTGTAGACTTTTATATTAATCAGTCTTCTCTTCATTAATAAGCTTTGCATTACAAGTTCATAAAGCTTCTGATTCAGCTGTTATATTATCAATTATGGACCTATTTAGGATTAGCAGGACTTGTGCACATATCGACTACAGCAAGATTTCATCTTTTCAGGAAGATAACAAGACCATCGTCAGAAGAAGGCAGCAGACACTGGAAGCAGGCGCTGATTCAATTTAATTCGTGGACCTCTGTTGGCAGACCCAAGTGACAGATTTAGCGGTGGCCTGGCTATTTAAATTACTTTCAAATCATAAAGGAAAAAGAAAGGAGGGTTTTGCAGAGGGGAGAGCCTGCAAGAAACAGGCAGAAGGTAGCACTGATTACCCAGAAGCAAATTCCCTCTATATCAGCCCCGGAGACAGACAGCAATCTGCCTGATAGACAGAGAGAGAGATGAGGATGAGAGACACAGCAACAACACGGGTAAAGGAGAAAGAGAAAGTGAGAAGTGGGCGGACCTGCAATTTCCTGGAGGTCAACTGCATCCGCACATACACACGTGTGCACACAATTTTACAGATTTAAGAAGGGAGTGTCCTCAAAAGAGGTGGTGTTTTTGTTCACATCAGCAGAATGAAACACATAAAGGCCCACATGTGCTTTTATGTGGAAAATGTAATATTGTGACATGAGGAAAAGATGGTTGTTTGTTAGTGAAGGTGTTAGAGCCTAAAACATATTCTTGGGAACACATAAAGCAAATAAATATACGTATTATATTGTTATATATTACAGAAGCCACAATTGCACAGGAAAAAAATCACAATATTTATAGTTATTGTTGGATTAGATACAGAGAGTGCAGAATTATTAGGCAAGTTGTATTTTTGAGGAATAATTTTGTTATTGAACAACAACAATGTTCTCAATGAACCCAAAAAACACATTAATATCAAAGCTGAATGTTTTTGGAAGTAGTTTTCAGTTTGTTTTTAGTTTTAGCTATTTTAGGGGGATATCTATGTGTGCAGGTGACTATTACTGTGCATAATTATTAGGCAACTTAACAAAAAACAAATATATACCCATTTCAATTATTTATTTTTACCAGTGAAACCAATATAACATCTCCACATTCACAAATATACATTTCTGACATTCAAAAACAAAACAAAAACAAATCAGCGACCAATATAGCCACCTTTCTTTGCAAGGACACTCAAAAGCCTGCCATCCAAGGATTCTGTCAGTGTTTTGATCTGTTCACCATCAACATTGCGTGCAGCAGCAACCACAACCTCCCAGACACTGTTCAGAGAGGTGTACTGTTTTCCCTCCTTGTAAATCTCACAGTTGATGATGGACCACAGGTTCTCAATGGGGTTCAGATCAGGTGAACAAGGAGGCCATGTCATTAGTTTTTCTTCTTTTATACCCTTTCTTGCCAGCCACGCTGTGGAGTACTTGGACGCGTGTGATGGAGCATTGTCCTGCATGAAAATCATGTTTTTCTTGAAGGATGCAGACTTCTTCCTGTACCACTGCTTGAAGAAGGTGTCTTCCAGAAACTGGCAGTAGGACTGGGAGTTGAGCTTGACTCCATCCTCAACCCGAAAAGGCCCCACAAGCTCATCTTTGATGATACCAGCCCAAACCAGTACTCCACCTCCACCTTGCTGGCGTCTGAGTCGGACTGGAGCTCTCTGCCCTTTACCAATCCAGCCACGGGCCCATCCATCTGGCCCATCAAGACTCACTCTCATTTCATCAGTCCATAAAACCTTAGAAAAATCAGTCTTGAGATATTTCTTGGCCCAGTCTTGATGTTTCAGCTTGTGTGTCTTGTTCAGTGGTGGTCGTCTTTCAGCCTTTCTTACCTTGGCCATGTCTCTGAGTATTGCACACCTTGTGCTTTTGGGCACTCCAGTGATGTTGCAGCTCTGAAATATGGCCAAACTGGTGGCAAGTGGCATCTTAGCAGCTGCACGCTTGACTTTTCTCAGTTCATGGGCAGTTATTTTGCGCCTTGGAAAAGCACGCTTCTTGCGACCCTGTTGACTATTTTGAATGAAACGCTTGATTGTTCGATGATCACGCTTCAGAAGCTTTGCAATTTTAAGACTGCTGCATCCCTCTGCAAGATATCTCACTATTTTTGACTTTTCTGAGCCTGTCAAGTCCTTCTTTTGACCCATTTTGCCAAAGGAAAGGAAGTTGCCTAATAATTATGCACACCTGATATAGGGTGTTGATGTTATTAGACCACACCCCTTCTCATTACAGAGATGCACATCACCTAATATGCTTAATTGGTAGTGGGCTTTCGAGCCTATACAGCTTGGAGTAAGACAACATGCATGAAGAGGATGATGTGGACAAAATACTCATTTGCCTAATAATTCTGCACTCCCTGTAGAGATTTGAAATGTGGCATTATCAAAAGTTGGAGTTTTCCTTCTGGTGCAGAAGCATGCAGTTTCTCAGTGTGAGTTTCAGATAAGCCTAATTCCTCTTATTATACTGTGACTTATAATTTTTGACAAACTGTATCTGTATTGATGTTGTCGTGCCATGTCTGAGAGACGCAGAGAGACGGATGCACGCCGGCTTTCTCCGGTCTTAAAACTGCATTAGTTCACATTAAGCAGAGGGCCAATTAACTTATAGCCTCTACTGCCAAGTCATTACACTTTTATACGGTTTGTGTGCAATTCCTGATCGTAAACTTTAATAGCATCGGTATGGCCTTGGTATAGGAATGAAACAAACCATTAATACTAATGATTTAAATACCGTACACAACGTCTCTAACGTCACACCAATCAGAGGTAACCAATAACATTAGTGTTGAAAACAGGCCAGTATTTGGCTCTAAGGTGTGGAGCAGGGGTCCCCAATCTCAGTCCACGAGGGCCGGTGTCCCTGCAGGTTTTAGATCTCACCCTGGGTCAACACACCTGAATCACATGATTAGCTCATTACCAGGCCTCTGGAGAACTTCAAGACATGTTGAGAAGGTAATTTATCCATTTAAATCAGCTGTGTGGATCAAGGACACATCTAAAACCTGCAGGGACACCGGCCCTCGTGGACTGAGATTGGGGACCCCTGGTGTGGAGGATATTAGCAGCACTAATAATTAGTCTGGACAATGAAAGCAGCGTATAATTCTTTGTTTATGGCAGCCAGGTAGCCGCAATCTGTGGAGAGTACGATGAGCTGGCAGTAAGATAGATACTGAAAATACAATTGCCCAATCTTCTAATGTACTTCGGTGCTTTGATGCAGTTGAAGGTGTTTGCAGGCGGGACCAGGGTTGGACATTACCTCACTCTGAATGCTTTCTGGGGGGAGAAACGAGCGAGTAATTAGCTGATTAGAGGCCCGTCAGAGCAGCTCGAGCTCCAGCCAATCCCCAGCTGGCAGCGGCCTCCAGGGGTGGAGAAGGACGGCTGATGTAGAGGGAAACATACCTCTGTGGGTTAGTTTTCCAAGAGATTCGATGGTGCGGACTGACATAAAGAAACCGGTGCACGCGCGCACATGCGGGTGTCAGTAAGAGTAGCATTAAACAAGTACAACGAGGAAAAATCGTGCCAATGTGTTTTTTAAACGAATATACAGTTTTCGGGCTATTTTTCTTTCTAAAGGGGGGAGAGGAGAGCTTATGATTTTGTGACTGAAGAGCACGGCACAGGTGCGCACCTGGAGAGAGCTCGACTTGTGTTTTCTAAAGACTCCTCAGTCCCGCTCGCTCTCTCTGCTGCTGCTGCTGAAGCCATCATGGAGAAATCGAAAAACTTTAGAATCGACGCTCTTCTGGCCGATGAGACCAATCGGTGTGGTCGAGACCTCTCACCCGGTCTGAGCAGCGACAGCCCGGCCGGCAGCCCGATCTCCTGCCGCCGTGCGGACACTCCTTCCCCGCGAGGAGCGCAACTTCAGACCGGAATAATCCCCAAGCAGAGTGTCCTCAATCTCCCCCATCCGGGTCTTGCATCGCTGCCTCAGGGAGCGATTCCCGGCATGTATCCTGCACCCATGTACCCACTATCGGCGTTGGGTGGACAACACCCTGCGTTCGCATACACTGGCTTCACGCACCTATCGCAGACCTACCCAGAGCACCTGAAGGCGGCTGCCATGGCTGGATCTCTGCCCCTGGAGCACTGGATCCGTGCTGGGCTCATGATGCCACGACTGCCGGATTACAGCTGTAAGTATGATGACATTAGATAAGCAGAGGTCCAGAATAATCAAACTTTAAAATAAATAAATATATAAATAAAAAAATAGATATATTTCACATGAGAATTTATTTGTTAATTTATTTTATTTTCAGACAGCTGTGTGTTACACTGAAAGAGAAAGAATTTAGGCGGAACTTGTCAAGTTAATCTTGATATTATTATTATTATTATTAGTAGTAGTAGTAGTAGTATCATTTTTATTATTATCATTATTATTATGCTCAATTAATAACTAAATAGTTGTCATTTTGGGGGGGGTTTGTGTGTTGCTTATTTTTTCATGATAACAATTGCACACAGCACCGATTTATTGCTTAAATCACAAACCCGACTGACGAATCTGACATTGATTTTTTTTTTCTATTCTCCAAAGTTTTATTACATTTAAAAACCATAATAATTAAAAAATAATCTGAGAAAGAAACGGGCAGCATTTTGATTTGTTTATTTATTATTCATAAATACATTTCACTGGCAGCGTAATTTAAAGCCTTCGGTTAGCTTTGCGTTGTGCTCCTTCTGGTTTTTTTTTTTTTTTTGGTTTTTTTATCCAACTAAGTCCTGTATGTTGCGTTAATGGCAGTCATACATCGTCCCTCGCAGTACAGTGGCCCCTGTTTTACTGCTTCTCTGTCATATTTTAATTTTGCCCCATTTATTTCTCTATAAACGCCAGCCCGATGAAAACTGTCTTTGTGTGACGAAGAAACTATAAACAAACACCTAAAACGTTCTGTAGTTCATCAATAAAATCCCAAAAGCCTTCATTGAATTTTCATTAAGTTAATGGCATGCCTGTGTTTTTATGGCCTCTGCGCCCGCTTCTGCCGTGTCCCCCCCGTCAACAATAAACTGGAGTAAAGCTATTATAGTTAATGATGGCCCGAGAGTGCCGGCATATGTGCGTCTGTTCCCACCCACAACATTACCATGAACTTCTGATGTCCTTGATGTTACAGTATATAAATAAGAGTGGTGGCAGCCAGTGAGCAAATATTCCTGGATAGATCCTTAAATGAATCCAAATAATTAGGAAATAACTTTATAATATTAATATTCACATATTCACCCATCCTGTTTTTAGGTGATTTAGGTTTTTAGAATATACACTTATAGTCATCTTGCATGGGACCACACACAAACTGATAACTTTGCTTCCTCTTCCAGCGGGTGCTCAGTCAGGCCTGTTGGGGAAATGCAGGAGGCCCCGCACTGCCTTCACCAGCCAGCAGCTCCTGGAGCTGGAGAACCAGTTCAAGCTTAACAAATACCTGTCCAGGCCCAAGCGCTTCGAGGTGGCCACCTCACTCATGCTGACCGAAACACAGGTGAGCCAGACCAGAGACTGCAGAGCTCCTCTTTACATCTCCAGAACAAATTTATTGACCTGACGTAGATTATTCTCAAATTTTAAAAGTCAAAGCTAACTACAGCTACAGACCAGATGCCAGCACACTGTATGTGTGTAGTTACAGTTACAACAGTTATATCTATTTTTTTATTTTCTTAATAAGAATAACTTGGTAGAGTTAAAGGAGTGTGAAACCCAACACCTAATAACACAAAATGAGCCACAAAATCAAAATAGAAGAAAAAGAAAACAACCAATCAACAGATTTAATCTTTCTTTTTCTTTTTTTATTGTAGCCTTAAATAAGACCAAACCATTTTTTAAAACCATGAAAACAGCCAGCAGCAGTCTATTACATCAGCTTTAAATGTTACATTTCACTAAAGTATCTTCATTCAGTGATTTTTATCTTGTTGCAGTTAGCTGATCAGCAAACTGCTTCTCATGTCCAGGGATGTGGTGATGTCAATCATCTTTGGCAGTTTTCAGTGTTCATTGTTTACCTATCTTCATATATTCATGTGTGTAAGACTCACATGTCTTATGTTTCTGTTAATATTTATTTGTCGCTGATTGTTTCAGTGTTATGAATTCTAATATCTCTGGTAGGAGGAGGAGGGAGTATTTGTGATAATAAAGAGTGATGTCGTTAAGAGTGATGACCACAGCATGAACCCAAAAATAACACTTTTTATCCTCCCCAACACTGACATGCAACATGAAACATATCACCTTAAAAATGAAGGTAAAATAAACACTTTATAAAGCAGCTTTTATCTAACCAAGAAAAAAGAAATAGGACAGAGAGAGCTTCTGGAGCTGTGACCAAATTTGTCTTTGTTTCTGTTCAGACAAACCCCGGGTTGCGTTTCGTCTTTTAAACATGTGTTCTTCTTCTACTACGATCACTTCCCAGGTGAAGATCTGGTTCCAAAATCGGAGGATGAAGTGGAAGCGCAGTCGGAAGGCAAAGGAGCAGGCCACTGCCTCCACCCAGTCTGAGGCAGAGAGACTACGCAGCTCGGGAAAGACAGGCTCCGACAAATCCAGTGAGAGCAGACGAGCTTTGAACCCGGACGACCGAAGGATAGCTCTCGAATTGGAGGATGGAGAAGAGGAAGAAGATGGAGAGGATGAGGAGGAAGAAGTAGCGGAGGCGCCCCAGCGTGGCTTTCCTCTTTCTGCGGGTAACCGAGTTGGGATCCAGCAAACCACGGACTTCTTGCAGCGTAACAATGAAGCTGGCTACAGCTCCCACAGCCCTTTCTCTGATGATGAGCTGGATGGGGTGGAAGTGGGTGGGGGTGACAGGAAAATTGGGGCAGGACTGTGAATACACACCCAGAAAAAGGTTTAAAAAAACCCATGAGAATTACCTGAGTGTTTCAGCGACATCACACCGGGAAAGTCTGTGTTTGTGAGAGAGGACAAACCTAAAGATCTTCACCTCGTATGCTCTGAGAAGGTTCTTCCAATCAGGACATTTGTTGGACTCATTCACACACAAACAAATGCAGGATTATGACGCGTGTATAGTGCTTAAACTATTTGTGAATAGAATTATCACCAAGTAATTTACATTGCTGCAGCATGCTGGAAAAAAGTGCTTATTTCTTTCCCTAATTTTTGCTCTTTTTTTAATGCGCCAGGCATCCTCTGTGGCAAACTTGTTTCCTCCATCCACTCACAGCCTGAGCTCCACTCAGTGAACACATTTTTTTAGGAATAAAATGTTAAGGGGAGTGAACTGTAACACATTCAAACAGTTTGATGAGGTTCAGGAGGCGCACTAGCCGTGTGACCATTGATAGAACGGACAAAGGCTCAGAAACAGCTGCAGTTCCAGATGTTTTTGCTCCTAGACTTTGCACAGCATCCCATGTAGCGCATTTCCATTTGTGCATTTAATGTGAATATTCAGATTTTTTTTTTTCCAATAATATTTATGACTTGGTTGTCGTCACTTACATGTAAATAAATGAACTTAATTTATTCGAATGATTGCAAGGATGAATCGTACGTGTATTTATCTCAAACTTGTGTGGTGTAAATGTGAAATAAAGAAAATGGCAACAAAAGAGGTGAATTATTTCCATTCGCTTTGATGGAAATGTGTATACATATATTGACAAATACATTTGATTTGAATTGTTTTTAAAAATAAATAGAGAAAAAGAAATCACATATCTGCACCTGAAGCCTGAACTCACACAGGGGTGGTGCGCATTGAAGGAGCTGCTTACCTGCTGCCTCATCATTAAATTACCAGCTGACGTCTGCAAAGCAACATCTGAATGAGCCAGAATCCTCCTGCTAACAGCTGCTGTGGATGGATAAGATATACTTCTATTCATTCTATTATGAAATTCAATTTCAATTTCTGTCACAGGGCTAATACACAGAGAGAGAGAGACAACTTGTTATGCTCATATTCACACCTACGAATTATTGATAATCAACAAGCAAGTCTCTAGACTGTGGGAAGAAGCTGGAGTACCCAGAGAGAACCTATGGAGTTTTTCCTGAAAAAGCAGGGAATCATTTGCACAACTAAAATTAGTCCAGAAAGCAAGAAGAATGTAATTTTGATGTATTTTTCAGTCTGGACCAAAATGCTAGATAACCACTCTGACAGTTGTTGTACATAAGAAAGGAAAACCACAAACAGCTTTATCTCACTCCCGTGAAAATGCTCCTTGGCTACAAAAGCAATCCGCTGTTCATGTTTGAGTCTTTTTCAGCTCCCACCCATTAGCTCACATCCCTGCTGCCTCTGGTAGTAAAACAAAGCACAAGTACGCCTCATTTCACAGTTTTAATTTACTGCAGAGGCTCTCAGATATTAATTACTTGGTGAGGTTTACTGATGGCCAAATAATTAAGCTAATGAATAGGAAGTAAAGCAATCAAAAGCCTGATGGCGAGCGGTCACATAGGCCCATTTTAATTTCCAAGAGCAACGGCATGATGAGTTTGTGCCACCGCAAGAGGCTTTTTATTGGACCCCCATGTAAGGGCTGTGATTAAGGAGCAGACTGGAGGACATGCAGTGTGGTGAAACTTAACCCCTTCTCAGACCATGGTCACATATTTATATAGTGATTAAATGCATTCTTAACTGGTGGCAGTGATTAGCAGTGCTTTTAGTGCCTTTATGAGGCTCTTGGCTGTTCTGTCTTAGATATATAAGAAACTTAAGGGACTCTTAAGTGCATCACATGTTAAAAAATGTACTTTTAATGTGAAAATCATGTATATGTTTGTGTAGGATAAATAATTGGCTGAATAATAACAGCTGACATCAAGTACAAAGAATCACCTTGACATCAAACTTTATCGGAACAAATCTGATAACATATTCATTATGAGACCTCTGCTGAAATATTCCCAGTGTAGCATTTGGGAATATCTGCATATCTTTTAAACTTCACATTATCAAAGTATGGAATTGCCACCTTTTGATTAAAAGCTGACTTTTTCTTAAACGCAACTCTTTGTGTATTTTATTTATCCATCACATCCTTACAGCCAGCGCAAAGCAGCTCAACGTCTAATCTAAACTGAATTAGTTTGATTTGTCTGGCTTGAAATTATACTTCATAGTCAAACACACGAGCACAAATACATGAGCATTCATGCCATTGGTGCAAGTTTTATTTTCTGTGACAGTAAAGGATCAACTTCATGAAAAAAAGACCTCCAGAGCTTCTGAGGTGAGGCGTGTAGTAAACTATGAGGACCTTCTTAGTGGGACTACAGCGGAAATCCCTGCTCAGGGAGACCTCACAGAAGATCAAAGGTTTTATAACGAAGGGGGAAAAAGAAAGAAAGGTGGAAGCGCGCAAGGATACACTATGAGTTTTAACACGTGGTCATGGCTTTAGCAAATCTGGTTAAGATCGAAATGATGCTTAACCTGAAGCAGCATCAAATCCCTTTTTATTTATTTATTTAGCTCGCCAGTGTTTAACTCCAAAGAAGTTTTCGTTTAACTTTGACTTGATTTAATAGGAGTGAACGTAACACGCCTGCAGAGTGAGCCTCTATCAAACCGCAGCTTTTAATTTGGCTGATGAAAAATCTCACGAATCAATAGGAGCTCATTTAGTTGTGTGACTTGTCAGCTCTATGACGAATGCCATTTGGCCCATTTTATGACAGAGGGCCCTCTGACACAGGACGCACACACACACACACAAAATCACAGCTAATTGATAAGGCAGCGGAGGAATATATGGAGGTCATTGATTCTGTTTCTCCTCTAATTTAATCTGAATACACTGTGCGTGTTGATTAAAAAATTTCCCCCCTCGCGTAAATTACACTCACCGCTGATAACGCTGTCACTTTCCGGCAACAAAAAGTGCTGACGGGCCCCCCTGCCTCTCTCTGTTTTTCACCAATAATGCGCAGAGAGCCCGCGTCTTTCTATAAAAATCTTTCACTGTCTATTGAATCACTCAAGTCAGCCCCTGAGACGTCAAGAACGGTTTACCAGAAACCCCCATTTTCATGGTTAGACAAATAAATTGGCCTTCCTTTTTTTCCTTTTTTTGCTTTGTCGGATTATAAATCAGCTCGCCCTTAAAATATTTACACCCTGTAGTTTAATCAATCAGCAAAATGCCGGGCTCATTACGTAAATATGAACAGATTGTGCGATCTTTTAACGTAATCACACGTACCGCCGCAGGTTTCCCGGGGCCCTGTCCTGTCACTTAACTAATGGACAAGTAAGGCTGCAGTGAGCGACGGGGTCCCATAAATCCACATCTGTCCGACTTAAAACGCTGTTCTAAAGCACGAAAAAAGGCACTTTTTTTCTTTTTTCTTTGCCAGTAAAGTTTATTGAAGAGGCGTTTTAGGGGTGAATGTATTCATGGGCGTCATTTATTATTGCAGGAAAAGTAGGGTGAATTAAGGCTGATTGGGACAGTTTTTTTGAATTTCCGTCCCGTGTAAATGTTCGTGTCATAAATTTACTGAATAAAAAAATAAATAAAAATCATGATGGATTTCTGTAACGATGGAGAGGCCGTCCATCTGTGTGAGGAGGAATGAAGGTTATCTTACTTTTCAAGGAGACGTAAACTGACACCAGGCCTGTTTTCTTTTTAAGTGTTTGGATCTTCTGGGTGATTGGGACAACCTTTATCATTAGTAAGGAAAAGTTTGGGGGGGGGGGTTTAAATGATAATAAAATCTCATTTTTCGTGCATATTTATTTGCTTTCCTGATTATCATCATTTTTCTGATTAACTTTATTAAATTATAAAGCCACACTCTCACAACACTTCCCTTACGGTGACAGCTGGATGCTCTGATGTCAAAGCTTCCAGCATCACTGGGCTAAACAGCCTTCAGCATGCTCACCTTGTGTAACTGAGTCATGCCATTATCCAGAAAAGGGCCGTGCAGAGGTCCAGTCTGAACTGTAGAAGCAGGGGTTATGAGAACAAGGTTGTGGTTAAAGTTAGCAATGTGTTGCTTGAAAAATTCAGTTGGTTAATGAATATTTTCTGCATACAAGGGAAGTAAGGCCTGTTCCACCATGGTGTAGACAGGAAGCAAAATGTAGGTGGAGTGATCTTACAGAGTTGACAGTGTTAATATTGTCACTGTGACCATCATGGACAGGATTAGAAATTAGTCTATCACAGGGGCAGTTGTAGAAAAAGAGAGGCAAGGCTGGGATAGTTCAGATATGTTCAGGGATTAGTGAAAAAGCTGGGAAAAGGATGTTGAAGATGGAGCTGCCACACAGGAGGAAAAGACGAAGACCACAATTTGCTGTGCAGTTCATGGGTGTAGTGACACTCGCAGATGTTATCAGTCCATACAATGGGCGTTATTAGCAGATATCAGCCCCATAGATATGGGCCAATAGGGGCCATCTCCACCTGCTAGTTTGTTCAGAAGGTTGTTATCATCCATTCAGATGGAGGATCACTAACGGAAGCATGGGAAGACTCCAGATCCACTCTCGCCGGAATCCAAGGAGGCCACTCAGAGGGGTGGTGTGACAGAGGAGGGTGCTGGTGAGATGGAGGTGATGATGATCTGCGACCTCTAAAGGTTGCATCTGCACACATGAAGAGCACTGATGGGGCGTATGCAGAATATATGCATCTTTTATATTTTTGTTCACTGATAAAGCAATTAGGAACTTTTTTTCCCAATACTAGAAACAAAATATTAACACACATTTACTGGTTTTGTTGCAGCAGAACATCACACTCATGTTTCTATCAGCGTTTTGTGGAATATATTAAATACAACAACTTAACTTAAACTGAACCATGATGCCTTCGCAAACAACTTCCTGGTTGACACTCACCTGTCAAAACAAGGAATTTTGACTTCATGATTTTACAGATGAGCTTGGTAAAATAAATTAAGAAGAAGAAGAAGAATTTTTAATTTTCTGTCATCAGGTAAGAAATAAAGCCTGTTTAGGTACTGTTTCATTCAGTCACTTCTCCCAACCACTCTCTAATTTATATACTCTGTATTATAATAGCTTCAACTAAAATTCATGCTGATCGGCAAAAAGAAGAAGAAGAATAAGAATATTATTTATTAGTATATTATTTTTATTTATATGATATTTTTAATTAAATCTATAAATCAAGAATGAACTTATTATTAGGAGAAAGTGTTCTTCGTGTCACCAGGTGTATGATGTCAGTGAACTTTGCCAAGCTTCGGATTATTTGTTAATAAAACATATAAAGGTGAAATCCAAAAAAAACAGAAACACGCTGACAGGTGTACGAAGATGGTCCATGTCTGCCCTCTTGTGGCAAAACCAAGAATGACACCTCGTCTGAGTGGCCTTACTAGCAGGGCAACAAACTGCAACGCCTCCCCGGCTTATGATTGTAATTTTGCTGGTACATCCTCAAATTAACTCAAATCACAATTGATGATGACACGTTTACAAATCCAGTATTACAATTTGATGTCATATAAAATAAGCAATAGTAATTTTGAAATGCGGTGAAATCAAGACAACATAGCCAGTTACTGCTGTACTGGTGATATGAATGTGAAATTCATAATTTACACAGTTTCACATTTCAAGACATAAATCTAAAGGTAATTAGAAACCCTGCTGTCTATCAGTGAGAGTTTGTAGTTATTCTTATTATTTGTAGTAGTACTTATTGTTGTTGTAGTAGTAATAGTTTGTGTTCGTTGCGTTTTTCTAATGTAAATGCGCATTTTCTGCGCCGTTTTGCTCCTTTGGGTGCGCTTGTGTGCGAGGGGCGGGCCGGCTTCTGAAGGGCGGGTGTTCGTAGTTTTGAAGCGCATGATGAAGCCGTGAGCAGCCTGCAGCTTTGCCTCAGCCTCCTTTGCTTTGCTCTGCATCGTTTGCTAATTGTGAAACTGGGAGAAGCGTGAGCAGAGAGCCAGCCGACGTTCAGACAGACAGACTGCCCACTGTGAACACTGTGACCGTGAACATGGCTTCCTCGGAGCTTGGTGAGAGTTTCTCTGAGCATGAAGCAAACTTTCTGAGTTTTGGTGTCGCGACATGCAGGCTGCTAGCTGACTGGCTAACATTAGCCAACGTGGTTAGCTCCACCTCACTAAAAACGTGCATTTATTCTTCGCTTGCGTTTGTAAAATGACAAAAAGTCAGGGGTTAAATCTCTGCTCGTCCGTCTTTGCAGCACTTCTGAGTGTTTCTGACAAAACTGGACTGCTGGACTTCGCTAAGAGGCTGGTGGGTGTGGGGCTGTCTCTGGTGGCCTCAGGGGGCACAGCCAAAGCCCTGCGGGATGCTGGACTGGCCGTCAGGTGGGTGCTCCACTAGCCCTTAAAGTCAACGCCATAGGCGTCCACATGTATTACTGCAGTACTGTAGTTACCTGCAGCATGTGAGGCCTTCTCTAAGTTCTCAGAGTCTCTGCTTTGTGTCAGGGATGTGTCTGAGCTGACTGGACATCCAGAGATGCTGGGCGGCAGAGTGAAGACCCTGCATCCTGCAGTGCATGGAGGTATCCTGGCCAGAAAAACACCCAGTGACACCGCTGACATGGAGAAGCTGGGCTACAGCCTGGTCAGGTGAGACTAACACAGCAAACATAAATGTGCAAAAGCTTTCTAATACTCTGATGTGTACAATATGATGGATATTTGTGTGTACTTGCAGTAGAAAGAGAAAAAGCTGAGTGGAAATGAAACACTTGTGCACGTGTGACCCATGTCGAGTGCAGGCACGTGCTTTTTAATCAAGAAGCATGTCGAGTTGATTTGGCAGCCGGATAATTGGAAACCTGCTGCCCGTGCGTGCTCATCCTGTGACTCCTGTTCGATTGGAAGAATCTGATTAGATTTCACTGGGTCCTCAGTGGAAAATTAAACGACACGTGATTGAAGTTTAACAGATGACTCTTTCTTAACACCTTTTTGTTTTTTCTTTTAAAGACAAGACGATCAGTGGTTCCTGGTGTCAGTGCGCAATACTTGCTTTTTTTTTTTTGTCGGATTATTAAAAACATTTGGCAACATCTGAAAAAATACTGAAACTGCAGGAAAGTTAATGGATTTAATGATTTTATTTACTGACTGTTTACACAGGTAGTCATAAGACACGCTTGAGCAAAGCTCGTCTTGCTTTGTACTTTCTTTGCTAGTGGTCTCAAATAAAGAAGCGGAGAAATGTATTGCATGGACACAGGATTAACCCATTCAGTTTGTAACACCCTGCTACAAAACCTGATTTTGATCATTACAGGTTGATCATTAGAGCTTTTCAAACAGCAGGTGACCCTGCTGACTAATACCTACAACGAAAAATGCTCAGTGCCCACCAAAGATGTTTTATCCAGAACCAAAGGGAAGCACCAGCACGTTGATAAAACGATCTGTTTAACCAGTTGTGGTAATTTCATTCACATAAGTATGTCAGACACTTCTGCTCAACAGAATCCGAGGAAATGCGTGGATTTCTCTCAGACAAGTTGCTATAAGTTCATCGAGTTTACTCTACACAGTCAGATTATGCCTATATGCATAGACAAAAAACACTATGCATGGATAAGAGAATTAACTGTGAACAGCTTATTTTGAGCATGTGGATTCCCATAAACACCTTAGGTCTATGTAGGATCTCCCAGTGAACTGATCTCCATCTTTAACCTATCTTAAGTATGAAAAGATTTTCCTTTGTTTGCCCTTTTCAAGAGTGGTGGTATGCAACCTGTACCCATTCATAAAGACCGTCTCTAACCCGGATGTCACGGTGGAGGATGCCGTGGAGCAGATTGATATCGGTGAGTCATGCAGAGTAAATTTAAAGTGTTTTAAATAATGCATAGAAGTACACTCTTTGCTTGCCTATCTTACTAATGATGAAACACTTATTTATTTGTGTACTCTGTGTGTGTTAATAAAAACTGTTATTTCTTTTCAGGTGGTGTAACTCTGCTCAGAGCAGCAGCCAAGAACCATGCTCGGGTCACCATTGTGTGCGATCCTGCTGACTATTCGCTGGTTGCCAAGGAGATGGAGAATTCGGCGGACAAAGACACGACCCTGGAAACTCGCCGGACTCTGGCCCTGAAAGTGAGTTTGTTTTGTTGCAAGCATGTGACCTGATTTTCTGAGAAAGGAATTTTAGGAAAATATAAACTTGTAGGTTTTTTAAGGTGGGCATTTAGATTTAAGGGTTTAAATGTTATAATGCACTTTCTGGGGGAAGGGGGGGTTAAGGTGAGGGTTTGTTTTGGATTATGTTTTGAAAATGGGGTAAAAGGGGATGAGCTGTCACCTCTCCAAAACGTCATAGGACAAGAGAGGTGGACTTGTCACCTGTGAGTCACAGGGCTGATTTGTAATACCTGTATTTCTTTTTTCATTTCTTTATGAGTTTCTTCTTTATCATACCTGTCAGAGGGACACCATTTAAAGTGTCATTCAATTCAATTTTATTTATATAGCGCCAGATAAGACTAGACAAGATAAAAACCCTACAATAATACAGAGAAAATCCCAATAATTGAACTACCCACTGTGAGCACACGCTTGGTGACAGTGGGAAGGAAAAACTCCCTTTTAACAGGAAGAAACCTCCAGTAGAGCCAGGCTCAGGGATGGGCAGCTGTCAGCTGTGACCAGGTGATCAGAGACAAAATACTTTACAACTCCACAACTTTATTAGTGCAAAAAAAAAAAAAGACCCATCAATGTATTTTCACTTAAACAAGCAGCTGTTTTTTATGTGCATTAAAGCTATATAAACATTTAACAGTGTAAATGCAAATTCCTCGCTGACAGTTTAACCGAAAGGCATTTCCAGTGGAAACTGGCCGACATATCCTGAGCATAACCATGTATAATATCCACAAAACTTAAAAAGAGGTTATACACACACAACACGGTAATATTATGTAGAAGCACAGTACGTATCACTCCGCGATGCTCCTGACTGCGGTTGCCGTAATGCTCCGACATTCCATCAAGCGGTGCGGCTTCGTAGCTTACCAAAGTCGTACTAAAACATTTTTTGACAGATTTTTGAGCCACAAAAAATAAAATCACCACATAAAATCGGTTCGAGGTCAGTAAGCACAACCAGAATTCATACATAAGGCGCACCGGATTATAAGGGGCACACAAAGGATTGATTTTAAGTGTGCCTTATTTTCTGAAAAACGCGGTAAAGACGACTGCCCGCTGCATGCTCTACCAAAAAATGTGCTTTGGTGTGTATCTGACTTACAAAGGCCAAACCAGTTCCACACCACTGAAGTTGCAGCATTTTTACAAACCAATTCTGGTTCATCGGTTTCATTCAACGATCCGCTTTTGCCCTTCTCATTCTCCGTCGCCGCCGTGCTTTTTCTGCCATGTGCGTATGAAAACAAAGACACTGCACATTCGCGTTTTACTTCTATCGCGATATTTCATTTTCTTATCATTGCCTAACACTGTACTGGTATTACAGTGACCCAGCCCTATTGGGGGGGATGTCTTGGATGCCTGATCATGTATTGAAGGAGCCGTATGTTACAGCTAGTTGCCTTCAAAACGATGTTGCTAAAACTCAAATCTAACTGTAATAACCAGTTGAGTCAAAGACCGTTTCCTGATGTGATTAGTCATAATCCTGCGTGGAGAATTTTAAAAGTGCCGTTTCAGAGTTGATCACATGAGCCTCGAACATCCATTCACCTCTGTTCAGACTTGTTCCACTTTAAGCTCCATGATGAAAAGAGACTTTGTTTGGAGTAAGAGCGGAAATCAAGCCTCCGGCTCTTTTTTATAAGGTATCGTTGCCAAAATAGCTGCTGCTGCTGTTGGAGTCTTGATGTGTAGGGGAGTTCAGGGAGTTTGCTTTCTTTTGCTCAATCCTTCATAATCACAACATTGTATTGTGCTATTTTAAGCTGGCTTATGATTTAAAATAAAACAAAAAAACAAAAGCTTGAGGGTGATCGTTAAGGAGTTGCTCCTCCCCCTGTGGCTATTTGTTCTGGTTTTGCTGTTTGCTCAGAGATGAGGGTCAGCGAGTCCAGGCTGTTTATCACAGAGTGATGAAATGTGTTTAACTTACAGAGTTTAACATTTGAGGAGCAGTGAACTCTAACCTCACAGTCTGACTGCACTGAGTATTGAGTTAAATATTGATAACTGTCCCACTTTGCCTGCAGCCCTTTTTTCTTGTGGAGTGATGGTTGCTTTCCTAAAACATCAGAGTGATATAAGCAGTTTTTTCTTCTTCTTCTTCTTCTTCTTCCTAACCTTTCTCTACTCGTTCTGCTTCCTGCGCAGGCCTTCACACACACAGCACAGTATGATGACGCTATATCCGACTACTTCCGCGGGCAGTACAGCCGCGGCGTGTCCCAGCTGCCTCTGCGATACGGCATGAACCCCCACCAAGCACCCGCTCAAATCTACACTCTGCGCCCGGCTCTGCCACTCAAAGGTACCCTCACACCACGCCACGCCACAATCTGTCCTTTAATGTCACCCATCCTCTTTTAACGTTCCCTTTCTTAGTGGTCAACGGTGCTCCTGGCTTTATCAACCTGTGTGACGCTCTGAATGCGTGGCAGCTCGTCAGGGAGCTGAAGGGAGCCCTCGGCATGGCTGCAGCGACTTCCTTCAAACACGTCAGCCCTGCTGGTAAGAAAGAAAGACCCCATTCAGACGCACTCTTACAGTTAACATTGTCCGCATGGATCTGACAATGACAGCTGTCACCTTGTTTCTGAAGGAGCTGCAGTAGGAGTTCCTCTGACTGAGGAAGAGGCCAAAGTGTGCATGGTGCACGACATGCTGAAGGACCTCAGCCCACTCGCCACCGCCTACGCAAGGGCAAGAGGTCAAAAAGTCACCTATATAGCTGATCCCCTGAAAATGATTGTGTGCTGGGCTCTCTCTTCTTTTTCTTTTCTTTTTTTTAAAATATGTTATACATTTAGTCTTTGTGCCTCCAGGTTCAGACAGGATGTCTTCATTTGGGGATTTCATTGCTCTGTCAGATGTGTGTGACGTTCCCACTGCTAAGATCATATCAAGAGAGGTAAATAAGAGAGCAAGCTTTTAATTTTTTTATTTATTTATATTTTTAAGTAACATCATGTTTAATTGTGATGTTGTTAGGTCTCAGACGGTATCATTGCTCCTGGTTATGATGAGGAGGCACTCAAAATCCTTTCCAGAAAGAAGAATGGCAACTACTGTGTGCTTCAGGTGAGGGCGCTGTTTCCACACGTCTGTATTTCTCTGTTTTTTGGAAGCATGTCTTCGGATGACTGATTAGCTTAAAATCCTCGTAATTCTCAGACACATGCGGATTAAATAACTACCTCTCTTATTTCTAGGTAGATAATGTAACAGGACTAGTTCCAAGTCATACTGAAGATAAAAATGTGTACAGTACATACATACTATGTAAAGTGGCTTATGGGTTATGTCCGTGCTTGTGTCTCAGATGGATCCTGACTACGAGCCTGATGACACTGAGGTGAGAGTGTTGTTCGGTCTCTATCTCAAACAAAAGAGGAATGGAGGACGTATCGATAAGGAATTCTTCAGCAACGTTGTTTCCAAAGGCTCGGTAAGACACTGAGGTGTGTTAACTTTGTCAGACTGGATCGAGTCAGTAAAGATTTTCATGCCTTCTGTTGTGTCCTAAAGCTCTCTGAGGAAGCTGTGCGTGACCTCACCGTGGCAACCATCGCCGTCAAGTACACGCAGTCTAACTCTGTGTGCTATGCTAAAGACGGACAGGTAAGAGGTGGCGGATAAATGAGGAAGGAATCTTGAGGAGCCTCAGTCGTCCTCGAATCTTTCCTCACCTGTGTTTTCCAGGTTATCGGTATTGGTGCGGGGCAGCAGTCTCGTATCCACTGCACTCGGCTGGCGGGTGACAAAGCTGACAACTGGTGGCTCAGGCACCACCCTCGAGTCCTGAGCATGAAGTTTCGCAGTGGTGTGAAGAGAGCAGAGATGGCCAACGCAATCGACCAGTATGTGAGCAACACCATCGGAGAGGTGAGGGAGTAACATTTGGAGACGTGCACTGTAGTTACCAGTGAGAAAAAGTACAACTTATTTTATTTTGTTTGAATGTAAACATTTCAAGACTGCATTTGTGTTTATATGAATATTTAAAATGCGTATATACAACCCTTTGTGTCTTAAATGCAAAGAGGAACCCAGCTTCTGACATGGACACAAATAAATATGCAGTTTTAAGAGTGTTTTGTACAATAGATACAATGAAGAGTTACTGCATTTTGCGAGGAGTAGGATTTTTGGAGCATGAACACTTTAGTAGCTGTATGTAGAAACTAGAAAATACTTTGTCACACAAAGATTTGAGCAAACACATCCTGTGTTCCTGTGCGCATTCAGGACTGAGGCACAAAACAGAAGATTATTTATTACATTAATAGATTCTCACTTTTTTATACAAAAGATTTAAGATGTGCCCACCTCTGATGTTATGTCTAATCACACAGCATGCCAAGTTTTAGACTGTGTGAGTAAATGAAAGGCGGTGTCCTGTGTATATTCTGTCCTGTGCCGGCAGGGCCCAGACTTGGAAGTTTGGAAGTCGATGTATGAAGAGGTCCCTGAGCTACTGTCAGAGACTGAAAAGAAGAACTGGATCAGCTCACTGCAGGCTGTGGCTGTCAGCTCTGACGCCTTCTTCCCCTTCAGAGATAACATAGATCGGGCCAAAAGGGTAAATGCCTTGCACGAAGCACGTGTACATGCTGCACACATTTTGTCAATAAAGTGCAGAGGAAGCTGACCAGCAAATCTCATGCATGCGGGAATGTCACTGCAACTTAAACTCTGGTCTTTCTGTCATAACTCACATTTCCTTCCTGTGTATGTCTGTCTCCAGAGCGGCGTCCAATACATCGCAGCTCCAGCGGGCTCTGCTGCTGATGAGGTTGTGATCAATGCCTGTAACGAGCAAGGCATTACTCTGGTGCACACCAGCCTGCGACTCTTCCACCACTGAGTTCACTAAGCGTTGAGTTCGCTCACAGTTTTGTGTCTGTACGAAGGCAAAAAAAAAACGTGTGCAACATTGCTGATCTTCAAACATTCCTACGTTTTGCTGAACTGTAGAAACAGACGCACAATTTTGTAACACACTAAATACATTCCTGACTTGTGATCAGAATGTTTGAGAGTAATACTGTAACTGCAGCTGATCCTTGTAGGTCAGTCTTGCAACACTGTGAAATAAACTTGGAGTTTGACTATTTTGTCTCTTTCATTGTGCTAACTGCGTGGCACTGTTAGTCCATAGCATTAATCCAGACTCAAGGTCACAGTGCCTTATGGGGATTGCAGTGAGTTGTTCAGCAAAATTGAACTTGCATGAAAGAAATGTGGTTACAGTTAAATCATGATTCAGCAAGGGGAGCAATACATTTTTCACATGGGGCCAACCAGATATGGATAAATGAATAAATGTAAAATATGAATTATGAAAAACCTGAAAATGTAAGTGTGACAAATATGCAGAAAACTAAGAAATCAGGAAGAGGGCAAATATTTTTTTCCTGCCATTGTAAGTTTATTGTTGGCACCTTAACCCACCCCCCAACCCTAATAAGAAAGCGAAACACTGTGGTAATGTTTAAGAATCTCTCCAGCTTTATTAAAATAAGGGACTTCTATTTGTCATCGGTAGAAACACTTTGGCACAAAGTACAAAAATAGAACAGTTCACATTCTCACATCCTTGTTCAACACATTCACACGATGAGATCAAAGGGATAAATTAGAACTTCAGAATGTGTCAATCACACACAGTGCGACCCCTCTGTAATGAAAGAGGGGCTACAGAAAAGAGAAGCACATTTTCGAGGACAGTTTCAGCAACACTGGTAACAACTACATCGACATTTTTTTAGCACAGTGCGTACTTTATGGGTTTTGGTCAGGATACAATTGAAAAAAATTTAAATGGGAAACAAATGTCAATTTCACAGATGCGTAAATCTGACTGGACAAGTTCTAAATAACTTTAGAAAGTGGGGTTTTCTATTTCTAATACATCACAATTTCAGAAGCCTGGCAGTCGACAGTGAATAGACTCAAGTGAAGATTAATGATGAGGGGCAGCAGGGCAATGTGTCAGCAATGTGATAAGGCAGTTAGTTTGTTTCAGTCACAAACAGCGTGGCTTCTACAAGGTGAGACAGCAACTGGACGGTAAGGGAGCAAAGCAGAAGTCGGTTGAGCAGCTCATCATTCCCGAGGATTGTGAGGAACGTGTGCATCTGCCAGCAGTTCAGGCCGGAGGCACTCGATGGGGCAGTGAATGTTCTGGAGGATGAACAGTGGTACAGTTTAAAACTTTGACACGTGCAGACTATTACGCAACAGATTACTGCAATTTGAAAACTGAAATTTACAGTTTATATGTCTTCTGATTTTCAATACATTTCACTCACTTTGCGCAGTGTGTTGTCTCCATATCTGATAGGCTGCAGCAGACCGACATCGACATCACCACCTGGTCTTCTGCAGTTCTCGCATCGCCAGCCCTAATAAAGTCAAAAAAAGCATTTAACCATGCCCTCCATTCCTCTGGATGATGGCATATGATGTAAAGAGAACATGAGGAAGGCTCACGTGTCTTACCTGTTGTCCTCCAAAGCACGTGCAGGTGCAAATAGAACCCAGGTACTCCTTCTGCCACTGGTTGCCCACCCGGTAAGTTTTGCCATCATCGTAACACGTGGACTCATCTGCGTGAGTAGATATTTGGGTTAAAAATGACACGCAGCTCATTCACTTTGTAACACAGCCACAGAACATTTCAACTAAAATGTTAAAGAGGCCTTACGTGGTTCGCACTTAAACTCTCCTTTGCCGTTTCCTAAACAAGTGCAGCTCATTACGTTCCCGTTCTCTGAGCGACGGTCCCATTTCTCTCCAATTCGGTAGTTGTTGCCATTGTCGTGGCACCACTCTGAGAAGAACATACATAAACCGAGTGAAATGTATTCAAATTCCATCTATGTCCACGTATTGGGGAAAGATACCCTAAAAACCTACTAGATGAGTCACATCTGAAGTGGCCGCTGCCCAGGCCCAGACACCTGCATGACAGCTTGAAGCCTGTCTCAGACATTCGCTCCCATTCAGCACCGACTTCATGATGGGTGGCAGTAAAGGCATCGTAGCACGTGTCTTTATTTGAGGAATCTCCCTCTGTAACTGAAGGAAGAAGAAAGTGGGGAAAAAATTAGCCACAATGAGTTTCATTCAGTTTCCTTTAACAATATATCCAGATACATCACAGCTGGAAGCTTACTTGTGTTTCCAGCTGTCACTGTCTGCTCCAGAATCTTGTGTTTGAGGGCCCCCAGGACTGCCTCCACAATAACGTTATAGTCTGCTCCGGGAGTGAGTCCTACCAGGGTAGCAGTAGTGGCTGTGCTTGGCAGGCGGACCTGGATAGACAGGAAGAGATCATAGCTTATTCTCATAAATGAGAATAATGAGAATAATTGAATCATGGACTGGCCTCTTACCTGGAACATCTTCTCATTTAGCTGTGTGATGGGATCACAGGACACCAGGTAGGCGTTGCTCTGCCTGTAAGGCTTCCAGGAGACGGTGGTCTGAGTTTGGGCCTCCAGCGGCACACTTGTCTCGTTAAAGAGTATGGGTCCAACGGGCATGTCTAGCTTCACAATGGGCTTTCTGCGGCCCTCTGCATCAGGAAGGGGCACAAACACCAGGGGCTCACGAACTTGGCCATAGGGAGACAGTGGATTCCGATTATGTCTGTTGTCTCCATTGTTGTTGTACTCTGTGTACTCCACATGCTGACTCTGATCACCAAACCCATCCTGGCTATTGGTGCCCACTAACTGGACGTTGTTGTCCAGAGATTCAGGCACATCCAGCCTGCCATCTCCAGGGCGGTTAGGCTGGGGCAGAGGCAAAGGAAGCAAGGGGTCTTGAGCTGGCGGGAGAGACGGGGTTACGGAAGCAAGCAGGTTAGACGAGGGGGAGTTAAAGCAGAACAGCTCTAACACATCTCAGCCAAAAGGGATGACGGATACGCAGCAATGCAACTCACTGCAAAGTGTGTCATAATGCACTATTGCAAACACACGAGATATTTTGAATGACATTTGCGAGGACATTCAAAATAACAAAGTGGGTATTATCGTTTTAGATTTTGGATACACACTTGATCTAAAGCTCCATACAGCTCCAGCTGAGCAGATGAAAGCTGCCGTTCCACCCCTTAATCTTACCAGTAACTGGCTCGAACTCTGAATGGATCCTTTTTACTTTCACATTTATCACCATACAGAGAAAAAAGTATCAGTATAAGTACTCACGAGTCCTGCTCCTGCCCACCAGAGGTGTGCTTCTCTGCGTGTTTTGGATGGCGATGATCTTGATGATGTACTCCGTGTCTGGTCTTAGATCTGAGCAGAGGAAAGGAAAAGTGTTGTTTTTTCGTTAAATGAACGTCCCGCGCCTAATTGGTGTGTCAGGATAATCCTGCGTGAAGCTTTAAAAGTCAAATAAAAGTACTACCATTTATGGTGGCGTAGTTTTGGCCAGCGTGGGGTCTTGGGAAAAGCTCCTGTGGTCTTCCTCCCGACTCTTCATAGGTGACATAGTATCCTGTGATTTGCGTGGCAGGTGGCTGCCAGGTGAAGGAGATGGAGTAGGGGGTCACAGACGTAAACTGCAGGTTGGTGGGCGCCTGGACCAGCGGGGCGGCTGTAAGGACAAATACGGTTGTTAAACTGGCCGAATGCTATTTTTTTCTCTGTGTGTGCACACTAGGATGTGACCTGTGTGAGGCTGAAGCTGCATTTGTTGTGACTTAACCCTATATCAATGTAAGATCATATAAGCAGCCTGGATTTATTTTGTAATTTTGGCTGTAAAATTACAAATTATTTCTCACCCTAACACTGATACATGCATGCATTTTTGTGACCTCTACATCACGAGTGTGATTTTTTAATCTTTGAAAAACTGATGTACACAATCAGATTAAAAGTGCAAAACTGTCAGAGATTTAGGTAACCTCAAGCTGCTAGCCCCAAACAGGTCAGGAAACCTCACATGCCTCTGCCTCTTCTAGTTGCAGTTGTCTCTTGAATTACATAAATTAAGGAAACCTGGCAGCAGACTGTGATGTGTACTATGCAGATCAGTGTACTGTAACATTATGTAATGATAGAAATCAAAAACCAGAATATTACACTGAAATTAATATTTGTTAAAAAAAAAAAAAAGCAGTTTTTAAACCTGGATTTTTGCATTACCTGTTTGAATACTGAGAGTGAATGGGGTGCTCCTTGTGTTCCCACTCAGAGTGTACAGGTTAACAGTATAAATAGTGTTGGGCTGCAAACCTACAACACAAACACACACACTTTAAAGCAAGACTGAACTCCAAAATCACTCTTTAAGACCTTAAATGCGTTAAAGTGTGGCGTACCGGTGAGGGTGTAGCTGTAAGCTTCACTTGGGATGGTCTTGGTGACGGTGGGATGCGATCTACTCTGGGGACTGGCTTCAATAAGGAATCCAGTGAAAGGTTCCAGCTTGGAACGCCAGGTCAGCGTGAAAGAACTATCCGTTACTTTGGTGACACGCACGCGGCGAGGAGCGCTCAACGCTGCGTTGAGGGGAAACAGAAGCAAACTTAAAAAGATCTGTTACACCATGAGTGAGGTCTGCAGACGTGTCTATTTATGGCGCAGCACGTTACCTTGCAGTGTGGTGGCTTCTGCCTCCGCTGGTCTGCTTGTGACTGTGTTCTTCAGAGCGTAAACCTGCACCTGGTATGTGGTTGCCACCTACACAGTACACAGACACGCACCTCATATTTACTCACTGACCCATTATGGATCCATGTAAAGATTCACACATGAACTCTGCTCACCATGAGCCCTGGCACCACAACACGAGTGGTGTCTGGAGCAACGTTCATTTCTCTGTGAGGGCTGTTGATGTTCTTGGGGCTCACGACTACACGGTAGCCGGTCAGGCGTGCATCTGGAGCTCGCCATGACACAGTGAAGGAGGAAGGATTGACCTCTGAGATCGCCAAGTTGGTGGGAGCAGGGATTACTGAAGTACAAAGACACAGTGTCAGGGCCAAAGTATTAAGATGTGGATATCAAATGGAGACAAATGCTTTGATGTATTTCTGCTTAGCGCTACCTGTGGCCTGAGTTCCCACCAACGGTGAGCTGGGTGTTCGGTCATGGAGGGCAATGACCTTAACAGTATACTCTGTTCCAGGGCGAAGGTTTCTCAGCACCACACTGTCCTGGTCCCCTCTGGGTGCTGGGCGCAGCTCCCTCTCGCCTTCCTCTGCACTGGTGTACAAGACACGGTATGATGTTACTGCACCGTCTGGGCTGTCCCAGGAGATGCGCATGGAGGTGGAGTCGATGTCAGAGAAGGTGAGCTCCTTCGGACGGTCCATAGCTGCAGGAAAAGAGGAACAGAAAGATTCTTCAGTGCTAAATAGCTTTTTCCTGTTGCCTTTGGAGGAAATTTACCTGAATTTCCTGTAGCAAAACTGCCTTAACTGCCAAGTTTAGCTTTAACATGGTGCAAGGGAATCAGGACAATTAAAGTTAGAGCTGAAAGAGAAGTGAAAGTGAATTAAGTGAGACTAACCAGTGACTGCATTTTCTATTAGCGGGGAAGACGGCTGTCCATTATTGCCCAGGGCATAGACACTCACAAGGTACTCGGCAGTTGGCATCAGACCTGTGAAAGTCACCTCGGTCTGATCTGTAACAGGGGATCAGAAAAGGAGCCGATAAGGAGGGGATGCTGTGTTGTGAAAAATTAAATCAACATGGCAATCTGATTGTGAGCATCTGGCATTCCTTGCAGGCCTTACCAGGAGCCAAATCCTCAGAGTAGGAGGGTCCCAAGCCATTTTTGGGAATACTTGTGACTCTGTAGCCTCTGATTGGTCCCCGAGCAGGAGACCAACGTACTGTGATGGCATTGTCACTTATATCAGCCACCCGCATGTCAGGGGGGGCCTCGATATCTAAAGGAACAATGGATAAAGCTTTAGATTTACCATAAACACTGAACATTAAGTTGCTTTTCAGAAAATTTTTCCCGTATTTCTGTACCAGTCCTGTGTGTTATATAGACGGGGACACTGGTGGCAGGGTTATCGCCTCGTCCACTAACTGCATAGACCGTGATGGTGTATTCTGTGCCGGGATTCAGTCCGGTGATGGTGGCAGTTGTTTGAGTGCCTGGGACATTAATCTCCCGAGGAGTCTCGCCACCTGAGAAGACAGTAAAGAAGGCCCAAGTGTTAAACTTGTGTGCCTGACATTAGAGGAAACCAAGAATGCAAAAAAAATGTACAGACTTGTTCCTGCATAGGCGATCCTGTAGTTTCTCACTGAGATAGAGGGAGCATCCCAGCGTATGGTGATGGTGGTTGGGGTGGATCCTGTTACCACTAGGTCAGTGGGCGAATCAGAGACTGAAAAGCATTAAATAACAGAATGGAGAAAATCACAGAGGATAATTATGGAGAAAAAAATTCCATTAAAACAGATGAGGAATGATCACGCCCACTAACTAAAAGAATAGGTGAAACTCACTTGTTGCCTGTGTGCCAGTCAGAGGCTGACTCTCCTGGTTGCTGCTCACAGCATACACATATATCATGTATTCGGTTTCAGGTGACAGTCCAGTCAAAGTGTAGTGGTTTCTGGTTGGGGGGAGCCTCTCATCCTTGGCATGTCCACCACTGGTCTTCTGATAGCGGATTCGGTAGCCCGTGATTCTTGCCAGTGGAGCTTGCCAGTGAACTGTGAAGGAGTCGGTCCGAATGTCGGAGAAGTCCAAGCCAGTCGGGGAATCCAGCGCTGGAAGAAAAATGTAGTGAAAAACTGAGATACATTTTCAGTTACATACAAAGATAATGCCAAATACATTCTTTCTAGTAGAAATAAGCAAACGTTAATGTAAAATATCTGAAATGGATCAACTGATATTAATAAAAATCTAACAAAAAGTCACCAAATGCAGGCAAGCTCTAAACAGATTAGGTAACTCTGGAATAAGAGACAAAATATTTATTGTTGATATTATTTATAGTAGCATTGTAGTTATTCTGTTGTAGTTTATTCTGCAGGTCAAATATGAATTATCTGAAAATTTTGCAGTTGTTTTGAAGCTTTTGGAATTTCAGATGTATCCATCTAGTTTTTCATATTTTTTGAACTCAGATAGGACGAGTAAAAAGTAGATCTGACTGAGAATGTAAGGATAATACACACTCATACGTCTTGTCAATCACACTGTATTCATACTCTCGTTTAACACCCTTTTTACCCTAATGAACATTATGCCATATTAAATAAGTCCAGAAACTAGTGACTGAGATAATAAACTAATAACAGTGAAGCGAGAATTGGGATCTTTATAGACTCATATGCTTCTTTTAAGTTTCCCCCTGCCCATCATTAGAAAAATGATGGACATTTCAGACTCGGGGGGCTACATCCATCTTGTATTTGCAGCACCCTCGGTTCTTCTGTGAGGCCACCTGTGTACATACTCACTTGTTTTTTGAGTCCCTGTGGCTGGTTTACTTTCTCGTTCACCATACACACACACCACACTGATACGATAGTCAGTGTTGGGCTGCAGGTCTGTGAAGATGATTGGTACAATTAGTATTGTTCGAGATGGAGCAGTATAACGCACAAGTCATTTTGCCTTTTCAAGCCTCTGAGGCCTTCTTACTTTGCAGCAAGTAGGTGTTGGTAGCTCCTCCAACATTAACCTCCTTGATGTCATTATCAGTGGATACAGGGTGATAACGGATAACGAACCGAGAGATGTCGTTTGGTGTGGCAATTCTGGGGACTGACCAAGTCACCCTAATGTGGTCAGGGCCCACTCCTCCAAACTGCAGGTTGGTGGGAGCTGGAATGGCTGTAAAAATGAGGGGTTATAAGCTATAGCTATCACTGGTAACGCAATGAGGTTAAGAAAATAAAGGAGAACTTCTAGTGGCACAAAGAAAATATCACAGAAATGATTAAATTCGGATATTTACTGCAGTGTGACACACTTAAAAAAGAATAAAGGTGCCTCAGATCAAGACCCAACCCCTCCCCAGTGATGGACTGAAAGAATAAATCACCAGCATGCGTTTGCTTTGTGTGTGTGGCCGGCTCGCTGTCCCCCTCTTCTGTAATAGTGAAGATACTGATGTCATAGTCCACACCGGGCTCCAAACCACGAATCGTGTAATAACCAGCAGATGCTTCCACCATATCTTGAAAAATTGGCAAGCTCTCGCCTGAAGCTACTACCACTATCCGGTAACCAATAATGGTAGTACTGTTCAGAGGGATCCAGCGTAGGCCAATGGTGGTGTCAGTAATGTCGACAAAGTCAATTTGACTTGGTGCGGGGATGTCTGAAAGGGTTAGGCATGTTGCAAAGCGCAAGCAAAATTAGACAGACAGAAAAGCCCCAATTATTTCATTGGTTATATCAAGAACATTCATTTAATTCCCAATAAAGCATTCAGAGAACCTGAGTATAACAGTAACCATGCAAGACAATTACACATAACTGGATTGGAAAACATTCAGAATTAAAATTATAATTAAAGGTAAATATAAGGCAGTAATAATACTACTAAAGGACGTGCAAAAAAATCCCAGAAATATTCACCCTACCAACTGACGATTTCCATGCAAATGGTCAGTTTGCCAATAATCATGCTAGCAGTAGATTATAAAAAAGCTGCATTAGACATTTGAACCAAAACTGAGTTTAAAAAACACTGACATTTAGATTTAAATTGGTTGCCAAATAATGAGCTCCAGCACACAGTCCCATGTCTACCAAATGTGCAAATGGGTAATTTTTTCGCTAACTTCAAAATGTGTGTATTTTTGTACATAATGACATTATTCTTCTCTCTAGTGGGTAAAAATTAACTAATGCAGCTTTAGTTTCTTTTGAAACTAGGCCAAGCTCTGTGGGGATGGGAGTAGCAGGCTCCATTTTCATCGAATGGGAAAATTATGTCATTTGTTCCTCACAACGAACCAGATACACTAGTCTTTGTGGCTTTCTACCACGTGTAAATGACTTCCTGCGGCTCCTACCTGTGGTGACAATAGCGGACACAGGAACGCTTTCCACGTTGTTCTTGGTAGCGAACACGCTGATGTTGTACTCCATACCCAGAGTCAAGTGCTCTAGAACGACTGAGGTCTGATCAACTGCAACAATCTCTTCAAGGGAGGATCCTCTCTGGCCATTGGTTGGTCTGCTTGTCACTCGGTAGCTTGTAATACCTGCAGAGAGACGGGGAATATAACAAATTCAAAAACTACTATTAGAAATCAAAAGGAAATACCAGGAACAGCTTTTTGTTCTGGTGAAAAGAAAAAAAAACTATTTGAAGGCCAAGGTCTAGAGACCTTCTGTGATCCAATGGGCTGTCAGTGCGTGGGGAGCAAAGTCAATATTTACCTGGTGTTTTGGAGGCTACCCAGTAGGCTGTGAGAACTCCTGTGTTCGGGTTGGACTCAACTCTGAGGTCAGTGGGAGGAGATAGAGCTGCAACAAGAAACAGCAGACTATGACGCATTGAAAAAAACTTCAGGGCAGCAAAAAATGTCTGGCACAAAACCACGCCAAATGGTTTTAACGGCATCAACGGTATCAAATCAACCAGATGATTGGTTACACAACTGGTTTTACAGTTGGTTTTGTTCAGCAGTCACCACAGTGCCTGTCTTTTTATTTGTGAAATAAAAACAGATACGCACAAGTGACAACATTGCGGGTGATGGGATTTCCGCGGTTCTGTCCATTGTAGATGGGCTGAACACTGTAGGTGTACTGAGTTCCTGGAGTCAGACCATCTACATAAACACGTCCTGAGGAAGAGGTTTCTTCTCTGGGAGACTCGCCTTCCTCACTGGGCAGCACAGACAGCTGGGGAAATAAAATGGACATGAGAAAAACTGGAGAATACGCTTAAAAGAAAAAAATTATTTAGAAACAATTAGCAATGGCCTAAAATCTTCCCACACCAGAGGGTACATATCGGGCTCTTTTGCGCTTTACGGTTCTGCTATGTTCACCAGCTGGTTTCTAAATGTGCTTGGACACTGCTTGGAGATAAGTAGTTAGTGAACAGCTCCAGTGACTCCTTTAATGTAAAGAGCTAACCTTGTAGCTGAACCTGCGGACGGGTATCCAGGTGACAACGATCGAGGTGTCGGTAACCTCAGTGCTGAAAGTGGGAGCATTTCCCATCTGGGGAGCTGTAAGAACGGGAGGAAGGGGGGGGACAATATTTTAAAATGATTGCATCATTTTATTCCCGTCTTTACTGGTGTTCGGTTTCTCCAAATACCGACCGGTGGTAAAGTATGTGGTGACGCCCTCGCTGAGCTCATTTTCGAGATCAGAGTGAAGGGTGGCAGTGTACTCCGTATCTGGACGTAGATTCCTCAGTTGGTACTGGGTGACCCTGCCTGGGATCCTTTTTTCAATGGGACTTGAGCCTTCGATGCTCAGGAAAAGGCGGAAACCACTGACAATGGCACGAGGAGCCTCCCAGACAATCAGTGCGCTGTCAGGGCCGATGTCAGTGAAGCGTACATCAGTGGGTGCATCAGGTTCTGGAGGAGGCAGAAAGCATAACACATGTAAGGCAAAAAAGATCTGTTATGTTTTGGATAAAATCCCTGCGTTTATGTATTTGGGCCTTTTTCCAAAGTGGCACTTACTGGTAGCCTTTTCTCCTACAAGAGGCTCACTCTCCACTCCGCCGCTGATGGTATAGACGTAGAAGCGGTACAGCGTGCCTGGCTGCAAATGGGTGATCTCAGAGTATGCATTGGTGGAAACAGGCAGCCCCAGGGGCCTTACGTCAGTGCCATCGGACCCAACGGGGGAGAAAGTGACTCTGTAACCTGACACCTCATTGGGTGGACCGGTCCAGATGATGGTGACCTTCGTATCCGAAACCTCGTAGAACTGCAGGTCTGTGGGGGCTTGGACCACCTCTGTGGAGAGGAGAGCGCTAGGTTGACTAACAAGGGTCACAGTCAGACCTTAGAGTCTCCTTAGGAGTGTTTTACTATGTCATGGGTTACGTTTGGAGACAGAGACGTGAACTTCATACTTATTTTATTTATTAGGCCCTAAAGGTAAAAACATAACCTTTTAAAAAAATAAAACCCATACCTAAGTTATATAAAATAAGTATACAGAGTTAAATATGCATTATTAGGTGCAAATATTACTGCTGCTTTTTAAAAATCTTTAATTTAACTGTGCTTGGCTTAGATAAAATAGATGCTGTTAGCTTAGAGTCTAAAACGGAAATCCATTTAAAAATATTCTCAAAGATATTTGAATGATTTATGAATGATTTATGAATGCATCCTTGCCTTTCTAAGTGTTTTAAACTAAGTTTAAAGAGGTCGCTGTTTTGCGAGTGTGACTTAAAAGAAGTCATCTGAGGTCCATAATATTTAAGGAGACAGGAGGAAAAATATTACAATGGTATGGCTATAACCATAAAAGCACATTTTGACAAAGCCATGTTTTGACAAGCACTCTTAACTGAGCAGTGAAAAGCCCTTTGTAGGGCCCTATAAGGAATCTCCAGCTGCAAGTATAAACTGAATCTTTTCAGCCTTCACAGACAGCCGAAAGGCTAAGAATCACCTAAAAAGAATCCTGAGTGATCTAAAGAACAGCATATTGTTCAAATGTTTCACAAAAAGAAAAATTAAGTTTTACAGTGCTAACTCATGAATTTATTCTGTTTAAAAGACATATTATGTGTACCTTGCGGAGGAGATCCAGCAGTGTTGACCTGTACAAAAACAGGCTCACTCTCCTGGTCCTCCTCCACGGCGTAGATGCTGATGTTGTAAAGCAGACCGGGGCGAAGGTCAACCAGGGTCACGGACGTCTCTGACTCTGGGAGGGTCAGCTCTGTGCTGCTGCCTTCCACTGATGGTGTGTAGACCACACGGTAGCCTGCAGGCACAAGTATCGAGTTATACACACAGCCAGGATAAGGAAAAGGATTTATATCTCAAACAAATACAAAATAAATGGTTTGTTACCAGTAATAGGAGCCTGAGGTCTGGACCAGCTGATTCGGATGGAGGTTTCTCCCACTTCATTGACAACATGCCTAGTAGGTGCGTCAGGAGCTGCCCGAAGGATGAGAGGATCGTTCTTTCAAAAACACTGCATGACTATGAGCGTAACATCACAACATTGGAGAAGAGAGCTTCTCCTACCTGTGGTCTGTGAGGTAGTGAGGATGAGGTTGGGCTGCCCCTGATTTGGGACCTCAAAGACGCTGACGTTGTATCTGCGTCCAGGCAGGAGATTACTGATGGTGACAGAGGTGGATGTGCGAGGAACATCTGGAACACAGTCATAAGGTAAGTCAGAACTCTATATAGTAAAAACCGAATTGATCCGCAGGCAATATGGAGGCATTACGGAGGCTTCAGGGATGGTCAAAAGCTCTCACCCAGAACTTTAGGCTGGGACCCCTCCTCACTGAGCTCATACTCCACCCTGAAGCCAGAGATGGTTGTATCAGCTGATGTCCAGGATACAACAAAGCTGTTTGAGGTGATTTCTGTCACAGACTCGGAGGTGTCCAACACAGGAGGAGGTGCAGTCGTCTCTCCCTCATATGTCTCCACTTTTGAAATTAAGGAGCATAGTGTTATTTTAAATATTTCTTTAGATGTGCTGCTTTGGTGTAGCTGTACAGCTTACTCACAGGAGCCAAGGTTAGTAGTGAAATCGAAGCGTGTGACCTCCCGGCGTCCATAGTTCTGAATGCTGATGAGCTGACCCTCATATGTGATGCCTGGACGGAGTCCGCTAATGGTGTAGGAGTTGATGTTGCCCGGGATGGTGACCTCTCTCCAGGGAGAACGGGTGTTTTTCTGCACATTAGCGATAACGAGAGGTTGACGAGTTTAAACATTTTAATATGTGAAGATAAAGAAGAGGTACTCAACAAGAACTTAGGAAAAAAATGGAGCTTTAAACATCTATATTTACTTTATAACAAGGTAAAATCCACCTGTGGGCAAAGAGAGTGTTCTGACTAAATAAATCTTTTAAAATGTTTGTTTTTTATTATATAAATTTTATTCATGTCTTAATAAAAGGGTGTGCAGTGGAGTCATTAATTAGCTCTGGGAAATAAACCTGTGGTCTGTATATATTGGACACTGGGCAGCCATTCAGTGTCAGCTCTTCCATTAGGAGTATGTCAACTGGCTTTGAACTGTTAGAAAAATATAAACTTTTCAAGCAGGTTTTAGACTTTGAGTGGCTTTGCTGCCCAAGAAATACAGTCCAAACCCATAAAGCGGAAGCTACTTTGACTTCAGTTGAAGTTCATTAACATCTCAACCTGCCTCAAGACCTCTTTGAGGTCTTCAAAGAGAAAAAAAAACAACACTGGATGTTTATCTTGGAATCTGCTAAAAACCTGTGTCTGCGTGTACAGACTGCAAAGGCAAGTAAGTTTACTCTCTAATCACTTTGTTTGTTCAACCTTCAGACTTCACCAGAGGCACTCACCCTCAATCACAAATGTATCCGCCTTTACTAAATGCTACTATTCAGCAAAATTAAAGCCCAATTTTGAGCAAAGAAATACGACTTGCTTTCATTTCTGTAGGCAATTTGTAAAGGAGGGAAGCAAAAGTGAGACTCACAACTCTCCATTTCAGGATGTACTGGGTGATCTGAACAGATGATGGGGCGTTCCACTGAATAGGGCGAGAGTCGGACTGTTTCCCAGCCTCTGTGATGATCACCTGGATTGGTCTGCGGCCATCTAAGCAGAAAAAAAAAAAGATTTAGGAGAAGACATCAGGAGAGAAGGAAAGAGCAGAAGTGAGAAGATTTTTTTCACATAATTTAACAGCATTGTGTGTAGGGAGTGTGGGTGAAAGTTGGCTACTTTTTGGTGAGTTCCGTCAGAGGGATTCATTGCTCGGGGACAGAATCAAACCACCAGACGATGCTAAACCAGCTCAAACACCCACAGACATTTTCAAGTCAGATATAACGTCTGCATACTATATTCATCACAGTTTATCTGGTCTCTGTTCCCTAGGGAAGATAGATAGATAGATAGATAGATAGATAGATAGATAGATAGATAGATAGATAGATAGATAGATAGATAGATAGATAGATAGGATAGGAAGTGACTGCCTTCTAAGCCCCTCACCCTCGTTCAGCAATTCACCTTGTTCCAGCTTTGCAAGTCAACAAAACATCATTCAGCGACAGACAGGGTAACTCCAGCTTGCCAAAATTTCAACATCTGGCAGACTTTAAAGTTACACAAAAAACAAGAAACCCACAAACCCCCGCTTCCCTCCACCTGTCTGCCAAGGTTAGGAGTAAGTGGGAGGAATCAATAATGAATGGGAGTTCGTTTAGTACAGCAAACATGAACTGAGCACCAAAATCCATATAGGTCGATGGAAAAGCTAAAAGAAAAGACTATTTGAGAGAAATTGTAAAAGAATTTGGAATACACCTCTCACCATAAATACTTTGTATAATGGTACCTTGAAGTGATGCAGATTGTTAAGATTCACTGAGCTTCAGACCGATGGTTACAAATGAGAACCGCTTAGGTTTAGGCTGTTTTTCAGGCTAAATTTTGTACCTATTTGTTTATATTCTGGCTCATGTTTGACCACAGAAGTCCCTTAGATGCTGAAGAAACTATTTTGAATAAGTCGATCTGGCCACGATGGAACAGCTAAAATGCCAAAACTAAGCATTCAGAATGGTAGTCTAAAAAAATCAAAGGGCGAGAGTAGCTACGCCCATCTTTCATCTTGTACTCTCTACGACTCAGAACATGTGGACTTTTAAAACAGAGCTGTGCATCTTTACCTTGGTAGGTCTGCTGGGGCTCGCATCTCATTTCTCCAATCCCATTGCCATAACAATAACAGCGGTAGTAGATGCCATGGATGGCTTTGTCCCATGTCTCTCCGATCTGATAGAACGTCCTGGTTTGTGGTTCTTGACACTGATCTATTGCAGAAAACACAAGGAGACAAAAGAGTTGTCAGATGGGACAGATGACAGCGGGGTTGGTTTTCTGAAGCTGCAGCAGTTCTCAGCATTTAATCCCTAAAAAGCCAATCAGCAATGAGCCGTGAACGTACCGATAGCGTCACACTTCCAGTATCCACGTCCTTGTCCGAAGCAGGTGCAGTTCATCATGTAGCCTTGTTCGTGGCGCTTGGTGAATTCCTGGTTTACTTCATAGGTCAAACCATCAACGATACACTGATCTGGATGTACAGAGAAAAGACAGGAAGATGAATTCACCTTTTATTTAAAGTTTCACATTATTCGGAGAGTATTTGAAGACAAAATTTAAAAGGTTTTGTTAGATTTAGCCCTCTGACCTAAAAGCTGTGAGTAAGCAACACAGTTCCACTCCCCACGGCCATTTCCCAGGCATGTGCACTGCATCATGTGACCCAAGATGTCATGGCGTTTGTCCCACTTGTCGCCCACACGGTGCATTACTCCATCAGTGGTGGCGCATACCTCTTCATGGGCTGATTTAAAGAAAGAAACAGAAAAAAGCTATCAGTGTGTTGGTACATGTATACATTCACACGGTGCTGCATATGTCCAGACACAGAGTTTTTCTTGGTCCACTTCAACCCAGAGTTTGTATGTTACTGTTACGTAACAGCCTTAATAGTGTCATCACTCTCCCATGACCTCTTTAAGCACCAATTATTTACTCCCCAATTGTCTACAAGTGAACCTTGCAACCAAATCGTCATTATAGTCTGTGAGAAATGACTTGATGAGAAGAAGACAAAAAGCATTTTGTGCAATCGGAATGAAAATGGAAAAAGCAAGTTAGGGTCATTTTAAAATGCCATTCTTTCTAGACATTTAAATGCCCAACTGTGTTATATAACAATATACCAGTTCAGTACCTTCAAATGAGAAAAACAGCAAACACACTCACCAGCCATGGGACAGAATCCAAAACGCTGTTCTGAATCATAGTCGTAGGTGGTGCCACACCATCTCATGTTGTCACGGCGCCCATCAGTGGTGCAATCGGTGTAGTTGCGACCGCTATAGAGGAAGGGAAAGTGGCACAGGCCCCCGTTGGAGTTCCCACCCCGTGTTGTCACAATTGCTGGATTTAAGAAAGTACACATACAAGTTAATGCATGCTTATCTGGCTCTAACCACACAATTATTCGCGCAATATTTATTATGTGAGTGGCAAAACTAAAGATGCTAGACAACAGTAACTGCACATCAGTTTTTTGGGGAAAGTCGCAGTTTACATCTATGTTCCTGAGTCTCACCATTCTTTTCAGTGCAGAAAGAGTATTGCTGGTCTCTCTGATAGTCTGAGGTTGTAGAGCACCACAGCTGCCCGTCTGAACGTCCATCTGAGGTGCAAGAGTAGTAGGTCTTCCCCATGAAGACAAAGGGGAATACACAGGGCTGGCCATTAGAGTTCCCACCGTACACCTGGTTCCTGGCCTCTGTGTGAACAGGAGAGGGAGGGTGGGAAAAATGACTTCAGTATACCAAGCAAAGAGTAACATGAAGAGCTGAATGGAGCCAACAGAAAAGTGCAAAAGACTGCAATTTCTCTGGGATTGACTCCAGGAGCCACTTGAGCCAGCCTCAAGTGGCTCCCCATAGACTTCTGTATTAAAATACCCAATTTTATTTGCTTTTGGTACACACCCCATTCTTGACAGCTGACTCCATTGCCCAAACAGGTACAGAGCATCTGTTTGCTGCCCTGGTTTTTGATCCAGCGTTGTCCGTCGTAGTAGTAGGCTCCAGAATCTGTGCGGCAGGTTCTCTCAGCGGGAAGCTCAGGCTGCCGGACTGGGGTCAACACGACTCTGGCTGTAAACACATTTTAAAAGACAACCAACATCAGGTCTGTTAACAGCGACAAGCTCAGAGCTCTTGTTGAGCACTGGTTTCTGATTTTCAAGTCTCACCTCTTCCTGAGCTGTGTCCTTCACACTTTGATTCTCCTCTGCCGTTTCCTAGGCACACACACTGCAGGCGATGTCCGCTTGTGTCAGTCCTCGTCCATGTGTCTCCAATACGGTAGGACCTCCTTGTCTCCTGGTCATTGCAGCGGTCTGGTTGGTGTACAACAGTGGTTAGTAGCTGCCCCTGAAGAAAAGCTTGTGTTTGTGCTTGTGTATGTTTGGATTCTGCTTACTTATTGAGGTGCATGTGATGCGTCCATTCCCCTCGCCCATACAGGTGCAGTCCAGCATCATCCAGCCTTGGTATGGCTTCTCCCAGGTGTCTCCTACAGCATATGTGGCAGCTGCGCTATTGTCGTAGCACCTTTCACCTGCAGAAAAATAAACAAATCTTGATTTACTGAATCTGCAGAATCTAAATCACACTGGGAAATTTTGTTTTAGACATAAACCAAACAAAAATCAATAGCTGGAGTGAAAGATGAGCAAATCAGAGGACATGCCGTCTCACTCGCTTATCTTGTTTGACTGGACTCATGTCAAATATTTGCAGTGGTATCAAAGAGTCACGCTTCTGGGAAATGTGTGTGTGTGCATCCATGTTTGTGTGTATGATGAATATATAAACTTTGATCTTTTGCAATATTTTACATTTGTCTGCTTTTCAGAGTTGATATGTGAAATTTTCTTTTCTGCCCTGCAGGTGTAATTACGCTCACCAAGAGGTTTGCATGTCCACTCTCCTTTGCCATTTCCAAGACACACACACTCCAGCATGTTGGCACCAGTGTCATGAGGCCTCTGCCAAGTGTCCCCGATTTTATAAGACCTCCCACCATCGTGGCATCGATCTGTGAACGACAAAATGTGGACTTGCTGATTTCAAAGACCTCTTCTATATGCGAGATGGCACACATATACAAATTCTGGTTCAATGATTAAAACTTAATTTCAAGAATAAACTGAACCATGCAGAGATATTGCCATGTGTGTCATGCACTTTGGCGAAGAAAAAACTACCATGCTAAGACATACCACTCCACCACATTATGCTGTTTCAACAAGGTTAGTATTTAGTATTCTAGGAACTCACGCGCTATTGTGCAGCTGATCTTGCCGGAACCAATGCAGGTGCAGTCCCAAGTCATCCTCTCAAGTAATTTCTCATAGGTTTCACCCACCTGGTATGTCCGCTCATTGTACTTATCATAACAGGATTCCTCCACTGAGAGAAAAAATCAAACAGCAAAAAGTTAAAGAGGCTCTTACTGAGAAGCTGTTCTGGAGTCTTCTCTTGCTGCGTAAAAGCGCACAACATCTGTGCCTTTCTCCGTGTATTCGTTGCTTTTTGTGTGTATTTTGTTTTGTTTTTCTTTTTATTATTTTCACTTGTCGGGATCAACACAAGAGTCGTGAAACAAGTGATAGTGCACTACAAAGACGCACTAACCTTCAGGCTTAGTTTTACACTTGATGCCTGCTGCTCCCCTGCAGGTGCACACCAATGTGCTACCAAGGTAAGGTTTCTCCCACTGTTCGTTCACTCTGTATGAGCGACCGTTTTCCTCACAGCCGACTACAAATAATATATTATTAAACATTTTAACAGTAGAATGAACATTAAAGTTTTTGTTTGCTGTGGCTCACATGGAAAGAAATATATCGAAATCACGTGTTTTTTTTGTTTGTTTTTTTCATTTGACACAAAACGCACTAGAAATCTCTTTCTAATGCATGACGTTACACAGTCAGGGCCCCTGAATTCAAGAATAAGTTCTTGTACCAACCTGGATTAACAGCCGATGAGTCATGAAGCTCGGGATACACCTGATACTGGCCAGTTTGTCTTTTGTTCTTCTTTGGCAAGCCGTGAACTGCGCTGCTTACGCACAGCGCAAGCAGTAACCCTGTGAGCGGGCTACCCTTCATTTTATGGAACGGAGATTTCAATGAAAAGCAGAAGAAACTTAGTTTATGAAAAAAAAAAGCAATAGCAAAAAAAAAGAAGCAAGTGAAGGATTAAAGGGCTTGGAGAGAGCTGGTTCCTGCCCCTTATTCTCAGCTACCTCGGCTGCTCCTTCTCGGCAATTTACTGTGCCGAATCGCAGCTGGTGCGCCAGACCTAGCAGAGGGCTGCGCGCTGGTTTTATACTGGGACCGCCACAGCAGCAGAGGAGGGGTTTAACAGGAGACTGGAAGACCCGCCCGACAAAGTGTGAGCAATACTTATATTCCTCATTTTGAAGAAAAAACAACAAGCAATGAAGATAAATAAGCTTCTGTAATCTGTTCATCTGCACACATGCTACCCTGTGTAGGGTTGGGAAATCACGCTCAGGCGCAAAAATTCAGTGCAAGTCTTACATAACCGCAAAAAAGAAAAAAAAAAAGAAATAACATTTGTTATAATCCCAGAATTATACAGTAATGGCCTCATGTTATAGTTTCTATAACTCCCACAGCATTCTCCTATCTGGATTTGTGCAGCTATTGGGAACAATGGATCTAAATTATGAATTGAACATATTTTACATTAAATTATAATAATTTTTAAAAAAAACTGCAGTATGTGAATTTTACCCAGCTCGGCACAGTCGATGAGTAACAAAAAGTGGAACTTTATGCCTCCACCATGTCTGCTCACGGATTTCACAGACATATATTTTTGTCCATGCTATAAAATCCGGCATAATCATCATTTTTTTCTTCAGTGTTACGTAATTTTGTTTAAATTTTATCTTTATTCCTAAAACTGATGCTTCTTTTCGAAAATACTTAAAAGTAAGTAACTTTAAAATACCATAATACTTAAAGGATTAAATGGATAGGCCTACTGCTATTTTTCTTTTCTTTTCTTTTAAATTATGTTCTTCTAAATGTTAAGAAGTATATTCATCATTGGATGCACATATGGTGTTTTATAACCACGTTCTTTTACCTAATGAAATCATGTTAACCCAAATGTTACCAAATTACCTCAAATCTGGTGTGATCCTGAGGACTCTAACACACTTATCTTTACTTATATATATATATATATATATCATTTCCATGGCATGAAATAAAATATATATATTCATATTAAATATTTCAAAAATGAAGTGAAATAACATTTCCAAGGTGGGCGGAAACAGTAAACCAGAGCACATTGTGCTGTTTTGGACAGGTCAGGAGAGCAGCTACTGTGTGCGCGACTGCGGACTGTAATAATTCCTGTCTCAGGTTCAAGGAACAAGTTATGCCAGAGGACTGAAGAATTAAACAGCAAACAGATGTTTTTTGGGAAACAGAGGAAGAAAAACAGCAAAAGCCAAAAGCACAGTGAGTGCAACTGAGTCACCAATCTCCCCTGTTTGGAAAAAGCCTCTGAATTCTTTCCAGTTGTGCAACAGCGCCAAAGCGTGGAGACTCGAAACACCAGAGAGTTTCAAGCGGCGAGCCTTTAAGTGTTACTTAACATTAACTTCCATATTCACTGCTGTGCAACAGGTTTCCTGAACGTGCGCTCATGCATTTTCGGGAGGGTGATCCTGGTGTAAAAGAACGCATAAATATTTGAAAGAGAGAAACATTTACTCCACAGAGTAAATGTGCATTTTGGGTATGACTTAATTTCTTGGGTTGTTATGTCTCTGTCAGATTTATGAGCTGTCTCTGTCAAAGCCCCTGGAAGGCTGCCTGGCTTATATCATCTCTTCTTTGCTCACTGTCTCTGTTTTCCATACATAAGATCTATTTTGCAGCAAAGATTTATCTCTCACGCTGGTTATTTTCACAGCGATTTCTTTGTTCCCCAGAATGATTTGTATTTGAAAGCTCAGTTGGAAACCTCATTATCTCTGAAAGCTGGAACTGCTGGGACTGTTTTCTAAAGTATGATTGATTTAATTTAGTGTCTGTCATCTTTTTCCACTGATATCAAAACAACACTTTCTTACACAAAGGTATACAGTTGAAAGCTAGACGGGGGGATGTGGAACATCTTCACTGCATTATCACCTGACAAACCTGTATTTGTCTAAAAAAAGCCCACAGATTTAGATCACCTAAACAAGTATGTACAACTTGATGTATGCACTGCACAATATTGTAAAACATCAAATGTTGAGCTTTCCTAAACAGTGTTTGCAGTTTTCTAACTTGTATTTTTATTCCCAAGAGTTTGTGAGAAGACCTGGGAATTTTTTTTTCTCTTTCATGGTAGAAAACAGTTCACTCCGTGAGACAGAAATCTGCCCCAAGTCATTGTTAGAGTGATATGTTTCATCCTTATAGCCACATTTACAGAAGGTTGATCAATATTGGAATTACTGGAATACTTTTTAGCTTTACTCAAGTTAAGTCAGCATTCGTTAAAATATGTTCAACACGATTCGTTAGTGTTAGAAGATGGTTACACTGTAGTTGAAAAGGGATAGACATGGTCAGCAACAATACTCAGGTAGGCTGTGGTGTTTAAACAATGCTCAGTTGGTACTAACGGGCCAAAAGTGCACCAAGAAGATATCTCCCACACCATTAAACCGCCAGCCTGAACTGTTGATACAGAGCAGGATAAATCTGTATTTCATGTTTATGCCATTGTGGACTCGCTTTCCTGTTCTTAGCTGACATAAGTATCGCCTGGTGTGGTCTTCTGCTGCTAAAGCCCATTTGCTTCAAGGTTCAAGGTGCCACGCATTCTAAGATGCTCTTCTGCATTAGTTAAAAGGAGTCGCTATTTTTGAGTTACTGTTGCCTTCCTTTTCCTTTTTCCTTTTTTCTGGCATCAACAAGCCATTTTCACCCAGAGAAATGCCACTTGGTGGATATTTTCTGTTTTTCAGACCATTCTCTCTAAACCCTAGAGATAGTTGCACAACAGTCCCAACAAATCACCAGTTTCTGAAATACTCAGACCAGCCCATCTGGCGCATAAATCTATTTCAAAGTCACTTGAACCAACTTTTTCCCCTATTCTAATGCTCAGTTTGAACTTCACCAGGTTGTCGTGACCATGTCCACATGTCTACATGCATTGAGTTACTGCATTAGTTGAAGGGGACATCCATCCATCCATCCATCCATTTTCTTCCGCTTATCCGGGGCTGGGTCGCGGGGGCAGCAGCCCAAGCAGAGAAGCCCAGACCTCCCTCTCCCCAGCCACCTCCTCCAGCTTATCCGGGGGAACACCAAGGCATTCCCAGGCATCCTTGTCAGATGCCCGAACCACCTCAACTGGCTCCTTTCGATGTGGAGGAGCAGCTGATCTACTCTGAGCCCCTCCCGAATGGCTGAACTTCTCACCCTATCTCTAAGGGAGTGGCCAGCCACCCTTCGGAGGAAACCCATTTCCACCGCTTGTATTCTCGTTCTTTCGGTCACTACCTACAGCTCGTGGCCATAGGTGAGGGTAGGTGCGTAGTTCGACCGGTAAATTGAGAGCTTCGCTTTTACACTCAGCTCTCTCTTCACCACAACAGACTGGTACAGCGTCCGCATCACTGCAGCCGCTGCACCAATCCGTCTGTCGATCTCCCGCTCCCTTCTCCCATCACTCGTGATCAAGACCCCGAGATACTTAAACTCCTCCACTTGGGGCAGGGTCTCGTCCCTGACCCGGAGTGGGCACTCCGCCCTTTCCCGGCTGAAGGGGACAGTGAGTGTTAAAGGTCCACAATGCAGAGTTGGTCAAATCTGTCCTGAAGGTTTCTGACAAATCTGTACAAAATCCAAAGGGTAGAAACAACAGCTTGTGAACTATTTGTTGCTAAGCTAATCAGTTAGTTGCTCTGTAGCCTTAGGTTAAGTAGACAAAGCTGGTGTTAATTTCCTTATTAATTTCCTCATCTAATTATTCTCTGTTGAACTACTCAAACTAAAAGCTATAAAATGTGAAATGAAGTGTTTTGTGTGGAGTTTCCTTCTCCAAATCTGGAAGGATTTTTTTTTTTAAGGTGGACCAATCTGTAACATATGTACAGCCTTCTAGTACTTGTTTGTAATGCGTGGTTCTCCACCCTGGCTTCACCAAACTGTGTACAGCCAGTTTGGAGAAAGAGAGCCAAACGCCCACAGCTGGATGGAAAAACTGGAGAGATGAAATACAGGATAGGGGTGTGTGTGAAATGATAGAGAAAGATGGAAACGAAAATGGAAAGTGTTTGAAAAGAGAAAGCTGGAGTGTAATATGTCTGGCTTATAGACTGGAAGAGTGAAGGAGGAGATGAGCAGCAACCATGACTGACTGACTGTCACACCCACTTATGGCTGTTCTTCCACTGTTTGCCTTCAGCTCTCTGCCTGGAATGAAATGACAATCTGAACATGAAGAAGGCGCCGCTCTTCTAGAGGAATAAAAGAAACATAGAAAACAAAGTTGTTATGCAGAAGTTCATGCTGCAGACAGTCAGTGGATGAAGACAGTTGAGCAAGATAATTTAAGGTTGTCAGCATTCTCAATGATCCTCGTCATTGCTCACGTCTGAATCAGTCAGAATTTTCTGCACAGGATGCGAAGAGCTGCTGCTCTGCTGGGAACAAATGTTAGAGGTCGGTGAGGAGGGATGGCGGTTGTGAATGCAAACTCTGACGAAGCACTTACCAAAGATTCCACAACACACCGCTACAAAGCACAGTTACTGTGGAAACCAGATTGGGGTGGGTCATTTAAAGAGTGACAGTGAGGGTTTGATTTGACATGTGAGGGGTACTAATAACTGTGCTTCATCGCCTGAATTATATGTTGAGTCACACAAGAAAGTCATACACCCGTTAAATGAGCTAACCTCATGGTCAGGAGTCCAGAGGAGCAAAGAGACCAGGCAAAATGTTGGACACATCACGAAAAGCAACTGAGTTTATAAGCAAATGACAACTTAAATGCAATTTTGTCAGCCCTCTGGATGCTACAATGACATATTTTCTCATGCTTTCTCATTCTTACTTTTTCAACTTCACGGCTGAAAAATGCCAACATGCCAGAATCTATCCGGAAAAGTTGATTTTTTGGGGATTTCTTTACCTGGATGTTAGGGCTTGCATCAAGACATGCCACAATCTAGCTTGACAAGGGGTTACTGGAGATTCACTCCTAAAGTGAGTCACCCCCATAGACTCTTATGTGAAGATTTTCAGCTTTACAGCAGGAAAAATTCAATTAAAAAAACATGTATAGGTAGCTATAGCTGAAAGCTGTTTACTGTGTTTCACCTAAGCTGGTGGAAGTCAAGGAACTTGAGCACTCAGCTTTGTTGGTAGTGGCTGGCGGTACAGTTAATGGTGCATCTTAAAAGTCACCACTTCAGGTTTGCAGGGGAAACATTCTACTTATTTGTCAGTAATTATGGTCTATGTCTGTGTGACACACCTATGCAGTCTATGGATGCACCTTGCTAAGTTAGCAAACTTGTCAGCATAAATGATAAATACACCTTGCTAAGTTAGCAAACACTTTAGCATTATTGTTAGCATACTTGCTAACTTAGCAAGGTGCATTTATCATTCATTCATTTTTGTCACTAGGTTAGCAAGCACACTAGCATAAATGAGAAATGTCAACCAATAACAACTAATGCTAATAACACTCTGCTTAAAGATGGCAAAATAGAATCAGATCATTGCGTTCAAAGGTGCTAAAAGAGATGGAGGCAGTAGCTTTGAAGAGGAGCGTCTCAGCAAGCATCCCTGCTGAGACAGCTTAGACTAATCTATCAACCCAATCTGGGCTTTGACAAGCAGGAAAAACTCAGTGAATGAATGAATGCTAAAATATGGGAACCTGCATAACAGATACTATTTAAATGTAAGCAGTTTTTATGTTTAAATGTTAACCTCAACGTGAACTGTTGCAATATGAGAAAGCATCACCTCTTACACCTCTCTGAACTTTTTTAGGGTCTGTTTCAATCTAAAAGCAGCGTCCAGCTACTGTCACTAAAAAGTTAACTATCACCTCCCCTTCTCCAGACAGCTGTGTTTCCTCAGGCCAGACACAGTTTATACTTCAACAATTCCAACTTAATCCTATCTGTACCGCCATTTGCAGGGCAGCGGTCTTTCCTGACACCTCTCTCTCTCGAGCGTGGAAACCTAGTCTGTGTTTTTTACACTATGACATCAGATGTAAATAAGCACACCGTTAACAGGACAGCAAATGTCTGTTTCCATTTCGGCAGTGAGTTGGTGTCTTTGTGTGAGAGAGTAAGAGACAAATTGGGCCTGATGAAGAGGAGCTGTGGTCTTGGTGTAAGAGTACGTTGTGTGCTTCTTTAACCTGTGTCCTCACGCACGCCATCCACAGCCAGGCCGATGTGAATCACTCCACGTAGAAAGGAGAAGCTGACTTCCTTTGGGGTTAATTTGCCCAGACTGTGCCCGTTATTTTAATAAGGCTGATGGGAAAAGTAGAGGACACAAGTCTGCATCTTGTTTACCCACTGGAGTGAAAAAATAGCCACTTTGTTAGGGTTGCAAGAATGAGCTTCACAGACATGCACAGAATTTGTGACCCATGCGAAAGTGTCTGTCCCTTTTCCTGTTGTCACACCAGCTAATAGTGATTAATTTGTTCATCACATTAATGAACTCGTGATTCTGCCGCCACTGAAAAGGTGATGATCTTCACATGGACAGGGCACATTTCCAAAAGACTTGCAGGAAGCCCTAAAGGCAGCGAGGTAGAGAGTCACTCAAGCCTGACCAGTTACTCACACTGTTTGGTGTGTGTCTGCGATGTGCGTTTGTGTGCGCACCGCTCGCCGCAGCTTGCTTGCTTCGTCATCTCTCATGGAGAAGGATGTCCTCAGAAGATGCTGGAGGAAGCAGACAAAGAAGTGCTTTGAGTGGTCAGGACTTTTACTGACCTCCGTCTGAGTGTCTGAACAGACCAAGAAAGATTCAGATGTGCTGCTGAGACAGAAAAAAAACACACACAAACACACACAGGCAAACACAAGGATGGCATTGTTGCTAATGAGTAAATATAGTTATTCCATTCTGCAATAAAAGCTCATTTTGCTCAACTGCTGAGAAAATTTCAGTCTTTGTCCTGATTGTTTTACTTTTAAAACCTTTAGATTTCCACTATTTTCTGTTTCACAATGTGTTTTATTAGTCATAGGTTTTTATTCTCTAAATCGGAGTAGGCCAGTGGTGCATACATAACATTCAGCACCTTAGAGTGATCCAGGTTTCCTGTCTGCATCCTGAAGCTTTCCACATCCACCACGTAAAGCCTTTTCCCAGTGTGAGCCCCACAGGGAAGCCAAAGGAAGGTTTGCAGAACCTTCAAAAGTTAAAAAGAAAGTATTTCAATCTTATCAGATCTCTTTCCTCTGTGTGTTTTCTCACTGTCTGCTCTCTGCCTATGTTCATTTAAATCATAAAAAGGACTATTCCCTCAACTTTGTGTGCAATAAATTCCCAATATCAAGAATTTTTTGCAGCTGTACCAGGATGATGCAAACACACTTTCCAATCCTGTTAGGGGAAATGTCATTAACTGTGTACCTTTTCTTAAGCATCACCATTAGTCACTCTCCTGTCTAGACAGCAGGGACATGCCAGCTCACCTGGGGCCGTATGGCGAAGCAGGACTACCTGCTTTATCCCAGGTGAAGTCAGCCTACGTAGGAAAATGTACGACATACATCATGATATAACATGCAGCACTGTGGCTCATAACATTATCAGCTCACAGAAACAAGTACAACCACTGGAAGGTATGTCTGTTTGGAGTTTGTATGCTCTCACCTTGTCTGTTCTGGTTTCCATCAAAACCATGACAGGTAAATTGGCCTGTTAAGTGCCCCTGACCAAGGCATACGCTCAGTGCTGGAGCTGTTCCCCAGGCACTGCAGGATGACTGCCCAATGCTCCAAAGACTTGGCTTACAAGCGTGGTTAAAAGTTTACATACACTCGTCATGGGCATGAATGTCATGGTAATTTTGGGCTTTTGATGAATTCTTTGAACTGTTCTTTTTCCAGGTGGAGTAATTGTACATTTACTTTCATGACCTTAAAACATAAGAATCGAGTGAACAAGTTAATTTAAGGGGGATCCACACAGGATCAAAACTATAACATTTAACCAAATAAAATAATATTTGGTTAAATGTCCTTTAGGAAGTTGAAACTCAATTAGACACTTTGGTAGCCATCAACAAGCGTCTGGCAAAATTTATAAATTCAGAAATGGTAGAGTTCATTCAAGTTAGTTGGTTGGCTTGGCAACATAGTCTACAAATTTTCAATAGGACTGAGGTCAAGAACATAATTCCAAAGGCCCAATGTTAGCCTGCCTTTTCCATGTCAAAAACCACAAGTTTTTATGTGTGCTTGGGATCATTGTCCTGTTAGAAAACCCAGCTGTGTCCAAGTTTTAACTGTCTCATGTTGATTTGACATGAAGTTGAAAACAATTTCGAGGTAGTCCTTCTTCATTATACCATCCACTTTGTGCAAGGACCAGTACTACTGGCAGCAAGACAGTCCCAGAGCATGAGGCTTCCACCACCATCCTTGACCATGTATGGTGATTTTAAGATTGAAAGCCTCGCCTTTAGTCCTCTAAACAGATCCCTTGTCATTGTGGGCAGCTGCAAATTTCAGTCAGTTTCAAATGTGTCAATCAAAGTTTGTGTCTTTTTCCAGACCTTGGCCAAGTGGTGACACATCAGAATAACTTGTGCTTAAGTATAGTTGTTTGAACTGATGATCTTGGAAAATGCAGTTGTTTAGAAACGTCACCAAGAGACATTTTCAACCTTCATCACCAGTTCGCCTTCTTATATCTTCACTGAGTTCTTTGGACTTTTTGTTCCTTTTTTTTTCTAGATGTTGGTCAAGCTGATGAGTCCTGTCAAACAAATCTTCTTTATTTTGGCAAATAAAAACTACCAGGTATCCTTGGCCTTGTCAAGATAAAAGATACTGTAGAACTTCAGCAGCACTTGTTAAAAGACTGAAGCTAGAGTGCATATATATTTGAGCCTCTATGTATACTCCTTACCCTAGATTAGAGAAAATTCTAAATAAATTCCCATTTCTGCACCCATTTTTGGTTTTTTAAGTCATTAAAGATGTATGCTTTACAATCATTCCAGTCTGGGAAAAGAACAGTTCAAAGAAATAATGAAAAGCCCAAAATTGCAGGTACATGCCTCGACAGTTCTTTCAAAAAACTGACACACAGTCAGACACTTCCAGAAATATACACACTGCAGACACTACAGCAAACATAGTCCACACAGTTGTTTGTCCTCTGCCAGAAAAGTATGTTAGATGTGGCCACCCAAGGATCAAAAACTGGACTAGTTTGAAGTAATCTTACTTCAGTGTAAATGGTCTGATTCTTTTCTACTCTCCCAGAGGATGTTATACAACCTCCCTCATTCACCCAACCACTTTCTTCTATGCTTTCTATGTAGCATTCACACACATCCATACTCCAATGAATGCATCAGAGAGTTAGTATCTTGCCCAAGGATATTTGGCACGCAGACTGGGGCAGCCAGGGATCGAACCACCAAACCTTCTGATCGGCAGCTGACCTGCTCTACCTCCTGAGCTACAGCCATGTCTCACATTGTGCAGACACGCTGTGTTTGCATTCTGTTTTGACACCACTACTTGAAATAATTCACTGGCTTCCATATCTGCAGTGCCAGCGTGGGCACAGCAGGACTGGGCTGCTTGAATCAGAGATGTTAAAGGGAGGTGAGAGCAGAAAGGGTGTGGATGAGCAGTCTGCTGTAGTTGGTGAGTGAAGCTTGGATCACAGTTCACACCCACACAGTGATTTTACCAGTGGCTAACAGTGGGGATATAATGGCATTTCTTCAGCTTTGGTAGGGTCATGAGGATGTTAGGACTATAAACTGTGACCTCTCATGCAAAAAGTATCACAATCCTATTTCTAAACCAGAAAGTCGATATTACAGGACTAAGCAAACTCTCAGATTTGGTTAGTTTGGCACTTCTATTGCATTTATTTCCACCACTTTTGAATGTCTTTCTTCTACAGTATTTGGATATGGCATCTAGAGTAGTGTTAAACTAGGAGAATTATGGCTGTGAGCTGTGGTTTAGGTGGGTTTGGTTAATGTTAGTGCATTATGCACAGAGAAAGTTTGTGAAGGGAAATTAGAAGCTGCCTTCGAAGATAGAGGCTTATCCACCATCCCAGCCTTCACCACTCTGCTTTTTACCTGAATTCATTAAGGAATTATGTATTTAATATTTCTTTAATTATTTATCAACACAAAGAACAGTGTTACAAATTAACTACAAATTACTCCTGCTACCTTTTTTTAGTCTGAATTGCTTTCAGTAGTTGGAGTAGAAACTGGAAACATTTGGGGGGAAAACTTTCCACAAAGAATTACTAAAGCAGACGGCAAGATTGTTCACATTTCCCTGAAGTGGTTCAAGTCCCATTTATAGAGCAGAAACTAATTTGTCCCATGTTTTGCCTAAGTTACACATTCAAAAGGAATATGACGTAAAGCAGTCTCCCAGGCTTTTATTCTTGTAATTTCATTACATCAAATAGTTCAAAGAACACTCTGAAATCTCATATTTTCAATGTGTGATTTATCATGAATGCAACATTAAGGTTCTCAGAGGACTTGTTCTGGAAACTGCTACCATGCAGTATAGCTGTCAAGATAGTGATAAGGTAGTCAGGTGATGAACACATAATTTCTTTCCATAATAGTTTCATGGGATGTTGGAGGTGGAAGTAAATGTGTTATTTATTGATTGATTGATTTGTTATGATATTGTTGAATTGTTAGGATTAAATGTCCTGCCAGCGATAACTGATGTCATAAGCTTCATCACAAAGAGGCAACATTATGAAAGCTGGTGGATACTTAAGATTTCACCAAGTGCATCTTGGTCTGCTGTACGTTTCACGTTTGCTTTGTAGGGCAGTGATGCTGCTGTAAGTTTATTATAAGCTTGTTTTTGCCACTGAAAAGAAAAAAAAAAACAAGTCAATCTCCCAACATTTTGACTTTACAACTTAAAAGTTTGAGTCAGGGATAATTTTGCAGTTTCAAATGATTTGTCTTGCAGTTTCAACTTACTGTTACTTACAATTATGCATGTAATTTCTGGAAATGTGCTTTTGTGAATACTTTTGAGAAATTATCGGTCCATATTTTAAGAAGAGGGTAAGTTTGTTTGAAGCTGTTGGTACTAACAACAGTATTAACAGTATTTGCTGAGGGGGTTTAAGACCACCATTTCATCCATTTCATTCATTTGTTTGGCAACTAAATTCCCAGGGAAACAGTAATGATAACTGTAGCGATGTACCGATCTGAAAGCTGATTCTGAGTTTATATTTGGAAGTATTAAATCAAACAAAACTGGATTTACTGGATTTGCTTCAGAAGAACTGGGTATGATTTATTGACATACAAAATTCATCCGTTTAAAAAGTTAAACTCTGACGATCCATCACATCAGAACAGAATCCCAGTGTTGAAAGGAATAAGAACAACACCCTCAGAGTATAGGAGCTAGTGGTGGTGAAGATGAAGAAAGCGACCTGGATGGAGCTCTGAGTGACAAGGGTGAAGCGGAGAGGAGGTGGGTTCTATAAATGAGAGCCTGAAAGGGAAAATGACAGAAGAGCAGAGAGATTTAAAGTATACCGAGTGGAGGCTGATTGGCTAAAACAAGGGGGAAGAAAATGATAGTCAAAGTGATGTAAACAATCACAAGCTTCTTTTTTTCAGCCACATGAGTTGCCCCTTTGTGGCATTTAAATCCATCTATCCATTTTCTTCATCTTATCCAATTCAGGGTTGTGGAGGAGCTGAAGCCTGTCCCTGCTGTCGTAAGGTGAAGGGCTGGGTACACCCTGGACAGTCTGCCACAGAGCTAACACAGAGAGACAGAAAACCATTCATGCTCACAGTCAAAATTTGGAGTCACCAGTTAACCTAACATGCGTGTCTTTGGACTGTGTGAGGAAGGAAGGAGGAACCCACGTAGACACATGCCGGGAAAAGTGTTCGACCTAGATGGTCCTTCAGACCATCAATGGTTCAAATAGCACTAAAGCAAATGGAAAGTGATGACGCAGTAGCAGCTGCATCATCAGGGAATAATTTAATGTGGGCGAGATATCATTCCACCTTTTCATGTTTTATCCCTCCTTGTTGTTTTTGTTGTTTTTTTGCCAATTTCACCATCCCCCACTCTTCTCTTCGCTTCTTCACTTACCTTTTTTGGTCTCAGTCTGAGTACTCCTCTCCATTTGGCTCCACTGACTGCACCGCTCCTCTGACCATTTGCCGTAGTCCTGTTTTCTGAAGGAAATGCCAGAATGTTTTACAGTCTGTGGCACAGAGACCCAAACACTTTAACCACAACACACTGAGCTCACACTGAGTACTTGAATGTGACTATTATTTGGTTTACCGGAGTGCATTTTTTGATGTCCTAGATAGGCAAATAAACCGAATTTACTGTAATAATAAACTTTCATTTGGGTAACAATAGGCTGCAGCAGGTTTGATATTGCTCACGTGTATGGCAATGCAGCATGACAAAATCATAGCCAAGCTGCGGGAGAATGACTCACAGTCTGTGGATGGGCACACTGACGGTCCTGATTACACTATTTCCCAGCAGAATAATTCTTTGCATGGAGAAAACATTAAGAATGAAACGAAAAGAGTTTCCTAAAGCTTTCCCTGTTTGGCAAAGCACTACACTTCACCACAGCAGAGTGGAGTTACAAGCCCTTTAAAAAGCCTCACTCTCTTGGAAAGGAAATTCTTTCATAATGAAACTATAACAAGCAACAACACAATGAAGCAAACGAACAAACGAATAGAGGCCTTCGTAACAACATCTGAACCCTGCCTCACATTCACCCTGCCTTACTTTGCAATTATTTTTCAGACACAATACAAACTCACAGTCTGTCTCACTGCACAGCTTTGAAGGCTATTAAACAGATGATGATAGGAGCTCGGAAAAAGCATGACATCATCTCACCGTGTATGCGAGTGCATTCGCTTGTTTGCACCGTTTTGATGTCTCTCTCTCCCTTTCTTACCTCCTATAATTACAGCTCTTTTACCCCCTGAAGACAAGCAGCAGATGTTAACATCATCTGACCATGAGCCATGTTATTTATTTCAAGGTGAAAAGTTGGAACATCTTGATTTTCTCACACACTAGACTGGAAACAGTGACACCATGAGAGGTGTGAAGCATGGATCCAGGTAATAAGTCATATATGAGTGATCAGCACATGTTCCTACATGTAAAAGGAACTTTTATCCTTGTGTTTATATCGACACAGTATTTCAGGCTGAACTACATTTGACCTAAACGCTCCTGAAGTCGCAAATGTGACAGTGAAATAGTGAGGTATTATGAAAGTTGGAGTTTGTTGTGGAGATGCTTCGGTCAGTGATGAGTGCCTCACTGCCAGAGAGGAAGTCTGGAGAATGACAAGGTCATTCTGAGAAGACACATTACCTAATGCCTTTGTGCAAATAAGCTTATACGAAAAGTGGAAGTTAGCGTTCCCTTTTATGTATTTATTAATAAATTTCACAAGAAAAACAAAGTCTGAATGTGCAGTTATAAAAAAATGGAAAAAATACAATATTTTTAGTTTGAAGAGAAGCTTGAGTTCCTATTTAAGCTTTCTTATTTTTCTTGTTGAGTCTGTTCATTTCTTTCCTGTTTTATACATCGGCTAATCATTGCATTCTGCATTCATGACTGTACACTCCCCTTACAAGTTAAACACAGGACCTGGCAAAGTCTTTACTGGAGGCCACTGTGAAACTGATGACAGAGATTAGGAATGACAGAAAGTTGTATTATCAAAAAGTGTTCTAATATAGGCATAGTAGTGTCTCTGTTGGACAATACCACAAACTGTCGCGAAAAAGAGAAAGTACAAAGTTCAGTTACAGTATAAGACTTTACATTGCAGGACATAACAAGAACCATCTTTTTCTTAGCAGGCATTTCACAAAATGTTCTTAATTATTTAACAAGAATTCAGTTGAAATCCAGAACATGTGTGTGGAAAACTACATCTTTACTGCTTCCATAGAAACTAAGAACATAACAGCCAGCTATATCTATATCTATTAAAGTCAAACACAATTAATTCAGCAGTCAGGTGTTGCAATGATCTTAAAAGCAGTTATTAAAAGCACCATGAATAAATCAAGCGAATCCCAGCAAATTCATTCCAAGGTCAATGTTAAAATTCATGATAGTACAGTTAGAGAAAACAGACAATTATAGCTTGTTAAGGTTGCCTGGAGAAAAAGGAACATTATAGCACACTTTTAGGTTTGCAAAGCTGAATCTGAAAAAAACAAAAGACATCTGAAACAATGTCATATGAGACCAAAGTGGAGGTGTTCATCTATAATCCACAGCAGCAAAAAACCTCCACCAACAACAAATGGCATGTCAGCTCATACCAAGCACAGTTTGTTTTGCAGCCATGGGACCTGGACACCTGTCAGTCATTCTGTTGATCATGAATTCCTCTGTATACCAAAATATACTTGAGTCAAATGTGAGGACGTCTGTCTGACAGCTAAAGCTTGGCTGAAACCGAGTCATGCAACATGGCAACGATCCCAAACATTAAGATGTTGATGTTTGATGGATGAATAAAAGTAAGTTCCAAAAAAAGAAAAGAATGGCTTGTAGTGACTGGTGCTTAAGGTGGTTCAACAAGCTACTGAGCTGTAGGATGTACTTAGTTTTTCACACACTGCTTCTGTGTTTTGGTCTAGTTTTTTTTAAATAAATAAAACAGTGTACATGGTGTAATATGTCATGTGTTGTTGCTTTATTGTGTCCTCACACATACAACCTTAAAACTGGCGGAGATTATTCTTTCTTTTTGCCATGACTGTAAAAGATGGACATAACCTTTGGGTCTGAAAAATGAAGCCAGAGCAGCAGTAACCATGTGTGATTGTCTAGCTGTCTACAGCCCTGGTCATCTCAGAAAGGAGTTTATAGTTTTAATAGCTAGTTTCAGGCTACAAGTCCATTTTGCAAAGCTATTTTAGTGCACAGAGAGAAAACTAGAAGATAAAGCAGGGTGTGGTTTAGTGAGTGGCATTCACGGTCTCATCATTAGCTTTCCCAGTCCCTTCTGTTCATAAACTAAAGCAGTGGTGGGAGAACTGGTTTTCTCAACAGGAGCATGATTAAAATTGACCCTGAATGCAACTGGGAGAGAGTGATGTAGGTTACGTGGAGTTAAAATTTTGAATCTTGGCTGTACTTCTGGGAAAACTCAAGAGACAAGAGGTGTTCATATTTTCTAACTACTGTTTTTTTAATCCTCTTCATCCAAACAACTCTATCAAAATGTTCAGAAAGCGTACTTACAAATGTATTACCCAGCATATCACATGGCACAGCATCATTATCTGGCAGAAATATTAGGCTTCATAAATCCTCTGCACTGACATTTTGGATCTACTTGATCTGTGTAACAGGAAACTTCCCACCAGTATCTCCAGACTTCCCCAAAACTATCATAATCTGTCAGGAATTCCAGCTATATAATAAAAAATACAGTATTTCATGCATCTGACTCAGCAGGCTTTTCTTTATTTGGCTGTACTTCGACTGATATCTAAAGGAGAAACTTGTGTGCGTGTGTGTGTGCAGGGATATGCGGGAATATGTCAGGAGTTCATTGTTGACTTAAATAACACCAGCCCAGACGGTGAGTCCCCGAAGGCTAGACCAATGAAAAACAGCACCTCTGTTTTGTGGTTCTGTTCGGCAGACCCTCTTCTCTGTGCAAACGCAGCTGGTCCGACTGCACATACAAAACCCACACACACCCACTCGCTTCCCCTCTGCAGGCCCTGCGCTGTGGTGGAAACTCTGTGGACGCTGACATCATCATTCCGAGACCACTGAGGAACATTACAGACGGAGAGTGGAAATATAGTCCCGGGCAACGACATCACACTACGGTTACTGTCATCGCTGTACCACAGAGACGGAGGCAGAGACTCCAGGATGCACCAATCACAGGAAGGACCAGCGTACACAAACAAAGTGCAGAAATCCAGCAAATCAGCGCTCTGAGGAGACAACTCTGAGCCCTCTAAAGTCCTCACTGCTTTCCAAAGATCTTGCTTCATGATAAAACCATCTAGAAATGAATCATCGTTGCTGCTTTAATTGCATGTTCTGGACAGCACCGGATGACTTTTGTGTACTTGTTCACTATCGAATCCCTCCCTAACAATCATTTGTCCATCCAGTATCTCAAGAGGCACCTTTAAACAAACACTCTGGTGGGGGTGAGCTAATCCCTGATGTGTTTATCTGCCTTGAAAGATAACAGTTTCTGGTAAATTCCCGCACTTATTTGCTCTCTCCTGTGGATTGGAAGCATATGGCTTCATTGCATAACGCTGACAAAGAAGGTAATCATGGGGAAAAATGACTTCACGTTATTAGAAGGAGTAGGTGTGCAGGCTCCCTTTGTGAATTTTAAGTTTGGCCATTAATCTTCTGAACATAACCTGATCTATTTTGCACATGTCTGAACACAAATGAAGTCTTAGTCAGTGTTTCCGTTTCCAGGTAATTGGCAGTTTAAAAAAAAGCCCAGAGGACAAAGCATTCCCCGTCACAGTAGAACGAAAACAAATCGGGACAGTAACAAAAAGTTTAAGCCAAAAATTAGTCTCTAAATGTGACGTGGTTCTAACACAGACGGTTAAACATAATAATTACCATGTTTGCGTTTTGGTCTGGTCTGCTGTTACACCACTTCACTAAATACAGACCAGAAGCTTCATTTACTGGATAAGTATATTTAAAAAGAGAACAAATTCAAAAAATTCAGTGTTTACACTGAGTCTGGCATAACACTTGAAGCATTTTTTATGTTATATTTTTAAACCTTTAAACGTTCACATCATTTGCTACTATGGCCTTACTTTCCTTCTTATTTTGTCCAATCCTCTGCATAGTACCAGGAGCACAAGCAAATCTATTTGATTTCATTCAGCACTCACAGTCCTTAATGAAAAGATCTAATCAGCCAATCAAATGGCAGCATCTCAGTGCTCACTTCAAAATTCTGCACACAATACCCTATAGTGACAAAGTGAAAAATGTTAGATTGAAATAATGCAAATGTATTAAAAACAAAAGACAAAAGTATAACATTTACCTAAGAATTCATAGCCTTTGCCACAACACTCAAAATTGCGTTCAAGTGCATCCTGTTTCACTGATATCTGTCAGATGTTTCTTCAACTTGCCTGGAGTCCACCCATGGTAAATTTACTTAATTGGACATGATTTGAAAAGGCACACACCAGTCTGCATAAAGTGCACGTGAGAGCACAAACCAAGCCATGAAGTTCAAAGGATTTTCTGTTGACCTCTGAGACAGGATTGTATCAAGGTGCAGCTCTGTGGAAGTGTATAGAAAGGTTTCTGTAGCACTGACAGTCCCAGAGTCTCAGTGCATAGTGGCCTCCATCAGTCTGTAAATAGAAGAAGTTTGGAACCAACAGGACTCTTGGAGGTTAACAAAAGGCACCTGAAGGACTCTCAAACCATGAGAAACAGAACTCTCTGGTCTGATGAAATAAAGATTGAAGTCTTTCACCTGAATGTCAAGCATCGTGTCTGTAAACCAGGCACCGCTCATCACCTGACCAATTCCTCCCCTACAGTGAAGCACGGTGGTGGCAGCATTATACTGTCGGGATGTTTTTCAGCAGCAAGAACTGGGAGACTAGTAAGGTTCAAGGGAAAGATGAATGCAGCAATGTACAGAGACATCCTTGATGACAACCTGCTCCAGAGCACTGTGGACTTTGGACTGGGGTGAAGGGTCATCTTCCAACAGGACAACGACCCTAAAAGCACACAGAGATGAATGGCCAGAGTGCCTCAAGCTGATATAAAGCCAACAGTAACTCAAATAACCACTTGTTGCAACCAAGCAATCCAAAACAGTATCTCTGAACACACAGCACACTGAACCTTGATGCGCTGTAGCAGCAGAAGACCAGACTGGCTGCTAATGTCAGCTAAGAACAGGAAACTGAGGCTACAATTTACACAGGCTCAGCAAAATTTTTCAGCAGAGCATTGGAAAAACTTTGACTGATCTGAAGAGTCTCGGTTGCCGCTGCAACATTTGGATAGTTAGGTCAGAATTTGGAAGAAACAACATGAAAGCACTTCAGGCTTCTGGCCATTTTCTTGGCGCACTTTGGGCTCCTTAATACCAATGGGCATCATTAAAGCAGCACAGCCTACCCGAGTATTGTTGTTGACAATGTCCATCCCTTTCTGACCACAGAGTTCGCATCTTCTGAAAGCTGCTTCCAGCACGATAATGCACATGTCACAAAACTAAAATCATCTCAAAAGAGGAATTAAAAACGTTCTACAAAGAAAAGTGGATAAAGCCTGGTGTCTGGTGCATATATAAGGGACGAATAAAGTCATAAAACATGAATCCCTAGAGGCAGAATAACTACTTGCTTCCATTTTTGCAATTCATTTGTTCTCTCTGTTTTTGTTTTGGTGAAAGAGGCTAGAAGGCAGGTGGTAACTGATGGTTTAAACTATGATCATTTTCTCTCTGACTCTGATTAATTAAAAGCTTAAGAGGAAGATAAACAGGGCTGAAATCTTACTAGCAGAAATCACTGATGTCTGCTTTTTCAGAATGTTGGATGAAGCCAGGTTCAAACTTCTGCTTCTTTTCACTGACGCATTAGAGTCAAAGGTCTAATTTATTTATTTGCCTATTGTGTCACATTATTGCTTAAAGTCCATAAAGTATGGCCCAGAGATGTAATGCCTTGTTCTAACAGTGGCAGGTACCATCTATCACATCCTGTATATGTTTGGAAGAGAACACTGCAGGTACAAAGCAGCCTGAGCTGAACTAAACAGGATGATTTAAGATTGAAGCTCTGTTTATATCTTGGCTGAACAGATTTGCTGAGAAGGGAAGGACCTTTGCAGGTTAAGGGCATTCTGCCTGGAGGGGCAGGGTGCACAAGAACAGACACCAAGCTGACATACCACAGCTGTCTAACAGATTACATTGCATTTTAAAACATCCAAATGGTTCGCATTTACTCTGAATCATTTAAAAGGTGGTGAGGAAAATGGGATTGCTCTAGGAAGACTCTGGAAAATCAGATCTGGGTTCACAGGCAGGTCCTTACCAACCCAAAGAGATGCGCCTCCAGATGTGCAGACCACAGGCCAAACTTCACAGCTTCGTGCAATAACGAACAAGCAGAAATAGTTTTCCACACCTTCAGCGTATTGTGGAGATCTCCACATGTGGAAGACAGAGAGAGGGCCGTGATATCATCCAAAGCTCCAATCGCTGGCTGTTCTGGAGTTTTTCTTGTTTGTCATGAAAAGGAAAATGATCCTTCTCTATCCGAGCACTTAAAGGAACTCAGTTTATGCACAGTCTGCAAGCAGCTCTGTGAGGTTTTACAAAGGCAGCCCAACACTTTGTGCTGAATATCAGCCTAATACCAAAAGACATAAAATAAGTAACAGGATGCTAAAAGAATTTCACTGTGTAACAGTAGAGGTGGTAGAAGTATAACTTCCAGGCATAAAAAGACTGTCTAAAACCTCACATTGGTGCAAACTCAGCAGTGCTTGAAAATAACTGGACATTTCAAAATAGATGACGCAGTCACAACCTCAGTGCTAACTGATTGCGCAATTTAACATACCAGCATGTGATAAGTGCCACAGAACGCAATACATACCTGACACTATAGTAGGAATTAACTCTAACCCTAAAGATACTGAGATAATTTAATGTTGACCAGCACTGCATGTTCTCAAATGTCATGGTGGCACAACCATAAACATTAGACTTTTATTATGAAGCAAAACAAACAAAAAACTCATAGAGAGAACTTATGTGACTAAAAAGGTTGATAAGTGTCTTGTGAATATGGATTAAAAAGATACTAAAATTTAACTCAAATACAGGCTGGTACAGTTAAATGTCAGGTGGTAGAAGCAGTGTAAATCTGGGAAATCATCAACTTACCATAAAAATCATGTGTGTTCTTTCTGCCAGTCGCAAGCGTTAATACATGTGTCCAAGTAAAATCATGTTTAAATTGAAAGCAGCTGCCAAACTCAGGCGGCACAAGTGCAAGAAATGTTGCTTACATAAATCATTAATGTTAAATAAACTCTGAGACGACCTATTCGGTTTCTAAAACATATAAAATATGATCATTTATGGAAAAGAAACACCTACAGATCACGAACTGAATAATTTCATTTAAACAGAAAAGCTGCACTCAGACATTATCGCACCAGTGCAAAACTAAAGTCAAATCTTCCCCAATGCTGGCATGAGATCAAAACCCAGAGAAGTTTATTGCGATTTATTGTTAAATATGTGCACTAAATTTAATAGCAGCCAAGCTGGTGAGATATTTTACTAGAAATTCTTAGTAGTGCTGGAGAAAAAGGTATTTCAGATTTATTATCTGGAAACCAAATATGTCCATATCACAGTTTTTGCCCATTCATCAAGATTTTTCCCATTTTCCAGAATCAGTAAAACATTTGACCTGATATTGCCTGGATGAAAAGTCTCTGGAGTCATCGTCTGCAGATGGTTTGTGCAAAGTTTTATGGCGAACCATCAAATATTTGTCAAAATATTTCTGATTGGATCAAAGCGGTGAGTAACTGAACAAAAATCCTAAGAGCCATTTATGAGTATGGCTAAAAAAACCCAGGTGAAGATCATGTGAGATGATGAAAACCTCCAGAAACCTAATAAAAGTTAAAAGTTATGAGATGTGATTCATTTATTTATTTATTTATTTGTCAACAGCATTTTAAGAATTTTTAAACTGTTCACAAAAACTTTTTTTTATTGCTATAATTTAAATTGTCCATCTGGCAAAAGCAGACAATTAAAAAGCTTTAACTCTGTCATCCTCTGGCTCCGCTCCACTAAGGTGGAGCAGAGTGTTGTGTGCTTGGCTGTGGCCCCGTGGGAGCAATCTGTCTTCTTGAACCACACCAAACAGCTCCAGCATTTATTAAAGAGCCTGCCTTGTTTTACGCCTCCCTCTTTAGCTCATCTCTTTGGAAGTCCTTTGGAAGCAGGGAGAAAAACACTTTTTTATGAAAGATACCACGAGCTAGTGTCTTTTCAGTTTCCTTGCAGGAGAAGATGTTGTTAGATTCGGGGAGGCAGAGGAGATGATGTCTGACCACGAAGGATCACCTGGGTGTATACTCAAACATGGAGAGGCAGCAAACTTCCCAAGTCATCTAAGAAAAAGAAAGCAGACCGTTCTTTTCTCATTCTCAGAAAAAGTGTCCAACAACAAATACGTTCAGTTTGGAAGTTTCTGGAGGGTGAAGATAACATTGTTTTGTTGTTATGGCTGCTGCTCCATGTGCATGACTGGTTTTGTGCTGTAATCTCAGGGAGACATCTCCTGACATTTCCAAAAGAATATGTCTGAAAATGCCTCCAGTGCAAGCTAGCAGAAATTAAAAAAAAATACTGTATCATGATTCAGCACTAGAAATATGAAGGTACACTTTGTACCTAAATACACAGACTTGCTGCAAATGAATTGGCCCTTCATGCTGACTATGTTTTTAGGTAAGTGAAGCATGAGTTATTATTGAAATATCATGATATCCATCTGTTTATACAAAAGAATCAATTATAATAAGCTCCACTGAATGCAAACATGTTATTACAATGTAATAATAATGCAATATTCATACATTTGAACTAATATTACAAAAGAAGCTATGGTTCTATGGACTATATAAATGGTAATTAGGGATTTTTATTGCTACTTCTGTATGTATTTTGGTTTCTGAATGTACGTCGTGGTGTAAATACACTGTGGTTTACAACATTGTTATCTGGAACTATAACTATGTCTTTATCGGGTGTGAAAACATAATATTTTTACAAGATGGTCTCTGTAGGTCTAATAGCTGATGAAAGATGAAAGCTCACCAACATGAACCTCGCAGTGGAGCTTACATCAGAGGCCTCTCACAGAGATCTTTCACAAAAAGTAAACATTTTGGCCTGTTGGTGACATCAAAGAAAATCAGTGATGTCAGTAACCACTGATGTAATGTTAGGGTTCATCTTCCAAGCACTAAGGAAGTTACCAACTGAAAGTTTTCACCCTAAAGCTGTCAAGATGTTTGGTTGAAAGCGTGAGAGTCAAACACATTCAGTAAAAAAGACTAGATGTTACAGTTCCTGATAATGCATTGCTTTAGATGGAGAGACTCTTGAGGGATGGCTGTTATGATCAAAAGCAGCCCAGAAACTTTGCCAGCAGCACACATCGTTGTGTGCCTCAACTTTCTGTCTTTTACCCAGGCTAATCTGCCATTTTCCTTCCTTGGTTAGGTTTAGGGATTAGAGATCTGATCTAGCTTATCATTTTAAAATTTGGGACACATCGTCAGTAGTGGACCTTGGATTCATCGGGTGTTTCGGCCATTATCACTAGACACCCTCATCCAAGGAGGCCCTGTCAGGGTTGATCGGGCCCTGGAGTGTGTAACTGGTTTATGTTAACTTGTTATTTCTCTTCTTCTTTCTTCTATTTAGTTTCCTACAGTTTATTTTCTATCTATTCACTGCAACTGAGAAATAATACTTGACTCTTTAGCATTTATGGAGCCTAACTTCTTCAAAGGGATAGAAAAGGTGATAGAGAGAAGTAAGACAAAAGGGACAAGACAGGAGAGAGCAGAGAGGAGAGCTGGAAGGGGGGGTGCCCGATCTGGCTTCCCACACCTCCCCGCCGGATCGGGCTGTACGCTCTACCTCCCCACTGCCTCCCAGAAAAGGGGAGAAGAGCAGAGGGGAGAAGAGCGGAATATTTCTTTTCTCTCATGGTTAGCTGACTGCCTTAGCTGCCCAAGTGATGTCAGCCCTTTTTAACCATAGCCAGTGACTGGTCCTCTCAGCAGTGTTAGCTAGTTCTCTTATAGCCTGCCGTTGCGCCTGTCCTCTGATCCCAATCTCTCTAAGCAGTTTTGCTGTTGTACTGGAACAAAGCCCCACTTCCATATACTCACCACACACTCTGTGAGGTATACACCTGCTTACACTGGGCTGGACTGTCTTAATTCTTCATGGCATAGATTCAGTAAGGTGACGGTAACCATATCCATGTCCATATTGACATGACACCATCACACAGTCACTGTAGATGCATCAACTGCACCCTTGGGATGCTCTATGCTACGGGAAGCAGCCATCAATATGTATAATCTGCATTCATAATGAGATGGTCATGGCATCTGCTTCTGCTTCTGTCTATTTCAGTTATTATTGCCTTCCTATCACCTCTAAGCAGTCTGGGTATTCTCTTCTGACCTCTGACCCTCATCAACTGCTTCTCACTGGATATTTTCTCTTTTAAAAACCATTCTCAGTAAACCTTAGAGATGGTGGAAAATCTCAGTAAATCAGCAGTTTCTGAAACACTCAGACCATCCGGTCTGGTACCAACAACCATGTCACATTCAAAGTCACTTAAATCAACTGCACTGAGTTATTGCCATGTGATTGGCTGACTTGATATTTACATTAACAAGCAATTCAATAGAGTGCTGAGTGTGTGAGTGCATCAAAATAACCCCATGAAGAATTTCAGAAAGGGAAAGACAGGTTACGTTTATAACCAGAGATTATCATCCCACCACATTCTTACATAAACTGATACTTTGAAATGTTTATAACTTTATACATTTACAAAATGTTACTGATACTTTTTGGTGTTTGCAAAACTACAGCCTGAGTCATTATCAATTATTAAGAATGCCAGGCTTTTACTGATTTCCTGTTGGCTTTTCATTAATTTTTCATTAATTTAGGTCAAAGAATTAGAAAGGGTACTCCAGCTTCCTCCCACTATCCAAAGATATCTAGTTAGGTCAACTAGGGATCATGAATTGGACATTGGGGTGAATCTGAGGGTGAATTATTGTCTCTCGCTCTCTCTCTCTCTCTGTGTGTGTGTGTGTGTGTGTGTGTGTGTGTGTGTGTGTGTGTGTGTTAGCCCTGTGATGACCTGGTGACCAGTCCAATGTGTGCCATGCTTCTCACTGTATGACAGCTGGACGAGGCTTCAGTTCCCGGCAACCATGAACTGGACAAGCAGTTGAGAAAACAGATGCTTTCCAGTCTGTGTGACCCAGCTGTAAAATGCTTCCCGTACATCTTGGAATTTCATGTTTTTGATATCAAACTCTTATGAATTATGTGTGGGCTTGCTTTGTCATTTCCAAATGTCTTTGAGTGTGCTGCCTAATTGAACAGCCCTTTTTATAAAAAAATAATTTCTCACAGCTTTGGGTTGCAGAGATTTTGGTGAGGAGCAAAAATGACGTAGCCCAAAATACCTTAAGGTTGACAGAAGGGCAGGAGACCACGTCTGTCATAACTATCTGTCCAGTTAGTATATACTAGATAGAGAGGAGCGAGACCATATGCTCCACGTTCCTCGCCATCACTGGAGTTGATGTGATATATGTTGTTTGTCTGGCTGAGATCCTGTGAACCCATTGTGTCTTTTTTCCCTTTTTAATGAACTAAGACGAGCATCGGCTGTTAGGCTCAGCTTTTGCTGTTAGAAAATTAGTTCACCCACACATAAACACGCCTTTGCATAAGCTGAGAATGAGATCTCTGTCAAGATGCTGTATGTTCAGCCATGTAATTTGTAAACTTTACTGTTAGTGCAGCCTCTCAGTTCATACCAAGGTCTACAGTAATACATCATTACTTTATTTGTTCCTCCTTTCTAGAAAAGCTGTTATCTGTGCAGTTTCTTTTCCATATCCTCACCGCTGATTCACATACGAAGTGACGCAAACGTCAGCAGAATCACACTAAAAAGGACCTTTCAGTCTCACTGATTAGTCTTTTTTTTAAAAACAGGGAAACATCATTATTACTCATATTTTTCCTGTAAACTGACTTTGTGCAAACAAGTCTTTCCTTGGTCAAGAAAAACCTTTCACAACATCTGGCCAGTTGTCACTGTCAAAGTCTACAACTGAGAGATGTTTTCATAAATGCAAGCACAGAGGGTTTACAACAAGGTGCAAACTACAGAGCTGTACTCTAGAACAAATAGGTCAGCTTAGACTTTCCCAGAAAACAGAGTCTGCACAGTTCTGGAAAAATTCTTTCAACAGATGAAACCAAGATTAACTTGTACCAGAATGGCAGGGAGTGAAAAGGAGATGACGAAAAACATCCTGTAAAACATCTGTCAGTGTTGTGGCATGAGCATGTGTGGATGCCAGTAGTATTCGTTCAGTGGCAGTTTATTGATGATGTGACTGCTGATAGAAGTCGCAGGATGAACTCTGAAGTGTTCAGAGCTGTACTCTCCCCTCAGATTCAGCCAAATGCTGCAAAAGTGATCCCACGGCGCTTCACAGTGCAGATGGATAATGGCCGAAAGCAAAATGTGAAAGCAACCCAGGAGTTTAAAAGGACACAGAAATTGGATATTCTTCAATGTCCAAGTCAGTCACCTCATTTCAACTCAACAAAGCATGCTTTGCAGCTCCTGAAAACAAACCTGAAGGCAGAGAGGTCCACAAACAAGCAGCACTTGAAGTCGGTGAAAAATATATTAGTGGTCCAACTAACTTTGAGCACCTGAAAACGGAGCCCTTCATATAAAAAAACATCAGTCCAAAACTTTTATAAAACCCCTCAAAACAAAGCCTTAAATTAAGTCTGCGCCTCACAAATGGTTTGATTTCTTTATTTCTATAAGTACAGAAGAAAAAAAGAATTAAAGTTCTCTCTGTGTGTATAAGAGCGTGTGTATGCATATGAACCTTTGTTTCTTCATTAGCTGAATTATGTAAGTGTATTTTATATAAGAGCATTATAGTGTTGGGGATTCTCAACCATTTCAAAAGAAACAGCTCCAGGCCCTGAGGAAGGAGCCCATTTTTACCAGGTCAGCAGTCAACTGATTTTAATACTGTATTGACTGAAGGTGGGGATACTGGCCCTGTGGCATGTAACCCTGTCCCCATCTAATGGTCAAGAGAGGCGTTACACGAACACACTGAGGCTATGTCCACACGTACCCGGGTATTTTTGAAAACGGAGATTTTCCGTTTTCGTTTTAAAAAATAATCCCGTCCACACGTAAAGGCAGAAATGAAGGAAAACGCTGCTAGGAACATGCCAAAGCAGCAGGTGGCGCTATATTCCTAACCGTGTAGAAATGTTGGCCAATCAGAAGTCTAGAAGCCTCGGTGGGAAAAAGTAAACAAAGATGGGGCATAGAAGCAGAACCGAGTCGTATATATGAAGGGACAGTAACTGTGTGTGTATATGTAAGCATTTAAACACTGCAGAGAGTACAATTAACAGTAACAGTATTGTAGAAATTCATTTCACCGAAACAACAACGTGGCGCACACTGTGACGTCAAAAAAGGCGCACACCTTTGACACTGCGTTTTCTCCGTTTTTCTCGTCCACACGTAAATGCAAAACCGGAGTTTTAGAAAATATCCACCCTGGCCGGAGTTTTTAGAAATCTCCGTTTTCAGTGACCGAAAACGCCGTTTACGTGTGGACGAAAGGTGCAAACGCATAGAAAAATCTGCGTTTTCAAAAATACCCGGGTACGTGTGGACATAGCCTGAGTCTCTGCTGAGTCAGCTCAGTGCCATTAGAAGCTTTGGCACAAAAGAATAAAGTTGTTTGCCTTCTGTGATGTCTGTAAAATATATTCTGATAAAAGCAGTTTCTTCATGGTAGTTCTTTTTTTCCCAGTTTTTGTTTTAAGCTACTGAAACCACCAACAACGGAAAACATCTGGCTGCTAATACCTGAATGTTCTGTAAACACTACAGTTGAGTATCAGGAGTAAGGTGGTCATGTATATTGTGCTGGCACTTATTTATCAATGTTCAGTTGTTTTTACAATCTGTTTCAGAATAACTGATTAATAGACTGCACTGCTTAGTGCAAAATGTCAACTGGACTCCAGTTTCTGACAGACATTACATCACCTATAAAACCTATCTGACATTTCTGGTCCTTTCCTATAAATAGCTGGGTATGTTTTTGCTTATTCACAAGTTGGCACTTTTTGCGTCGCATTATCTGACAGGTTACTTTTCTTATATTTGTAACATTGTCTTGGATTAAGCTTTTTCCAAGTGTCCTGCATTAATTAAACTAGATTTCTTTCCTCCTGTAACTGTTAACAAGTTCAGTTCACTACAAGTCAGTCCAGACACAAGCACAGGAATTACTGTCATACATACATTTATTTTATATAAAAGAAAACAAGGGTTGTAATATTAACAGTTATACACACACAGCCCAATCACTGGAAAACTACTGTATCCAACATGGCAGCTAGGCACTGAACAATGTTGGATGTCATTAAAACATCTACGTGCTCCTCCAAGTGCCTCTTGGGATCCTGTAGATTAAATAACAAAAATTTTAAAAAATTAAAAAGATGGAAAACATCAACCACAGGGTCAAGATTTTCAGATCCTTTTTGAGAATTCCCTGGTTTCAATAAAGTTTATAATAAATACATAAATAAAAATCTACCTGTTTTCCAACATTCTTGATTGCCAGCTGCTCGGGGGTCATTTTGTCCTCTTCTTCAACGGCCTGAGGTGGAAATATGACAGTATGTCAGTATTGTGGAACAGTATGGTAAAAAAAATAATAAAAATAAAATAAAAAAAACACTATCTGCTGCTGAATTACACTATTTCAAGTCGTACCTTATTGTAGTTCTTAGCCAGCTCCAGCATTTCTTTGACGATGGTCTCATTGAGCTTGCAGTGCTCGCTGTAGTCCTGCAGGGTCAGACCCTCCATCCAGCTCTTCTTATGCAAGTTCAACAGCATCTGAATAAGAAAAGTCATGTTTAATATGTTCTACCACAAATTAACAAAAGCAATAACTCTTTAATAGGTTGTGAGACTCAAACCTTCTGCTCCAGCTCATTTTTCCTGTAATTGATGGTGATGGAGTAGTAGTGTCTGTTGAGTCCGTGAATCAGGGCCTGAAAACACAAGAAACATCAAGTTTAGCATTTTTTTCCCTTTTTGGATAATGTCAACAAACATTGTACAAAAACATCCCTAACACTGGATTTGTTTTGAATTTTAAAAAAAATCTTCTTTAGATCTTTTACATTGATTTAGTTTCAATACAATGGCTGGAAATGAAGTGTGATGAATGGCGGGGCGCACAGCTGTTCCTGTTCTTCACGTGTCTCTGAATGCAACCATACTGGTGCCAACTGCTTCAGGTATATGCTGCTATGCAATGATTTAACTGCATGTAAATAAAGTTAACTGAATTGTGTTTGTTCATGTTATAACAAGCTGGTTGTTGAGGCTAACTGAACACTAACAACAAAACACCAAACAGCTGATGTTATCTGCAAATATTCAAAGAAAAATCTGAACATAATTTTATGGAGAAGCATGAGTGACTATTACTTTGCATATGATGTTCAGAAACTGGAGATAACAATACACTTTGCAACCATCTGTTAGGGGATTTTAAGAAAAAACCCATGTTATAAGAACACAAACAGCAGGTTACCTGTATTGAAGGCTTGTTCAGATGACCCAGGTTGGATGTGGTTTGTCTTGGTTCGTGACCCAACACCATCATGTTGGCATTGATCAATCTGAAGGCATCAATAACAACCTGAAGATGACAGTGGAGGAAAAAACATTTTACAATTAAATGATCATCATCACTAATTCATTATGAATTCTCACTTAATAATTGATCTTGTGCGCTGCACTTGAAATAATAGAGGCTGATTAGAGGGTTTCTCCTTGGTACCCACTCATCCCTACCTTCCCTTTGACGCTCTGAATTGGATCAACGACCACTGCGACGGCTCGCTCTGACAGAGCCTCAAAGCTCTGCTGTGTGTTGATGTCCACACCAGATAACCAACAACCAAACCCAGGGTGACTGTGGTACCATCCCACCACCATCTCTGGTCTGTTAAACAGCACAGGAAGAGGACAGCAGACATATGTGAATATGATTTTAGAGACATTTAATGTAAATTTTTTCATGAAACTTTTCAATTTCTCTTGTAAGCCTTCAGTTTATACATCAGTTACTAGCTAAGCAGGTATTTGATCAAACTGTCCTTTTGAAAATGAGTTTTTATTCATTTTATATAGTTTCAAGTATTAGCGTGTTACCTGCCGGTCTGCTTTAGCATGTCCAACATCTTGGCCTGAAACACAGGATCCACTGCTTCGACACTCACACCCTGTGAGGCACAAAATTGTGATTTTGTCAAAAAGTATAAAGTCAACATTAATCATCACAAATTTATTTCAAAATTGGTCATATCATGATACAAACAAGGTGTTTATTATCCAACTGTGCACTCCTTGGTAATCTAGAGGAGGAGATTGGGACAAATGAACTTACCGTTCCTGACTGCGGCATGGCAAACACATCAATCACTCGCACTGTGTAGTCATCAACAAATTCTCCCAGCATCAATCCCATGACCTCCATGGGTACACCAGCACGCCCATGTTTCAACATCTGAGGAATAGCAAATACCATGAAAAGTCATCGAGATGGTTTTTTATGGACATCATATATTTACTGCTGATGATGTGGTGCAGAGGTGTTACCTTGAGCAGGGCAAGAGAGGAGATGTACACCTGCTCTGCTGTGTCCACAGCAGGTGCATCTGTTGGGGGGCCCTGAGGAGGCGGAGCAGTGTTTTTTTATTAGTTCAGGCGTTTGTAAGACAGCAGCAGCTTTTACTAATCACCACAATCCAGGTATCAGTTGGAATTATAGACCATACAATGTACATATGCATTATATTTTTTCTGGTAATATTTATTTTAATGGCAGTAACCATCTGGTAAACCTGCAGCACACAAACACTCCCCTTTAGCCGGTGTATTTTCTATGTAATGTAGTTATACTGTTGGTTATCTTTATGTTACCTGGCCAAGACCTGGCATTCCACCTCCGAGCCTAAGCAGCCGGTCCATAATGAGATGTGTTAACTGAAAAACAGAAACAAACAAAAAAAAAAAACTTTGTTAAACTCGTGATCAGGACATGATTTGTGAAGATAAGGAACTATTACATATAACTCCGTGAGTCCACATTTATTCAAAGCAAACTTATAAAGATCAGATTTTACTCTGTTTGGACAATCTCCAAATTAATAAGATTACCTATATATTACCTAAAATTATATTTAACTGCTAACATTAAAATAAATGTACCTTATACATATTTTATTTTAATATTTTGGTTAATTTTGTTTTTTATGAGATTAGACGTTATGTATACAGTGTACGTAGGCCTAACGAGTAAACTCGAGCAGAAAATTCGGACTATTTCTAAGCTCTGTGTGCAGAAATTGAGCTAAACTGCACTGTAAATAACACAAAGAAATACATTAATTAATCAAATATCCATTCTCCGCAGAAAGGCTAATGACAGTTAGCTTCAATGTGCTAATTCACACATAATCGTCAAACGCAATACGGCAACATCATAAGCCTGATAAAACATTATCGGCTCCTATGTTTTAGTTAATGTATCATTACATGCCTGTGGCTGATGACTATAGTATTAGCTTGTTTACTGCCTTAAGCTGCTTTTAGCTCAGTTCATGGACACAATTAGCGAGGTGCTAGCGCTAGCCTGTTTGTGCTAACTTAGCCTGCACCGTTTAGTACAAGAAAATGACTAACAAATTGTTTACACTAATTCCCTTTCATCAGATTTAATGACTTCTGTGAGCTATGTTGAACGTCTGCCTCCACTTACCTGCTGTCAGACCTGTGTGGTATTCAGAAGAGTTTGTTTTTCTGGTCGTAGCCGTAACAAACCACCCGGCTACAATGAATCAGCCAGAATCGTCTTTTTTCCCACAGAGTAACTGTCGCACTAATGACGTATATTGGTGGAGCCCGACTGGCATTTGCAACATTGAGACACTAGAGGGAGCCACAGTTATTTATGTAAAGTCATTTAGGACAACAAATCGATTATGTGTAGAATTCGACAACAACAACACGAATAAGAAGAACCAGATTTATACCAAATTTCTTAATAATATTTTATTTATTAACTTTTCTGTTAATCTAACCAGTTGAATTATGGCTACTTATATATCAGCTCATCTTTCTGTCAATATATACATATTTTTGAAGTCATTTACATACCCTCATCATGGACATGACTGTCATGTTAATTGTGGACAACTCGGCCCTTGTGTATGCTGTATAGTTTTCCAGGGAGGAATGATTGTACAGGTTACACATTTAGTGACTCAAGAAACAATAATTGGGTGTACAGGCTTGAATTTACTTTGGATTTTCTCTAAACCACACAGGGTCAAATATAAATATACACATCAACTTATATTTAAATGTCTATTAACAAGCAACACCTTGACCAGATGCTTTTGCTAACCATCAAGTCAACCCAAACCAATTGTAACCAAGTTTCAACCGTCTCATTGTTTTTGATGTGATTTGATTTGAGGTGAAGTGGAAGAATTTGGAGGCAGCCCTTCATTATTATTCTTCCATCCATTTTGTGCAATGTACTACTGACCGCAAAACAGCCCCAGAGCATGACACTACAACCACCAGGCTTTTTGCTTGCTTTAGATTTTTTGGAGCAGTGGCTTCTTTCTCTCTCTCAACCCATGGCCATGTAAAACTAGCTTCACTGTGGACAGTGACGCTGGTTTTCCAGCTGTTTTCAGCTAATAGAAGGCGTGAGCTTTGGTTTCTGAACATCCTCACCAATTTCCTCTCATTTGAGGGTGAAAGTTTTCATCTTTTTCCAGAACTTGCCAAAGTGGTGACACATCCGAATTACTGATGACCCTGGAATCTGCAGCTGTTTACAAATGGCCCAAGAGATCTTCCCAACTTGTATAACTCTAGAATTCTCTTTCTTAGATCTTCACTGAGTTCCTTGGATGTTCCCATTGTTCTGAGTGTTGATCAATCCAGTGAGTGCTGTCAAACAAATCCTTTTTATTTATTTTCTAAATGTAATGAATCTAACCAGTTGCCAACTCCAGCCCTCACATCAGTATCATTTCTGTGGAAAACAGTGGTGTATAAAGTAAATAGTATTTTTATATAAAGGCTGAAGACTGCTGTGATGTTTGCATGGTTTCTCCTTTTTCAGCAATCAAGCATTTCATTGCTCCCAAAGGAGCCGCAAATGCTGAGTCAAACCACACCATTACTGGAGTTGTGAAAAAGCTTTTCTGTTTGTTTCCTGTATTCTAGCCAGACAGGAGCCACTTCTACAGAACAACTCGTATGATCTCACCCAGCACCGTTACTAGCCACACTGCGACGCTAGACGCGTCAGCTGCCACGCTGATGGCGCCAAGGGGGTATTTCAAATTCCCTAATTCTTTGGTGGATGTGGACAGAGCAGATAATCATCTACATTCCTCAGTCCCTCCCTCTTTAAACCCTCAGGACCCCCTGCTACATCAACACAGTTCAATACACTCAGCAGTCTTAACCAGGATGTGCTTCCTTATGATGGGTTTCTTTGACCTTTGGGATCCAGGGCTAAATTAGTAGGGCATACATTATTAACTTTGCCTCAAAAGTACATTGTTTCAGGGCTTTCTGCTGGCTTATTGTTTATTATAGTTTAATACATACAGTCATTATTCTACCAAAAATGATGATAGAGTCAAAACAGGGAGAGAAGAAATTCTTAAAACATCTGGAGGAATTATTCAGAAAACTAAAAATAAATTCTATGAAACAATCGACTTATTGGATATATTAATTATTTATAAAGAAGAGCTTTTAAAAAAAAATAGAATGAAAAAACAAACAAACAAACAAACAGATGCTCCATACACAGATTTAATTCATCTACATTTGAATCTTTTGTGAAACCTCATCTGTCACCAGCACATTGGATGTATTGGATTTATTAATCAAACATGGCCTGACTTCATAAAAACAAGTGCACAAACACATTTATGAAAACAAATGGTGCAGCTGACTGTTCAGATAGGAATGATTGGACTTTTCAAGTCATATCAGAAGTGGCTTGTAACTCAAAACCAGCATGAAACCTTAATCCTACCAGCAGAGGAAATAAGGAAGAGAAATTTGATGCTTTAAGAGCTTCCCTGCACCCTGATGGGATTTGGATTTAGTGCTGCTTTATAAATCTCCAGCAGGACTTGCAGCAGGATGACTACAAGAGGCAGGCACTGCTTTGAGCCTTTAAATGTTTGTATGTGAATACAAAATCAGTGTAATTAGATCAAAGTGAAAAAGGTGAAATGGGTGCTCTAAAAGTTAGAACCAACACATCCACGGCCACATCTATGTGTGTGTGTGGTCTCTGACACCGTTTCCCCCTTTTTGTATGTGTGAATAAACATGAAAACCTCTTGATAATGGTTAGGACGTGCACTATGCGAAGTCCATGCTTCAGCTTGGGCTTGTATGCCATCATTTTCCTATTATCCCTTCATAAAAAAACAAAGGCAGAAACGCTGCTGAAAATATAGCAGTTACCTTCTTTAGAAACCCAAAAAAGAGCATCATACCGATTTTCTATGTGCTTATTAATTATTATTATTTATTCCTTTTCTGTAGCAGCTTGTTTCATTTCTACACTCAAATGCTCTGCATCATTTGCACAGGTGAAAGACTCAAACTCAATCCTGAAAAGATTCTGATGACCTGCACACTGCTGTGGATTCGTTTTCTTACACAATTAAGGCAATGCACTGTGGTAAATGTGGTGTCATTTTGCGGTACTTTACTTACTATCTATGTCAAATTAGGCTACCGTGACTGTAAATTGACCCATATACAGAAGCAATGTGTTGCTGTGTGGATGTGAAGTTTATTTGCCCTATAAATAAAAGACTACTTTACTCAAAATTTCAGATTTTTGTACAGACTTTTTAGTTTTGTTTGGTTGTTTTTTATAATAAAATTCTCGGCCTTAGAGGTAGGAGACGGGCGCTTGGTCTTTAAATGAAGTCTTATATACACCGTGAAGCCGCTGATGAGAATCTAGAAAGGTACAGTTCCTGTTTTCCCATCATTCAGTGAAGTGGTTAGTGTTAAAACGCACTTTTACGAAGGGTTCATGAACTCATCAATCTTGTAAAGCCGTTCAATTAAAAAAAAAAAAAAAAAAAGGATTTCTTCTTCTACCTCATAATTATGTGACATCAAGTACACGAAGCCTTCCAGAAAACATCAATAGCATGTTTTTATGTTTTTTGAATTCAATATTTGTTCTGTGTTCTTGCCTCCGTCCCACATTGTGCGGTTTACAGGGAAACTGTGACCTCGTCTCCGGGCCGGTGGCGGCTGCTTATATTTCACTGCATCCTGATTTCTGTGACATGTACTAGCTTGGACCGTGCGTGTCTGTCGGGGGGAGGCGGGGGGAAGGGTACAAAGAGGAAGAGGGTGTGTGTGTACGATTCTGTGTGTGTGGTTTGAGGAGGTGGGGGTGAAGAATGCTTGGTATGTGCGGACGACGACAACATGAAAGGCGGCGAGGGTTGAGCCCAAACTGATTGTGCTTCCCAAAATCAAACCCGCTTTGTGTCTGAATTTCGACCGAGCCTCAGACACCACACGTCCGTTTATCGCAATAAGCAAGCGTCCGCTGCGAGTTTTTAGGTGGCGGCAACGCAGTTTATTTGATGTCAAACACCCTGCAGAGGCGGAGATGGTTTAGTCTGTAGTAGGTGGGACTGCCGAGCGGTCTGCAGCAGGACGTCGTAGATCAATGAACCGGACCGGAGGGCTGGTCCATCGCCTGGTGTGCATCTGACTGTATAGATGTAACAGTGTACCTATGCGGGACCGAGGCTTCTTTTTTAAAGTGTCCAGCAGCCCTTTCATGATGCGGATGTTATAAAGCGACTGGCTATTTGATAGGCTCCTGAACCCCGCTCGGATTTCGTCTCTATAGTGGCTCTCATCGGTGCGATTTTTCCTCTTCTTTTTTTTTTTTTTCCTTTTTTTCAGGGGAGGAGGAAGTAAAATCCATCTGTAACCTCCAGGATGATCTTTGCAAACACGGGCAACCCGCCGAAGACAGCCAATCGTAAGCAGGTAGGCCAAAGACACTCACATACACACACACATACACACATTGGGTTTTTCCCCCTTCTTCCTACTTTTTTTTTTAAAAATCACACTTTGAGGGGAAAAAATGGGCTGAATAATAGGACATGACATTGGAAAGCCATTTCAGGATTTACATGCATTCACGCCACATTCTGGTAATATTAATAATAATAAATCCCCGTTTGGAAAACAGATCATCTGCTCTCAGCACTTGTCAAAAGGGAAAACCTAATAAGATGAAGAGATTAAAAATAAAAGAAGATAAAATCCGAGCCGATCTGTAGTTGTACAACCGATACTTTAATTATTACGTCCGTATAACCTTGCTGGCCAACTCTGGTCAATGTGCATGACGGTTGTAGTCCATTTTATAGGTTAATGCATTCTGGTTGGATCCAGAGAGGGAGAGAGAGAGCTGGGATGAATGTCAGTGTGCTGGGGTGAACTATGCAGCCTGCCTGCCTGCATTCTTCTTTTTGACCTCTCAGGTGAAGAGAAAAGGCTGGTCTGAATGAAGGCCGTGCCCCTGTGCTTTTCCATCTGAAGATGGAAGATGGAAGGAGAGAAGCGGCGGGTGTTTAACCTCTGCTGCTGACGGAAATGTGAACCCTGCTTCAGATAAGGTGGAGCGAGGGTTCAATTTTCTTGTAATATATATTCATCGGAAGGTACTGTACGTTACTTTGAGGACGGGGATGTGAATCCGATCTCCTGTGAATCCCTTCAGGGGAAGAATGAGTCTTCAGTGTAGGTGTTTAATCAGCTATAAGAGGGCCCTGCTTGTAAAATATACCATAGCTGCCCTCTAATGGAGAAGCTTTGATGGGCTTTTTTTTTTAGCTTTAAGTTAAGCTTTGTAATTGCATACCAACAAAAGTGTAAGGCCTCTATTTGAACACATAAGAGACCTAACAGATGTTCCTGCCACAGGAATCAGGTCTTCATGTGTGAAAGAAAAATACCTGCTATGAACATTTAGCCATAGCTGGCCGTGTTTGGCCCATGTGCACAGCTTTGGCTCCTAAAATGTGGATTGTATTTCGGTTATGGACAGATGGTGTTATTTTGCCACGCTTTGTCTTTGATCTGATCTGGAGAGGGTTGCGGTGGCTGGTGGGGGGATTTTAATGAATGAGTAAAGGGAAGGAAATGCTTTGCAGGGCAGTGGTGTGGTTTGGTGTACAAGTAAGAAAAAAAACGGAAGTTTCTGTCTGATGGCAGACCCAAAGGCCCACCTACAAGAATGCACAGGAAAGGGCAAAATTGTCTTTTTACAGCTATGGGGTTAAAGGGCAAACCTTTTACTCAGTTTAAGAAAAGGTAGAGAATTCAAAGAGTTCCTCTGTGACCCTAAGTCAGATAAGCGAGTTAAGAACACGGATGGATGGATGGAAATATGTAAACGTACAAAATTATTATAAGAACATATTCAAGATGTAGGAAAGCTGCTTTCAGGCTGCTGTCCCTTTAAATAATGTAATTTGTTTGATTGCTTAATTTTAGGTACCTATATGCACAACTGGGTAGTCAATTAGTAACATTTGGTAAGATTTGTTGAGTTTTCGGTAATCCGCGTCACTGTAAACTCAATAAATGTTTAGCATGCCTTATTCTTTAAAATGAATGTGAGTGGCATACAAGCAAATAACCTAAAAACAGCTCAAAGTTGCCCAATCCTTGAGTCCTTCTTTTGCTACCACCAGACCTGTTGTGGTCTCAGGTGTGTCTCGCTGTAGAAAACCAACTGAAATGCAGATCTTTAGTGAGCAGTGCTTATTGATGTTAGACGAGTACAGCATGGACTAGTGCACACAGCGTTTTCCCTGTGTGTTTGTCACAGAGACGAAATGTTCTTGTGATCACTCTTGACCTGGGTTTAAATTAGATTATCCAGCTCCCGTACATTTCCTAACAGTGTGTTTCCTGTGTGCAGTCCTACCCCATGACTCCGTCCAGTCCCAGCAGCAACAGCAGCAGCAGCACAGGCCTGGAGCAGCTCAGCAAAACCAACCTTTACATCCGTGGCCTGCCTCCTGCCACGACAGACCTGGACCTGATCAAACTCTGTCACCAGTGAGTTCGTGCGCATATATGCTTGTGGCTGTGCAAACTAATGTTTTGTCACTTATTGTACTTTGCAAATGAAAAGGGGTTGAGTAGTAGCTCTAAAAAATGACAGCAACAGTTTCTAAAAATACATTTTAATTGAAAGAATATATGACAAATTCAGGCTCAGATAATGGCCCAGAAAAGGCAAAATATAAGTAGTTTATGGTAGCTCTAAAATAACTCACAAAATTGAAAATTATTATTAAATTTTTTATGTAAGTGATTTCTTATGGTACACGAGCAGCACTTCAGTGGTTCACCAGGTCGATAAGCCCCACACACTGGGAATCACTGATCCAAAGGTTAGTGAAGTCCTGCTATCGACCCTTGAGTGTTTAAACATGATCGTGTTTAAATTTGCAGCATTAATTTGATCTTTTTTTCAGTGTAATCAGAATCTAGCAATTGTGACCATAAATGTATCAGGAACATGTTAACCGAGGTCCCAGTCCAGGGGTTTCTATCCAGCCCAAAGTCATTTTGAAACCACAAGAGTCGTCCCCTGCTGGCTGTTAGAGAATCCAAAGTAATTCCACCTTAGATTCACATTTCACGGCTAGAAGCTAACTCCATTGTTCAAGAGCTGTCCTCCGCATTGGACATCAAAAGGGAAAAAAATTATATTCCCCAACCATTTCATAAGTGGTTGCTTTCTTATACTACAAGAAAAACCCTTTTGCGCTTGCTTTGGTCACTAGCAGTAGCTTGTCTGCAAATACTTGTTAACTACTAGCCAAGTAGTAAACCCTGAAAAAATGCAACACAAACTGGAAAAGAATAATGTTCGCCTACCCGAGACATTTCAAAAGGCACATTTTTCACAGCTTTACTGCCATTTTTAGAATAGTTGGCCAGTGTTGGTAGACAAGCTAGCTGGGTTCATGATATTACGGCTTTTACAGTCTTCAGTTTTTGAAGCCAGAAGTGACCATGTTTGGACAAGATGGTTGGATTTTTGCTACTCAGTGCCTGGTAACAGGAATATTTCACTCACCATATATTAAGCACACTTCTTAAAACTTTCTCCAAAAGGCACCAACACTACAAACACAGTCATTGTCGTTGGATAGTAATTAGTTTAAGTAAAGCCTAGCAGTCTGCCTGTTATTGCATAATTTTAAGTCTGAATGCAATATAAAGAGGTGAGTTATGATTTCTTGTTATTATTTTGTGTATAACTGGTTACCTACAAAATAAGAAGAGACCTTTCCTGAATATGCTAAATAAATAGCATTTAAGTGGTTTAATAGTTACTGAGATCAAAGTAAAATATTGGACTCTTAAAATTAAAAGTCTGTTTGCTGTTTAGTGCCAAAACATCAATGCAGACATGCAAAAACCATGCTGGTTTAACCATAGTGTCCACATAAAAGGTGCTAACCACCATAAATCTAAACAGGCACATATAGAAAAGTCACAGCTCATCTTTGGTATGCAAAGCAAATTGCGAAACCCTCATTTAACGCAACTGGTGAGAATGCCTTATACGTGCTGATAGTACAGACGCCAGTCTAAGTGGTTAATGTGGTGGGTTGCCATAATTAGTGCTGTTTTGTCCAATCTTTTTCCTTCTGATTCACGAGCAAATGGAAAAGGACGTCCACTCATGTAACCCGCAGCAGCAACAGCAGCTGTTTGTGTCATGTTTGCTTGTGTTTTGTTCGTGTTCCCAGTGGTGTTTGGCAGCACAAAGCAGAAATGAAAGTGCTTTTCATAGCAACAAGGTCTGAATGGTGATGTAAGCTGGGCATTCAGTGTGTATGGCGTGCGGGTAGAGAAGCTCACAGTTTGTGTCAGAGTTCAACTTGAGTGAAAGTCAGAGATAAAGCAAAGCCTGAAACATGTAAACTGAAACCAGTTACGCATTGTGTGGTTCTTTCAAAATGAACTGTCTCTATTTTTATTCGTCCTGTGAACTGTTCTTTTCTTTAACCTCACTGTAAAGTTGAATGAAGGCTCTCCATGTAGAGATTTCTCTGGAAACAAATCCAGAGAAATCTGACTTTCCTTAAATAATACACAGTGAGAACAGTCTCAGCTGTTGATTCATCGTTGTCTTTAACAGTAGTCTACATCTTTTGTGCACGCAGGTATGGAAAGATTCAGTCTGCAAAGGCAATCCTGGACAAGACAACCAACAAGTGTAAAGGTCAGTGAGATCAATAAGTTGTAGCTGCCAAAATATACTAACAGTTCAACTTTAAATTAAGTACAGAGAGCCACCGAACACGTGAACACTGTTGAATTTCCATACCTATCAGTCGGTGATGACTTGAAGCCAACTGTGAATACGCCTGGTTTATAATTTTGTCAAACGTGTGCTGTTGTTTTGCATCGCAGGTGAAAGTGTCGATTGATTGGTAAAATCTTCATTCCATTTTAACACTATGAAGACAGAAGTGTGATAAATATCACAGAGGTTTCACCGAGTCTCCGCAAATAGATTTATCAGATTTTTACACTTTATGGAAATAAATGGAAAACAGTGCATAATGGCTGGCTGTATAATAAGAAAGCAGATGGTAAGATTCAATGCACCGTTAAAAAATAGGGAAAACTTTCTTCATTTTAAAATGCAGAACATACTGTACTGCATTTTTACAGATCTCTTTCACACTGTTGGAATGCTCTAGAAAGTGGTGAAAAGGCATGCATAGAATGTGGGTGAGACATAGATACCGGTTTAAAGGAATAGTACAGCATTTTGATTTCAATACTACAGAAAGGTGGCTAAAAACCAAAGGTTTCGCACAGATAAACAGGATACAATGCATTAATTATATCCTGCTCATTCTGAAGAGGTCCTGGTAGACAGTTATCTTTTTATCTTTCAACAAAGCCAAGTATAGTTTTCAGTGTTTATTCTTAGCCGAGCTTACCCGCTCAAGGATCTTAGTGTTATCGAGCTTCTGGTCTAACTCTGGGGAAGGAAATGAATAAGCAGACTTCCCAAAGCAATTCCTTTAAAAGATTTCCCACACATCTCAATTACAAGATTTCTTTTATGACTCTTTCAAAAACGTATAAAATATGTTGTTATATTTACGAGAATAAGCAATTCTTTAGATATATATACATACATATCTATATCAGTAAGTGATGTTATCACTTACCGACTGCTGATATAAATACTATTCTGCAAACTCCAGGTTACGGCTTTGTGGACTTTGACAGCCCAGCGGCTGCTTTAAAAGCAGTCCATGCTCTGAAAACCAGCGGCATACAGGCCCAGATGGCCAAGGTGAGTTTGGTACATGCACATGTGCGTGTCTGTGCATATTTGTTATGCTTGTGAACATCTCTTTGGGGTTGTGCTTTTTTTTCTTCCTTTTTTTAATGCATGCACGCTTGAGTCCAGTGTGTGTTGGGGAATGACATTAGACCGGTCACATGACCTCAGCTGACAAGCTGTTCTTCCCGTGACCCCATTTACTTTCACTGTAGAAACCAGATGTCACATCTCTGTCTGCCAAATAACCTGTCAGTCAGTGCAACACATTACACACTATCCTTTATAGACTATACAGAATTTTACCAGGAACTTTACTGCTATTGGGTATTTGCAGTTGCTATTTATACATAGTGATATCTGCAGCAGTGCTCTGTTATAGCAGCACTTTAAGCGTTGAGGCATTCTCGAGCCTCTGTGTCCAATTGAAAGTAAAGCACACAAGGATATTTCTGCATAATATCTGTGATTTCTCTCATAGTGGGCAAACGTCTTCCAGTCCTTTCCCTTTCACATGCATGCTGGGTGTGATTGAATTCACGGGTGAGAGTTCACTGGTGTGCGGTGGCTCACTGGAGACCTGCATGTAGCTGCTTTGTTTGGAGCAAACATGGCTGAACACAGTTTGTGTGTTGCGGTAGCTAGGCTACGCCGCTCTCCTGCTGTTTCTAGGGAAGACTGTGGAGGCGCTGAGCTGCTGCACAGTGCGGATGAAGTGTGTAACACTGTGTGTGTGTGTGTGTGTCTGTGTGTGCAGGAGAGCTTGTTTAACCAAATGTTCCTCTAGCCATTAACCACACTTTAGCTGATCTGCGCCCAGGCAAGTTTCATGCAGAGAAAATAATTTTTTTGTCATGCATTCATTTGTCAGTGGAGAAAAAGCACAACACAGCCTTTGTGAGTGTTGATTTCATTTTATCCTGACATGATGCAAACGCATTCAGTGCATTTCTTCTTTTCTGTCTCCTTCCACGCGAGCAGCAGCAGGAACAGGACCCCACAAATCTGTACATTTCCAACTTGCCTCTGTCTGTGGATGAGAAAGAGCTGGAGAACATGCTGCAGCCCTTTGGTCAGGTCGTCTCCACGCGGATCCTACGAGACTACAGCGGCAACAGCCGAGGCGTGGGCTTTGCCAGGTCTGTCACAGGAGACTCACAGAAAGAACATTCTTTTCTTCTTTTTTTTTCTGTTTGATCGCTATTAAAGGAGGTGCAGAATAAACCTTCAGCAAACCTATGATGATAAATTGCGTTATGAAGTAGCAGTGGCACTGTGCAGCTCCTGTCCTAGCACAGCAATCTGTAACCTGCCTTCCTTTATTAGACATGGAATTAACAGTGCATTAGTTACTGTTACCGTTTGCTTTTGACATTGTGTAATACAATAGCTCACTTGAGGTACAGTTTTATTGCAATGTAGAGCAAACAAGCCTGTGTTCTGCCCTCAGACTTATTAAAAAGAGTCATTTATGTCCCATTGTCTGTGTAAGACATGCTTTTCCATAACACCGCTGTCAGTAACGGCAAACACGAAGCATACAGGCTGTGTTTGTGTTGTCTGTGTTCCTCCAGAAACTGGCGCTGCAGTGCAAAACCCAAAGCAGTCATTGATAACTGCACATATAACCCTATACTGCCTCCTGTTTCACTTCATATATCTATGCCGGTTATTGGCTATAAACCCTACAGAATGTAAACGGTCACAAAAATGAGAATCCGAGTTATGTCATGTCAGTCATGCCAGCATCACTGCGTTGAAGAAGATTTCACTTTAGATGATCTCTGTCTCACTTGATGATGAGTCATTGTTGTTGTTTCATCCTCTCCTCCGTCAGGATGGACACAACAGAGCAGTGCAATGCAGTCATCTCCCACTTCAATGGGAAGTTTATCAAGACGGCTTCTGGAGCTCTGGGTAGGGAAGAGTTTCCCCTTTCTGGATACTTTCCCTCAGATGAAAACTGCGGAGGCGGTGATTAATAATTGTTGAGTGATTGTTAACATGTCAGGGTTTTTGTTTTTGTTTTTTCACATCCCTCCTCCCCAGCACCCTCTCAGCCCTTGCTGTGTAAGTTTGCTGACAGTCAAAGGAAGAAACACGCTCATGGCGGATTTGTTCCCAACGGACAGACAGCGGATCTCAGACTAGTACGTAATGTCATCTATCTTGCATGTACGCGACCTCGTTTTTATTACTGAGAATCAATCTTCTTCTAACAAGTCTATCAAGAATATTGTGTGGGTCTGTTGAGGGTAATCTTTCAAACACAAGATTATTCACCCCTCAATCCACCGATTATTGTTTCATGTTGTTTTACTGTTACGCTAAAGTAGTAAGAACTAATAATTCAGTATGTAATTCTACCTTTTTGTTTGGTTTTGTCATTTAGGGGGCAATGACTCTCACTTATGACCCCTCCTCAGCAGCTATACAGAACGGGTAAGCTGCCCTCTGGTTACAACAGTTCATGCCCTCATTTCACACTGAACTAGCCTCATAATTCCCGAGCTTTGTTGTGAAGTACTGTCTTGTTTCCTAGGTACTATGCTTCTCCTTATCCAGTCACCAACAGGATAATGACTGTGCAGCCCACAATGCCTCCCTACATGTCTCCAGTCTCTGCTTACCAGGTACTGCACAATATCCCTTTAATGGGCCAAGAAAATCCTTTCTAAGAGCTGAACCGCTTTCTCGATACTAGTCCGCTCCTCTGTATTCCACATTTGAGGTTACGGTGTGTGGACTGGTGGGTCTTTTTGTTTGTATATGCAACTTACAGCATATAGGCAGCCTAGTCACTGTGTACCCCACCTCTTGCTCAATGCTAGCCGGAATAGGCTCCACCTCTCCAACCCCCACATCCTAAATCAGTTAAGATGGCTGGATGAATGTAATTTTCCTGGGCTGCCTCAGACGTTGGCAGCTCCATGTGGTTTTACATTTTTTAATGTGTGAACAGAGCTTGTGGTATCTGACCGTAAGCTTAGGAGTTCGTAGGAATAAACTCATCATTTGAGCAGGCACAGTCATCATCTCTGAGTCACGGTTTCTCTGAATTCTCACGTCTTCCTTCCTGTTGCCAAAGAGTTTTAATGAATGACATTCTGTGTGGAAATGCCTCAAACCACTGAAAAGGTCTGTCACTTGCACAGGAGGGATAAATTTAAGTTTTGATTTGGGTTTTTTTTTTTTCACCAGCCGTCTGCCTGATGGTCGCAGATAAATTCACTTGGAGTTTTAAGACCTGTGTAGTAGACACTCGGATCAAGGTTTTTGTTGTTGTTTTTTTTCTCCAATACATTCTTAAGAAAGTAATGCCTTTACATTTGCAACACTATGATCCTCTACTGCCAGAGCTTTCCTGTATATTGTTCATACCAAATTTAAGTGATAACTGTTTAACATCTAACAGGCTTACTTTTCCAGTTAAATGAGGAAGGCAGCCAATTACAACAACAAATCAGCTTAAGCTTATAAAAGACTATAAAAACAAATCTTTTAAAGAAGGGTTTTCGGGAAAAGAGCAGTTCAGCAGAAGTAGGGTGGACCTCACCCAGGCTGTTAGTAAGGCATATGAACTCCTTAATGGAGATGATTATCCTCAGTACTGAAAGCAGAACTGGAATTATGAAGCCACTGGTGTGCTTAGAGCAAACCAAGAGAAGCAACCAGGCTTTTACTTAAAAAGATGATGGCTTTGGATTTTACTGGGGCTCTTATATCTGAACAGGAGTGTGCTGTCTTTATATGATAGATGGCATTTATGCTGATTCGCCTGTGGCTTGTGATTCAGACTGTTACAATCATTCAATTTCTATCCTAGTATGCATCCTAATTTTTTTGTCATATATATTCATTCTTAGAGGGGTAGATGTTCATATTAAAAATGGCCAAAGGTTCAAATGATCCATGTGAGCCAAAAATCTCAGACTTCAGACAGTATTTTCTATTCTTCGATCTTTGTGATGCCATAGAGAGGAGGATATACGTAATGGTGGTGGTCTTAGGCACACACAGGCATGACAGTGAGCACGAATCCCCGATCACCTGCTGCTTTGCTTGTGGCGGGCAGCCAATGAGTAGAAAGTGGCTGCAGCAAGGCAAAGTCTGAGATAAATAAGGATTACTTTTGAGCTGTAAATTGTGCAGAGCTACTCTTATACAGTCCACAAATAAAACTTAAGAGGTGGAGATGAGATTGATTTTCTTGCATTTGTAAAGTTAAATGTGTCACACGTTCTGCTGCTTTCATCCTCTTTCTTTGCATGTCTCTCTCTTTCTGCCTCTCCCGTCATTAGGTGCAGAGTCATTCTTGGGTGGCACATCAACCATACATCATGCAACACCCGGTAAGGCAGCTGCAGCCGCGGCTTTATACACTGCGTCGTGTTCTGTGCACAGGAAATGGGTGTGTGGTGCCACTGCAGCTAAACTTCTGAGCTCATAGCCGCTCACAGTGTCACTTTATTCCCCCTGTTCTGCTGATGCAGTCAAGTCCAGCTACAAAACTTCCCCAAACACATGAGAAGGCCAGAGGCTGAGACAAGTTCTGGGAAATAGCCGCTGCATGCTTTAAGTGTGTGTTGGACTGTGTATGAAAGAGAAATGGAACAACTAAAGAGGCTTCCAGCCACTGCCCCCCCACCCACCCCTCCTTCTCCCGCTTTCTGGATCCAGCAGGAAATGCCTGAAGCAGAGACAGTCTTGTGACTCTTTGACTCTTCCAACAGATGGTTTCCAGTGGAACAAGTGTCTCTGCTGATCTGCCCCCTCCCCCATTTTTCTTTTTTTTGTTAGGAAATGGTCCGTTCCCTGAGGGCATCATGTTTAAAGCAATACTCCATCTGAAAACTGGCTAGAGCTGGCAACACCAAACCTTCTGCATAATTTACCAGCATAGAAGACAATGTTCTGAATGTGCAGCGTTTTATTTTGACCTGAAACTACTACACCGTCACAGTTAGTGTTACGGATGTGTTAGTTTACATTTCGAAAGCCCGTCCTTTTCCCCAGCTCGCTGGCCTGTGTTGACCCACATATATGTCACAGAGTAACACTTGTTATTTTTGTACCAATCACGGCCTTCCCTGTGTGGTGTTGCTGTTTTTATCAAAATGACTTGACTCATGTGACGTGAGCTGCAAAACTGAGCCACTTTGTGTTTTCAGGCTGCTGTGATGTCGCCCTCTGTGGATCCCTCCATGTCACTGCACCCAACAGCCATGATTACTCAGCAGATGGGCCAGCTGTCATTGGGAAACACTGGAGCGGTGAGTGGAATTCTGGGATATCTTCCATCTCTCATGCGCGCGCGCGCACACACACACACACACACACACACACACAGCACTAATCAAATGAAATCTGTGCTACCATTAAACAGCACACTAGCAGCAATTATGATTACGATTGCAACACTGTGCGCAGATATCTGTGAATTGGCAAGATGAAATCTTTATTTTTGGTTATTACCAGCTGTAGTATAGCTGGTAATTGCACCTTGTGAGTGTGTGTGGTGTGTGTGTGTATCATTATTGCAAATAAGGTCATGTAAATTTTTTTTAAAAAAGGGGCCTTTGGCACACTTTAATTGTTGAGCCTGAGCCAGAAGACACATTTTCTTTTTTGCGCTTTAAGGAAGTTAAATTCATTCATACATGACAGATGTTTTAGGTTCTTATAACTGCATCTGCATATCCCCAGATGCTGTCATAAGAACATAACATGAGCATCTAACTGCTACAGTTACAGGGTTTTTTGTCAACCAAACTTTGACATTCTCCTTTGGATCAATGTTGTCACCCTGAAAATGCTGTGCACATAAAGTTGAGTCGCCTAACTGTCTTTCAGGCATCTCCGTATGTAATATACTATTAAATTATTTTCATTTTTTTCTTATCTTTCAGTATATTCCAGCAAACCCAGGTGTCCAGGGAGCTTACATGCCTCAGTATCCCCCCATGCAGGCAGCACCGGTAGGTTTATTCTATCTTTATCATATTCAACTTTTCATTTAAAATGTTCAGCTTCTGCCTTCAAGGTGCGATACGTCTTAAAACAATAAACCGCTTAAACAAAATTGCAGCAGCCAGTCCAGTGGTCTTTCCTTCATAAGGGCCTGGGTTGTTTTTGAAGTGCTTGTCCTCTAAAACTATCAATTATCTCAATGCGCACACACAGCGAGGATGGTTATTATCAGATTCTAAATGAGAGATGCTGATGTTTTGCTTTTCAGGAAAATGGCACGCCGCAGCAAGTGGATTCCTCCAACAACTCGTCCCCCTACAGTCAACTCAGCAAGTAGATGCAGGTATGCTTTGGTTTCCCAACGTAAATCTCAACAACTTAAATGTTTACTTCAGCAGCTTCACTGACACGTAACAGTCAAGCGGACATTCTAATAAAGCCCCGGGACGAATTTCTGTAATGATACAAAACTTTTGAGGAGAAAACTTTGTGTGAATGCAAAGTACTGTAAATGTTTATATAAGCTACTCTGTTACAGTTGTCTCTTTTATTAAGTTAAGATCTGGGCCGCACTCGGCTGCCTGAGTGCACACATAACATTTGAGCAAAGGCATGTTGAGTCAAAGCCCCACTGACTTATTTACCACAAGGTCAAAAACATACTGAAAATGTAGATTACAGACTCGCGGGAATGTATATGTCTGAGTTCAAATCGTCAATCGTCGGTTGTGATTGTTATGTCTGCTATGCTCTATTTAACCTTTGACTGTTGTGTTTGTGCGACGCTATGATTTAGCTAGCAATGGGCCACCCTGAACGACGAGACTTCTGTAGTGATTAATTGCATCCGGACGGCGTTCAGGATTGTTGTTCAAATCTTAAGTGTGTTTGTAGATATACACCGGCCACTTCATTAGTTATACCTTGCCTGTACCGGGTTGGACCCCCTTGTGTCTTCAGAGCTGTCTGGAGTCTTTGCGGCACAGATTCAACAGGGCGCTGGAAACATCCCTCAGAGTTTTTGGTTCCATATTGACATGATGGCATCACAGCCAGTTTCTTCACTTTTGTCATCTTCACATGGAAATAAGTTAACTGCGGATGACATTTGAGTACAGTCAACTTATTTATGTTATTGGCCAATTACCGTATTTTTCGGGCCATAAAGCGCACCAGATTATAAGGCGCACTGTTGATGAACGGGTCTGTTTTCATACATAAGGCGCCCTGGATTATAAGGTGCATTAGGTGAAACAAAATCAGATAAATCAAACTTTACTCAAATCATTCTTCTTGCTTCCTCCACTTCCGTACCATTGATTCACTAATGCTGAATTCTCTCGCAGCTGCTCTATTTCCATGTTGTTGCAGTATATTAATGACTAACCTGGTATTGTGGATGGATTATCTCAGTTGTTCTCCTGACTGAAGTTTGGTCCGTTTACAGCATCCTGCCATGCGGTTGCATTTGTCCATAACCATAACATAGAAAACATAGCCGTGTCGCTAGCGATCACGTAGCACATCATTATATAGCACCTAGCCCAACTTCAGTAACCCTACAAACGTCACTGCTGTTTAGTTTTCTGTCTTCATTTATGTTGGAAGTGATAGCAGAGCTGTACGTTTTAATTTTTTCAGAAATCTCTTAGTCAGAACATGCTATATCATGTTTAGGTGAAAACTAGCGAGCTAACTTCCTGCTAATTTCTAACTCCGTTAAATTTAATCACTTCTGTTTTCATGGATGCCTGGATGTTAAGCTTAATTGTTACACCCGGTGAAGCAGCAACAGTGATCATTTTATTAAAGATGATAGAATTTAGAGGGTTTTTAACTCTCAGTGATGCCACAGTGTTCGTTTGACTTTGGGACCTGAAGCGGGCGGAATTTTGGACCCAGATTACTCTGCGAGACTCCTGACTACGGCAGCCGTAATGCTCCGACAGTCCATGCGGCTTCGTAGCTTACCAAAGTCATACTAAAACATTTTTTGACAGATTTTTGAGCGCCAAGTACCATATAAAATCGGTTCAAGGTCAGTAAGCACAACCAGAATTCATACATAAGGTGCACCGGATTTTAAGGCGCACTGTCGATTGTTGAGAAAATGAAAGGATTTTAAATGCACCTTATAGTGCGGAAAATACGGTAGATATTTGCGTTAAGGAGCAGTTGACCTGTAGCAGTTAAGTGTACTTTTGTGTACATTTGTGGCCCGTGTTTAGTAAAAAATCAAGTTTTATATCCCCCGTTTCTGCTTTCTGTATCTTTCAGGCCACATTCCTGTTTTGTGAGCCAGTTGGCAGGTGGGAAGTTGCTGATGACATCACAGGGATAACAGTCTCCGTCTGCTCTGATTGGACCAGAAACATGAACTTTTTTTTTTTTTTTTGCACAGCCCCAACATTTGTAGTTGAAAATGAGGACAGTGTAAACAGACTCAAGCAGCCAGCGAGTCACAGGGGGAAAAAAAGAAGAAGAAAAAAAAAAGAAAAACCGAGATTTATTTTGATAAAAAAAAAAACAAATACAAAATGCTGTTCTTGTTTTCCTCTTTTTCAAGGATTCTCAAACACTTGCCAGATGACCCCCGTACCTCCCTCCATCCCCACCTGTGCCCATTCACCCTCACCTTCCCCATTCAAGTACGATGTGATAATAAATGCATGAGATGGAGATATCGCTCCCCCCTCCTCCCCCCATCAAGGTTTCTATGATTTGATAGTTCCTTTATTCGTGGTATATGGACAAAAACCTTGCAGACCTCGTTTGCACTGAATTTTGAAGTTTTAAAATAACTTCACTTTGGTTTTCGACTTTGCCACAGCTCAGAAAACTGCACTCGACAGTTGATACGAGTGACCATTTCATTAGGAATTTACTATTGGAAAAGGTGCCTTCCTTACGTGATATCGAACATTCTCCAACCTTGTTTCATCAAAACTTGATCAGGTGTCACATTTCTTATCGGACTGAGCAAAACGGTGTGTGTGGAATCACGAGGCTTTCCATTGAGCGTTGCGCTATCTAGTCGTCTGGTAGCAATAAAGAAAACGAGAGTCCCGCGGCAATACTGAGAAATGAGAACGGTGACAAACTCAGAGCAAGGTAAATCCTTATATTCTTCTTTCCTTTTTAAAAAAAACAAAAAAAAACTAAACAAAACAACAACAAATTCATGACATGATTTGAAACGAGAGCTGTACTTTTATGAAATTGCATGCATCTCACCCAGTGGGCATCGTTTTTGGGAGGGTTTTTGTTTCTCTTGTGGTCACTTTGACCCGTAATCTACCTCATGGTTCTGCTAGCGTCCGCTGGGGTGGTGGGGTTTGCAGGTAAAGCCCCTTTTCACCAGGGTGGACAAAAGGGGAACAGAAGCCACGCTCAGGAGCTGGCTAAACAGGACTTCTAACATTTTTCTCCCACATGCAGCATTACACTTTCTGATCTTCAAAAAGGCAACATTGTGCTTTATTTTTCATTTTCCATCCGTATTTGTCATTGCTTCTGTTCCGGGTTTTCTTTTTCTAGACATCATGAGTGCTTTTCAGGTGCGATGCTCCCTCTTTTCGAAAGCAAGACAAATGCCGGCTTCTCTGTAAATTAGATGGCTTAGTGTGTGCTTGAAACAAATGAAATGCAGGCAACATGAATTTGCTGCATTCTTCTGCCTCTGACTTCTATTTTCCCTCTTCAAAATTAATATTATGATTTTGGTTACTCTCCATTTAACAATGTAGATCTCAAACTATTTGGATGAGTGGGGAAAAAAACCCAAATCTTGCCTTGCCTTGTGCAAAACAAAATATATGCAACAATCATGGATGGAATACTTAAAAAAATAAAAACTGCGGTATTTCATTAATATTAGATGGATGGTGAAATCACACGGCTGATGGCCTGTGTTTCTTAAGGATGCGATGTGTAAATTATATACGTTCAGGGCCAAAAGTGAACAGTTTTATTGTTTTCTTAGCTTTTCTTCTTGACATTTACGATGTATTACCTCTACACCACTCTGAGACAAGAGAAATGGTAAAAGATGTATGGTCACCGTTCATCTGCCCACAATCAATAGTAAGCATTAAATGCTCAACGTAGAAAAATACAGCCAGGCTTTACCTGAGTGTACTTTCCCTTACTGAACATTTGTTGCTGGAAAAAAAAAAGTAAAAATGAAAAAAAAAAAAACCCGAAAAAAAACCCATTGCTTTCACCTACCACCTTCTGCTGATTCTCAAGTTTCCCCTTGCTCTTTCCTTGGAACAAAACCAGTGCTGAATAAAATGCTCTTTTCTTTTTCAGACGTGACTCCGGTCTCTTTAATTGACTGACAGACTTTATGCATTAGTTCATGTCTCTGTACTGTCTGTAGCTTTGGGCTAGCTAACTGGGCTTTTTAGGTATGTTACACTCAGGGATTCCTTAATTGCCACATTTGAGTTACCGGCGCTGACGAGCACCGTGCTTGATAAGTAAATAGATTAACATAATAAATATAAATTGATACAACATAATGCCTTGGGACCAGAATTGGGTTAGGAAATACTTGGATGGCTTTGGAAAATGTGATGGAGGGCATAAATTCTGGACTTTTATCTGTATTTTTATAGGTTTTATAGTTTTTCTTGCTGATAAATAGCTTCCCCGCAGCCATCATACCACACAGCTAAATGTAGTTAAGTAATAGATAAAGAATTAAATGACAGAAAAGTTCTTGTTCTTCATTTTCTACTACAGAAATTTGGCTTAAACAAAAAAGAGAAATACTTTATTAATCAGCAAAAACTTTTACGTTTTATTAAAGTGAGCTACCAGAACTTTTTCCTGTATTTTTAGACATTTATCATGTAGAAAAACTGAGTCGTGCTGTTGAAATTGCACTTCTTTTTCCTACATGAAGACAATCTCAGAGATTAAATGTGTAGTTAAACGTCTTTAACTACGTTGTATGTGGCTCTCGATGTAAAATGAGTTTGACATCCCTGCTGTAGACATATCTGGACTCAAACCCTTGAGTGGAGGCTGTACCAATTATCTGCCAGCAGAGGGTGCTGAGAGCCAAAGCTGTCCAGCATATTTGAATCCAGAGATAATTTTTGAAGGACTGTAAGTCTGCTCTTATCTATGTAACTTATACTGGATCAGATTAGCAACAAGTGCGACATGTGTGCTCGCACCCCAGCCCTTTCCTGCACTATTTCGGGCACACAGGCTTTGTAGTTTCACTCATGTGCTGGATCTCCCTTCTTAAGCTCTGACATAGCACAGCTGATCCCAGGGACATGAAGGCACCATGCTCGCATCTCTTACCAGTCGAAGGGTTCAAAAGCACTCGGGGTGCAAGATTAGCCATCATCCCCACACCTCTCCGACCCTCACACCAGGAATATACATACATGTACATGTTCATGCACACTCTCATGTCAATCAAATGCTTATTGTAAGGGAATCAGACCTTTGAACATCACATACAAGACAAATCCCTCTCTCTCGTTCTCCACAGCTGAGAGGACACACGGCACTGATCCCTTGAGAAAGATCAAGGTCAGAGTTGGGGCATAGACACAGAGAGGACTCCTACAGTATTTGTTTTCATGCATTTAGTGAAATACGCATGTATCCAAAAGTGAAATGCAATCAGCCTGAATAAGCCCGGTAAAGAGTCCAATCCA